>NC_091621.1:112397295-113064958 GCF_027580195.1 Bos mutus | reverse complement strand
GAGAGCCGCCTGCCGCGGCGCATCTCCCTGCGCAAGGCGCGCGCGCCCACGGCGGAGAGCTTGGCGGCCGAGAGGGCGCTCCTGGAGGGCTGCGGCCTCGCGGGGCTGCCACTGGTGCGCTCGCCCTCCCTGCCGCCCACCTTTGCGGGCACGCTCACCGAGCTGGAGGACTCTTTCACCGAGCAGGTGCAATCCCTGGCCAAGTCCATCGACGACGCCCTCAGCACCTGGAGCCTCAAGACCATGTGCTCCCTGCAGGAGAGCGGCGCTTACCAGATCCACCGGGCGCTGCGCGCGGGCGCGGGACCGCCGGGCCTGGAGGGCGAGGCGCGGGAGCCCGAGGGCGCCTCCCCGGGGGCCGGGGCTGAGCCCACTGAGCCCCCCAGTCCGCCCCAGGGCCGCGGCAGCACCCTCATGATGGCCTTCCGGGACGTCACAGTGCAGATCGCCAGCCAGAACATCTCTGTCTCCTCCTCCACGGCCCTGTCGGTGGCCAACTGCCTGGGTGCGCAGACGGCCCCTGTCCCCGCAGATTCCGCGGTGGTTAAGGCTGAGGAGGGCCAGGCCAGAGCACAGGAGGCCCCGGAGGGCCCCGAGGCCCCCAGTGCCGGCCAGGGGATCGCGCCCGCTGAGGACCCGAGCGCAGAGGTGGAGGCCGGCGGGGCCCTGCGCGCCAGCTCGCCGATGGCCGCGGGGCCAGCGGTGGAGGAGGAAGAAGAGGAGGAGACCGAGGAGGCGGCGAAAGGGACCGAGGCCGAACTCGAGGCCGGGGACAACTCGGAGCAGCTGAGCAGCAGCAGCACGTCCACCAAATCAGCCAAGTCGGGCTCTGAAGCGTCGGCCTCGGCCTCCAAGGAGGCCCTGCAGGCCATGATCCTGAGCTTGCCACGCTACCACTGCGAGAACCCCGCGAGCTGCAAGTCACCCACGCTGTCCACCGACACCCTGCGCAAGCGGCTGTACCGCATTGGCCTCAACCTCTTCAACATGTAAGTCGGGGTGGGGGATGGAGGGGGGAAAGGGGGCAGCTGCACTTACCGATGAGCAAGGTTCCTGGGAATGGACCGCATGGACCCAGGGGCCTCCCCTGGGGCCTGGGGACCACACCTGCTCCTTGAGATACTGTGTGGGGACACACATTTTATTTTTAATTGGTATGAATTTACTTTAAGAACTAGGGCTAAAACACCTCAAACCTATGCTTTAACCACTAGTACTGCTGGAAGAAGCAAGGCTTTGAAAAGTGAGATATTTACAAGAAAATGCAGCATTAGGTAAATAATGCAAGGATGGAGCACGAATCCCTCAGGTGGGACATGAAGTTGGGGAAAACGGGGAACATCAGCCCCATGGGGTTGATGATGGGAGAAGATAGACAGTGATGAAAAGAGGAAAGGTCAGGGGAGCAGAGACCTAGTGCAAGGAACAGGAGAGGGGTGGTGGGGACCAGGCGGGGAGTGTGAGGCAAGTGGAAGTGGAGCAGAAGAGAGCAGGGGTGTGGACACAGAGATGAATGACCGCGGTAGCTCAGAGCCTCCAGCCAGACTTTCCTTGGTACCAAGAGGTATACAGCTGGTGGCAAGCAGAGGAAATGCACACACCCGTCCTAGGGAGATTTCAAGTATACCTACGCATCTCCACCCTCACTCACTCCTTCCTTCATAGACCTGAACCAGAAAACACAGCATCTCTCCCACTAATCAGTGAGGACTAAGCAGAAACCATTCACCTGTGTGTTCGTTTACTCATTCCGCGACGATTTTTGGAGTGCTCAGTCCAGAAACCACATAGATGAGCAACACACATCCTCTGGCCTCAAGCTTATATTCAGTAGCCTGCCTGAGATAAAACGTTTGCAAACTTAAAATTTTTAGACAGAGCATTATTATGCCATTTTATAGAACAGGAATAGGGCTCGCACAGTGAGGTGAGCTGAGCGCTGTGAAGCTGCTAGTAAGTGGAATAGCTGGGTGAAGTCATATCTGCTTGATTCCCAGCCCAGTGCTCTTTCTTCTATATCAGGAAGCCACCGGGATGAGGGTAGCCTCAGCCCTGCCTTCCCAGGCCCACACAGATGCCTGGACCCAGCTAGGCAGTGCTTCTCAAATGATGTGTACTGAAGGATCAGCTTGGGTTTTTACTCAGTATGTCGTGGGCTGATACTTTTGTAAAATTCAATAAACGTGAGTTGCTAGAAAAACAGTCACATGCTTGGTTGTCCTGAAAATGTCAGCCTGCTATAAACGGGTCTAAAGGCTTACCCTCTATTTCTGTCCTTATCTTCTCCTGGACCCGTAAGACCCAGCTCAGGGAGCAGCAGGGATTTGCAAACCAGGCTGGGAGCACATTTACCTTAAATTCCAGCATCCACACCCACACCCACACCCACACCCACGAACAGAGACTCCAGCCTGGGAAAGTAATCCCTGGGGAGCAGGGTCTTTCTTGTGTCTACAATGCACAGGGAAGAGGGATGTGGTAAGAGATCCCACCTCCGTGTCCCAGTCCACCCTCCTCCCGGTTCCAGCATGGATCCTGAGTAGAGAAAGCAGGATACAGGTGGGAGGAGGGCTTGGGGGCCTGAAGATCGGATCCAGTGGGACTGAGGCTTGAAGACAGAAAGGATGCCCCTCCACCTGCTCTGGAGCCCACTTTGACCAGCCCTCCCCAGCCCCGCACCATCGTCTGTCCTGGGTGGGGAGTTCAGAAGCATGCGCGAAGAGAGCCTTCAGAAAGGGAGGCCCTCTGCAGCAGAAGGAATAGTGGCATTTCCTGGGAATTCCACCTGGGGACCTCCGGGCACTTCTGTGGGTTCCCTGGGCTGGAAGAAAGGGAGGAAAGGAGTCACGGATTGTCTTGCCTCACTCTCTACTTCTTTTCCCCACCCCACCCCAGAAACCCAGACAAGGGCATCCAGTTCTTGATCTCTCGAGGCTTCATCCCCGACACTCCCATTGGAGTGGCCCATTTCCTGCTCCAGCGTAAGGGCCTGAGCCGCCAGATGATCGGGGAGTTCCTGGGCAACAGCAAGAAGCAGTTCAACCGCGATGTGCTCGAGTGAGTGCCCGCCTCCGGGCTCTGCCCCGCCCTCCTAGCCCACCCTACACTCCAGGATCTCCTGGATGGCCTGGGACCTCAGCTAGGGAAGGACACAGGGCAAGACAGGACCTCTGAAATCTGGGTGGATTCCCAGAAGTCCTGGCTCCAGTCCTAGGGGCTTCCTGATTGGTCAAAAGAGCCAGGCGCCCCATGATCCTTAGCCAATAACCTGCTTCCTCTCCAGTTATTCTGCCACTTACTGAGCCAGGGTGCTCCTCCCACAGGCACTGGGGATGAGGATGGGGCTGGGGGTGGGGCTAGCACAGAAGTAGTCCAGGGAGACCAAAAGGCAAGAGAGTGAAACTGGAAGAGGGCTGTGTCAGTGCTGGGGCCATCTCCTCCTGGGGGACTGACCCCTCAGCATCACCTGCTGCCTGTCCAGTCTCCCAGCCCCTGAGCGTCCGCTTCATATCGTGGAGGAACCATGAGGCAGGAAAGGAAGGGGTTAGGGTTTTTAGAGCCATAAAGTACGTTTGATGTTGTGTAGTCGCTAAGTCATGCCCAACTCTTTTGAGATCCCACGGACTGTAGCCTGCCAGCCTCCTCTGTCCATGGGATTTTCCAGGCAAGAATACTGGAGTGGGTTGTCATTTTCTTCTCCAGGGGATCTTCCCAAACCAGGGATCGAACCAACGTCTTCTGCTTGGCAGGCAGATTCTTTACCACTGAGCCACCAGAAACTAAGATTGCGTAAAGATAGATTGACCACCAAGATCACACAATCAAAAAATCATTTTAAAGTCCAATAGATGAGGTATTTAGGGGGAGGGAGAGCGAGGGGGCTGCCTTGGTTTGAGCTCAACTTCATGGGTGTGATGCTGTGGGTAAGTAGGTGAGCCTCATGGAAGGGGCAGATTCCCTGGGGCTCAGGAGCAGACCTTGGAGTCACCTCGCCTCTCCAAAGAGGGGGTGAGGCCCTGTGAAGTCTGCCCCGGACCCCTACCTCCCCTCCTGACTCTCTCCATGTTCCTCCTCTCTTCTGCTGGCTCCCTGAGCTCACTTTCTCTCCAAAGTCACCCCTCTGTAGGGAGCCCTCCCCACTTCTCTCCCACCTCCTTGTCCTTGGGCACACTCAGCAGAAGTGTTTCCCCAGGGGTCCTGGGAGAACCCCCTCCTTCTGTACTTGCGCTTGGAGCAGCAAAGGCCCACCACAGAGGGCTAGGGCTCCTGCTCCAGGTTTAGAAGCAAGAGGGTCACTGTCAGTATCCCTGGGGTGGGAGCTAGAGACCTGCTTCTTCTTTTTATTTTTTTAGAAACATTTATTTATTTGGCTGTGCTGGATCTTAGTCGTGGCATGCAAGATCTTTAGTTTTGGCATGAGAACTCTTGGGCTTCCCTGGTGGCTCAGCTGGTAAAGAATCTGCCTGCAATGCAGTAGACCTGGGTTCGATCCCTGGCTTGGGAAGATCCCCTGGAGAAAGGAAAGGCTATCCACTCCAGTATTCTGGCCTGGAGAATTCTATGTATGTATAGTCCATGGGGTTGCAAAGAGTCGGACACAAGTGAGCGACTTTCACTTCACTTCATTTCATGTGAACTCTTAGTTGCAGCATATGGAATCTAGTCGAACCCTGGCTCTCTGCACTGGGGGCTCCGAGTCTTAGCCACTGGACCCCCAGGGAAGTCCCGACTTGCCTTCTGTTTGTGGAACAGCCTTGGTGCTGTGTCTTGGGACAGCCCCTGCCCTCCAGCCATGGCCTGTGTTTCCATACCCAGAGAGTGGAGGGGTTGGGCTACGAGGGGAGGTCAGCTGTCCTTAGGAATCCCTTTCACCTTCCTAAATCCATGATGGGGTAGTTGTTACCTGAGTGCAGTCAGAAGAGAGGGAAGTGGGACCCATCTGAGGGACCTTGAGATCCCTGATGGCCCTCTCCTGTCTCTGACTCAGTGGCTTTGGACAGTTGGTTGTCCCTCCTGGTGCCCAAACCCACAAATGCACGTGCTTCCCTTCCCCCTCAGGGGACGCTTTGAGGAACTGTGCAAGAGGAGAAAGAGCCAGTTCCTGTCACTTTCCTCTCCTATTTTTCTTCTGGTTCATCTCTCCAGCCTTTTCATTTGCCTTTGTCCCCTTTCCACCGATGAGCAAGTGGAGCTGCTACATCTGATGGCTTCATTCTTTCCAGCTGCCCCACGATCCGGGGGGTGACCCGGCTTTGTTCCTCTATTCTGGGGCAGCGGTGGCAGCTTCACTTCCAGGCCCTGACTGCCTCGTCTGCTCTCTTTCACTTTTCCAGTTCTCATGCGGCCTGGCCCCAGAATTCCAACCTGCTTCCCATCCCCCTCCCCCCCTACCCCAGCATCCCCGGCCTGCACTTCAGGGAACACATGGTTTTTCTCCAGCCCAGGTTGTGCTGAGCAGCACATGGAAAACTTAATTGCCCATCCTCCCCGGGAGACCAAGTGTGTGGGCTGGAGACTCAGACCAGCTGCTATGCGGGAGGGGCACAGGGCTGGAGACTGGGCTGGCGGCTGGATGGGCTCAGGCTTAGATGATGGGGCAGTGGGGAGAGAGAAGTGGCTGGACCTGAGAGGCCAGCTCTGACTCCTGCTCTACTTCAAACAGGCTCTAGAGCTTTTGCACGTCACTTCTGCTCCAGGCCTCAGCTTCCTCACCTGCAAAGAGAGTGGGCTGGGCTGTGTGAGTTTGGGTCCCTCCAAGCACCGCCGGTGAATCTATCATTTCCCCCAATCCTTAGTGCGCTTGTAACACCTTGGCATCATGCAAAATCTTCTGCCCTAAAGTGTGCTTTGTCACCATGCCACAGCCACCCAGAGGGGCACTCAGGGGAACAGGATGGCCATTCACCACTCATTCACCAAATATTGAGTGCCTACTGTATGTAGGGAACCAGGGCTGAGCTGGGTATCCCATGTGTGTATGTATGTGTGTGTGTGTGTGTGTGTGTGTATAGAAAGGTGAAGGAACAGGAATGGCTTCAGAGAAGATACAGACCCAGGGGTCAACAGGGAGAGATGAGAGGAGGAATGTGGAAAGAGAGGCGAGGGGCCCAGGAGCCTCCAGTGGGCACTGTGGGCTTGGGGAGGATGGAGAGCAGAACCAAGCCCAGATTCTGCCCCAGTGAATGCCCCCCACCTCACGTGCTTTGTTCTGCAGCCACGCAGGCCCTGGGCTCCAAGGCCCTGGCACATTCAGCCTGCACGTGGCAGCTCCTCCCCCAAGTCTGCATCACCCAGATGCCTGGTTTGTCCCCTGCGAGGTGCCCGGAGAGGACAGAGAGGCAGGAAGAGGCAGGCAGTGGCGGGGCAGCCAGGCACGGGGAGTTCTGGCATCTCCCTGCCGCTCAAGCCAGCATCCCCTGCCCCTTCCTTCTCCCCACCCAGTGCCGTTTTGGTTTTGTCCTGGCCGGGAAGGCTTCACTGGGATTCCGCACTGCTCCCTGCCCCCACCCGTGACATTCAGCCCATCGCATCCATTCCGTACAAAGCTGTTTGCTGAATAAAAGACATAAATCACCCCTCCCTTTGGAGACTGAGACAGCCCAAGCCACCGCACTCTCCAAGATACAGCCAGACAGGAAAGGGAGAGGCGGTGAGGCAGAGGGCCTGGGAGGAGGGCAGACAGGGTGAGAGGAGGGGCCGTACCAGATAGAATCTGCCCCTGACGCTGATCTGCATTTGAGCATCACAGAGGTGCTGATATTTGCCTCCAGAATTAGGCCCTTGGTGCTGTTAAAAGCTGACCTTTCTTTTCATCCCTTTCTGTGCTAGTCTGTGGAAGCCCCATTCCAAGAAGGAATGTGTCCAACCAGGCTTTACTGAATAATAATAGAAGGCATTCTGAGCTCAGAGGGCCATGTCCATTCCCGTGTTTACCTGGGAAGGCTTTGGTTTTTGGCTCTCTCTCTCTTTTTTTTTTTTTTTTAGGAAAAACCAGCCTCAAGTTTGTCATTTGTCAAATGGGGATAATAGAACCAGTCATATGAATTAAATTTTAAAATGGATATGAAGTGCTTAACTTGGTGCCTGATGCTTAGTAAATTCTTTTAAAATGTCAGCTATTTCTGTTACTGTATTTTCTATTTAAAACCACAGGGCATAAAAAGAAGCCCAGGGCATTAGACCTCCTCGACCCCTACTCCCCCACGGCCCCTCCCCTAACACAGGGAAACTCAGACTCCTCAGGGCAGGTCTCAGTACCACGGCTGGGGAAGGGAGGGGCCACCCCGAGCCTGGAGGAAGCCCCCCTCTGGTGTTGAGGAGGAAGGGCAGTGGGACCCGGAGGGCAGTGGGGGTCGGAATTCTTGGGGGGCTGAAAGTGCTTCCCTCTCCGTTTTCACATGGCTGGGAAATTTGGCTCTGCTCTATTTCCTTCCTGAAGTGTTCGCTTCAGCAGGTTTGAAGGCCAGCGGACTGGGGGCTGTTGCGTGTGGGTTCTCCGCGGCCTCCCTCCTGGCCCGCGTGATCGCTGTGCACGTGGACGGCATCTGTCCTTCCCACGGAGATGCAGGGGGAGCAGTATGGGGGTTGAGCAGTCCCGGGGGGCAGGGTGGGAGAAAAAGTTTCCCCGGGGGATTCCTTCTTGCACTGCGCCTGCTCCAATCTCTGTTGGATACTGGAGTAGGACGTTTCAGTCAGATTTCATTATTTCATTTCCGTGGAAATGTGTTGGCCAGCATGTAACAGATTTGTTCTTCTTGGGGACACTCAGAAATGAAGACAGATTGTCTGTCAAACTCAACAGGCTGGAAGGCGCTGGCCTCTCTTCGCTGGGAAGGACTAACTCCAGAAGGTCCTGGGCGTTGTCTGTATGTAGCTTCTGATGGGGGTTGTCTTGCTCCTGAGGAGATCCACAGGCGAGGGGAGAGCAGGCTGGCACCCATGCCCACCCTGGTGGGTCTAGAGGGGGATGGAGAGAGGCCAGGGGCAGACACGGATAGGCGGCTTTGCGCGGCTCTGAAAACTTGGTGCTGCCCCCACTCAGAGGGATGGAAGGAGAAGGTCTCTTCTAACAGGGGTGTCTTGGGGTTTTATGACCTTGAGCCCTCACCTCTCCAGTGCCCTTTCCTCCACCCTTGCCTACACACATACACACACACACACACACACACGCACACACACGGATGAGAGATTCTCCTTAACAGTTAACAGTCACTGGCATTTCAGAATCACTCACTCCTGTACATGGAGACTCTGGAACTCTGGAACTCCAAGTTCAAGAGTGGGATGAACTCCACGTCCAGAGTTGAGACTCCCTTTGGCTTGGTCATGGGTACATGGAGATTGGGCTTTTATACCAAAGTAAATAAACCCAGCGCCAACTCCTTTCCTGAGCCCTCTGGTCCTAGCTCTGGAGGGGTCTCTCTCAATCCTGTGTGATAACTCAGGGGTGGCTGACACTGGCCGCTCAGTGCAAGGGGACTTCCTGGAAAGGCATCCTAGGGTTTCTCGGGAGGGCCGTCTGTGAGTGAGTGGGCAGCTCACGTGTGCCAAGTGTATATCATGTGCCAGCAGGCATGGTTCCAAGAGCCTTATATGCAGAGCCACGTTTTTTCTTCCCAGCAGCGCTGTGAAGCGAATGCTGGAGTCTGCACCCAGTGAAGGAACCAGAGAAGGTGGGTTGCTTGCCCACAAAGCTGAGCAGCTGCTGAGATCTGAAGCCGGGCAGAATGGTCCACAGCCCGAGCCCTTAGCTCTGCACCTTCCTGCCTTCTGCTTCATCCCAACAGGCATCTGGTCCAGATGTCTCTACCGCGCATGTCAGACCCCAGTTGTGAGTGGTGGTGCTGAGAAACACCTTGGACGGTCAGTTAGTCCAGCCCCCTCATTTTCCCTGGACAGGAGCTGAGGGCTGAGAGAAGAAACGTCTAGTGCCCCGACCAAAATCAGGTGCTCTGCCCGTGTATGTGCTAAGTCGCTCATGTGTTCAACTCCATGTGACCCCGTGGACTGTAGCCTGCCAGATCCTCTGTGCATGGTGTTCTCCAGGCAAGAACACTGGAGTGGGTTGCCATGCTCTCTTCCAGGGGATCTTCCAGACCCTGGATCAAACCCACGTCTCTTGTGCCTCCTGCATTGGCAGGTGGGTTTCTTTACCACTAGCGCCCCTGAGAAGCCCCTCCCGTCCCCGATGCACCTTTATTTGCTGGCCCCGGCCCTCTCATCTAGGAAGAAAGCAGAGCTGAGGAACTGGTCCACAAACCTCCATTGGCCTGAGCCGACTTGGTTTCCTCTGTCTGACGGACTGTGTTGTAAACAGTTGATGGATCTGGTGATGGACTTTCAGGCAGAGTTAATTGGTGATGATGGCAAGGGTGTTTACAGCTCTGCTAGTAGAAACTTCAGATCTGCTTAACCACCAGGCACATCAGCTCTGATCTGGTCCCTAACAAGAACTCTCATTTCCTTTTTAAAAATGTATTTGTGTTTATATACATAAACCGTCTGAGTCACCAGATGTATATATACATGTATAGGCTTCCCTGGTGGCTCAGATGGCAAAGAAACTGCCTGCTATGGGGGAGACCTGGGTTCGACCCCTGGGTTGAGAAGATCCCCTGGAGGAGGGCATGGCAACCCACTCCAGTATTCTTGCCTGGGAAATCCCATGGACAGAGGAGCCTGGCGGGCTACAGTCCATGGGGTCACAGAGAGCCGGATACGACTGAGCAACTAAACACATACACACACATGTATATTTTTATTGAAGTATAGTTGATTTACAATGTTGTACCAATCTTTGCTGTACAGCAAAGTGACTCAGTAATATAGACATTCTTTTCTATATTCTTTTCCATTATGGTTTGTCATGGGATATTGAGTATAATTCCCTGTGCTATTCAGTAGGACTTTGTTGGTTATCCATTCTAAATGTAATAGTCGTGACTACCAACCCTAAACTCCCAGTCTATCCCTCCCTCCCCCACCCCTTGGCAACTGCAAGTTGGGAACTCTTTGTTTCTTATACTCCGTTATAACTGAGAGCTTTATATACATCGTCTCTTCTAAAACCCATAACCCCACCTGCCCACTGGTAGGTTACAGGGATTACCTGTAACAGGGGTTACAGGGTCAGCTCCATTCTAGAGATGAGAAAAGTGAGGCCCAGTGAGGCTAAGTGACTAGAACCTAATAGTTATATGGTAGAAGTGAAGTGAAGTGAAATTTGCTCAGTAGTATCCAACTCTTTGTGACCCCTTGGACTATAGCCTACCAGGCTCCTCTGTCCATGGGGATTCTCCAGGCAAGAATACTGGACTGGGTTGCTATGCCCTCCTCAAGGGGATCTTCCCGACTAAGGGACTGAACCCAGGTCTCCCGAATTGCAGGCAGATTCTTTACCAGCTGAGCCACAAGGGAAGCCCAAGAAGACTGGAGTGGGTAGCATATCCCTTCTCCAGGGGATCTTCCCGACCCAGGAATTGAACTGGGATCTCTAGCATTGCAGATGGATTCTTTACCAACTGAGCTGCCAGGGAAGCCTAAGATTCAATCCCAAGGGTGCCTGACACCAAGGGCCTGACCCCCCTGATCCAGCCCTGTCATCGGCATAGAGCATGGGTCTCGAACAGCAGCAGCCCCTGAGAACTTATTAGCAATGTCAATTCTCAGACTGTAGCCCAGAGCCCCGGAACCAGAAACCCGGGGGTGGTGCCCGGCCTCCTGCTTGCTGATCAGCCTGCAAGGTGGTTCTGGTGAGCCCTCCAGTTTGAAAACCACCAGGTGGGGCTGCCAGCCCAGCGAAAGGAAAGTGGCCTCAGCCTCCTCACCAACTCCCGATTTGTGGGCAGGTTCAAGGCGCGTCGGCAGCCATCCCCTCTGAGGCCCTCAAACGGGATTTCCTTCGTTGCTCTGTCGTCACCAGGGACCCCGGCAGGCCCTCCTGTGTCAGCCTCCTCCAGCTTTGTTTTGTTGGCCATGTCACCCTTTTGTGGAAGGCCCTGACCTTTGTTAGGCATGTTATGAGTTCTGACTAACGAAAATAACTCTGTGGCGGATGGGGATATTTTTAATTGAATTGTATGATACAAGAACTGCAGAAATAACACCCGGGTTCCTCCAGCTCGTGGTGGTGGGTGGTTTCGTTTTCCATCCTAATCTTGAAACTGGCCCGGCTCTGCCTGGAGCAGAGTCCCACGTGGGCAGCACACACACCCCTCCTAGCCTTGGCCCGAGCCTCAGCTTCCAGGTCTTTATGGTCTCTTCTGGCCAATTAAAAATCCCTGCTGCCATCATCACCTATTTTCAGCTCTCATCCAGTGCCTTTGTCTGCCAGACACTGTCTTGCTATCGTTCAAAAAAAAAAAAAAAAAATGGAGATGACAACATTCATTTTGATCACAGTTGTGTACGATGCTTCGTTTTCCTGCAACACAGACTGACGCCATGCATGGATCAGTGCTAATGAGCAATTTTATGCAAGGTTGTACGTGTTTATATAGATGCAGGGAGCGTCTGTGTTTATGCTTCCCCAGCCCTTGCAAGGGGCTTGCCACATCTCTGCAGAAACTCACAGGAAGGAGGGCACCTCCCCCGCTTCCCCCGACCCAAGTGGGAGCACCACCGGGATTACCCCCTGTTAGCAGCATCTCGCCAGGCAGGTCCAGACATCTCCCCGGGAGCAGCCTCATCAGGGCCAGCTGGCCGAGTTCTCATCACTCCCTGGCCTGCAAAGGCAGCCGAACAATGGGAAGTGTGTGCACTCCACGCTGCCTCACTGCCCACGGTCTGGAATCCACTGTCCCTTCCCTTGGCAGCTGTGTCCAGAGGTCAGATCCAGCTGATTTGGGCCACCAGGTCAAGGCCCCAGCCACAGGGCTCCTTCTTCAGCCGACCCCTTCTCTAGCTCATGGCCCCAGTCGTTCTCCAGGTTGGTCCTGTCACTCACTCATTCATCCACCCCAGGAATGTTTATTGAGTTCAGATATCCGCTAGGAATGCAGAAATCGACTCTGGGGATCTGGAAGCGTGTGGCCTGGTGGGAGACACAGCAGAGGAACCACGGAGGTCGAGGAAGACTCTCCGAGAGATGGACATCTAGACGCAGACCCGGAGGTCGGGGGTGGGCTGCAGGACAAAGGAGCAGCCTGGGTGAATGAGCATGCAATGATGGAGAGCAAGGCTGCAGGACAGAGCCAGGATGCCGCAGGGGCAGGGGCGACTGGGAGCAACCAGGGCCGTGCTTTGCCAGGGAACTCGGGTTTCATACAGGGGGTGTGGGAAGCCTTGGAAAAATTATAAGCAGAGGAATGAGTGACAGGGCCGCGGATGTCCTGGAAGTGTTCTTCCGGAAGATGGTTTGGAGGCAAGGAGGCTGGTCTAGAGGCTACTGAAGTCACAGCTTTGGTGCGATGCTGAGGCCCTGACCCTCAGCAGAGGCCGTGGGGAGGAGAGAGGTGGGCGGAGCCCTGAGGCAGGGAGAGGCCCCAGGGCCTGCTGACCAGAGTGGGCGGGAACAGAGGCGGCCAATCTCAGGAAGAGCCTCCTGGGCTGCTGAGAATTCAGAATGCTTGGTCTTTGCTTCAGACCCACCGGAGTACTTTGTCCAGGTTATACTAAATAAACACGTTTATACTTTCAGCTTTGAGAAGAGAGAGATGCTGGGTGTGGGGACATTTTATCTGAAGAGTTCCTCAAACCAGACATTATCAAATATTTACTCAGGCCAACTTAAAATATTAAATACTTGGTAAAACATAAAAGATGTACACCCTCACTTTCCTGCAAGAGTTGCTAACACAGCCTGTGGCCTGGTGAAGGCTGCCCAGGGACTGACTCCTGCCCTCAGCAGTCTCCTCTGTGCATAGTAGCACTGTTATTTAACGTGGCCTGTTATGAACCCTGTCGATCAACCAAATGAATCCTCGTCCCCCCCAGTTCTTCCTTTAGGATGTCTCTCAGATTCTGAGCTGGCCAGGTCCATTCGGGTCCATTCGACTTGTTCCGATGTAGCCCCGTCTCTCGCCTGGCCCTCTGCAGGTGCATCCGGGTCCATTCGACTTGTTCCGATGTAGCCCCGTCTCTCGCCTGGCCCTCTGCAGGTGCATCCGGGTCCATTCGACTTGTTCCGATGTAGCCCCGTCTCTCGCCTGGCCCTCTGCAGGTGCATCCGGGTCCATTCGACTTGTTCCGATGTAGCCCCGTCTCTCGCCTGGCCCTCTGCGGGTGCATCCGGGTCCATTCGACTTGTTCGATGTAGCCCGTCTCTCGCCTGGCCCTCTGCAGGTGCATCCGGGTCCATTCGACTTGCTCCGATGTAGCCCCGTCTCTCGCCTGGCCCTCTGCAGGTGCATCCGGGTCCATTCGACTTGTTCCGATGTAGCCCCGTCTCTCGCCTGGCCCTCTGCAGGTGCATCCTGACGGCCCCTGCTTCTCTATTGCTCCTGCCCTTCCCTGTACGTTCATTTTCCCCCAACACCAGAGAAACCATCGTCAAACAAACTGGATTTGTCAATCCTCTGACGGTACCCTTCTACTTCTTTCCCCTGTGTTCAGGAAAACCCCCCCACTCTCTGCATCCTGTGGGAACCAGGAGAGGGCAGCATGGGGCGGGTGTGGGGTGACCAGGACGGAGAAAAGCGGAGCGGCACGTGTGTGCGGAAAAGGACACGTCAGCTCCACGCGGGAGCCTCTGTGGCCCTCGGGGGCGTCGAGCCTGCTGCTCTGTGGGGCCCAGATTCCTGCCCCAATGCTCATGATCCTGGGGACAGGGTGCCCCAGGAGGGCAAGGCCAGATGCGCTGGGGGCCAGGAGGTTAAGCTGGCCTGTCACTTGCTTGGGGGTGGGCAGTCTGCTTGGCTACAAACGCTCAGACACTGGAGGGGTTGTGTAAGAGGAGACTCCCAAATGGAACGGAAAGTGGGGAGAAAGCCAGGCCCCTCACAGGCCTTGGAGAGGACAGGAGAGGAAACTGTGTTCACCTTTTAAATCTCTGACTTCTGGATGCTCAGGGGCTGAGAGGAGAGGCCCTGGAATTTGGAGGCGGGAGGTCTGGGCTCAGCATCCTCTTAGCCGGAAGCCTTGGACTGCCGGCTGCCGCCCTGGGCCCCAGGTTCTGGCAGTGGGAGGAGGACCCTCAGCCAGCACCTTGCAGGGCTGTCTGGGAGGGGAGGCAGGGTGAGGAGGTCCTCCTGGGCTATGGCAGGAGACCCTGGCATGGGTAAGTCCCTCCTGGTTGGTCTCAGACCCCCAAGTCTCACCTTTCCTTCAGGGAGGGGTTGTCTGGCCAGCAGGGGGGCTTTGCCCCCCTTCCCAGCTCTGGCTGGTGGAGGGAGGTCTGGCCACTGCCCTCACGGCCCTCTCCCCTCCCGGCCTCAGCTGCGTGGTGGACGAGATGGACTTCTCTGCCATGGAGCTGGACGAGGCCCTGCGCAAGTTCCAGGCCCATATCCGCGTGCAGGGTGAGGCCCAGAAGGTGGAGCGGCTCATAGAGGCCTTCAGGTGGGTCCTCCTCAGCCCTCACATACGCTGGGCGTGGGGGAAGTAGGGGGCTGCCAGCCGGGGGCAGGAGTCCCCCACACGCCCAGGGAATGGAGGAAGCAGCCCGGGCTGTGAGCTGAGGACAGGAGTCCCTAGAGAGCTGGTTGGGGTTTGGGCGGGGGAGGGTGGGAGGGGGGCAGGAGGGGAGGAAAGAAGCAGGCAGACCTCTGGGGCTCTCTGAGCTGGACCAGCATCTGGCCTCCAGGTGGCCTGGTGGCACTTCCTGTGTCCCCATCAACCAGCGGGTTTTTACTGAGCATCAGTCTGAGGCTGGTACTGGTGGGGAGGGGGTGTCTGGGGTCTTTGGGTGCATGACACCTGCCCTGTCCCCTCGGTGGGAATGGGGGCCAAAGTGTGGAGATGGGGAGCCCCCCTGTGCCTAAGCCCACACTCAGAAAACCGGACATGTTCCCGAGTGCCCCCCTCTCCAGAGTGTGGGGAAGGCAGGGCCCTCACGCCCCACGTGTGTCCCCACCGCATGCCCCACGCGTGTCCCCACCGCAGCCAGCGCTACTGCATGTGCAACCCCGAGGTGGTGCAGCAGTTCCACAACCCGGACACCATCTTCATCCTGGCCTTCGCCATCATCCTGCTCAACACCGACATGTACAGCCCCAACATCAAGCCCGACCGCAAGATGATGCTGGAGGACTTTATCCGGAACCTGCGAGGTAGGGGAGGCAGTGGAGATTCATCCCTTCCAAAGAATGAAGGCTTGGAGTGGAGGAAGGGGCGGGGATGTCTAACTGCCTTTTATTCTAATTTTCAACTGATCCAGAACCTGCTCAGAGTCGTTCCGGGAGTCTCAGACCCCCACGGAAGGCTGTCACCCCCGGTGGTCAAGGGCACTGGAACTGCTGTCTGGGCCCAGGAGGTTGCTAGCATGCCGGGCATCGGGGGAGTCCTTCGTGTTCTGAGTTTCATCATCCTGTGCCTTCTTTGGCTCTTTCTTCACCCACTGTGCTGGGAACCAGTTTCTTCCTTTTATTAATAGTCTAGAAACACATGCCTCCGAAATATTGCATCTAATCATTTCCCCTCTCCTTTTTCTCTGGACTCTGTTTCTGGAACTCCTGTGTTCCAGATGTTAGACCTCCCAGTCTGAGCCTCTGATGGCAACTTTCTGTCTGCCATCTTTGTCTTCTTGTTTGACTTTCTTGAAGAGGGCCCTCAGCTTTCTCTTTCAGATCTCCTGCTTAACTTTTCATTTCTGCGGTCATCTTTTTCACTCTCAAGAACTCTTTTCTGCTAAGTGCTGCTCTTCAGAGCCTTTTGTTCCTGTTTCGTAGATGCAACATCTTCTCACGTTTGCACTTGTTTGTTTCGGTTTCTCCTCGCTTTCTTCTAAGTTCCTTTTTCAGTTTTTCCCATACTTTTCCTCTCTTGTGTTGGAGACTTCCCATACACAGCGGATGAAACTTGGTTGTCCGTCCACATTTAGCAGTGAGCCACTAAAAAGCTGATTAAAGCTCCAAGTGTGCGTGGGGTTGCCGACTGGTGGGCTTTCTCATGTCGACATTTCATTAAGCTGTTTCACGGGGAGAAGTGACTGCAGTATCTTTAGATATTTTCCCTTGGGATGCTCAATCCCTCAGAAGAGAAATGTCTAATCTGTAGCCCAGAGCGGGTGAGTCTCTCTGCCAGCACTGAGAGCTGCGTGGGAAGTGGGCTCGCGGGGGTCTCCTAATACACAGGCATCAGGTCCATCCCCCGGTTTTCAGCACAGACTCTCACTCTTGGTTGCGCTTAATGTCAGTTGCTCAGTCGTGTCCGACCCTTCGCAATCCCATGGACCGTAGCCCCCACGGCTCCTCTGTCTGCAGGATTTCCCAGGTGAGAATACTGCAGTGCCTTGCCATTTCCTTCTCCAACAGGTTGTGCTTGGGGTCCACCAGCCCAGAGTTCCTGGTTCATCCCTTCCAAAGAATGAAGGCTTGGAGTGGAGGAAGGGGCGGGGACGTCTAACTGCCTTTTATTCTAATTTTCAACTGATCTTCCTATTTCAAGCCCACCTTCACCTCCAGGGCTCTGCCAGCTCCAGAGCCCTTGATGGTTCTGAGCCTTCTAATCCCTCTGCTGGTTTCCATTTCCACTTTCCCAGGTTTGCGGATCATGTGCTCATTCACCCACTTTCAGGTCCCCTGGTGCCCCTGCCTCTTCCTGCGTCTCTGCCGATTCCTTTTTCCGGGGCGTTCAGAAGGAGCAGAGGTGTGCAACCTGCCATCTCTACCTGGGAGCCCCGTGTGCTCAGCCCCTGCCCTGCTCCTCTTGGCCGCAGCCTGGTTTCTTTCAGGGGCCCTGGGGGGTGCTTCTTGGTTCATCTGCCCAACTCAGAACCAAGCTCAGATGTGGAAGACACGGGGTCAATCCAGAGAGTCACTCATAGAAGGTGTAATGTCCTCTCGACACTTAAGAAAACTGCTTGGAGAGCACTTGCCCAGGATGTTTTATTTTTCATTTTCCCCTCTTGAAAAGAGGAGTATATAATCGTTAAAAGAAGATTTAGAAAAAGTAGCAAGAAGATTTTGTTTATTGCTTCTGTTTCTCCCTCCCGGGGAAAGTTGTTTTCATGTTGGTGTACTTCCTGCTGGTGTTTTTTGTCACCAGAGTCTGATCATTACCATGAAGTGGGAGACGGGTGGTGGTCTTGTTACTGCATCACTGCGGGGGCTGCCCTGCTCTCCTTCACTTAATGTCCCACCCCTCCCTGCGCTCCCAGCAAGGAGGGGATCTTCTCACCATCTGACAACTAATCACTGAGCTCCCTGTGGAGGGGAGGGGAGGGCCTGAAAGAGACAAGACAGCACACGGGCAGTGCCCTCATGGTGGGGCCGGAGCGGGAGATGCTAGGGGGAGCAAAGGCAGGAGCCCAAGGCTGTGATCAGAGATGAGGAGGAGGCCTGGGAGGTAGGAGCCAAGACTGTGGCTGTGGGGCACCTGGAGGTGGGGCTGGGACACGTGCTGAGCCCTCATACAGCAGGTGCTCTGGCCAGGGAGGTCATCTCTAATTCAGCAGGGATGTGAAGCCAACCACTGAAAGCTTTGGAGCAGGGACAGGGCCAAATCAAGGCCACCCTTGGGGAGCGTCACTCAGGTAGCGGGCTTCCCCTCTCTGGCTCCAGCCCCTGACCCCCCGACCCCCTCCCTTCTCCACTCCTCATCCTCAGGTGTGGATGACGGTGCCGACATCCCCAGGGAGCTGGTGGTCGGCATCTACGAGAGGATTCAGCAGAAGGAGCTCAGGTCCAATGAGGACCACGTCACGTACGTCACCAAGGTGGAGAAGTCCATCGTGGGCATGAAGACTGTAAGTGCCCACCGTGGGGTCATGGTGCTCAGCTGGCAGGGGGCTGGAGGGGTGGAAGTGGAAGAGGTGAGGGATCACTTGCCCCCCACCTCGGGCCACAGAGCCCCTGTCTCCAGCTCCTTCCCTTTCTTCCTTTCTTTCTTGCACCCTCTTCCTTCCACCTGCCTATCTCCTCATCGCCGCCTTGACCAGCTCCTGCAGTGGGAGGGGTGGAAGTGAGGTCCTGGGTAAGACTGTCCAGGCTCTTGGGTTGAAGCCTCTGGAGGTTGGAGTGGAATAGACCCTGGGCATCCTGGATGATCTACTGAAGAGAAGGAAGGACATGGGCTCAAGCAGGCTCTCGATGTGGGGTCTCAAACCCTTGAGGTGCCCCTGAGCTGTGGCCCCGGGTCACAGTTTGCTCCAAGTTTGCAGTGGTTTTTAAGGGCAGTCCTCTCGAGATGTCCACAGAAGCTCCGTATACCGCAGACATAAAGGTCTGGCCTCCATCTCTAACCCTGATCTCTCTGGTTCCTCCTCCCCAGTGGCTTGCTCAGGGGGCAGTTTGGGGAACTTTCTGGAGGCTCTGTGCTAGACCCCTCCACCCATTCATGCGGGGTCAGCCTTTCCTGGCTAGAGCCCTTCATGCTGAAGTCGCAGCCTCTGTCAGGCTTGCGGATGCCCCCCAGGAGCTGGTTCATACACTAGAGCAGGTTTCCAGTGTCCCCGGGACCCCCTCCCTGCCTTGCACACTCGTGTCTGGGTGTGCAGTACAGAGAAGCACAACCCAGAATGTGGGGGTGCCCTCGAGGAGGACTCGGAGGGAGAAGGGATGGGACTTGATGGGACTTGAACGATCTAGAGGTTCTTTTCTCTCTTTTTAAAAATATTTATTTATTCATTTTTGGCCATGCTGGGTGTTTGGTGCTTTGGGGGCTTTTCTCTAGTTGTGGGGAGCAGGGGCTACTCCTTGTTATGGAGCCTGGGTTCTAGGGTGTGCGGGCTTCGGTAGGTTCAGTGCATGGGCTTAATTGCTCCGCAACCTGTGGGATCTTCCCAGATCAGGGATCAAACCTGTGTCCCCTGAGTTGGCAGGTGGATTCTTTACCACTGAGCCACCAGGGAAGACCCAGAGACTGTATTCAATGTCCTTTCTCTGTCTTTTATCCTCTTACTTCTTCCCAGCATCGAGAACCCCTCTTGCCCAGCCCTGATCCCCAAGGAGCGTGAGGAAGGGGAGAGAGCCCTGGGGGAGGAGAGGGGAGGTTCAGGGTCAAACCGGGCCTGCATCTGCTCTTCTGGAAACTGGTGCTAGGGGGTGACGGCCCCCCCACCCCCTGTTGAGCACTGTGTGCCCCCCCACCAGGTTCTCTCTGTGCCACATCGCCGCCTGGTCTGCTGCAGCCGACTCTTCGAGGTGACGGACGTGAACAAGCTGCAGAAGCAGGCTGCGCACCAGAGGGAGGTGTTCCTCTTCAACGACCTGCTGGTGGTGAGCGGGGAACAGAGCCAGGGGCTGAGCAGGGAGGGGCTCAGGGACCCCTCCCCACAGGGTGCTGCACACCCAGCAGCCGATTTCCACAGCCTGGGATGAGTCATGGATGGGAAGGGTGGTGGGGGATGGAGAGGAGACAGATCAGATCCTGTTCTCCCCTGCTTTCTAGCACTTAGAACAATGCCTGGGACACTCACTAAATAGTCATTGTATGGATGCCTGTGTTCAAAGAACCCACCTACCAACACAGGAGACGTATGCTCAGGTTCGAACCCTGGATCAGGAAGATCCCCTGAAGGAGGGCATGGCAACCCACTCCAGTATTCTTGCCTGGAGAATTCCATGGACAGAGAAGCCTGGTGGGCTAAGTCCATAGAGTCACACAGAATCAGATAAGACGCATGCTCTGTGTTCAGAGCAGACAGGTGATGGCCCGGGCAGACAGGATCGTTCCTACTCTGTAGGTTATAAAGCCAAGGCACAGAGAGCTTATCTGCTCGGGGTTCCCGGTCCTGGTGGGAATGGACTAGGTCCCAGAGCGTCTGCCTCCCCGTCATAATGAGATACCTGGGGCTGGAGGGTACAGGGCTGCACGTCCATCTGTCCCGCAGCCTGGGAGGTGCAGGGGGTCTGCAAGCAGCCGGTACTGTCCCTGGGTCCAGGGGAATGCTGGCGTGTGTGTGTGTGTGCGCACGCACACGTGCGTGTACATGTCTATACATCTATGGGGCATTTAGCCTTCGCTCTTTGAACACAGAGCATGCGTGCTTCAGTCATGTCTGATTCTGTGTGACTCTATGGACTTAGCCCACCAGGCTTCTCTGTCTCACACCCTGACTTTGCTGCTCATCATCTGCTTGAAAAGCTCCCAGACCTCGCATGACCCCCTCTCTCCCCTCATTCAGTGCAGATGTCCCCCCACCTCAAATGTGGCCTGCCCACTCACTGTCCAGTCCTTACACTACTTCATCCTCAAAACACATACCGGGGACTTCCCTGGCGGTCCAGTGGTTGAGACGCTGCACTGCCCCGTTAAGAAAAAAGTACCAGTTTCTGCCATCAGCTGTGTATGCATTTCTTCACTGCCTTTCGGCTTGTTGTGCCTTAATGGGCTGACCCATTGATTGACTTATGGATCCCGAGGGTCCTCCTCCCGCAACCCCGGCATCCTGAGGCCGAGATTTTTCTTCTTTCATTTTGTTTTTGTTTGTTAGAAATGGTGTCAGGGAAGGGGTCTCTAAGGAGGCCGTATTTGAGTCAAGCTCTAAGTGAGGGGGAGAAGTCAATGGCACCCCACTCCAGTACTGTTTCCTGGAAAATCCCATGGATGGAGGAGCCTGGTGGGCTGCAGTCCATGGGGTCGCTAAGAGTTGGACACGACTGAGAGACTTCACTTTCACTTTTCACTTTCATGCACTGGAGAAGGAAATGGCAACCCACTCCAGTGTTCTTGCCTGGAGGATCCCAGGGATGGGGGAGCCTGGTGGGCTGCCGTCTATGGGGTCACACAGAGTCAGACACGACTAAAGTGACTTAGCAGCAGCAGCAGCTAAGTGAGGAGGGGCTTCCCAGGTGGCGCTAGTGGTAAATAACCCGCCTGCCAACACAGGAGACTTAAGAGAACCGGGTGCCATCCCTGGGATGGGAAGATTCCCCTGGGTAAGGGCATGGCAACCCATTCCAGTACTCTTGCCTGGAGACTTCCATGGACAGAGGAGCCTGGCGGGCTACAGTCCATGGGGTTGCAAAGAGTCGGACGTGATTGAAACAGCTTAGCACAGCACTAAGTGAGGAGAGTAGCCGACCATGCTGGAAGCTGCAAGGAAATAGTCGGTGCAGAGACCCACAGTGGGACCCACCTGCTCTGTTCAAGCCACAGAAAGGACGGCTTGGCCTGAGCAGAGCAGGGACCAGATGAGGTGGGGGTTACAGACCAGGCCGGAAGTCCGGCTGCGTGTTAGATGCAGTGGGAAGGGCCGCTGGACGGCTTCATGCGGTATATTGTGTGTATATGTATGTGTGCACGCACGTGTGTATACGTGTGTGTGAATGTATCCTAAGTGTGTAAGTCTGCCTGGGCGTGCCTGTCCTTTTCTGTGTATTCACTTGTGTTCACCAGAGCCCCTGGGTGTGTGAGGCATGTTTATCACACGAGCGCACACCCGTCAGTGCACGTCTATCTCCCTCTCTTGGACAGATTCTCAAACTCTGCCCCAAGAAGAAGAGCTCCTCCACGTACACCTTCTGCAGGTCCGTGGGCCTGCTGGGCATGCAGTTCCACCTCTTTGAGAACGAGTGTAAGTCTGTCGTCTGCGGATGTGGCCGGGGCTGGGGGAGGGGAGGGGCAGGCACCCCAGGGCCCAGGCCTCGCCTGCGGCTGCTCACAGCCCATGGCGGCTGGGGTCTGGCTTCCAGATTACTCTCACGGCATCACCCTGGTGACCCCGCTCTCGGGCTCCGAGAAGAAGCAGGTGCTGCATTTCTGCGCCCTGGGCTTGGACGAGATGCAGAAGTTTGTGGAAGACCTGAAGGAGTCCATCGCTGAGGTGACAGAGCTGGAGCAGATCCGGATAGAGTGTAAGGACGCCTCACCTCAGACCCCTGGGTGGCCTGGCTCCAGGAGTAGGGTCGCTCGTAGACAGACACCCCTCTGTGGAGTGAGTGTGGGTGAGCAAGGCCCCTCTGCCTTCCCAAGCCCTCCCCGCCCCCTGCCCCACCGCGCCATCACGGCTGATGGAGGCTTCACAGTTAAACCGAGGTACGCAAGGGTGTGTGCACGTGTAGCTAGGCTGTGGGGCTCCCTGTGGGCCCCTCGGCCACAGAACTCGCTGGGTTTGAGCAGGACCAGGAAACGAGCCGGCCCTAAAGACAGACATGCACACCAAGGCGTTCCGGGCAGATTCTGACCCAATCTCCCTGGACAGCCTCCTCCCTGATCCAGTTCAGATCCCCACATCACAGCTGGTTGTTTCCTGTCTTTCATGCCTTTTAACCTGTAAGGATCCCCCCACTTAATTTTTTTTTATAACGTCGTCTTCCTGAAGAGTCCTGGCTGGCTTTCTGACTGTCCCTCGCCTTAGAGCTGTCTTTCTGTCCTCCAAGGAGTGCCTGTTCTTGGTTGCTCTCACTGCTGTCGCTCAGGCGTTGTAGACAATCTCAGAGCCACTTCATCCATCTGGGTGGTTTACCGGTGGCTTCTGGGTTCAAGACAAGAGCAGTGACAACCTGCGGTCTCTGCCCACATGCACGCTTTCCTGTCATGGAGCATCACAGCAGCTTCAGAGAGCCTTTAAAGGAAAATTAAATAAGAATGGATTCAGAGACTCCAACAGAAAATAAAAAGACTCCAGGTCTGCCTTGCATGGCCACTTAGTTGAAAAGTAGTTCAAAATTGGTCTAAACCCCTTAGGCAGAAAAAAGGCAGTGGGAGCTTTGAGCAGGGTGCCAATGCGCCAGGCGATAAGGTTTCACGAGCATCCCTGGAGCGCCTGCTGTGTGCCTGGCAGCTTCTTTAGGTGTGCCCAGAGGGAGGCTGCAAGGACTCATGGCCTTACGGAAAATGAGACAGAGCAGTTAAGGGATGTGTCTAAGGTGCATAGTCTAAGGTGCATATTAGAAGCGGACGACCAGTTGCACTGGAGTCTGATTCTGAGGTTCACGTACTTTCCAGTCTGAAAATGAGAGGCTAGTTTCTGTCTCTAATTTCCTAAGACAGCAATGAAATCAGGTTAAAACAAAAAACTCTCCCAACCAGCGCATATAACTTAACTTATTAATGCCTGGTACAGGAAGGGTATAAATTCCCTTTCTGCTATAGGTGGGCAGTGTGACTTCAGGGGCATAACAGACTCTTTCCAATGCCATCTTAGCTGTTGGTCTAGAACATTCTCAAGGACACACCCTCACCTTGTCACAATGTCAGAATGTCCCAGATGCAGCTGGAGAGCCCAGCATCCAAGGCAGCACCAGCCTGGCTGCGCATGGCCGCTTTCCCCATCAGCCCCTCTGCCCCTCTGAGAACAAAGGGGTCGATATCGCCAGGATCTGGGTGCTAAGGGCAAATATCCTCTCCTGCTGTCCAGAGGTTGAGGGAAGAGGGGGAGGGCTCACATCTGCTCCTGCTCTTCCGGCGGAGAGAAAGAGAAGAAAGCTGAGCAAAGAGGAGGAGTTGCTCAGGAAGGCCAGGAGGAAAGAAAAGAGAAAAAGGAAAACAACAGCCAGCGTTCCTGTTTATCAAGCCCTTACTACGTGCCTAGCCCTGGGCTGACTGCTGCGCCTGTTGAATTATTTAATTCTTGCCACATCTTTCCAGTAGCTGAGTAGTAGTATCTTCATTTTGCAAATAAGGAAACTGAGTCAACAGAACTTAAGGAAGTGGTCCCAAATTCACGCAGTCCGTGACAAAACAAGACTGGCACCCAGGTTCCTTGGGCTCCTTGGTGATTTCTCCAAAACCAAGGCAGCCCCTCTAAGGGAGAGAGGAGCAACTCTCGGTTCAGTAAAATTACTGAGTATTGACTGATGGTGTGGTTCAGGCAGTCGGCACAAATGGTTCTGGTTTGGGGTTTGCAAGCCGGTGTCCCCAGATTACAGGCGACTAGTTGCTAGAGTCCGTGCGTGTACAGTTGTGTCTGACTCTTTGCGACTCCCTGGACTGTAGACTGCCAGGCTCCTCTGTCCATGGGATTCTTCAGGCAAGAAAACTGGAGTAGGTCGCCATTCCCTTCTCCGGGGGAAATCCCAACTCTGGGATTGAACCCATGTCTCCTTTGGCAGGTGGATTCTTTACCACTGGCACCACCTGGGGAGCCCCCTAGCGAGGCAAAAATGGAACCCAAGGGAATAGCTTTAACACAGGGAACGTTAGTGATGTCTCCTGGAAAAGAGGAACCGAGGAGGGATGTAATAACAGCTGTCGAACCCCCAAGGAGGGTAACTGGCCTTTCTCCAGCACCACTGAGGACAGACAGGAAGGAATCGGTTTTTAGTCTAGAGAGAGGAATTAAAGCTGAGTAGCAGGCAGACCAACTCAATGGACATGAGTCTGGGCAAACTCCGGGAGATGGTGAAGGACCGGGAAGCCTGGTGTGCTGTAGTCCATGGGGTCGCAAAGAGTCGGACACCACTGAGCGACTGAACAACAAAAGAGCAAAGCAGACAGGTACCCACCGGAGCCTCGGCGGCTGGGTACTCCCTTCTCGGGGGAGCTCGGCCGGCGGACGCGGTGGGCCGACAGGACGGCTCCAGCGGTGGTGAGGCGCTAGCTACACCATATGAGCCTTCCATGTCGTCCTAGGAGCTGATGTGTGTTAAGTGCCTGACAAGCCCTGAGTGCCTTGATGTCTTTTCTCCTGCGACCCTCTTAATGATCCTATGAAGTACTGTTGTCCCCATAAGAGAGGCACAGAGAGGTTAAGTAATCCGCCTGAAGCCACACAGCCGGGCAGCATTGGAGCCAAGATGCAGACCCGGGTGGTCACCCCCATCTTGTCCGCCTCGTCCCCCTCCTCTCGGGCTGTCAGAGCAGGGGCTGGCATCCCTGCCTCTGGAGGGGGAGCTGAGGCTCCAGAGGGCACTGGGCCTGCCATGAAGTGGGGAAGTGGGTGCCATGTGTTCGGGACCCCCTCTCCCACTCCCCCCCACTCTCCCCTCATCCCTTCTCACCCCTCTGTGTGCTGGAGTCCAGGTTTCTCTCTGTTCATGAGTTTCTCCGTTTCCCAGGGGAGCTGGAGAAGCAGCAAGGAACAAAGACTCTCTCCTTCAAGGCCGGGGGGTCCCAGGGAGACCCACAGTCCAAGCAAGGATCGCCCACAGGTGAGTTCCAGACCTGGGGCCCCAGCCTTGGGGTCCTGGGAGATTTGGGTGAGGGAGATGCTGCTTTACACGGCCCAGCCTCCTGGGGCCTCAGCAGTGGGAGTGGGTGGAAGGCGAGTGAGAAATGTGTCTACTGACAAACGTCACTGTCCTCCTGGAGGTGTCAGGACCCTGGGCCCCTCGCTCTCTGCTGACTGCTGGTGCACGGGGTAGGGGCATCTGCAGCCAGGAGCAGGTAAGAAAGGTGGCCAGAAGGGTCTGGAAATCTTGGTCTGCCCCCTCCAGACCTTTCCCTAAGGGGCCACCAGCACTCTCTCATCCCAGGCCTGAGTCAGCCTCCCGAAACCCACATGAACCCTCAAACCCAGTGTCTCAAATGGTTTCTCCAGGTTGAATTATTCACTCCGGATGAATTCAGCCGGCTTCGGATTTTCTGTCACCTGTGGCCATGTTCTGTAGACCTCTTCCTCCCTTCCCTTGGCCCCCCTCCTACTTTTCTGTCCCCGGCCCCTTCCCTTCCCCCAACCTGCAGGGAGAAGACGTGCCCCCAAAGAAAAAAGAATCAGAAGGAGAGGTGGCATGAGAATTAAATCCCAGCCCAACACACCCTAGCAAACCATCCGAGACTCTTCACTAATTAATTAATTCAGCCATTCATCCTTACAGTAATGAACTCTTATTGAGCGCCTGCTGTGTGCCTCATGCCAAGCCCTGGGAAACCAGGGTCCCAGCAGGACGTCAGTTTGAGCTGAGCCTCCAGTGGGCTCCATGCTGGTCCCAAACCCCCCCCGGTTACGGCCACGGCGCCGAGATGCTGTGACAGCATCACAGGACCAGCCCCACCAGCTGGGAGATGAGATTGGTTTTCCAAGCACGGTTTTTGCTCATGGAGACCCTCACTGTGATGTCTCCTCTGTGTGTGGGTCTGACCCGGCACCATGAGTTCCTAATTCTCCACCTGCCCCATTGTCAGCAGGCCCCTTTTGTCTGAGGTCACAGCACATGCCTGTTTACACAGCTGTTTAAACGCCGGAGTCAAACCTCAGCTGTGGCTGATCCCTGAACACCCCGTCCCACTCTCTGCAGCACAGCCCGTCTCTGGGGGTAGCTGCAGCCCCCGGCCTCCCCCTGCGGCAATGTGCATCTCCAGGGCCTCATCCATTAGCTCCCTCCCCAGCGGGTCCTCGGTTCCAAACATTAGCCCAGCTTCCTCTTGTGTTACAGAAAGCAGAGGGGTGGGCATTGGAGTGAGTGGGCGCCCTCCCAGCGATGTGAGAAGTCAGAGGGCCCTGGCAGAGGGCTCTAGGATGTTGCTGGGGGTGCGGGAGGGAGTCAGGGGTGACTGAGTTGGAAGAAGTCCTCAAGCTGTCCCCGGGGGTACACAGGGTGTGCCAGGCCCATCAGAAAGCCCTTATATATATTAACGCATATATGTGAAATCTAAAAAAAAAAAAAAAAGGTATAGATGATCTTATTTGCAAAGCAGAAATAGAGACACAGATGTAGAGAACAAATGTATGGGTACCAAGGCAGGAAGGAGGGGTGAGATGAATTGGGAGAATGGGATTGACATATATACACTTCTCTGTATAATAGAGATAACTAATGAGAACCTACTCTACAGCCCAGGGTACTCTTCGCAGGGCTCTGTTGTGACCTGAATGGGAAGGAAATCCAAAAAAAGAGGGGATGTATATATATATGTCTGGGGCTTTCCAGGTGGCTCAGGGGTGAAGAATTCACCTGCCAATACAGGAGACACAAGAGATGCAGGTTCAATCCCTGGGTTGGGAAGATCCCCTGGAGGAGGAAATGGCAACCCACTCCAGTATTCTTGCCTGGAGGATCCCATGGACAGAGGAGCCTGGCGGGCTACAGTCCGTGGGGTCACAAAGAGTTGGACACAACTGAGCGATTGAGCAGCAGCAGTGTGTATACGTATGGGCGATTCACTTTGCTGCAGAAACTAACATAGAATTGTAAAGCTGTACTCCAATAAAAATTAATGGAAAAGAAAAAGAAAGCCCTCATAGACGGGAATTCTCTGGTGGTCCAGTGGTCTGCACTTCCAATGCAGGGGTCACTGGTCTGTTCCCTGGGTCAGGGAACTAAGAACCTACATGCTGCAGGGCTCGGCCAAAAAAAATAAATGTTTTTAAAAAAGAAATCCCTGGTAGCAATCACAGACTGCTCTTACCTGCACCAGGCTCTGCCCTGGGGTGTGTGCAGCTCACTGAATCCTCAGCACTCAGCTCGGTAGCAGAAACAAGAAAGGAATGGGGCCCCTCCCTCACAGGGTCTGTGCCACAGACACTCAGGAGCCCCCAGGAGCTGAGAACCAAGGCCTCCTCACAGCCACTCTGCACAGTCCGTCGGGGGCTCTGATAAAGGTGAAGGAGATTCGACAATACCCAGCAAGGAACAAATGGGCCCAGAGAGGTGTAGCATCTTGCCCAAGGCCACACAGCTGCTCAGTGGCAGAGCTGGGCTCAGGCACCAAGTCCACCGCCCCACACAGTTGTGGGGCCCCTGGAGGATCCAGAAGGATGCCAGGTTGGGAGGTGTGGGGTGGGGTGGCGGGTGGGTAGGCAGGGCTTTGTGCAGGAACAGGGCCGTGGAGAGTGAGCCCTGTGCTCTTTGCATTCAAAGCCAAAAGGGAAGCAGCGGCCGTGGGGGAGAAGGCGGCGGAGAGCTCGGTGGAGGTGAGTGGAGGCCTGGTCGCCCAGGTGAGTGTGTCTGCGTGCCCCGTCCTCTTCTCACTGTCTCTGTTGTTTCTCTTCTCAGGTTTTAATCAATGCCTCCCCAGCCCGACTCACCATATTACCAATTTCAAGAGATACAATTAAAAGTTACTGCTAGCATGGGTAATGCCACTCTTCCAGCGCCTAATTAAGCCACAGTGCCCCCTCCAGTTCCCCGGATGCCCAGCCCACCGAGCCCCCCAGGCTGAGCTCCCAGACTAACATGTGCAGATGAAGCCCCCAGCAGGCCCACAGCATCCCTCCACAGCCCCCTGAACCCACCGCCCCGCACATGCTATGGTCCTGACGCTCCACATCCTGCCAGCCTCTGTGGAGGGAGTCTGGCCCCTCCGAGAATCACCCCTCAGGTCCACTCCCCGAGTCGACGCCTCGGGAAAGTGGGGGCGGCTGGGAGGATACAGTGTCTGCTCAACACAGCTGAGCCACCTGGAAAGCTGGCCACGGGGTGGGATGTGCCGGAGGAAGTGAGGCAAGATGGGACCGGGGTTGTCTTAGGGCTTCTCCTTGTCGGAGTGGGGTGGGCACTGCTGTGTCTGAAGACACTCCAAGTTGGAGGGAAGGGACTGGTGGAGTAGCAGGAGCAGCTGGTCCCTGCCAGCCCAGAGTGCCACCTGGGAGGGGGCATGTAGTCGCCCTGCAAGCCTGGGGACCCCAGCCCTCCCCACTGGCTCCCCTTGGAAGCCGTGAGCCCCTCACTCATTTCTGCCAGGCCTCCAGGGCCCCTCATGCTCACATAGACCCCCCCACTCCAAGCTGGAGGAGCCCCCTCTTAGGGCTCTGAGGGAGGAGCCCTGCCCCAGCCCGACTAAACTTGGGGAAGCCCCAGGAAACCCTCACTCTCCCCGTAGCCCCCCACCCCCCACACACCTGTGTCTGGAGGAGGCACCTTCACACGGAGGAGCTTCCTGCCCCGGCAGCTGGCAAGCCCCCAGGGTGGGTATTCCATCCTCCGCGACCACCACCCCTCTGCCCATCTTCCTGCAGCTGCCCGTTCTCCAGCCTTGCAGATAAACACCACAAGTTACCAGCCCTGCCCATGCCTTCGAGCCCCTGCCCAGGGAGGACCACGGTCTGGGGGCCCTTTGCCCCCTCCTCCCCGGTCCAGAGGGCCACGTGGCTATCTGCAAGGCTAGCCCCAGGGCCCCGCCAGCCTCCGCTCCCCTGCACCGAGGGTAGCCTCGCCGCCCGCCTCTCTGCTGGACCCCAAGCTCCTGCGTCCTCCGCCCCCCACCCCGTCACTGCCTGGCCGCCTGCTGGCAGGCGCTTCTCCAGCTTGTCTGAGCTGTCAGGCTTGCTACTCATGTTCCATCCCTTCCCCTCTCTCTTCTTTCTTTCATCAGCAGGGAGTTGGGGGGTCAGAATGAGAGAATGTTCTGCTGTCACTTCCTGCTTTTCACTTACTAACGATTAAAGATAAGGATGGGCCAGATTGGGTGGGGCGGAGGGAGGTGCAGACAGCGGAGCAGGGATCAGGGACACGGAGCGGAGGAGGCGCAGGGTGAGACCAGAGCTGCGGCCACGGGGGGGCTCGAGGGTCTCAACCGGGGCGGTCAGGTATTTTCCCCGAGAGGGGCTGCGGTAAAGTCTGGGAGCAGTGAGCAGAAACCTTGACCCCACAGTCTCAGGCCACTTTCTCCCAGAGAATAACTCGAAACAGAGTGGGGAATAACTCAGAATAACTCAAAGCAGGTGGGGAAAAGAGCTGCCTCCCACCCCCCAGTGGATGGAAGGAAGCCTTCTGTCCCAATGAGGACCACAGAGGACTCCCCAAGAGGGAGGGAGACGCAGCCCTGCTCTGCCCTGTCTGGGGCACTGAGGGGCTTGGGGACTCCTTTGTTGGCATAGGGCAGGGAGTAGTTGGGGGAAGAAGCTCAGGCCTAGAAAACGCTGCCAAGGTAAAGGTTGAGAATGGAGAGTAGAGCCCACGGCCTGCAGACCCTGGCAGTGGGGGCTTGTGAAAACCAAAGAAACAGGGCTGGAGTCAGGGGATAAGGAGCAGGACTGGAGAGCCAAGTGACCCATCAGGGCAGTACCCGGACCCAGGAAGGGGGAGTTCTTGACATTGCACCTTTTGCCAGTAAATAGGGTCAGGACCTGCTGGCTTAGGGCTCTGAGATAGTGTAGGGCAGGGCCATCGTGGTTTAGCCTGGCTATAGGGTCCCCTCCTTTGCAGCCTTAGCATTCCCCCATCCTGAGCCTGAGGGGTGATGCCCCCAGGACAGACGGAAGCAACCCCAGAGATAAGGGTCTCAGCCACCCCTGGAAAGGTCCAAGAGTCCAGAAAGGCTTGTGTGTCACATCTACAGGCTGGGGCGCTGGAGGGATGAGGAATTAATTAAACCCTCCTCCTTCCAGAATCCTGCTATTTCTTCCACCATCCCTGCTAGCAAGAAGAGGACAGGCTAGTCCCCAGTGTCCTCCATGGGCTGAGGGAGGGACCACGCCCTCACACTCCAACCCAGGGGGAAAAATGGGTGTCCTTTGGGTTCCCCCTCTGGCAGCAGGGCAGATTTCTTCAGGACCCAGGTTGGGCCAGAAAGGCAGCTAAGGACCTGACTGTGGCTGGACTCTGCTTTCGAATGTGTGGGCATGGCCCTGGGGGGTCTGGGAGGATGGGGCAGGTCTCTGGACCACCCCTTGGGGTCCCTGGAATTCTGGAGTTTAGACACCTTTGTGATTCTACAGTGACGATGAGGCCTCGCTCTAACAAAGCTGGTGGGAGGCGAGGGGCTTGCAAGGCTGAAAGCCACCTGCCTCCTGACCCTGTCCTCGTGTCCCCAACACACCCCTGAGAGATAGGGAAGCGGTAGAGCTACTCCTGCTTTTCCAGCTTGAGGCCAGTGGGGAGGCTAGTGGGTGCTCCCGCGTGGCCCAGGGCCACCGAGCAGGTCTGTGAGATCAGACTGCATAACCCGAGTCCATTGGTCCAACTGCCCACCCCACAGACAGGAGCCAGGAGGCTCAGCTGGAGCAGAACATGGCAGGCTCTGGGCTCCGCCCGAGCCCAGCACCTCTGCCTGGCAGCTGGGTGCCCTCTAGGTGGTGGAGAAATGGGAAGTGGGGCCTGCGAACCCCTCGTGGGCACAGGAGCTGGGAAAGGGTTGGGGGGTGGGCGGGGGAGGGAGGCCCGGGAGGGAGGCCATTCCCAGCAGCTGGGAATTAGTCTTGTAACATTTCATACTTCTCTGGCTGTTTCTAAACTAGGTGTCAATTCACAACAGGCTTCAGGTGTCCCCACACAGCTCCGGGCCGGGGGCCGAGAGGGGAGCGCCGTTGCCAGACCTGCAGCCTAGCCCCTCGAGGGAGCAGCCCCCACCGCTGCCGCCACCGCCGCCGCCCACGCCCCCCGGGACCCTGGTGCAGTGCCAGCAGATAGTCAAGGTCATTGTCCTGGACAAGCCCTGCCTGGCCCGCATGGAGCCCCTCCTGAGCCAGGCCCTCTCCTGCTATGCCCCAGCCTCCTCCGACTCCTGCGGCTCCACGCCCCTGCGCGGCCCAGGCTCCCCACTCAAGGTGGTCCACCGGCCCCCGCTGCCCCCACCCCCACCCCCCTACAACCACCCACACCAGTTCTGCCCGCCTGGCTCCCTGCTGCACCAACGTCGCTGCTCCAGTGGCTCCAGGAGCCTGGTGTAGACACGCCCGCCCCCCATGCTGCTGTCGCAGAGGGAGGGGGCCACGCCAGGGCCCCCACTGCCCCTCCGCCCGCTGCTCCCCACGCCCGGCACGCCGCGTTCCTGGTCACCCATCGCTGTCATTTTGGAGAGAGCATTCCCATCCCTGGCACCTCGTTTGCTCAGCCCAAGCTTCCGTTCCTCAGTTGAGCAGCCTTCCCCTCTAATCTGCCGGCCTCCCTGGCTCCCTGGGGCCCCACCCAGCCCTGCACAGCTAGGCCTCTTCTACCCTGACCACCCCTCCAGCCGCTTGGACCAGGGATCGAGGGCGACAGGAGCTGAGGGCCCAACCAGCTTCCTGGGCCAGGTCTGCCAGGCCCTGGCCCTCAGGGCGGGCAGGCAGGTGTGACAGCTATGGGCTAGCACCCGAGCCTCGCATGGAAGGTGGTCTGGCTCCTGCCCCAGCACTGGGTGGGGGCCGGTTGGCCCTGGATCCCTGGAGCAGCCAAGTCAGGGGGAGGCCTGGGGAAAGGGGTGGGTGTCTCTGATGCCCCTTCCCGCCCCTCAGCCCAGCGGTCTCAGGAGGCCGCTCCTCTGTGCCCCGGGGACGATGACCCATCTGGCCTGGGGCAGGGGGCCGGGGCTGGGGGCACTTCTCCTGCTTCCTCAGGGGCTGGGGCACTGCCTGCCCCGGGGCTGCTGAGATTTCAGGAAACGGGGAAGGGAAGGGGCGCCCCTCAGCTCTCTCTCAGTCAGGTCCACAGAGCCAAGGAATCGTGAGGTCACGTAGCTGCAAAATGCACTTCTTATAGAGTTTCTTGTGCTCTAAGCCCCAAAGAGTGTCAAGTGTGTGCCCGGGGCATAAACACGCACACACACAGGAGAGCTGGGTCTTCCCGATGTAGACGCAGAAAGAGGAAGAAGCCGGGTTTGCCCAGGGGCAGACACAACCAGCAGGGCAAGGACTCCCACCCAGGTCGGGCTCCCCCTCCCCACTCTGACCCCAGAATATCTTCCGTGGCCTCCACGAGGGCTGTGGACACAGAATGGCTGAGAGGTGCCCACGCAGAAGCACCCAAGCTGAAGCAGGTGCTCAGAGGCTCAGCATCTCCCCCCTGCACCATCGCCCTCAACTAGCGCTCTTAATGCCTGCCCCCACCCCAGAAGGCAGCAGGCCCGTGTCCAGTAGGGGTGGCTGCAAGTGTCCCTACACCCTCGAAACCGCGAAGGAGCACCATGCAGGGCTCGCTGATCTCCCCAGCGCCTGGCAGAGCCAGGGCCAGCCTCTGTGCGAACCCTCTGAGCACAGGCCGGCCCGCCCCAGTCACGGCCCTTCCAGGGATGGTCTGTCCCCCGACAGGCTGAACCCTCCTCTGGTCCTGAGCTGACAGCGCACTGCCGACCTCCCTAAGGGTCCTGCCGCTCGGGGCCCCGGGTCCGAGACCTCCCGAGAGATGGCAGTTGAAGTCGGGACCTAGAGTGAATTCACTTCTCCCCAGCCCCACCCCGCGCCCCAGCCGCAGGCCCAAGGCCGCAAGGAGGCACGATTCCTCCTCCTCTCAGAGATCCCAGGTGGCCTAGTTTCGTGTATACGTGTGTGAGCACAGGCGTCACTGTGATGTCACCAGTGAGTGTATTTCTGGCTCTGTCTTTGTCAGCCCATGTCCATAACGTGTGATCAATTTACCGCCTGAGCCTGTCTGTGCCCCCACCCCGCACCCCCACCGAGTCCTCGTTGTCCTGGCCCCCCTCCCGTCTCTTTTCTGTAACAGGGTCGCTCCAATCAGAGCCTTTCCAAATGGAGCGGCCAACCAATGGGGCGGCACGGTTCAGGTTCACATGCCCAGTGCCCGGGGCCTGGGAGCAGGGGCGTGGGCTCAGAAGGAAAAGGATGTGTCTGCGGGGTGGGGGTCGTGGGGCCCCTTGTCATCTGCTCACACAGCTGACAAAGTGTCTGCCGATGCCCAGACTTTCCAGGTCAGGACCAGCGGTGGGGGGGGGGGGGGCCCTCAGGGCGGGCGCATGCGTGGTCCTCTCCACTGAGGATGCGAAGCTCAGGTGTCTCAGTGGCCTTCCCCAGGTAGGGCTTCACCCCTAGCGTGCCCCCCTGCCGCCCCTTCCCCTTCCCCCCGGTCTCTGCTGTGGCTGCCCTGTGCCCCAGTGGCGCCCTGGGAATGCTGGCCCCAGGAAGCAGACCAGGCTGGAGTCAGCAGCATGTGGAGCCGACCCTGAGCTGCGAGGGGCTTTAACTCCTGCAGGCCTGGGACAGGGGGCCGCAGGGCCTCCTCACAGTTGGGGGCGCAGGGTTCCCAGCCTCTGAACCTCCCTCCTCTGATGGGCCAAACGGCTAGGCTTGGGGCCCGCCTCTGTGCCAGGCCCCAGAGCCGACCCCCAGACAACTGGGACAAGCCTCGGGCCCTCTGCACAGCCGTGGCCACGGCAGGGACCCCACCCTCCGGGAAGGCCCAGTGGAGGTGCTCTTGGTCTCCTGCCCCCCAGCCCCTACCGAGGGGCCCGTGGAGTGCTGCTCAAGCCCCTAAGACGTGGCCTCCTGGGCAGATGCGCACTGACCCCAAGGTGGCCCTGCTCTGTGGCCTTACTTTGGGGACCTGGCCCCTTCCCGGTTTCACCCATTTGTCCCCACCTGCAGAATCAGGAGCCGGAGATGAAGATGAACCTAGCTTCCCTCACCCTGCAGGGCCAGCCCCCCTCCAAGCTGGAGCTGGTGTGCACAGGCACCCGCCCACGTGCTCAGCCCTGAGCCCGCCCCCCTGGCCCCACAGCCTGCCAGACGACAGTGTGCCAGTAGGCTTCCCCGCCAACCACCGATCTGTCTGTCCCCGTGTCCTGCTGTACATACATCCTCGCTGCACCCCTGCCGTCGCCACGTACGCCCCCTCACCCGTCGAGAGCAGCCTCTCGAGGGCAAGAAAAGCAAGGTGGCTGCACCCAGCGACGAATCCAAATGGCAAATATTTTGTAACAAAATAGCCCAGAGGTATTTTATCTGTTCAATTCATAGAGTTTTAGAGATTATATTGAAATATGTCACTTGAGCAAACTGTGTCGGTTCTGTTTCTTTTGTACCCCAAGAGGGGGTCTACCGCAAATCAGATCTCAGTGAGACCACAGAGGCTGAGGGCACCAGCTGGGCCGCCTCTGGCCATGGGGGTGTCCCCCTGTGACGCAGTCAGGGAGCCCCTTCATGCACAAATGGGGCAGACTCCTCTGGTGGTCCAGAGGTTAAGAATCTGCCTGCCAGTGTCGTCTGGGAAGATCCTGCACGTTGCAGGGCGACTAAGCCCGAGTGCCGCAACTACAGAAGCCTGCAAGACCTGGAGCCCGTGCTCCGCAGTAAGAGAAGGGCCCCACTCATCACAAGAAAAAGCCTGCGTGCAGCAAGGGAGAGCCACTGCAGCCAAAATAAATTGAAACAAAAATGCAAAAACAAAACAATAAAAATGGGTCGAGGAACTATCTGATGGGCAGGCACTTGGTCAGAGCTCTGGGTGCAGGGCCAGGGAATGACCCCCACCCCAAAATACACATGCACACGGAACGACCCCCACCAACACACACACACACACAGGAAATGACCCCCATTGACACACACACACAATGACCCCCACCAACACACACACACATGGAATGACCCCCACCGAAACACACACACATGGAATGACCCCCACCAACACACACACACACACATGGAATGACCCCCACCAACACACACACACACATGGAATGACCCCCACCAACACACACACACACACACACGGAATGACCCCCACCAACACACACACACACACACGGAATGACTCCCACACACACACACACCGAATGACCCCCCACACACACACACATGGAATGACCCCTACCAACACACACACAGAGGGAATGACTCCCACAAACACACATACAGACACATGGAGTGAACCCTACCAACACACACACACACACACACAGAGGGAATGACCCCCACCAACACACATACAGACACATGGAGTGACCCCCACTGACACCCACACACACCCAGCCAGTTAAAGCAGGTTTCAGTGGCGACCAGCACAGCTAGGAGACTAGGACATGGAGGGAGCACCACGACAGCCAATGTGCACCCAGCAGAGTGGGAGTCCGGGGGTTAGGACTTGGTGTTCCGCGATAGAGGCCCTGCTTGGTTTTCCATGAGAGAGGCCAGGGGTATGCTGGTGTCAAGGTCCCACTGATCACATTTGGTCCTCAGCCTCAGGTGATTTTCTCCAGATGTCAACTCCGAAGCCTGACTTTCTCATCACAAGGTCTGGGTTGACAAGCCCCAGGTGTACCCTCTTGAAGTGGAGGGGGACAGGCCCAGGTGAAAGGGTTGGGAGAAAACTGTCAGGAAAAGTGATGGAGCCACAGACTAGAGTGGAGCAAACATCTACTGAGCCCATGGCAGGCTGCTGGAGCTGGAAGGGAAGCCAAGGCCCTGCATAGGCCTGAGTTGCTGAGATGCGGAATGCAAGAATGAAATCCCAGTTGGAGGGAGACGTGGTGGCCTGGGGCCAGCGTCACACTGCATGCAAGGCCCTTGCCTGCCACCACCATGAGGCAGGGGCATGCCCAGAGCCATGTCTCCCAGGAGAGCAGAGAGGAGAAGCCCTCCAGCAAAGCTGAGGCCTGAGGGAGAGAAGCAACTGGCCCGAATGGCTGGTCTAGGGACACCTGCTAAGAGGGTGTCCGGCTCCCCTGGTGACCAGAGCAATGAGCACCCAAAAATCCAGACAGCACCCCAGGCTGGGCCCCATTATCCCATGGAAGTGCAAAGGAACAGGCCCTCGCCCTCCTTCCAGGAAATGGGAAATTCCAGGAGAAGCCTGGGGCCAGCTCTGACCTGGCCCATCCTGAGAACTTTCTGACCCAGGAAGCTGAGGACTTGTCTCTTGGGAGCACCCCTGAGGGGACCCAGCTCAGCCCAAGCCTGGGAGAGGGCCCAGAGCCAAATGGGATCCTGCTGTCCCTGTGGGGACTTGGGAGGGGGCACCATCCTGCAAGTCTTCTGGCCTCTGCAGTCGTCAAGGAGGAGATGGGCAGCCCTCCGGTAGCAGAGGAGACACCCACAGGGACCCCAGACCCTCTGGGTCACCCACTTAACCACTGGACATGGGGATGGACGGAGCTCTATGGCCAGTGCCTCTAGTTGTGGGACCCTTCAGACGTGGAAACAAGCTCATCAGCCCTGACTTAGAATGCTTCTGACAGGGTGGCCCCCAGGTGTTACAGGTTTCTGGCTGAGAGCAAGGGGCCGGGTGCCAGTGCGAGAAGACGGAAAATCCAACAGGGTTTAGAACACCTGGTGCCTGGTGTGCTCCTGGTGAGGGTCCAGGGGTGAGGGATGTGTGGTGATGGGCCGAGCACAGTGCCTGCTCTCCAGGGGTTCATGTTGGGTGGTGCCGTCGAAAATACACAAATAGAGACTTCCCTGGTGATCCAGTGATTAAGACTCCACGCCTCCGGTGTAGGGCGCACAGATTTGATCCCTGGTTGGGGAACTAAGATCACATATGCCACGTGGCACGGCCACAAAAATAAATAACAACTTAAAATAAGAATAAAAATACACAAATGGACAGTGTTTTCACACAGCAGATGGTGGTATGACAGAGGGATAGCCTCAAGGGGCTGAGGCCTCTACAAGGAGACAAATTCAACAAGGTCTAGGTTGGGTCTGAGGGCAGGTAAGCCGCTCAGAGACCACCTCTAGGCATGGAACAAGGTGGAAACCAGGCGAGTCTGCCACATATTTCCCTTCTATGGGCATCCCTCGTGGCTCAGATGATAGAGAATCAGCCTGCAATACAGGAGACCCGGTTGAATCCTTGGGTCTGGATGATCCCCTGGAGGAGGGCATGGCAACCCTCTCCAGTATTCATGCCTGGAGAATCCCATGGACAGAGGAGACTGGGGGGCTACAGTCCATGAGGCTGTAAGGAGTTGGACGTGCTGCTGCTGCTAAGTCATATCAGTCGTGTCCGACTCTGTGCGACCCCATAGATGGCAGCCCACCAGGCTCCTCTGTCCCTGAGATTCTCCAGGCAAGAATACTGAAGTGGGCTGCCATTTCCTTCTCCAATGCATGAAAGTGAAAAGTGAAAGTGAAGTCGCTCGGTCATGTCCAACTCTTCATGACCCCATGGACTGTAGCCTACCAGGTTCCTCCGTCCATGGGATTTTCCAGACAAGAGTACTGGAGTGGGTCGCCATTGCCTTCTCCAGAGTTGGACATGACTGAGCAATTAACAATGTCACTTTCATATAAGCCTACTTATATGAAAATTCCTACTAAATCTTGAATGCATTTAAAAACCACTTTTATTCAGGAAATAATAAAATGGGCCTCTCTTAGGAAACCATCCTTTTGAGAAAGGAAGTGAGTGGGGAGCAGGTAGTCAGGCAGCTCCTGAAGCCTGAGGGGTGGGTGGGGGCAGTGCTAAGGGCTGGGTCGCTGCAGGAGGACCCCAGAAGACTAGCCCAATAGCGAGGAAAAGTGCCCTGGCACTGGCTGCTGCTGTCCAGAACACCTCCTGTGGGGAGGAGTCCTGCCCCAGGCCTGGTCAGCCTGCAGGCTGCATTGCCCCCCTCCTCCTCTTCACCCCGGCCCAAGAGGACTCAGGTTTGCCATTTAGAATAATAACAGGATGGACCCCACGGCGTTTAGCTCCAGGTTCTGGGGTTGATGACCTGTCACACCTCAGCATGGAGCAGATAAAGTTGTCACAGTTTGATTCTCTTACAGCAGAGCTGGCAGACACGCCCCGCCCCCCAACCCCGTCTCAGCCTCCATAGACGTGATGACTGATCCTTGCTTTCTGGGAGTTCCCACCAAGCACCATATGTGGACGTGCAGAAATTAACACGGCACCACCTGGAAGGAAGGTGGGGGTGGTTTAGGGCAGGAGGTGCGGACTCAGGCCTGGGCTGAGATGGGAATGGGGAGAAAGGCCCTTCGAGGGGTCACCCAGGGCTGCTCACGTGGCCCACCAGTCCCTGACTGCTCTGGGGGACGCCTGCTCTGTCCCCTGGCCCCCCACTGCTCAGCCCCTCCCATGCATGCGCCTGGAGCTGCTTCCTTCTAGGGCTCCACGTGCCCCTGGCCACCTGGCAGCTGCCTGATAGCAGGTCCCCTTACCTGCTCCTCTCACCTCCCACCAACTCCATGTCCTTTGACTCCAGAGTGAGGAGGACATGGCAGCCGGGCCAGGTGCAGGAGGCGCTCAGAAGAGTGCCTGTCCTAGTGGGAAGCCCAGCCTGCAGGGGCCTAGGCTGACACTGCTGGCTTTGGGAGAGACCCTGCACCAGGACGGGTCAGGAGGGCACTCCCCCCATGGGGAGGAGAGGCCCAGCTGGAGCTCAACGGCCTGGAATTGCAGGCTGCATTCTTATCCTTACCCCTCCCCTGGTCAAGAACCATGGGCTTCCCTAGTGGCTCAGATGGTAAAGAACCTACCTGCAGTATGGGATACCTGGGTTTGATCCCTGGGTCGAGAAGATCCCCTGGAGAAGAGAATGTACGCACTCCAGCATTCTTGTCTGGGAAACCTCATGGGCAGGGGAGCCTGGTGGGGTACCCACTCCAGCATTCTTGTCTGGGAAACCTCATGGGCAGGGGAGCCTGGTGGGCTACAGTCCGTGGAGTTGCACAGGGTCGGACACAAGTGAGCGACTAACACTTTCACTGCTTTACTCCCCAAGAAGGCTGTCCAGTTCAAGATCAGCTCCAAGACCCAGCTTGGAGTCAGAACTGGTCCTACCAGGAAAATTCCACTCTCGGGGTGGCAAGAGGATGAGGGAGCTGGGCTCGGGAGATGGGGAGGAGGGATGGGAACTCTTTCCTTGCCCCTCCTCCCATTCCCCCTGCAGGTCTGGTGGCTTCTTTCCCAGGGGAACCAGGAGCCCTCACCCCACTGGCTGCTCCTAGCACCTCAGCGCTTCCTGCTCCCACGACCCTGAAACCTCAAGACAAACTCTGGAAAAATTGTGGGAACTGGCCACAGGGATGGAGACCACCAGGAGGGCCGGCTCTTGTTCCCACATTCCCAACACCACTGGAGAGGCCTATTGCCCCCCTAGGAACTCCCTAATCCCCTTTCCTCCCAAGACATCTGGGTGGGAAGCAGCTTCCCCCTCCACTGCACCCCAACCCCACAGGGAATGAATGTACAGCAGGCATGAGGGAGCCTTGCCCACCATCACAGGGGGCCACAGAGTCCCCGGATGTCAGACCTGGAAGCAAGCAGATTATGAGACAGGCGGGGACTGGGGACCTGGGACCCTTTACTGCCGTGCGTGTACCTGGACAGGTGTCTCCTCATCTCTTCAAGCAACAGATACAAAGAAACTGTAAGGAACTGAAACTAGCGGCACGCCCGCACAGCCGGGGCAAGTCGTGAACCATAAGATGCAAAAGCCAAAACCCAACTGCCATGATCCCTGTCCACCACTAAGGGGGTGGGCAGACCCCCTAAGCCACCCTCCCACCTGACCCACCATACCCTCATCCCAGCTCCTGCCCCGCCCCCAAGGAAAGGAGCTGGAGAGAGCCCATGCCCCGCCCCTCCGTGTGCAGAGTTGCCTGCTGCCCACAGCAAGGGTCTCCAGGCTGAGGACCCAGCTGCACAGCTTGGTGCACTCGGGGCAGGTGGCCAGCCCCTGAGAAACCTGCTGGCCTCCACCCCATGCCCCCGGCAGCAGGGCTGTCCCAAAACCAGCAGACTCTTGTGGGAACACCCACCAGGGCCGTGAGGAGGAGGGTGTGGGAGATTTTTGTTTCCAGAGGGCACTAGCTTGCACAGGGAAGGGGAAATGCTCAGCCAGTCCATATGTCCAGCGAGGGCAGGGGTGAGGGGGCCTCAGGAGGTGGGAGGCCAGATCAGGGAGGTGGCCCTGCTCCCATCTGCCACCAGGTGGCAGCAGAGAGCACCATGCCTGCCCCTCTCAGGTCCCCAGTTCTGGAAAAGAGGAATCCGGCTGGAGCAGAGTTCCTCTCCATCCCCGGAGGGCCTTCTTCACCCACCAACTAGCCAGTTAACTGCCACGGTGTGCAGGCAGTCCAGAGGGAGGCAGAAGGGGCCACCCAGAACCCAGGAGTCTGGACATCTGCTTGTGCCTGGCGTGCCAGCATCCTTGTTCTCACAAGCTGAGCAGTCCTCAAAGTTCTGAGCAAAGGATACCGGATGCTCTGAGGATGCTGGGCAGTGGGGATGGAGCTCACCCTGGCTGGACCACAGACTTTTACTCCAGCCACCAGGTGGTGACTTCTACCTACACATCACTGCAGGTGGCTTCCCTTCTTCCAGCCCCCAGGTCCTCCCCAGGGACACTGTCCCCAAGTGGCCCACTCCATCCCCACTCCCCCTCCCCCCTTCCCTTTGGAACAAGACCTCACAGCTTATCCAAGCCCTGCCTTCTTCCTCCAGGAAGCCTTCCTCCTCTAGGAAGCCTCCCCCAGCCAGGGAAGGGTCTGGCATGGTTTGGCAGGGGCCTCGGGAAAGGGGCACCCCCATATCTCTGTGGGAGACTGGGAGTCTCTCACAGATCCAAGGTATCCTCTGGTGGAGAGGGTGGAAAGTGGGGAGAAGACAAAAGTCTAGAGAGGAAATCTGGTCAGAGGGGTGTGGGCTGGTAGAGGAACTGCCAAGGGGGGCTGCCAATCTGGGGGGCTGCTCACCCCCACAGAGGGGGCCCTCTCTCTCCCACCCCAAGAACCACAATGGACAGAAAAAAGGTTGGCACATGCAGCAAGCGCTCCATGGGGCTTGTTAACAAGGCAGGAGAGGGAGGTGAGGGGGACACTGGCCTGAGAGCAGGAGGCTTCAGTCGTGTCTCTGGCCCTGAGCAGCTGTGTGAATTGCAAAAGTCACTTTGTCTCTCAGGTCCTCAGTTTCCTCGTCCACGACGTCAGGGTTGGGACAAAGACAGAATGCCAAACAGAGCTGCCAGGAGCTCTGTCTTCAGAAGGTCATGAGCTGGGGAATGTCTGTGCAGGGTGCAGGCTGTGCCACCCCGAGCCCCTGCCACCCCAACGCTCCATGTGTTGAGGACAACACTGCAAGGCAGGCTGGAACTGGAGATGCCTTGAGAGCCTGTCTCTGGGAAAATGCCAGACAACAGTGGCTGTGTCTTTCTTTGGTTCCTCCCCGTAGACTCCAGGATGCTGAGCCAGGTGAGGGGTCCCCTCCAGCAGAACATTGGGATCCAGCGTGGGTGTCAGTGGTCACGTCTGACATGGCACTACCCTCTCCAAGCCCAGAGATGGTAAGAGGAAGCCCCCCATAGAGGGCACTCCCCCCGTGTACACTGCAGTTGTCATAATCAGACAGCGGGCTTCAGGAAGACCACCTCCTGCTCAGATAAGATGCTGAGTTCCAACAGGCATGGCATGCTCCAGCCCCAGGAGGGGCTGCCCACGGACAGCACAGAGTTTCTCGGCAAGGCTGCGGGAGAGGGCAGAGGTGAAGCTGTCCGCTGGGGACACAAGAGCCACCTGGCTTCCGGGCACTTCCTACAAGTGCGTCTCCTTCTCCCCAGCCATGAGGCCCTCCTTAAGTGGGGTGGGCCCGCAGTCCCGGCTGCTGCCACCATCCAGACAAAGGTGTCTCTTGGGCTGCGGCAGGCTGGGGTCAGGGGTGACGAGCTGCCGTAGGCGCTGTGGGGAGAAGAGGGAGTCAGTGGTGCTGTTGGCGAGAGAGGCAAAGACAATATGTCCTCCTGTCTGTGTCCCCAGGGCCCAGCTCGGAGCCTGCCCGTGGGGAAGCTCAGTGCGGTGCGACTGAATGAATGAGCACAGATCTCGAGAAGAGAGAGGAGGCAGTGGTGTGGGGACAGTGTGGGAACCAGTCCTGACATCTGTGTAGCCATAGGCAACCCACTGAACCATACCACACCTCAGCACAGTGCCTGGCACAGGATCAGTGTTCAGGGTCTATTTTGTCCTTATTATAACTATTCTTATTGCTACTTCTATCAAATACTCAGTAAATGTCTATCATGTTTCTTCCTAGTAGTACTGCTACTATTACTATTGCTATTGATGCCATCTCCCTGCCTTGAACGCTGATGTGATGGCTGGAATCATGACCACCTTCTTGTGACCATGAAGTGATAAGTATGATGATGAAGGGACACCATGAGCAGGATGAAAGTGCAGGAATAGAGGAAGCGTCTGGTCCCCAATGGCCTCTTCAGGCAGCCGAAACAAATGCCAGAAGCCCTAACTCCGATCTTCTTCATGTGTAAGAAGACACTGAGCCTGTTTGTTTATTGCAGTTGGGTTTTCTGTGACTTGTAAGTGACACAGATTCCCACATATGTAATGTCTTTGTGGGACACTGGCTCTATGTCTTCCAGGAAGGCATGTCCTACAGCCTAAGCAGGGAGCCTTTTGCAAAGGGTTCGCACAGGGATAAGAGAAGGAGAGAAGAGGGGAAACTGTGTGGATGAACTGTGGCTGCCGGTCACCAATTTCCAGGAGTAGGAATCTGTGCTCTGTGACTCCCTGTGTCTGGCACCTTTGAGGTCTTGTTTATAACTTAGTTTCCCAGGCAGTGCTAGTGGTAAAGAACCCGCCTGCTAATGCAGATAGATGTAAGAGACGCAGCTTCGATCCCTGGGAAGACCCCCGGAGGAGGAAATGGCAGCCCACTCCAGTATTCTTGCCCAGAGAATCCCCATGGACAGAGGAGCCTGGTGGGCTACAGTTCATAGGGTCATGAGGAGTCAGACACAACTGAAGCGACTTAACAGGCACACACACCCCTTAACCCTTTGACAGTTGCTCTTGGTCAGCCTGCCCAGATGATCTGGAGGTCAGATTCTGAAGGTCTAGACTCCTGACCATTTCTGAAAATGAAGCCACGGGTCTTCAAAGACCCTTCTCCTTAAGATTCTCTTAGACAGAAGGGCTGCCTGGCCTCAGAGCTGCCCCAGCCATGATGCCCTGCCCATTGTCCAACCTCCACAGGGCCACTTTCCCAGCCCCTACCTTCTTGAAGGAACCCCGGGTCTTCAAGAGGGTGACGATGATGAAGAGAGGGACACAGCCCATGGAGGAGCCAGCCAGGAACCAGCCAATGAAGTATCCCCAGGCCGGGTACACATAGACGTTGTTGTATTTGAGAGGTGTGTACTTGCTCAAGGAGAAGAAAAAAGTGGCCTAGAGAGACAGGGGGAGGGCAGGCACAGATGCAGGAGGGGCCCACGAACCCTCTCCTCGGGGACGGAGCACAGTTAGATACACTGGTGCTTCTGGAGGTGGAGAGTAGACGCCATCGCAGACCATGGGCCAAGGCGTCAGTCACATCCAGAAGGAAGGGAGGGGAGACGAGATGCTCCAAGCAGACAGGCAGAAGTAGACCAGCAGCTGGAACATCAGGCAGACCGACAGACCGACAGAGTTGCCAAAGGAAGGGATGGAGCAGGAACCAGGCCGGATGATAGTGCTCGTGAAACCAAGAGACGGTGAGAAAAGAGGGGCGGGGGGACCAGCACACAGAGGGCACAGACCTGCCCCCCAAGGAGCCCCAGAACTCAGCCCCCTGCCCCTCATCTCCCGGAATCGACTGGAGAGGCAGGAGGGGATATAGGGGGCACTGATGGGCACATACCAGGCAGAGGCCAGGGGTCAGGAAGAGCCAGGAGATCTTCACCAGGGGCCATGGCCGGTAGCCAATCATGTCTGCCACGTTGTCATAGAAACGGTCGGCCCCTGCCCAGGTGGGTGTCGGGAGAGTGTGAGGACAGGATGGGGGGCAGCGGATGGGTTTGGGGAAGGACTCGGCTGCTCCGTCCTCCCCATCCCCCACCGTGTGGGGGAAACTGGATCAGCACACAGGAGTGACACTCGGGGAGGGGGAGGCTACCCCCAACAGGGAGCCCCCTCATCCCCCAGGGCGTCTCTGGCCTCCCGCCTAGGGATGAAGACCCACGTCCTAACACACGGGAGGGTGTGAGCCAGGGGTGCTCAGTGGCCACACAGATGCTTATCACATCACAGAGACAGATTCGGTTTCAAGTAAAAGCAGCAGAACAGCCAAGGGGCCGCTGAGCCACGCGGGGCACTGGGCAGGGGCGGTGTATGCATCCCAGGCTCCAGGTATTCATAATTATTCTCACTATTCAAGGAACCCAGGGTTGTCCCAAGCACAGCTCCACCTGCCATTTGAGAAATGCCTGGGTTCCCAGAGATGGATAAACCTCAAGTAAAAAGAACCAGGGCAGAGACTTCCCTGAGGGGCCAGTGGCTAAGACTCTTGTGCTCCCAGGGCAGGGCGCCTGGGTTTTGATCCCTGGTCAGGGAGCTAGATCCCACACGCCGCAACTAAGAGTTCTCATGCTGCAACTAAGACCCAGAGCAGCCAAATAAATAAATACAAAATAAATATGAAAAAAAATTAAGAACCAGGACAGCAGCTCAAAGAGCCACAAAGACCAGAAGGCCAGCTTGCTGGTCCTTACCTGGAGCAGATCCAGCCCTTCCAGGGACCCCAAGGCTCCCCCCACCACTTACCATACACCCAGCCGACGCAGATCACCTCAAACACGGAAAGGAAGAGCAGGCACGTGCCGCTGCAGGCATAGTAATCAAACAGCTGAAAGAGGTACATCCCGCCCTGCAGGCAGGGGATGGAGCTCAGGCTTCAACCTTCCCCTGGGCGGTGGTGGGTGGCAGGGGACACACCCTGCCCCACCAGAGAAGACAGATGCCCACCTTGTGGGGTGCCACCCTGCTCGGCCCAAGGAAGTTGTCCCTTGCAGCTAGAGTGTGCCCTGCCTGTCCGTGCCTCCCAGGCCTCATCTGACAACCATCTCTGACCTCAGTGAGGACCCCGGGGACTGTGGCATAGATCCACTGTGTTGTCTGCCCAGAATCCCACCTTCTGGAAGGTGCTGTGTTGTGGCCATCTCACTGTGAGTTTGTGCGCCCCACTCCCCTGTTTCAGGCCTGAAGAGGAGCCAGGGCTGACTCTCAGGAAAAGGGCCCTGTGTCCCCAGGGTTGGCCAGTGGCACAAGGGAAGCCCAAAGCTGCCCCAGCCATCTGTAACATCCCAGGAGGAAAATCTGCCCAAGAATGACATCATCAGAGGAAAGGAGGGGACCATCTCTGATGATGTCATTGGGGGCTGCTGGATCCAACCGTGCCTGAAACCGAACATCTAGACTTATCTGTTCCCTGACTCAAAAAGTTCATTTTCCTGCTTAAGCCAGCTTGTGTTTGGTTTCTGTCACCTGAAACCAAAGGAGAGGAAACCAACACAAGAAGGCTTGACCGTGTGGCCCCTCCAACCTCGGGGGAGGCTCCGCCCCTGCCGCTCACCTCAGTGACCAGGAAGAGCCCGATCAGGCAGCACGTGACTGAGATGGCGAGGATCAGAAGCTCCCGCCGCCCGCTCCTCCGGAGCTGCCTGGGGAACATGTCCATGGAGGCCGTCACCAGGCACTCCATACAGACAAACTGTGGGCCGGAGGGGGCTGGTGAGAGGGGTCACTGCCCACGCCTGCTCCCTGCCCCCCACCTCCACGCTGACCCGCAGAGTCAGGGGCACAGGGGTCAGAGCTGGGGTGAGTCCAGCCCAGGTCTCCACCACAGAGGCTCCCAGCTGGGAGGAGGGGGGAGGCTGGGTGGCCTGACTGCTCGGGAGGGATGTTTGGGAGAGCATGTCCATGTCTGCGAAGGGTCAGGCCTGGGGGTGGGGGGTCGGAGTGGGGGACACAGGAGGCAGCCCCTCACAGAAGAGGGTCCCTAGGCCAGGGGTTCCCCTCCCGCCAACCTCAAGGACAGGTCCTGGTCATGCAATGGAGGAGGAGCGACCCTGGGCTGGGGCCAGGGAGCTGGGGAAAGTCCTGGCAGGGAGCACAGAAGCTGGGAAGGGGGCTGCAGGGTGGGGCGGGGTGGGGGTGGAGCAAACCTGGCTGTCCAGCCCGAGGAAGATGAGCATGATGAAGAAGAGGCAGGACCACAGCTGGGACAGGGGCATCATGGTCACGGCCTTGGGGAAGGCGATGAAGGCCAGGCCGGGGCCTGCCGGGCACACACAGCATCAGGGGGGCCCGCCCGCACGCGCGTGTGCACGTGTGTGTCTGCCTGCGTGCGCTGGCTGAGCCAGTCGACTACTCTGGGGAGCACACTTTCCACCCGTCCGCTCGCCTCTCCCTCCTCCCTCCCCGGGTTTTGGGGTCCTGCTCTGTGCCAATCACTGCCCCCCAATGTTGAAAGTTTCCTAGTATCTGGCTTCTGGGACTCCCACCCCCACCCCACCCTCTGTCCCCTGCCCATCCTTCCCTCCAGCTCCCAGACAGCCAGGCAGCACCCACCTGACTCGGCCACTTCAGAGATGGGCACCCCCTGCTCCCGGGACATGAAGCCCAGGATGGAGAAGACCACAAACCCGGCCACGAAGCTGGTGCCACTGTTGAGGAAGCAGAGCGCGATGCTGTCCCTGCAGGAAACGGGAAGGAAGAGGGAGAAAGAAGCCCAGCATGCGAGGAGATCCAGAGCCAGTGAGCGGTGAAGGGCAGGGAGAAAAGGAGGTGGGGGACAGAGACCGAGGCCAGGTACCGGGAGAAGAGCCCAGTCTGGAAAGCGGACCACAGGGGTTGGATTTGTGCAGCTCGGGCCCCCACACCCACCCCTCTGTCTCCGATCACAAAGGAGGGAGGCCCCCCGCCACCCTCAGGCCCCACCCCCGCTCACCTGTAGCAGTTGTTGTGGTACTTGTTGTAGCTGCCCAGGGCCGTCAGGCACCCCTGGCAGATGGCGAAGGAGAAGAAGATCTGGGTGCCCGCGTCCATCCACACCTAAGGGAGAGAGGCCCCGAGAAAGTAGTGAAAAGATGGGGGGAGCCTGCAGGGAGCCTGGCGTGCGTGACCACACAGCCCCCCATGAAGAGCGGCCCCTCCGCCTCCCCTCAGAGCATCCCACGTCCACCAGTGGGTCCTCCTCCTCCTGTCCTGGGTGCGGTGGGCATCACGTGTATGCGTGCTGTCCACACTAGCTCCAGGGCAGCTATATTATTTCTTCTATATTATCTCTCTTTTCTGTGGTGGGCATATTTTGCCTCTACACCAAGGGAAAAGCAACCAGAGGTTTTTTGGAGTCTGGATCTGGTTTGGGGCAGGAGACACCTAGGATAAGGGTCCCCAGCAAGGTTCCTACCTGGGGGTCCTTGAGCCGAAGCAAATCTGGTTTCAGGTAGTAGATGATGCCCTCGTAGGCTCCGGGCAGGGTGACGCCTCGAACCAACAGGATGACCAGCATCAGGTAGGGAAACGTGGCTGTGAAGTAGACAACCTGCAAGGGGGAGGCCAAGGTCACCCCTCTCCAGACGGCACGAGCCTCCTGAGGAGGGGTGAGTGCAGGAAGCTTGCCACCCCTCCCTCACACGTTCCGGGGGGTCTGGGGCTCCCCAGCACAGGGTGAGACACACATCAGCGGGCCAAACTGGGGCGGGCTTATTTCACCCTGCAGGTTGCTTGCTTATGTACACAGGCCTTTGACAGTCATATCGAAAAAGAAAGACTTTCCCAGTGTTGAGCTAAACCCCTTTCCCGGGATGTCCCCTGTTCTTAGCAGGCCCTTCCCTTCACTACTTTCTCTTTCAGGTCTCCAGGGGGATGCCGTGGTGGTGGTAGTGGGGGGAGGGGTCCCTGCAGACTCTGGGGGCCACAAAGAGCGTGCCCGGAGCCCAAGCCCCTCACCTTGCCCGTGATCTTGACGCCCTTCCAGATGCAGAAGTAACAGATGATCCAGGCGAGCAGGAGACACAGGGCCAGCTCCCAGCGCAGGCCGCCCAGGTGCTGGATGCCAGGGCTGATGCTGAGAACACGTCTCCTGCAGATGAGGGGTGGGGGGTACACCGCCAGGTGAGGCCGAGGGGACAGCAAGCCGCCTCCTCCGTCATCATCGGGTGTCCTGATCCTCAGAGCTGACCCCACGGATCTCAGCCTCCAGACCACCCCACCCCCTGCCCCTCCCCTGCCCCATGGACAGCACGTTCCCATCTGTGGTCTATAAGCCCTTGGCCATCATGAGACCAAATCACATAATGCCACAGGTATGTCTGTCTAACGCATCCAGCTTTCTCTGTTGCTCAGAGAGATAGAGACAGTGAGGGCGGCACGTGCCTGAGGGGCCCGTGGTGGGGCACAGCTGATGAGCAGGTGGGTGAGCAGATGCCTGGGGAGCAGAGGGACTGGTGTGCACTGGGGTTGGCAGGTGACGGTGATAGGAACATGTGAGCCAAGGGCTGGAGGGCGTGAGGGTGAGTCAGGGCTGGGCGGGCGCCCTCGGGAGAGTGTTGGCAGCTACGTGTGTGCCGAGGTGAGTGTGTGTGTGGGGGGGGAGGGTGGGTAGACTCTGTAAGCGCAAAGGTGGACACGTGTGGATGTGGGAGAGGGTGTAAGTGCTCAAGTGGAGGCTGCAGGTGCGAGTGTGGGTGAGTGTAGAAATTTGCCAATTTGTAAATATTCCAACTTCGGCCAAGTTCAAGCTACCACCAGGATGTCAGGGCACCCAAAGCTGGAAAGGTGCACAGAGCTGATCTCCTGAGCTGCGAGGTGCAGGCGGATGAGTGGGTGCGGGTAGGGGAGGGTGAGCAGGCTTGAGTGGGAAGGGAGTCACATGGACACTCATATGGAGTCACTCACACCCATGTGAGTCTAGGTGGACACGGGGGTGTGGGGTGAGGGTGAGGGCGTGGGCGGTAGGTATGCGAGGGTCCCTCATCTCTTGGTGATGGGAGGTGTGTGCTGGAAAGGACCCCACATCCCAGGTCCTGGACACCCAAATTCCCTCCCCTGGCACCCCCGGAGGCACATCCAGGCCTGCTACCTACTCCCAGAATTCCATGACGGGGGACGTGACATTCTCGGATGGGCCCGTTGTGCCGGCTGTGGAGTGGTTCAGGAAGTCCATGCAGTGCTCTGTGGGGGACGAGGGGGCATCCGCAGTGGGCAAAGCGGGCAGAGACACCCTCACATCCTGTCCCCCACCCTCTGGCCTGCTTGCCCCATCATTCCCAGCCCTGGAGACCCCGCTTTCCAGTGTCAGGAGTTCCCCCTCGGGAAGCCCAGGGAACCAGCCCCTTCTCCCACCAAATCTGGTCCCGCCGAATCTGACTGCTCCTCTGGGCCCCCCTGGTCTGCCTCTGCCCCTCTGGTCTCCAGGGTCTGGCGCACAGTAGGCCCACGGTAAACACTGGCTCAATGGGTGGACGGTGGGGGCAGTTAGCGCCTGGCAGCCAGTTATCACCCACAGTCCCACGGGGCTGTGGGCTGTCAGGGCAGTTGGTTGAGTGACCCACACGGGGCTGGCCCACAGAGTGGCCCCCAGCAGCCCCCACAGCTTGGCTTGGGGCGGGTTTGGCTGGGCGCCTGGTCACTGTTAGCCTGTTGCCAGCCTCCCTGTCCCGGGCCCAACCCAACAGGTACCTGTGTTCCAGGAGTGGGCACAGGTGGTCCAGGGCAGCTCGGAGGTGAAGGAGCTGAACAGGTAGAAGAGGGCCCAGGCCAGGATGATGATATAGTAGATGTTCAGATAGGCCTCGATGACTACAGATGCCAGCCCAATGCCTTGGGGACAGGGTGGGGGGTGGGGGTGGGGAACAGGAAGGTCTGAGAGATCAGAGTTAGCCCGGAACCCACAGGAGCTGTCAGTGGTGCTGGAAGGACACGGGGCCACGGAGACACTGCCAGGCTTACTCACAGGCCTGAGAACCCTTTACTCCTTATTTTTCTAAATAAGAAGAGCAGGTGACACCACAGCACAACACGGCCTTAGGCCTTCTCCCATCACTGTGGTCACCGTGGTTACACCATTGGACGCACATGGGGGGCCCAGCCGTTTGCTTGTAGCACATTTTTCCGTGAAGCTGTGAAAACTCAGCTCCAGGGCTCCTCGCTTGCAAGCACCCCTCCTAAGACTGCACCTAGTTTTGTGCCTGAGTACGATTTTGTATTGTCTTTCCCTGAAGACCACTTGCCCCGGGTTTTATAAGCTTTATAATCCGGTCCTACAAAGCCGGATTATACTTCCTGCTGCCCCTGCAACCCTGAGCACAGTGTGGATGAGGGAAGGGGTGGTGGGGATGGGGCTCCTGGGGGCCTGCAGGGGGGCGGGGGGAGGACACTCACCCTGGAGGAGGGGGCAGATCTTCCGCCAGGCTGTGACGCTGCCCTGGCTGGTGTACTGGCCCAGTGCCACCTCCAGGAAGAACACCGGGATGCCACAGGAGAAAAAGAAGATGAAGTAGGGGATGAAGAATGCTCCTGTGGAGAAAGGGGAGGTGGGCTGAGCCTGTAGCCACCCCTCAATGTCCCTCCCGCTCCCCCCAGACCCCAGAGGCCCAAGGCAGCTTCCTACTGTTCTGAGCAGGGCTGGTGGAAAGTTTCTGGTCTGCACCCCACCCAGGATAGGAAAGACCTTCGAAGGGAAATGAATGAAAAGGTAGGTGGAGATCCCAATATACATACTATTTACTTTCTCAATGTGCTTCACAAATCTGATTCAGTTTATTATTTTTGGAACCAAAAACATGTGTTCTGTATAATTTGATCAATGGCACCCCACTCCAGTACTCTTGCCTGGAAAATCCCATGGACGGAGGAGCCTGGTAGGCTGCAGTCCATGGGGTCGCTAAGAGTTGGGCACGACTGAGCGACTTCACTTTCACTTTTCACTTTCATGCATTGGAGAAGGAAATGGCAACCCACTACAATGTTCTTGTCTGGAGAATCCCAGGGACAGAGGAGCCTAGTGGGCTACTGTCTCTGGGGTCACACAGAGTCGGACACGACTGAAGCAACTTAGCAGCAGCATTAAATTATCAAGTAGGTTACTTTTTAGAGGAAAACTAACAAACAAAAATATCTTGGAAAAATTATTTTCCTTCTCATTCAGAGGGTTTTTTCCCCTCATATCAGAGGGTTTTCCCTTCTTTCAGGCTCTGGTCTGAACTGGGCTCCTCTGACAAGGTCATTCTTCTGCTGGGGGGCTATTCTTGGGATGTGGTTTCTGCGTCGGAGGCGCTGACCTGCAGGCCGTGGAGGGAGGCCAGGCCTAAAGACACCCTGGAAATGACAGCCCAGGGTGTCCACCTCCCTCATCTCAGAAGTGTGTGCCTGGGTGAACACATTGCGTAGTAATGCAGTTATTGCAGAGTTAATTGCATAGTAATAACACTTGGCACTTGGGCTTCTGTCTGTAAAGCCTGCTTCTAAATGCTTTACCAATATCAAAACTCTCACAAAGCAACCTCCCAGGTACTGATGTTATCCCCATTTTACAGATGAGGAAAGTGAAGCAGAAACTCAGGTGGTCTGACCCTGAGACTGGGCTTGTAACCACAGTGTTACAATGCTTCTCAAGCATGTGTTACTGTGTAGAAAAAATAGAAAGTATAATGGGAAAGAAAGAGAAAAGCATTATATCAGTGAAAAGTGAAAGTGAAAGTCTCTCAGTCATGTCCGACTCTTTGCGACCCCATGGACTATACAGTCCATGGAATTCTTCAGGCCAGAATACTGGAGTGGGTAGCCTTTCCCTTCTCCAAGGGATCTTCCCAAGCCAGGGATCAAACCCAGGTCTCCCGCACGGCAGGCAGATTCTTTACCAGCTGAGCCACAAGGGAAGCCCTTGTATCAGCATATCCGTCCAATTTTCTTATAAACATATCCACATATATTTCTTTTTTTGCAAAAATAAGAACCTACTACGCATGACTTGATGACCATTTAAAAATGTACAGACTTCCCCAGTGGTCCGTGCTCCCAATGCAGGGGGCCTGGGTTCGATACCTGGTCAGGGAACCAGATCCCACATGCCACAACTAAAGATTGGTTTCAGTCAAATAAATAAATATTAAAAAAAGAAAATTAATCATGGATGCTTAAAAAAGAGAGCAGGATACATAGTAAATGTTCAATAAATATTTGTCAACTTAAATATAAATGGTGTTTAGAAGGATTTTCTAAACAATGGCTATTTTTACACAGGACTGTTCCTTCTTTTTCACCTTTCTGAAATATTTCTAATATTCACATACATCATTTCCACAAAAGAATAAAGGTATTTTCAAAAGGCAAAAATGAATCTGGCCACTCACAAACAAACCCATGTAAATGAATTATTCCACTGATGTGAAATATTCCAAGCAGGTAAAACCACAGCCACAGGAAGCAGATTTGCGGTTGCTGAGGGCGGTCTGGGAGAGGGCTGGGGAGTGACTTCTGATGGGTACAGGGCTTCTTTTGGGGGTGATGGAAAGATTCTAGAATCAGTTGTGGTGACGGTTGTACAGTTCTCTGAATATACTAAAACCACACTTTAAAAGGTGACTCTGGCCCCTCCCCATTACACCCTTGCTCATTTTTACTGCTGGTGCTAAAACATGCATAATTGCTTCTTTAATTAAAATCCTAGACAGGGGTCACGTCTCTTATTTGATCAGCGTTCCTCAGTGGCTCCTGTCTCACTCAGATCCAAACCTCAGGTCCAGGCCCGTGCCCTCTGGTCTCTCCCCCACCACCCACCCCATCACTCCCCTCCTCGGCCCTCCTCAAACAGGCCAGCTGCTCTTCACTTGGCCTTGGCCCTTGCTGTCCCCTGAGTTTGGCATGTTCTTCACCTGGACTCCACCCTTGGAACTCGCTGCTTCACCTCCTTCAATTCTCAGCTCAAAGGCCACCTCCTGGACAGACCCTGTCCTGGTCCCCTCGCCTCCCGTGTCTCGTCCTTCCCTTTCCGATCCAGTATCTCCCCACCCCATCCCTCCACCCTGCTCTGCTTCTAGCCCATCCACGCTTCACCTCTCGACAGACTGCGGTGGACGTGTTTGTCTGTGACCTGCTGCCCTTCGCTGCAACGTGATCCGGAGTGTGTTCTGTTTTGTATCTAGCACAGTGCCTGGCACAGGGTGGCCCACAGTAGGCGCTGAGTGAGGGACCGAGCTCTTCAGTGACTGACTTCCTCTTGGAGAGGAGCTTGTTCTGAGGAGTCAAGCCCATTTCACGGCGGGGGATGCTGAGGCCAGTGGTGCAACTGGAGCTCCACAGCTCTCCCCCACCACGCTCACCTCAAGTGAACTCACCTCCCCCGTTTTTGTAACAGAGGTAGGGGAACCTCCAGACGTTGCCCAGCCCGATGATCTCCCCGGCCACGGACAGCACGAACTCCATCTTGTTGTTCCACTGGCCTCGATCCTTCACCTGGTCCTGGGCTTCCTGGTCCGGCCTCGGGCCCTCCTCGGGGGCCCAGGGGACCACCGGAAGCCCCTCCTTGGGAGCTGCCAGTTTTCTGTCGTCTGCAGCCATGGATGGGCTGGGAGGCCGCAGATGGGTGTGAGCGGGACGGTGGGAGAGGCCAGCCTGCAGGGACGAGAGGAATGAGCTGGGCAGCCCCAGGGGTACTACCACCCCTGCTCTCCCCATTCTAACCCTTCAGCGTTGCCGGGAGGTTTTCTAATAGTGTTGGATCAGATTCTCAAATTCTCAGTGACATTTGCACCTCAAGTTACCCTTTGCTCTCATGGCTCCAATAATAAATAGGGAGCAGTTTGCTCTTTTAAAAAATGTACATATGTATTTATTTATGGCTTTAAAATTTTTTATTGGCATAGGGTTGATTTACAACGTTCTGTTAGTTTCTGCTGTACGCAAAGCGACTCAGTTATACATGTATATACACCACTCTTTTTTAGATTCTTTTCCCATATAGCTCATTACAGAGTATCAAAAAGAATTCCCTGTAACGTACAGAAGGACCTTATGAATGCAAGCATATTTTTTTAATGGGAACTGCATCAGGATTTTATTTTATTTTTTATTAATTTTTACTGGAGTATAGTGGTTTTGGGCTTCCCTGGTGGCTCAGCGGTAAAGAATCCACCTGTCAATGCAGGAGATGTGGGTTTGATCCCTGGGTCAGGAAGATCTCCTGGAGTAGGAAATGGCAACCCACTCCAGTATTCTTGCCTGGGAAATCCTATGAACGGAGGAGCCAGTGGGGTACAGTCCATGGGGTCACGAAAGAGTCAGACACGACTTAACAACTAAACAACACAAACAGTAGTTTCTTTACGATGGGAGCGGCTTGCTCTTTGCCCATTTTGCAGATAGGAAAATCCAGGCCTCGGCAGGCGAAGTGATTTGCCTGAGACCACACAGGAACTAGATGGGGATTAAAACCCAGGCTCGGGGACTGTTATCCCAAGTCTCTTTTGATCCTTGCAGCCAGCTGCCGTCCCCGCTGGCCCATCTGCCTTAGGTCCCCAGCGTCCAGTGAGTGGCGCCATTCTAGCCATAAGGGGTCAGAGGCTGCCAGGAGCCACGGGAGGTCAAAGGGCTGGTGTGGCCAGGTAACAGCATGGTCTTCTCCGGGCCAGCTGCGTGCTTGTCACTGTGCTAGTACAATCGATTGCCTCCGGGTAAACACGGGGCCAACTCGCTCTGGGCATCTGATTGGGAGGGCAGGGGAAGGTGGGGCCACCTCATGAGGCCAGATGGGGACAGGGTGGCCTTCAAGGGAAGCCTGGTTCTTCCCCTTCTCTTGGTTGAACCTCCATCCTGAGAGCTGGCAAGGATCCTGGAGGCAGAGGGGGTCACCAGAGAGAGCCTCACTTGGGTGGTCACCTCCAATCCGAGTGGTCTCCTCAAGGGAGATCCAGAGTGAGTGCCCATCACAGGCAGGTCATTGTTCCTCCTGACTTCCTACGGTCCTGAAGGGCGGCCGCTGTCTGCTCTCCCCTGTCCCTCCCATGGCCCATTTACCGGCTGCCAGGAGATAAATTGATGCCTGCTCTATCCGGAATCCTTGTTTGCCTCCCCTCCCCACACTCTGCCCAAGGCCACCTCTGATTCTGTTTCCTGCTGCCAGGAAAACGTGCCTAGGCTGCAGAGGGGGGCACTCACCCACATGCCCCCTCCCCTCCCCCGCCTCCAAGGGGCACTGGGGAACCAAAGTGACCAGGAGCTACCAAGGGCTCTGTTCCTCCAAGGCTCCAGAGAAACACAAGGGATTCTTTTTATTAAAAGAAGCGTCTGTTTACTTGTTGGTTCTTTTAACCCAGGCAACAGCCCAAGCCCAAGTCAGCTAGGAGGGCGTGGCAGGGCCATTTGAGGTTATGGAAATTTTTGAAGGTGACTTGGAGGGTGCAGATTGTCCCAGGAGTGAGGAAGCATGTCGGGGGCGGAAATTCAAGTTCTGGGACCTACGAGGAGGCTTCCCTGGCAAGCTCAGCCCTGGACGGAATGTGAGGAGAGAGGCGCCTGGTGGAATCAAAGACCTCAGCCTCTGATACAGGGAAGGGGTTGGGGGGAGAAGGGAAGGAAAAACAAAGAGGCCGGCCCCCGGGGCTTTGAGAACCAAGCCTCAGGTGGAAAGAACGGGGTGGTCTGGCCCCAGGGGACATCTGAAACAATGGTGGATGCTGGTACAGAATTGAGGCTGGGCACCCTGAAGACTGGGCCCTGAACCCTTATCAAACGAATGAATGGACTTGAAAACACAGACGAAGAAGCATCAGACAGGGACTCCAAGGTCTGGTCCAGACCTGGCTCAGAATAACAACAGAAGCAAACCTTAGCACTATGCCCAAAACATACACGTTTGCACGCATTATTAAGTTTCATCTCCATAGAAATCTTTGTGCTAGGAATTACTACTAACTCTGTTTTACGAATGATGAAATGAAGTTCAGAGAAATTCAGGAACAGGCCCTGACACCCCCAGTAACTATTTTTGAATGATCTGAAGAAACTTACCGGTACAGTAAGTGGGGAGCTGTGCCTCCGGGTTGCTCTGTTCTCTTAGGTAAGTCTCACCTCCTCTCTGGGCTTTAAGTCTCCCTGAAAGTGAGAATGACGCCTGCTCAACTGTGGTATTGGGAAGGGGGGGGGACACAAATGAGATCCACAAGAGCCAAGGAGAGATATTGCCTTTGCTTGCCACGCCATAGGGTAGCCGAGCTCCGGGCCTGAACACAGGGTCACCAACTGGGCGGCCGGGAGACAAGGCTCACTGTCCCCAGACCAGAGGCAGTATTTTCAGGGCCAAGTCGTCCCCAGCAGCTGGAGATGTGGAGACCCCCTCCCCAACTCTGGGAAAGGAGGAAATGAAGGGAAAACTGGAGGAGAGTACAGGATGCGGGGGAAACCTCAGAGCTCAGAGTGGGCACAGGATTTGGGAGAAGAGAACGCGTACAAGCTGACCCTGATGTGAAAAGTTTTGCTCTGTTTTCTTAAAAAAAAAAAAAAAAAATATTGAGAGGAGCATGATTTATGGGTTAAGGATGAAATACCGAACAGCAGGACGAAAGCAAGAACACAGGAAAGGGAAAGCTGGCTCAGAGCCATGGCAAGTCAAGGGGAAACAGACTGAAACTGCAGCAAGCAGGCTTCGAGTTAGACTCAAGGAAGAACTTTCCAGGCGGATGTTAGACATAAAAGCTGTCTGAGCTCTCCCTTTGGAGGGTTACTTTTAAAAGCCAGAAAGAGACTTCCTTGGTGGTGTAGTGGCCAAGACTCCACACTCCCAATGCAGGGGTCCCAGGTTCAATCCCTGGTCAGGGAACTAGATTCTGCATGCCACAACTAAGACCCAGCACAGCCAAATAAGTAAATATTAAAAAAAAATTTTTTTTTAAGCTAAAAAGAGAGCACCCTGCCCTCCTCGCCCACACTATGCCTTTCCACCTCTGGCCCATTTGCAAGGAATACTTAAACAACAGTGTTACCCTCAGTCTCGATGACTTGCAGACAACTCCCCCTTCCAAGGGCTCACCCCAGCTCTGTCACCTCGCCAGCTCCTCGAATCGCCTGCCCAGGCTGCCGCCGGCTCTGCTCAGCTGAGGCAGGGAGTGAGGGTGCGACCTGGACCTCCCCATTCTTCAGTGCCTCCAGAGGCAAGATACCCACACCCATGGCCGGCTCAGCCCTGCCCAGGAAGGAACTCTTCAAGAGGCTGATAAGCCCCACAGTCACCATTTTTAGGGGCTGGGCAGGTAGGTGGAGGCCTGCCCAGTGTCCAGCCAAGGAGCAGACACAGGTGAAAACGCCGCTGCCCAACAGGCCCGGCGATGGGGGAGCAGCCCAGGCCCTGGACGCTCAGCCCCGGCTTCAGCCCACACCCACATACCAGCTCCCGTTCTGCACACACACCGGGGCCGCTCCCGTCACGTCCCCATGCGCTCACATACCTGTGTGCACCGCACCACGACCCGACCCCCACCCCTGTCCAGTCCTTCACACCCCGTGGCTGCCTGGCTCAGCCCTTGTGGTCCCCCGGTGCACAAGCCCACAGCCTCCTCCTCCTCCGGGGAGCCTGCTTGGCGGGAGTCTGATCAGGTCGTGGCCCTTCACCTGCCAGCCTTCCTCCTCACCTTCGGGCACCACCTGCCTGCCTCCCCTTCCCTCTCGAGCCGGTGATCACCTCTCTCTCACCCGCTCCCTGGGGCCACCCCCCATCCAAGGACTTTCCTCCTGCTAGGCAGGCTTGTCCCCAGCAGCTCAGATGCTGCTGATGGTGCCGGGAGCTGGGGGGTTGCCGTGTCCTAAGAGTCCCCAGCACCAGACTTCCCCTCCAGCCTCGCTCATAACCAGACACACGCTTCCACCCAGTCCTCCTCCCGGGGGTCCACTGAGCCCTCTGTGGCAGCTCTCAGTCCTCCTCATCCCACATCCCACTCACCTCATCCCTTTGTCCAGCTCCCCGGCTCCCGTGTCCCCAGCAGAGTCCCGGGAAGACGCTAAGAGACCCAGCCTGAAAGGGAAATTGCCCCACTCCTTCCCCTGTTCCTCCCAGCTCAGAATCCCATCCAGCGTGGTCCTGGGACCGCCCCGCCCGGGACAGAAAGTGACTGTGTGTGTCCACATGCATGTGAGCCAGTGTGTTGGAAAAAGAAGGGGCAGAGAAATGCCGCAAGCAGAAAGAGGGCCGGAGGCCAAGAGTCTGAACCAGGATTACAACTCCTAACCTCAGGAAGTCTCCTTCATCCCCAGCCCCCTCCCCCACCTCCCTCCCTCCCAGCCGGGGCTGGTGGCTGAGGCACTGTCTCAGGAGGACCCCCCAGAGACCCACATCCCTCCCCTCCTTTGCCCTGTCCATTCCCCTCCCCTCTCACCTCGCCCCTCTGGTGTGGCTTCTGCTCCTCCGGAGGGAAGCAGATGGGATGGACAGGGCTGGGCACAGCCCTCTCTCACTGGGTGGTAGGGTGGGTGCTACCAACCCCCAGGCTGCAGGCTGAGATCTGGGGAGGGCAGGGCAGGGAGGAGGTGAATCACCGCTGGACTTTTCCACCAGTACCTGCCCTCTGCGGTTTCGCGGCCAGGCTCTGGACCTTCCCAGCCACAGCCCCTTTCCTTGGGATTTTCCTAGACACAGTGCCCAGAGCATGCCTCGGGAAGCAGCATCCGCAAAGGACACAAGTTTGCAGGCAGACAGCCCTGGGTCTGCCCCCTTCTCTGTCACCTCCGGGTCATGTCAGCCGGGCAGGCATCTGAGCCTCTTTTCTCACCTGATAGCACCCACTTGCAGAGCTGCCAAGAGGGTTAAAGGGTGTTATTGGTGTCTCAGGCCACTTGCTGGTGTTTGCTGGGGTCTTCCAGAAGCAGGGGCTGGGGTGCAGGAGTCCCGGGCGGCGACACGATGCTCTGGTGACCTCTGGGCAGTAAGCACACAGTCGGGACTTGTCTGACCGCCTGGCAGCGACCCGTGGTGAACTGGTGTTTGAGTTAGCGTCTGTGTCCCCTCTGTGTGCCCGGGGAGCTGCTCTAGAACAGGGTCCTCATTGACGTTTCTGCAATGTCCTCACGGCAGTGGCACAGGGCTGCCTGTGATCTTTCACTCTGTACAGCCAGGGTCTCCTTCTGGACAATGAAGACGTCTCTCTGGCCCCAGGTGGTTGCGGGGGAGGAGAAGTTGTGGGGAGAAGGGAAATTTCCCTCAGCCTGGACTTCCCCTTCGTGTTCTAGAACTTCCCCGCAGGGCCGGGGTGTGAAGCTCGAGTCTCAGTCTGTAGTTTTCCATCAGCACCCTACTCAGCGTCTCTTGGGCCCCTTTCGGCACTTCCCCCAGGCTCCATGGACAGAATCCTCACTCCCTGCCCCCAGCCCCCAGCGGGGATGGAATGACTGTGCTGCTTGCTGCGATGCCCGGCTGCTGTCCCCTGTCCCCACAGTGCATCAGCCGAACGGCAGAGGGGCCCCCAAAGTCCCTGTGATTGATTACCTGGCTGCAGCTGCTCAGAACCAATGACTCCACCTCTCGGGGAAGCGGGGAGCGTGAGGGAAGAAAGCCAGGCTGGGCAGAGGGTGAATTTCCCAGCTCAGGCATTCATTCAGAAATGTTTCTTGGTGCCAAGTGTGTCAGGCGTCTCTGCAAGGACCTGGAGATACACGTGTCACCTCCTGTTCGTGTCAAAGAGAAGGGCTGCCAGGTTTCACCTGGCTGCCCTGTGTCTCCCACCCTCCCTGACTCAAGCCCACCAAACCCTTCAGCTTCCAGCCCCCGCTGGGCATTTAGAACAATCTGTAAGTTCCCAGAGGCACGAGACTCGCATCTTTGCAAAAGGTGAGGATCCCTAAGCTACCTGGAAAGCCTGCCTAAGGCTGGGCTGTCTCCATGCTGGGGAGGGTCGGGAGTGAAGATGGACTAGTGAATCCGGTATCTTAGTGCAGTGAAAACCGTTGCATCACTGCAGTCATCTTCTATCCCAAGCCTGCTTTTGGAGGGCCTGAGGTGGAACCTGGTTCCTGAGCACCTAACTCAGGCCAGGCGCTTTACATGACACCCCATTTTGTCCTCACGAGAAACATGACGAGAAACATGAAATCTAGAAATTGCTAGCCCGTTTTTCAGTGAGAAAGCTGGGGCAAAGAGAAGCTCATTTACTAGGTGTCCCTAGTAAATGAGGGAGCTAGGATTTGAAGCTGGGGTCCGAAAATCTGTGCCTGTTTCTCTGCAGCAATGTTGCCTAGACCAGGAATATCTAGAGGGCAGGGATCACATCTCATAATTCTATGTTTCTCCCTCAAGCATTTGATATAGTGCTGGATCAGAGTAGGCACTTGGATGGATGGATGAATTTGTGGATAGATGGATGGGTGGATGGGTAGATGGACGGATGGCTGGCTGGATGGATGGACAGACGGATGGATGGATGGGTGGGTGGATGGACGGATGGGTGGGTGGATGGACAGTGGGTGGGTGGATGGACAGACGGATGGATGGATGGATGGATGGATAGGTGGGAGAGAAGAAGGGATGGAGGGAGGGAGGGATGGATGGATGCAACTTGAGGGAAATACTGATCTCGGTTTTCCCTCTCCAGAAAGGGTATTGCTCTCTCAGAACCAGGGGATAGATTAGGGCCTGGAGGACTCAGGTCTTGCTTTTCTTAGACAAAACTACTGATGCTAAGCAGGACCCTCAGGCCATGGATGTAGGGTTATTTTAGGTCTGCCTCTCCCTTGCTTCCTAGCAGAAATGCTTAGGTAATAAATGTGTAGCCTTCTTCCTGGGGCCCCTTGCAACCTGATACACGGGGCTGGGGAAGTAGCGGGGCAGCAAAGATGTCTCTGAGCTCTTTCTGGGCTTTTCTGTTTCACTGACAACTCAATGCAGGGGTGGGGGTGGAGTCATGGAAAACAGGATGGATTTGCCTGAAATATGTCTCCAAGGCAGCTACACCTACCCTCTCCACTGGACTCTAACAACACAATGAGGTAAATATTATTATTCTCATTTTATAGCGAAGAAGATTAAGGATCGGAGCCATGAACTTGCCCAAGGTCACATCGCTAGTAAGACCCACGCCAGGCCTGCCCGCCTGGCAGACTGTGGTGTGTCCAGAGGCCTGCCCGCCTGGCAGACTGTGGTGTGTCCAGGTCTGTACACATTCATCTGTGGAGAGTGAGGGGCTGTGTGTGTACACACGTGTGGGTCCTAGACCAGTTGTATGTGTGAGCACAGTCTGAGGGCCCATGAAGCCTGGGGACTCAGTGTCCCCTTGGCAGCTCCCCGATCTCAGGACGGCCAGCCCTAACTCTCTGGGTACTACTGCCTTTCCTCTTCCTTCCAGCTTGCCCTGAGGCTCTCTGTCCGCCTCACAGAAACCTTGATACAGAGGCGCTGATCTGCCCATTTTACAGATGAGCAAACTGAGGGTGAATAGAAGCTAAATGATGTGTTCTAAGGTCTTCTTCTCCAATAGGTGATGTCTCTAGACAAAGGGCTCTTCTTCCTCTGGGAACTGCAGGATCTGAATCTCCCAATCAGGGCTCGAGCAGAGGGGACAGAAAGTGGCCCCACCCCAACCATCCCTTTGAGAGGCTGAAGTCACGTCCAGGTATGGCCATTCCCTTTCCCTGACCTGAGCCCTGACTTTTAGGACAGCTCCCCACCTCATCCATCCCCCACTCTTCTAATGACCTCAGGGGTGGGCTCACATGCCCGTGACCCCATCCAGCCCCACCACAAACCTGTGTGTGGGTGAGGTACCCAGTATCATCTCTGTCTGCAAAAAATGAAGACCTGAATTCCACCGAGAAACACGGCAGGTGTGAGGCAGGAGAAGACCAGAACCCAGATCTATGGATCTTGTGCTGGTGAGTTATTTTCCAACTCCATCCACCATCAGTGAAGCTCCCAACTCGGGGTCAGATCACCATGACTGAACAGCCCACCTCCCTCCCTGGGTCTTCCCAGACCCCTGGCCTGGGATCCTCGGGGTCCCTCCCACACCCACTTATTCTTTCGCAGAGACTGCTTTTCTATCATAGCGGTTGTCGTCCTTTGTCCTTAAAGAGATGTCCGTTTTCGCTCCTCACGTGTCCTGAGCACAGCACCCCGTAGTTTGTGTCCTGGAAATGTCCTCAGCTGGGCAAAGACTCCACGTGTGTATCTGGAGACCCACAAGTTCCTCTAGCAAACTTATTTCTCCCATCTTAGGACTGGGTTGCGCCTGGCACACTGGGGTGGGGGGTGGGGGCGGAAGCCACTGTCCACGAATGAGCTGCCACCACTGATTTTAATAAACCCTCCCAACAATAAAAGAATAAAACCTGAGGACTTCAGTGCATTTTCCCACTAGTAGGCTCACTAAAATGCTAAGAAAATCACCCAGGAAACTCTGTGAACCTGTCTGCATCGCTAAGAATCCTTGGAGGCCCCCAGGACAGGCGCCTGCTCCACTCACCTGCCAAGCGCCAGGTTGCAGAGCGCACCTGCGGGCGCTGCAGAGCCAAAGTCAGGCCCGCTGACCCCGAGGTCGCACAGGCTCTGCTTCCCACCTGGCTCCTCTCTGGCCGCCTCTGCGCGCTCAGGCCCGGCAGCCCGCGGAGGTGCCCTAGCCGCCCACCTCGAGGCCGCGTCCTGGTTACCGAGTCTGCATCCATCCTCCTGCGAGCGGAGAGGCGCGGCGGCCCCGAGGAGGCGGCGCCCTCTGCTGGCCGAGTCGGGTAGTGGCCTGCTCCGCCAGGGCTTCGCGGACTGTCTGTACGTGTCTAGAACCCGGCGCACGATGCCCGGTGCGGTGTGCAATTTGGGAAGGCAGGGCCGGGAAAGGACTCGGCGGGGGGAAATCGGGCGGAAAGAAGCCCAGCCACTCTCATCCTCCTTCCTCTAACGAGAACTCCTTCTTCTCCCTTCCATCTCCTTTCCTATTCCAGAGTGAAGGAGCAGGGGAAGGGACCTGGGAGAGGGGACGGATGGGGAGAGGGGATGGACGGGGGGTGTGGACAGAGGGGAGACAGCCCCTCTGGCCAAGGGCCTGGGGACAGAGGACCTTGACTGGGCCCCACCCCCTTCTCCCACAGCAGCCCCTCTGCTCCTGGTCCACAAGGAGAGGCCCCAGTCAGTGTGGGAAGGAGAGACAGCGGATGGGGTGGGTGAGGAGGTGGGGAGGGCAGCAAGGGTAGGGGCGGAAACCAGACGGACCGCTAGCAGCTGGTAGGAAGAACTCGGATTTAATGGAATGAAGGGAAGCCAAACAGAGCTCTCGCCCGTCCCCCAGACTCCCCAGGCCCCTCTCAAAGGGGTTGCCCTCGATCCTGGCCCTTCTCACCCATCCAGCCACCCCTGGAGCAGGGAAGTTGGCATCCAGCTCAGAATTGGGTTCTAAAATGTCCCCTATTATCTTCTCTAGTCTCTGCCTGTCCCCCGCCACCACCCCTTCCTAAGCCGGGGCGGGGAGCCTGGAGAAACACAGAGGGCTGCTTCTGTGTGTTCCTTCTGTAATCGTGTCCATAGCCAGGCTCACTGGACCACTCAGGCCCTGGCCTCTAGTGGTGAGGCTCCAGCTCGGTGAGGATGAGAAGTGATGTCCTGGGTGTGGCCGGGGCGGAGGGTCCTTCTCGGTGCCCTTGGGGAAGGTCCTTGGCTGGGCACAGGAGCTGGCGAACTCTCTGCGAGCAGAGTGGGGTCTGTCGTGAGCTGGAGACGGGGGGAGGAGGGGTGGGGGGCAGCGGGGGTGGGGGGCAGCGGCCCTCTTCGCTGTTGTGTGCGTGCCTCCTCCTACACAGACGCCCTCCCGGTAACCACAGCATTGTCTTGGCGGCCTCCTGTCTCTTTCTGAGACTGCTGAGCACTCCATCTGTCCCTCCCCAATGCCCACGCCAGGACCCCTGGCCCTCCCGTGCACCACCCTCTACCTAGGCAGGCTGCCACCTCTCAGCAAGGACGAGCCACCAGCTCGTCCTCTGACTCTTTCCTCCCCTCCATCTCCCTACCTCTCTGAAAGACCCCTTGAGGGTGCTGAGTTTGTAGCAGCTCCAGGCAGGAATGCAGACCATGGAGGAGAGGGCCAGGAGCCAGCCCAGGGCATCGCCCCACCACGGGTATTTGTACTTCTTGTTGTAGGTCAGCGGGGTGTACTTGATCAGGGAGAAGAGGAAGGTGGCCTGAGGGTGAGAGCAGGAGAGACGGGGCTGGGGGAGCATGGGTCCCTGACCCAGCTGGGCCAGTCTACCTCCAGCCTCCATCCACAGACTGCTCAAAATCCATACCCCCGGGGAGATATTTCCAAGGTGCCTTCTCTGTCTCTGCAGGGTCCCCGCGACCCTGGGTGTCTCTACACAAGGTTGGCCCTCAGTTGGGACTTGGTGTCCAGCTGTGAGCACCTGGAGCGCAGGGGTGGAGCCTCCATCCCCTGGCTTGTCATCAGCACAGTGGGTGTTCAGGGGCGCTGCTGACCCAGGAAAAGCCAAAGCAGCGGTGCTTAGGAGCTCAGGCCCAGACTCCAAGCCAGGCTGCCTGGGCTTGAGCCCCAGCTCTCGGCCACCTTCCAGCTCCAGTGAACTGCTTAACCTCCGGGGCTTCAGTTTCACCTGAGAAGCGAATGCAGCAGTAATTCTTCGTGGGGTTCTTGTGAGGACTGATTAAATGTGTGATGCACTCTGTGCCCAGCAGGAAGTTAAGTGTTCTAGAACTGCTATTGTCATCACTGGACTTTATCAGTGAGTATCATCTCAGCAGCCCGAGGCATCTGCCCCACGTTAGACTCACACTGTGGAGTAGGTTGAACCGGCTGCCCTGGCCCTCAGTTTGTACTTCTGTGAAATGGGAAGGAAGAAGCTATCTGGCTCGCATTTTGCAGAACCCAACAGGAGAATGAATGAAGCCTCTAAATGATTTTCAATCCCCACGGAGAAGTCCCTTCTAGGGTAAGGGCCCGTTACCCTCCTGGACCACCGCCTCTCTCCCTTCATCTGGTTTCTCCTCCGGAGCTTGTCTTACTGTGCACACAGCCGGTGTGAGGAAGAGCCAACAGTATTTGATGAGAGGCCACGGCCTATACCCAATCATGTCCTCGATGTTGTCATAAAAGCGCCCAGCTCCTGCCACGAAGGAGAGGAGGGAGGGGGAGAAAGGACCGTCTAGCATCTGAAGCATCAGGACAGGGACCACAGCGACCAGGAAGGGCAAAGAAAAGACGTGGTGGATGTCTTCTCTGATCGCCCCTGGGAGCTGACTCTTGCCTGGATTTCACAGACATAAACAGCAGCGGGCAGAACTCGGCTTGGGCCAAGGCAGGGACTTTCTGATGATCGAGGTTGTTAAAGGCTGAAAAGCTCTGGATAAGACGTGATATGGTCCCCCAGGGTGGGCTGGGGGCAGCCATCATTAGGAGGGTGCACAAGACCACCTCTTGGGGGCCATTTCGGATTCTTGAGATTTTTTTTTTTTTGAGGTTGGGCCAGGGAAGGTGGTTGTAAGCAGTGGTATCTCCTTTGTCTGAGAGCCCTGGGCAGAGGCGAGTGCCAGGGTCAGGACCAAGGGGAGAGTCACTCACCGTAGGCCCATGCCACGCAGAAGGACTCAAAGATAGCCACGAACAGCAGGCACATGCCGCTGGCTGCATAGTAGTCAAAGAGCTGGAACACGTACATGCCGCCCTGCCCGGGGAGGGGGAGAGGCAGAACCTTACCCGAGGAGACAGGCACCCCCAGGGCGTGAAGTGGAGGTGGGGAGGATCACAGGAGACAGAGATGAAAAGAGAGGCTGGTTGGTAAGCTGTAAAGCTCTGGCAGACATGTGACAAGGATAGGGGCTTCTTATTGTTTTGGGAAAGACAGCTGAAACAGCCATTGTTAGCTCAGCCCTGAGAACAAGCAGGGGGTGACGCAGAGTCCACGACAGTGTGCGTTTTTGGCAGAAGGTCAAGATAGGGGCCGTCCTGGATACCATCAGGCTACGAGTTCCGTCTCCTGCCTTCTCCCCTGAGATGTCACCCGGAATGTCACCCACCCCAGGGCTCCCTTTACTGTCTTTGAAGTCTGTCCCTGGAACTTGGGTCAGCTGCCTGGGAACTCATGGGGTCTTGCTGGATGCAGTTTTTCCCAGTCCAACCACACTGGACACTTTTGATTTTCCCATCCAGGCTTTCTATATTTCTCAGCGTCTGGGGAGCCAAAGCATCCCTCAGCCATGACCAGAGCTAGATGTTCAGTGCTTCCCAGGCTGGGAAAGGACCAGACCCCAGGCTCTGAAGCCCAGATGGCAGAGACCCGGCATCACAGCAGCTGCTTCCCCTGCCGGGAGGACAGTGACCCTCCTTGGCTTCTCCTCCTCCCCAGGACCCACCTGCAAGCCCCCACACCCTCACCTCTGTGAGCATGACCAGCCCGACGAGGAAGGAGGTGACAGATACCCCCAGAATGAGGACCTCCCTGCGGTTCTTCTTGTGGAACACACGGGGATACATGTCCACCAGCGCCGTCACCAGGCTTTCCACACACACGAACTGGACGAGAGGGCGAGGAGTTGGAGGGCAAGAGCCCCCCACGAGAAGCTCCGTCAACCAGCTCTGGCTCGTCCCTCCCAGAGGCAGCCCTGCCTGCCTCCTGACAGTCCAGAGCGCCCCCTGCATGGTTGGGGTTGGACCCACTCTCCCAAACTCCGCTTGGTCCCTGGAAGGGCATTGTCTCCTGACACATGCCCAGCCCCCAGCTGTTTTAAGGGCCTTCAGGGCATCAGGTTCAACGTTGGGGAACAAGCCCGCTGCTTCCCACCCACAACCCACGCACACCACTGTCTCTCAGGCTCTGAGTGGCCATCCCTCTTGATACCTGGCTGTCCAGTCCCAGGAGGACGACCATGAAGAAGAAGCAGCAGGCCCAGAGGGGCGAGAAGGGCAACATCACCACAGCCCGGGGGTAGGCAATGAAGGCCAGGCCGGGGCCTGTGCAGGAGAGAGGGACATGCCGGTGCCACCCCGAGGCGGGCGTCCCGGTGTGGGACACAGGACAGCGGGAGCCCTGAAGCTAGCCACCGCCACCACCGTCCTGGCCCAGAAGAAGACACCCAGACCCCAACCTGATCCCTGCTCTTCAAGGTACCACCCGCTGTTTTCTCAGGGCAGGAGGAGAACATAAAGGCTGTGTGCATTTTAAAGGGTTTTGGAAAATAGAAAGGGGTCTATTTCACCCACATTTCTATAAGTTCTACCCCCAAATCCTCAGCGCTCACTCTCCAGATCTATTGCTCCAAATCAGAGGTTTCATATTTAAAAAGAGCTCACAGATGTTTGTGGAGCTGGTTGTCCCAGTGTAAAAGGGAGAGTGGGGGAGGTGAAGGACGTGGAGCCTTCGTGCAACCGTAAGGCAATTACTGGAGAGTGGTTTCTGTAAGTTTCCAAAGAAAATACCTTCTGGACTAGATTGGGTCTGGGGCACCACTGGCCACCTCTGCACCTCTGCACTGCCTTTTCTCTTGCCCGACAGCAAGCGAGCTGGCACTGGGTGTCATGACACTGTGCCCCGCCACCCCCCGCATCCTCTCAAACACTTCATGTTGCCCTTGGCTGGCTCAGATGGCAAGAACAGGGTCACGTGCCGGCACCCGGTCATCCATAGGGAGCTGCCTTTGAAAGGAAGGGCACGTCTATGGCCATAACACTCTGAACGCGCCCGATCTTGTATAAAAGGAAGAGCAAGATCGTGGGCCGGGATGACGGTCAGCTCCTAGCCTGCTTCCCATGCTGCCAGGGCCCACCCCACCACTCTCCATCACAAGTCACCGCAAACGCTCAGCACCTCGCCTGGCACAGGGCAGCGCTTTGTAACAGAGAAACGCGATTGTTCTTAATAAGAACCCATGATGTCAGTTATCTGGTGCCCGGCACCTTGTGTGACAGGGGAGCTTGTGAACCCCATGATCAAAATCATCTTATTACAGGTGCAAGCAGGCGGTCCATGGGCCTAGAGGGTGTACAAGGCAAACGCTGGCCACTTAACCAGATAGGGGACCATCTGTGATTTTATTTAAAAGCAGCAGCAGTGCATCATGGGTGGGGGCAGGGGTGAGGGTCAGGCACTTAAAGGAGGAAAGCCATGTGCCGGTAATTAACTTACCCCTGAGACACACTTTAAGGGGTACAAGACAGGGCAGGATGCAGGACAGTGTATACTGCACCTTAGCAACTGGCTGTTACAAGATGTAACAAGCAGAAACAGTAATATGTACGTGTGTGTGAATGTGTATGTACAGACGTATGTGTATTCTTTTTCTCTTAAAAGACTAAACCATTTCTGGAAGGAAAAGCGTGAACCGGATGACACTGGTTGGCTCCAGGGTGAGGAACTGGAAGCGAGTGTGGAAAGGAAGGTGTTCTCTGCACACCTGTTCGCCCTTTGAAGCTGGAATTGCTGCTTAAGTCCACCCCACATCTTTCCAGGACGCAGCCACTGAAAGGTCACCCGAGTGTAGGGGACAGTAGAAACGCCTGTGAATCCCGGTGGGCTGGCGAAGGTTCAGACAAAGCTCACAGAGTCACCTGGCTCGGGCCCCCCACCCCCCAAAACACCACCCACCTGACTCGGCCACCTCAGAGATGGGCACCCCCTGCTCTTGGGACATGAAGCCCAGGATGGAGAAGATGGCAAACCCGGCCACGAAGCTGGTGCCGCTGTTGAGGAAGCAGAGCGCGATGCTGTCCCTGTGGGCGGGGCAGGGCAGGGAACAGACGGTCAGCGGGGCTCCCAGCGCCTCTGGCAGGGACCAGGGAACCCAAGGGACACCGCTTGCCCAGCAGGGGCAGAGGACACCCAAGGGGCTGGTCCTGAGCCCCGACTCCATGGGCTCAGACTTGGACTGACCCACGGTCATCCTGGAAGAGTGAGGCCTCAAGGGAGTAACAGGGTCTGAACCTCGCCCACGGACACAGAGCCTCCCTCTCCCACCGTGTTGTCACTGTGCCTCCTGGGACACCACCCTGGTACCCACACAGCCCGCACGTTAATGGAGGGGAGAGGGGCACCCAGGCTACAGATGTTCCTTACTCACCTAAGTTTCGATTTTGAAATGCATGATGTGATTTTGTTTAGCTAAAACTGGCTTGAATTCTCTGACAGAACCCAGGCGGGCCCACAGGAACCATGGGGAGGGGCCAGAGCAGGGAGGCCTGGGCTGCTCGGTGTGACTCACTCCCGGGCAGGTCTGCTTGCACATCTGTGCCCACTGCCCTCTACGTGAGCCCGGTATCATCAATTATCAGGTCCTCCAGGGAGCGATCGCTTGCCCGTGCTGCCCCGGCTCCTCTCACCACCTAGCAGCCCTGGGGGACTGACTGGAGAGTGGGGTGAAGACAGGTGGGGTGTAGGGATCGCCCCTGACCTGGCACACCTGGAGGGGCAGGCGCCCAGGCCCCACCCCCGCTCACCTGTAGCAGTTGTTGTGATACTTGTTGTAGCTGCCCAGGGCCGTCAGGCACCCTAGGCAGATGGCGAAGGAGAAGAAGATCTGGGTGCCCGCATCCATCCACACCTACACAGAGAAAAGGCAAGAAAGCTGCCCCTCCGAGGTGCCCACAGGCCCACAGCCGAGCCAGACTGGAGATACAGAGCCCTGCCCTCAGCCGGGACAGAGAGCTCCTAGACCATGCTGTCCCAATGGGCTGGAATCCCTGGGCCTCTAGATGGGGTGTCTTGGGCACCACCGGGATGGCATGGGCATCAGGACTAAAGGACCCACGATGGAGGCTGGCGGGCAGGTGCTGTAGAACCAAGTGAGGCATGGGAACTTCCCTGGTGTCCAATGGTTAAGACTCTCTGCTCGCAATGAAGGGGGGGCCCTGGGTTCAATCCCTGCTCAGGGAACTAGATCCCACATGCCGCAAAAAAAAAAAAAAAAAAACTTCATGTTGAAACTAAGACCCGGGCAGTCAGATACAAAACAAAAAACAAACAAGCTAAAACAACACGTGAGGCTGGGCCCCGTGCTGCTGTAATGGAAACAAAGCCCGGGCTCAGCCCCCACTTTCTCCCGCCCCAGACCCCGGGTGACGTGCCCAGTTTGGAAGGAACCCAGGACAGTCTTTCTGGGGATGTGGGTCCTCAACGTCAGAGCCCTCATGAGCATGTGTCCCAGGCGCCTCAAAACCCTCTGAAAACAAAGGAGGGATCCTCTGCTCACAAAACATCCAGAGGGTGAAGGGACGGCATCTCTAAGGGGCTGTGTGCTCCTGGGGGAAGACAGCGCTTGGTAAACACAGGGCACAGCTGTCCCTCTTATTATCTCAGCTGCCGGCCCGGCCTGTGCTCGCTGTGATAGATTTCACAGCTAGAATAACATCCCAAAGAGAAAGAAGATCAAGGCAAATGGGGCTCGGCAAGGCTGCAGATCCACAGGAGGTGGGGGTCCTGGGGCCACGGACCCGCCCCAGGCACCTCCTGCCTTCAGGGGACGTGAGCACCGAGCTGTGGCCACGGACGTCGCCAGGCTGGGGGCGGGGTCCCCACTTCTGGTCTCACCCTCCACAGTAGCCCCCAAACAGGTCCCTGCTATCCTCCCGCTAAAATCAGGCTCCCGTGCCCACGGGCACCAAAGCCTCAGCTGCCCGTGTCCACAGCTCCTCAGCCCCTGCCCACCCCCCACCCCGCCTCCCTAACCGAGACCACCCTCGACCTCCCTTGCTCCTGCTCTCACCACTCACTCCCCGCAAATGCCCCTTTCCTTGGTGCTCTGGCAGGTCCGAGGGACCCCATGCCGGCTGACTGCCTTAGAAACCAGATTCCTCAACCAGCATCCCAGATGAGACCCCGAACTAGACCTAGAGCAGAACCCAGAATCCTGTGTGGTTTCAGAGCCTCCTGGGGAGCCCCAGTGTATAGCCCAGAAGTGGGGATCCCGCCCTTCCAGCCTCTGAGAACTGGAGTCCACCCCGGCGCTCTCGCCTCCTGCTCTCTTTTCACTTGTGCGGGGCTGGAGACAGACAGGAAAGAGGGTGAAGAGAGGGGGGCCGTGCCTGACCATCTGTGCCTCCTGCCCACCAGGACTCCCAGGGCATTTGGGAGGCAGGAGCTGCCACGTGGGGCAGGGGGTCCTCAGCAAGAAGCACAGAGGAAGACCCCCAAGGGGGCAGGGCCAGAAAGGAGATAGCAGGCAAGGTCGACCACCCCAGGGAAACTTTCTTAAACCTCAGGGGAAATGATGATGGGGAGAGGGGAGGGGGCCTCAGGATTTATTTCAGAAGCTGGAGAAGGAAAGGGCAGGCATGAGAGAAGCCGAGCGGAGGGTACCAGGGTGGGTACCACAAAACTTTGTGGATACCGCAGGCGGAGGTCACGCCTCAGGGAGTCCGGTGCCTCCTTTGCGGCATCTCAAATGCTTTCCTCTTCTAAAACTGCCCCAGAGCCTGAGAGGAGCATCCTCCCAGGAAAACCCAGTGGTCTCTGGTCTGAAAGTCACTCATCCGCTCCCTTCATTATCGCAGCCCCAAGGGTGGGTTGGTGAGGCAAGAGGCTCTGAGCTCGAAAAGAAAGGATAAGGGGGGACTTCCCTGGTGATCCGGTGGTTAAGAATCTACCTGGCAATGTGGGGGGATATGGGTTCGATTCCCGGTTGGGGAACTAAAATCTCACATGCTTTGGAGCAACTGAGCCTGTGGGCCACAACCGAAGAGTCTGTGTGCTGCAAAGAAAGAGCCCGCGTGATGCAGTAGAAAGAAACCTCACGTGCTACGACTAAGACCTGCTCTGTGCACTCTGTCGGTCATGTCCGACTCTTTGCGACACCACGGACTGTAGCCCACCAGGCTCCTCTGTCCATGGGATTCTTCAAGCAAGAATACTGGAGTGGGTTGCCATGCCCTCCTCCAGGAACTAAGACCTGACGAAGCCAAAATAAAATAATAAATAAATAAAAAGAAAGAATCAGGGAGGTCTCTCCAGGCAGGTCATCCAGGACCTGGCCCAGCCTTGGGCCCTGGAGGTCCACTCCCACACCTGGCGGGGCCCACGGTCCACATGGGAAACTCTCTATTTCCTCAGAGACAGTCCCATGGTTGCCCACGGGCAGATCCTGTTGTTAGGAAGTATTTCGAACTTGGGCTTGGGAAGAAGAAATAAAGGAAAACTGTGACTCGGCTGTTCACCTCGCCCTCGGGGGACACACTCAGATCGAGCTGGGAGGAGAGGTTGATGAGAACTGAGGAAGAGGAAGTAGGGGGCCTGAGGGTTCAGAGTGCAGGGGTCAGCCCCGCAATTGTGACCCAGGCCCCTGGTTAGTGAGTTGGCTTGCAGCTGCTCTGGGCTGGCCTGCTGGGGTAGGGGAGACGCGGCCTGGGAGCGGAGTGGGGAAGGGCCGGAGGACAGCAGAGCAAGCCATTCTGTTCCCGCCACAACCCAGCTGCCACCTGCCTGGTGCAGGAGCCCTGGTTTCCAGAACAAAACTCCATGAGCTTGGCTGGCGCAGAAGACTGCCCGACAAAACAGGTGTGAAAAAACCTTGGCCAAGTGTGGGTTAAAAAGAGGTCTTGGAGTGGGGGACAGGGGAAGAGAGAAGTTTCTAGAAGATCCAGGAAAGATGTTTTTCAACCCGGAGTCCAACCTCAAGAACTATTTACTATTTTGAGAAAGGCAATTATGGAACAGAAAAAGCCTGGGCTTTGGAGTCAAACTGGGTTCATTTCCTAACTCTGTTCATTACTTGCTGTGTGATCTTAGGCAGATCACTTAACCTCTCTGAACCTCACTTGCCTTATCATGAAAATGGTAATAATAAGTGAAATAAAAAGGGGTATATTAACAGATAAAATGTGTAAAACAACAAATAAAAATAAAATACTGTTTGTCAAATGCCTAATACATAAAAAAATACTAGTTCCCTATCCCACCTCAGGGCTTCCCTGGTAGCTCAGCTGGTAAAGAATTCGCTTGCAATGCAGGAGACCCTGCTTCAATCCCTGGGTCAGGAAGTTCCCTGGAGAAGTGATGGGCTACCCACTCCAGTATTCTTGGGCTTCCCTGGTGGCTCAGATGGTAAAGAATCCACCTGCAATGCAAGAGACCTGGGTTCAATCCCTGGGTTGGAAGATTCCCCTGGAGAAGGGCATGGCAACCCACTCCAGTATTCTTGCCTGGAGAATCCCCATGGACAGAGGAGCCTGGAGGGTCACAAAGAGTCAGACACGACTGAGTGACTAAGCACAGCACAGCACAGTGGGCTATTTGCTCTTGCTATTTGCTCATTTTAAAGAAGCAACTCGCCTTCCAGGTTCCCTAGGTCTCAATGTGCGACATCAAAATAAAAAGCCTCGTTCTAATTAATGGCTCCAACCTCCCCCCAAAATAAACCCTCCCAAGAATAGCTTAACACAGAGATTTAAGATGTCCAACAAGGGTTCTCTGGACACCTTGTCCCCAACCCCTGTCCTTACCAACGGACAGACAAAAAGGGTCAGGGTGGGTGAGGGAAAGAAACAGAGCCTGACCAGCACATGCACCAGTGGAGCCCCTGGGGCTGCTCCCCAGTGGGACAGAGTTGGTGCTGGGGAGCCCGGGAGAGGCGGCAGCCCACCCACTGCACAGCAGCCTGGCAGACAGAGAAATCCAGTCGTGTCTCTGCCTGGCTTCCGCTCCCAGATTGAGAGCTTGACAGACAGAGACGCTCTGGTCTTTGTGCTGCAGGAATTTTGCACCTTTCTCAAGTGCCAGCCAAATGCAGGTTGGAACTGTCACACTTCCTGGGGAACGCCAACTGGATTTGATTAGGACTCTGGCCGGGACATCCCGCCCTGCAGGAAGCCAGGACCAGCAGCTAACATGGCTGCTTACAAGCTCAGGACCAAGCCTGGCTCTGGAAACATCTCCCTCCCATGGCCTCAGAGGACTCTGAGGGCATCGGCTCCCTGCATGGCCTGCAGCTGCCCGGGGTTGGAAGGACAGTGTCCTGGAGAGGAGACTGAAAGAGGTCTTCATCCCTGCAATAGCCAGACACAGAATTATGGCCTTTTAACTCTCAGAGCTGCATGCTCTCTGGTCCTCCTTCATATTTGCCGCCAGCTGTTATATGTGGTGCTGGAGAAGACTCTCAAGAGTCCCTCGGACAGCAAGGAGAGAGAACCAGTCAATCCTAAAGGAAATCAGTCCTGAATACTCATTGGAAGGACTGAGCTGAAGCTGAAACTCCAATACTTTGGCCACCTGATGCAAAGAACTGACTCATTGGAAAAGACCCTGATACTGGGAAAGATTGAAGGCAGGAAGAGAAGGGGACGACAGAGGATGAGATGGTTGGATGGCATCACTGACTCAACGGACATGAGTTTGAGCAAACTCCAGGAGATGTTGAAGGACAGGGGAGCCTGGCGTGCTGCAGTCCATGGGGTTGCAAAGAGTTGGACACGACTGAGCAACTTAATAACAATAACAACTAACAAAGGTGGGGATACTTCACTGGTTGATGGTGAGGATGAGCTGAAATAGTTCACATGAACCTCTTAACGATGCCAGGGCTGTGGCAGGCGCTCAGCAGTTGTCGGCTGCACATGGCTGATCAGCACAAACAGGGCATCGATCAGAAAAGCCACCGGTCAGTTCCAGAGATTCTGGACCCTGTCTCCCTTTCTTTTTTCATTCCATCTGCCCGTCTCCCTGTCTGTCACCCCTCCTTCCTCCTGCCTGACCCCCAAGCAAAGACACCTCGTGGCTCAGCCACCGGTCCACACCGTGCTCCAGAGCCACAGCAGCTCCTCCTGCGTGAAGGATCCACGCCAGACCCACACCTGGCTCCTCTCCCCCCAGGCCTTGCCCAGCTCTGCTGCTCCACCACCTTCAGCTTGCTGCCTGGTCCCACCACAGGGTCCCCTGTGGGTCTCAGCCTGCTGTTACTTCCATGTGAGCCTGGGCCCCGTCTGCTCATCTGTGCTGTGAGGAGTTTGCACAGATGACGTCTGGGGTTTTCTAGCTTTGGCAGCTGCCGTTCTACAGTTTGGCTCCACGGCCACCCTCGGGCCCAGGTGGAGATGAAGCAGCTGTGTCTGTCTCTATCTGTCTCAGAAACAAGTGCAAGAGGGCATGCTCACATCCCACCAGAGGTCATGAAGGAACCCCAGGGCCGAGGCTGGGGCAATGTCTGGGCTCGAATGGTCTGGATGCTTCTGGGGGCCACAGCAACCCTAGGACCCAGGATGGAAGAGCTTGTAGTCCATCTGGGCGGGGGGAAGGCAGGCTGGAGAACAGTCACCCCAACCTCTGCACAAGGAACAAGGGGAGCCACTGCCTCCATGGGGACGTCCCCGCCTCAAAGGGAGCTGGGGGAGGGGCCGTTCCCTCCTTTCCTGCCCTCCTTGCCCCTCAGCAAGACAATGCTGCTGCCTTTACTATTAAAATGTTTGAAAAGCTGTCCGGTTGCTGGTCTGCCCTAAGCTGGGCAGCACTTTCAGGGACATGGCCCCTCCCCACCGAGCAAAGGAGGCTTCCAGGAGGTGACCTTTGCTGGGGAGATGGGGACAGGGGGTAGGGCTCTGGGCTCCCCTCGCCCATGGCCTCTTCCACCTCCGCACCTCCTGGCTTTGCATGCATATGCATCCTAAGTCGCTCAGTCCTGTCTGACTCTTTGTGACCCCATGCACTGTAGCCCGCCAGGCTCCTCTATCCATGGGACTCTCCAGGCAAGAATGCTGCAGCGGGTTGCCATCCCCTCCTCCAGGAGATCTTCCCGACCCGGGGATGTAACCCTAGTCTCCTGTGTTGACAGGCCGGTTCTTTACCACTAGCGCCACCTGGGAGGCCCTTCAAAACGGCAGGCAAACAAGGAGGCGAGAAGCCGACAGAGGCTTCTCTCAACAGGCCTTGCTGTCCAAATCCTCGTCAGCAAGCACCCGCTCCTGGAGGGTGGACCTGAAGGAAGAGCCGGGAGGGACAGGGAGGCGGGGTGCAGCCCTCTGGACAGCAGGCAGGAAACTCAATACCAGCCAGCTGGCTCCAGGCGGGGCCGGGGACACTGCCAGGGGTGGGCCGTGTGGGCAGAGAGGGGGAAGCAGAGGGCTGGCGGAGGGTCAGGGGAGAGAGGCTGCCCAGTGTGAAAGGAGGTGCCAAGTGGGGGTGGGAGGTGGAGCAGGGCAGAGCCTGGAGAAGGGCTTTTAGGACCTTCAGCCCCCGAGGGACACCCTCCGGGCTCCCTGGCAGCTGTGAAACTAGCAGGGAGCACACACAGCTGCCAGCAGATGTGTGGAAATATCCCCCACCGCAGACGCCGGAGACGGAGCAGAGATGCCCATACAGAGCACAGGGGCAGCCCTCGTCGTCGGGGGTTTCTTACCTGGGGGTCCCACAGACGCGTGAGGTTTGGGTACAGGTAGAACTGAATTCCTTGGGCTGCCCCGGGCAGCGTCACCCCTCGAATCAATAGGACCACCAGCATGAGGTAAGGGAAGGTGGCCGTGAAGTACACCACCTGGGCCAAGGCGATGGAAAGACACGGAAGCCGTGAGGGGCTGGAGGAGCTGCGACCCCACGAGAGAGGTCACGGAGCCCGCCTGCTCCCCCTCCCGCTCACCCCTCATCCCGCAGCTGTTCAGTCCTGTCTGCCCTCTGCCTCCGGCCACAACCTCCTGCCTCCCTCCCTCCAGCTCCCCCTACACAATCCCCGGCAAATATTTGTTGAGTGACTGAATGAACTTAGGCATGCCCCTGACAGGGGGCTTAGAACTGTGGCCAGGGTCGTCGGGAACGACAGTTCTGTCACACGTGATCCCTGTCCTCGCCGAGTTTACGAGCTTAGCATGACTGCACGGCCCGATTAGGAGGGCGGCCTGGTCAGAGGCCTCGGGGACCAGAGTCCAGGAGAACTCGAGCTGCCCTGCATGACACTCCGGGGCAGGGCGTCTCCCTCGGGCCTTGGGTGGCTGAGAATTGTGTCAAGATGAACAGTCCCAAAGCACTGCTGTGTGAAACGGCGCCGTGAACCCTGTTCCTTGTGTGATGTGCCCACACACGTGGTGTGTTCCGAGATCCTGCCGCCCTCCCCATCTCTGCCCCCACCCGTCTCTGTCTCCCCCGCCCCCCCCCCCGCCCCCCCGCTCCCCTCCCGCCCCGCCCGCCCCCCCCCCCCCGCCCCGCCCCACCGCCAGCTCTGTCTCCACCCCCCACCTCTCTGTCTCCCCTCTCCCTCTGTCTCCCCCCCTCCCTCTGTCTCCCCTCCCCTCTCTGTGCCCCCTCCCCTCTCTGTGCCCCCTCCCCTCTCTGTGTCCCCTCCCTCCCTCTGTCTCCCCCCCCCCCCCGTCTCCCCTCCCCTCTCTGTGCCCCCCCCCTCTGTGTCTCCCCCCTCCCTCCCTCTGTTTCCCCTCCTCCCTCTGTCTCCCCTCCCCTCCCTGTCTCCCCCCCCCTCTCTGTCTCCCCTTCCCCCTCTCTGTCTCCCCCTCCCCTCTCTGTCTCCCCCCCTCTCTGTCTCCCCCTCCCTCTCTCTGTCTCCCCCTCCCCCTCTCTGTCTCCCCTCCCTCTCTCTGTTTCCCCTTCCCTCTCCGTCTTTCTTCCATTTCACCTCCCCAAACAGAAGGACATGTGACTGAGTCCAGGAGAGGCACAGAATCAAGCAAGCAAGCACCAAGCAATCTTCATGGGGTCATTCTCTCCCATCCCTGACTAGGTACAACTTGAGGAACCTCTGGGTGGCTGAGCCCCCCAGCGAGGGCAGAGGGTCCCGGGATGGGGGGGCGGTGCCCAGGGCTCTCTGACACAGACCTTGCCCGTGGACTTGACGCCCTTCCAGATGCAGAAGTAGCAGACGACCCAGGCGAGCAGGAGGCACAGGGCCAGCTCCCAGCGCAGGGCCCCCAGGTGCTGGATGCCTTCTGAGATCTTCAGGACCCGCCGCCTGGGGAAAGAGGGGTGAGCTGCCGGCCTCAGCTCCCTGGGCAGCAGAGCTGAGCCTCTCGCTCTGATCTGAAAAAGGCTCACCGGCTCCTTTACTCTGAACCGTGAGGCTCACCTTTGCCCAGAGATGGGGATAGACAGACAGGGACGCAAAGACAAACTGTCCCTGGGTAAGTCTATTCTGCCAGGCCGAGTGCAACTGAACCCAGAGAAGGGAACGCAAACATATTCTCTCAGCTGGGCTGTGAAGATGCTTTGATATTAGGAATCACATCTTAGGTGAATGCCAGTATTTGGGGGGAGGAGCAGTAGAGGTAACTGACAAGGAGCTGGGGAGGAGGCTGGACACTCATGGGGGTGGCCCCGGGGGAGGGGAGGCAGGCCCGGTCTGAGGACAGTCCTGCATTAACCACAGATACAGGCAAAAGGGAAAAGCCACTTGGATGGTGGGGCCACCAAAGGAGGAAGCAGAAGTTCGTCCCTTGCCATCTGTGGAGTCACCACTGTTTGAACTCACCCCCCTGCCCTAGACAAACCATCCACACTGGATGAAGGGAGAAAGGGCCTCACTTACTCCCAGAACTCGATGACGGGAGAGGTGGCATTCTCAGCGGTCGCATTCAGAGAGCCATTGGTCCTCTGGAACTCCACGCAGCGCTCTGTGGGCGGTCAGGGGAGCAAGAGAAAGATCACTGGCCAGTGTGACCAGAGGGTGGGGGGAACTTTAGGAGACTCGGAAGGAAGGTGTCTGGGCTGAAGTTATCTAAACAAAACAGTCTCACAATGAGACATGAAAGACATAATAACCTCATCAAACCCATGGCACCCTTTCCCACTTCTCCATGGCAGAGGGGGTGAGGGGTGGGATGGGGGGTCGTGGCTGTACATTCTAATTAAAGCAAGACCAGGCAGCCTCAGCAAAGATGCTTTGCACACTGCTTCAAATAGGCAAATATTTCTGGGCCGCCGTCCTGGATGGGCTCACGACCTTTGAGGAACAATCAGGACGCCATCCAGGGAAGTGGTGCAGTCATGGCTAAGCGCAGGGGTACAGGTCAGGAGGCTCTGGCTTGAATTCCACTCCCCACCCCCCACCGCCAGGTTATTCACTGAGAGGCTCTCTAAGCCTCAGTCCTGTCGGCTGTAAATGCACATGGCAAGAGCCCTGCGCAGGGCCGATAAGGGGATTAAATGAAAATGAGACTCCAGGGCGCTCCATAAATAGTGGCTCTCAATTACCCCTCTATGCCTTCAGACTTTTCACAAAGTGTTCACACCCTTCTTTGCGTTTTTATCAGGACAGCAATCCTGCGAAATACTAAGATAGCATTTTCCCTACTGCATGCACGAGAAAGCCAATCTTCTCAGAGATGACTTGTCATCACCCATCTGTGAGGAAGTGAGGGCTGGGCTCCTGCTCAGCAAAGTGTGTTAAGTTCCACCTGCAGAGGATCTGGGAGCTGGGGACTGCCCTGGGGGTCCAGCGGTTAAGAATCCACCTTCCAGTGCACGGGACTCGAGTTTGATCCCTGGGTGGAGAACTGGTCCCTGGTCAGGCTTCCCTGGTAACTCAGCTGCTAAAGAATCCACCTGCAATGCAGGAGACCCTGGTTTGATTCCTGGGTCAGGAAGATTCCCTGGAGAAGGGATAGGCTACCCACTCCAGTATTCTTAGGCTTCCCTGGTGGGTCAGCTGGTAAAGAATCTGCCTGCAATGTAGGAGACCTGGATTCCATCCCTGGATTGGGAAGACTCCCCTGGAGGAGGGCATGGCAATCTACTCCAGTATTCTTGCCTAGAGAATCCTCATGGAAAGAGGAGCCTGACAGGCTACAGTCGATGGAGTCGCCAAGAGTTAGACATGACTGAGCCACTAAGCACAGCACAGGGAGCTAAGATCCCACATGCCTAGGAGCAACTAAGCTTGTGGGCCACAACTAGAGAGCCCATGAGCAGCAACAAAGACCCAACAGCCAAAAATTAAAAAAAAAAGTCGGGGGAGCCGGGAGGGAGGGAGAGAGGGAGAGGGAGGGTGAAACAAAGAGAGGAGAAGAAAAAACACAATAAAGAAAATATCCAAACAGAACAGACTTTTTAAAACTTGATTCATTCCACAAATATGTTTTGAGGGCTCAGGATATAGCACACAGCACTAAGCACAAATCAAACCAACAAAGAGAAAAACCCGGGTGAATGCCAGGGCCCGGGGCCGGGACAGGCACAGGCACACACACTGAGCAGAACCTAGTGGATCAGCGACCCGCAGGGAGGGACATCCAGGATTGGACTTTTCACTTGAAAAGTAGTGGCACGGAGGTGGTGGCAGAGAGGAACGAAGGAAGGAAGGCCTGGAGAGACAGCACACAGTTTGGGGGCGAGGGGGGCCTAGTGGCTGCCGGGTCAGAGAGTACCAAGGACGTTCATCACCCCAGACGGTTCTTCTAGACAGCACTACTCTAGGTAACTTTCAATTTTATCTTTTATTTAATGTTTACTTTCTATTCATTAGACTCAGTAGTTCTATGGCCCTTATGGGCTCCTGTCTTAAAATGGAACCCCAAGAGACAATTACTTGCTATTATAAACGATAGAGATACTGTATAAAATGGTGTATCCCCTGGTTCAGTCCAGATGAACTGGGAGTTGAAAAGGCCTAAAATAGCATCAGAAAGAAGACATGAGAAAAAATAAATGAAATAATATATACATATATATTATATATAATATATGTACATATATAATATATAATATATACATATATTTATATATACATTGTATACAATATATACATATATAAATATATGTTTTGTATATAATATATACATATATCAAACTAACCATGTCTCAGATCACATAAAGGGCTAAACTGCACAAAATGAAGTCAGTTCTGTCTTCATAATATATGCATTTATAATGTGTTTGATGGAACCCATGAATTTTTTACACTGTCTGTAGGGCTTTTCTGGTGGCTCAGTGGATCGTGGGTTTGATCCCTGAGTCAGGATGATCCTGGGTGCTGAAGAACAACTAAGCCTGTGTCTCAAGACTACAGAGCCTGTGCTCCAGAGACCGGAAGCCGAAGCTACTGAACCCACGTGCTGCAGCTACGGAAGCCTGTGTGCCTAGAGCCCGTGCTCCCCAACGAGAGAAGCCACCGCAATGAGAAACCCAGGCACTGGAACTAGAGAGTAGTTACCGCTTACGACAACGAGAGAAAAGCACTTGCAGAGCAAAGACCCAGCACAAGCAAAAAATAAATAAGTAAAATTGCTTTTTAAAAAAAGGCCTGTGACATTTTCCCTGTGATGCTGGTGGATTCTCGCTCTTATCTTTGGTGTAAGACCTCCGTGATGTCCTTGGAAGACTTCTAGAGCAACCCAAGTTCGGGGTGGGGGCCTAGGTCCCAGGGTACAGGGACGATCCCTCTCCCTGGTCACAGCCAAGCAGGAGGGGGTGACCTCACCTGTGTTCCAGTCGTGGCGGCAGCTCCCCCAGGGCAGGTCGATGGTAAAGCTGCTGAAGAGGTAGAAGAGGGCCCAGGCCAGGACAATGATGTAGTAGATGTTGAGGAGGGTGACGATCATCTGGGAGGCGTAGCCAATGCCTGGTGGGGGCGGGGAAGGGGCAGACCAGGCTGGGGCACCGGGCAGGTGTCTCACTCTCCTGCCCACCCCTGCTCGGGAGAGGGTTTGTGCTCCACTGGGAGTGTCCTAAGACGTGGGATTCGGGACCCGGGCTTCCTACTCTCCTCCCCACCCCTGCTGCCCTGCCCTGCTTCCCGTGAACTTGCATCAGTCTCGGTGCTAAAACTCCACTGTTTCCAATTCCAAGTTATTTTACACACACGTGTAAGGCTAACTCCGAGATTCCAATAGCTATGTTCCCTGGAATTCATCTGATCTATTTCTGAAATATAAAAACACGTGCTACGAGCAGGACGAGACAGTTCACAGAGGAGGAAGTGCACGTAGTGAATGAGCGTCCTCAAAATGCCCTCACGCTCCCTCATCCTAGGCGTGCAAACTGAAACGATGAGGGGCAACAGTCTGCACCCGTAACACAGCGAGCATTTCTACAGACGCTGTCACTCGGTGAGTTCCAAACTCGTCCACATATTAGGAGAATTACCTGGTGATATTTTTAAAATTCCAAAGCCCAGTCTAGATGCCAGACCAGTTTAATCACAACCTCTGGGGGTGGGGTACAGGCCTCAGGATGTTTTGAAGGTCCCGGGGTGTTTCCAATGTGCCGACAAGTTTGGGAACTAGGGTCATGACTCAGAGCTGTTAAAGATATGGGAGAAAGTCCTTACTCAAGCTCAGTGACTGTACGTCAGTATAACACTTCCATAAGCCAGATCAAGAGACATCGACTTGGTTGTCCATTTGATCCCGTGATTCTGAACTTGGGAATTTATCCCAAAGAAATAATTTCAAAAAGAGGGGGGGCTATTTCTACCAAGATACATGGTAGAAGGGTATAACAATTCTATAAGTGATCAAAAATAAGCATAAATTTTGATATATGCATCCGATGAAAGTTTATGCAACTCAATGATTGCTGCGTAGAAAATGGAAAATAACACTAACTAAAGCAGAAACACAAATAAGTAGGAAAAAATTCTTAAAAATAAAAACAAAAAAAGAAAAACGAAGGAAAAAACTGTATATTTCAAACTAATAGATACATACATTTTAATATAGAGAAAGAAATAGTGAAATAAATCTCTCCAAACTACAAACAACCCAAATGTTCTTCAATGGGTGAATGGTTAAATCAATCATAGTACATTCATCCATGCCATGGAATATGGCTCAGTAATAAAAAGGAATGAACCACAGATACCAGGAGCTCCCCAGGTGGCACTAGTGGTAAAGAACCAGCCTGCCAATGCAGGAGATGTAAGAGACTCGGGTTTGATCCCTGGGTTGGGAAGAGCCCCTGGAGGAGGGCATGGCAACCCACTCCAGTATTCTTGCCTGGAGAATCCCATGGACAGAGGAGCCTGGCAGGCTAGTCCATGGGGTCACAGAGTCAGAAACAACTGAAGTGACTTAGCACACACACACACACACACATACGCACACATGCGTTGATACCCGAGCAATCTGGGTGTATCTCCAGGGCATGATGCTGAGTGAAACAGTGGATCTCAAGTCACACACTGCATGACTTCATTTATATAGCGCTCCGCAATGACAGAATCACAGAGCTAGAGAACAGATCGATGGTTGTCAGAGGTTAGGGATTAGGGCAGGGAGGGGGTAAATGCGACTATAAAGGGGCAGTGGAGTGGAGTTCTTTGTAGCCATGGAACAGTGGTGGTGGTCGCACAAATCCACACACGTGATACAATTACACACAATTACACATACATACCCTCACACAAGCGAGCGCATGGAAACGGGTGAAACCTGAACACAGTCTGTGGATGGTACCAATGTCCGTTTGCAGGTTTTGACATTGTTCCATAGCTATATAAAATTTTTACCATGAAGGAAAACTGGCTGATGGGTACACGTGACACTCCTGGGCTACTTTTGCAACTTTCTGTGAACATATAATTACTTCAAAATAGAAATTTAAAGAAAATCCTACAGAGAGAGGAATATTAAAACACCCTAAGTAACTGCTGTGTCAAGATAGTAGAATTATTTATTTATTTATTTTGGTGGTGCCTTGAGGCTTGTGGGATCTTAGTTCCCCAACCAGGGATTGAACCCAGGCCCCCAGCAGTGGAAGTGTGGAGTCTTCTTAATCACTGGACCACCAAGAAAATCCAAAGATAGTAGAATTATTAATGGATTTTTTTTCTCATTAAAATTCCTTTTAGAGACTTCCTTGACCATCCAGTGGTTAAGACTCTGTACTCTCACTGCCGAGGGCCTGGGCTCAATCCCTGGTTGGGGAACTGGAATGCCACAAGCTGCATGGCACAGCCAAAAAAAAAAAAAAAAAAAATCCCCAAACTAAAAACAAATTAAAAACAAACAAAAAAATCTCTTTTTAAATGCTTTCCATTGATTAAATATGTTTTTAAAAGCATAAAATTATTTGTATGCATTGCAAAATATATACAGGTACAGCTAAAATAGCTTTGCACTCTACTTATTAGCTAAAGCCTTTGTGCCACCCTCAGCCCCGTCTTCTCCTCCATCCTCTGCTGGGCTGAGTGACTAGTTCTGTCTTGGGCCCACAAGTGGAGTTGTTCAGTTACTCAGTTGTCTCCGACTGTGACCCCATGAACAGCAGTAGGCAAGCCTTCCCTGTCCTTCACGCTCTCCCTGAGCTTGCTCAAACTCATGCCCGCTGAGTCACAAGTGGAAGGTTTAACATAAAGACCCAGGGGCTTATCTCCATTAGCACTGCTGCTGAACCCCCCAGTTATTCCAAATGCAGTTTATAACCTGGTACAGAGACTCTGGTGTCAGGGACGAGCAACTCACCCTCAAAGATGGGGCAGATCTTCCTCCAGGCAGTGATGCCCCCCTGACTGGTGTACTGGCCCAGCGCCGTCTCCAGGAGGAAGACAGGAATGCCGCAGGTAAAGAGGAAGATGAGGTAGGGGATGAAGAAGGCACCTGCAGGTGGGAAACAGGCTGTGCGTTCCTTGGCAGCAGCCGTCTTCTGGTCCAAGTCCAGCCCCTCCCACCACCACTGCTTCCAAGGCGGGGGTGGGGGGGTGCTGTGAAAAACTGGGAACACTGGTCTAAATGTCTGGAACCAAACAGAGATCAAGTGTCACCAAGTTACTTAGGACCTGGCCAGTCCCTTTCTTCACTCTGAAGTTTCTGTCTATACCTACCAAGGTGTACTTCCCATCAACTTCAGTTATCGCCTAAAAAACACATAACCTGTGGCCATCGAAGGAGCTCCTGGAATCCCAGAAACCACGAGCATTCACAGAGCCCACAGTCCAGCATGTGTCGAGAAAATGATTGCTCTCAACGTCAGAGAGGGATTTTTAGCAGACTGCAGTCAGATTTCCTTTTAGTAATCCTTTCTGTTTTCACAGTCATTGGCTGAGACGAGTCTACTGACTCCAGAAACGCTGGCATTTTCTCCACCCTAGACCTCTATCTGCTGGCATCAGGGCAGGGAGTTCATAGGACAGAGACCCAGGGAGCAGAGATGTGCACAGAGAGGGACTTCCCCGGTGGTCCAGCGGTTAAGAATCAGCCTGCCAATGCAGGGGACTCATGTTCAATCCCTCATCGGGGAACTATTATCTCTCATGCCTTGGGGGCAGCTAAGCACACCACGACTAGAGAGCCTGAGCACTACAGTGAAGACCCAGCACAGACAAAAAAGAAAAAAGAAATGTGCATAGAGAGACCCAAATATCCACAGAGGGTCCCCTATTAGCTTGCAGCTGAGTACTGGTCAGTACATATGTGTGAGGAAACCACCCAGGAAGGGAAAGTATCTCTCAAAAGGATTGAATCCAGTGGTGCTTATGCAGGGCTGGGGACATTCCAAACATTTAAGGAAGAAATAATCCCAGTTCTATAGAAACTCTTCCAGAGAATGTAAAAGGAATTCTTTCCAACTGATTCTACAAAGCTAGCATTACCCTGATAAGAAAAGCAGGCAAAGACACGAAAAGAAAACTGTAGGTCAAACTTTGATGAACATAGATGCAAAATTCTAAAAAATTTTTAGCGAATCAGATCCAACAACATGTATTAATAAACAGGATAATACATTACATAGTGGGGTTTACCCCAGGAATACAAAGTTAACATTCAAAAAATCAATCTGTGTATCATATTAATAAATTTAAAGACAAAAAAACCATATAATCACTGCAATAAATGTAAGAAAAGCATTTGACAAAATCTAACAGCTATTTGTGATTAAAAAAAAAAAAACTCTCGGCAAATGATAAACAGAAGGAAACCCTCAATCTGAAAAAAGGCATTTACAAAACATCTGCAGATAACATCTACAAGTAACAGTGAAACACTGCTTAACTTCTGAGATCAAGACAAGACAAGACAAAGGTGTCTAGTCTTACTATTTCTTACCATTTCTATTCAATACTGTTTCCATCAGTATTGATTCTAGTCAAGGCAATAAGGCGAGAAAAAAAAAGGATGACAGCCTATCTAGAATACCCTCTGGAGTCTGAAACAAATTCACAGAAGCAGAGTATAGATTAGTGATTACCAGGGTCTGAGGAAGGGGGAAACAGGGAGGTGTTAGTCAAAGGGTACAAAGTTTCTGTTACCTAAAATGAATATGTCCTAGAGCTCTATTGTAATGGCAGTGCCTGTAGTGAACAATATCTAATTGTTTTCTTAAAATTGTGCTAAGAAGGAGGAGGGGCTACACCAGCTAACAGGACACACAAACTTCTGGAACACCTGCCTCCGGCAGCAGGTGAAGGTTCCTATATCTGCTTGATGGAGCTACTCAACTGGATTCCTGGACTTCTGCAGAGGCTCTCTCATCCATGGGTCTGACTGTTCTCTGGGGGGCCATGCTGAAGGGCAGGAGCCAGTTAACAAGGCATTGCAGGTTCTGCCGCCAGGAACGAGCCTATATGCCTATTCTTGCTCTGAGGAGATTGTTTCAACTTCTGTATACATCAGAATAGGTTAGACCTATGCTGTAGTACCTATTATTCTGCCAAATCTCAGTGGTTAGACAAAGCAAAAGTGTATTTCTTGAGTTGCTGGGAGTGGCTGAAGCAGTGAGGAAACTGAGGCACAGAGAAGTCAAGGAATTGGCTTGAGCTCATCTGAGTGACTTCTTCCGACTTGAGCTTGCAGTGTGCTTTGAGAGATGCTCCACCAGATCACCTCAAGCTTTGGTCCCTTGGTACCACCCATTAGCAACAGTCGTAAAAGATCAAGTCCTGAGCCTTTGCAGTGGGAGCACTGACTCCAAGACCCAACCAGAGAATTAACCCTCGGTTCAGTTCAGTTCAGTCACTGAGTTGTGTCCGACTCTTTGCGACCCCATGAATCGAAGCACGCCAGGCCTCCCTATCCATCACCAACTCCCAGAGTTCACTGAGACTCACGTCCATCGAGTCGGTGATGCCATCTAGCCATCTCATCCTCTGTCGTCCCCTTCTCCTCTTGCCCCCAATCCCTCCCAGCATCAGAGTCTTTTCCAATGAGTCAACTCTTCACATGAGGTGGCCAAAGTACTGGAGTTTCAGCTTTAGCATCATTCCTTCCAAAGAAATCCCAGGGCTGATCTCCTTCAGAATGGACTGGTTGGATCTCCTTGCAGTCCAAGGGACTCTCAAGAGTCTTCTCCAACACCACAGTTCAAAAGCATCAATTCTTCGGGGCTCAGCTTTCTTTACAGTCCAACTCTCACATCCATACATGACCACTGGAAAAACCATAGCCTTGACTAGACGAACCTTTGTTGGCAAAGTAATGTCTCTGCTTTTGAATATGCTATCTAGGTTGGTCATAACTTTCCTTCCAAGGAGTAAGCGTCTTTTAATTTCATGGCTGCAGTCACCATCTGCAGCAATTTTGGAGCCCCAAAAAATAAAGTCTGACACTGTTTCGACTGTTTCCCCATCTATTTCCCATGAAGTGATGGGACCGGATGCCATGATCTTCGTTTTCTGAATGTTGAGCTTTAAGCCAAGTTTTTCACTCTCCACTTTCACTTTCATCAAGAGGCTTTTGAGTTCCTCTTCACTTTCTGCCATAAGGGTGGTGTCATCTGCATATCTGAGGTTATTGATATTTCTCCCAGCAATCTTGATTCCAGCTTGTGTTTCTTCCAGTCCAGCGTTTCTCATGAAACCTCAACATAGTAATGGCCATATATGATAAGCCTACAGCAAACATTATTCTCAATGGTGAGAAACTGAAAGCATTCCCCCTAAGATCAGGAACAAGACAAGGGTGTCCACTTTCACCACTATTACTCAACATAGTTCTGGAAGTCCTAGCTACGCCATCAGAGAAGAAAAAGAAATAAAAGGAATCCAGATTGGAAAAGAAGAAGTAAAGCTCTCACTGTTTGCAGATGACATGATACTGTACATAGAAAACCCTAAAGATAGTATCAAAAAATTATTAGAGCTAATCAGTGAATTTAGCAAAGTTGCAGGATACAAAATCAATACACAGAAATCACTTGCATTTCTATATACTAACAATGAAAAATCAGAAAGAGGAATTAAGGAATCAATGCCGTTCACCATTGCAACAAAAAGAATTAAATATCTAGGAATAAACTTACCTAAGGAGACAAAAGAACTGTACACAGAAAATTATAAGACACTGGTAAAAGCTGACATAAGCAGATGGGTAGGATATTCCATGTTCCTTAAATATTGTGAAAATGACTATACTACCAAATGCATTCTACAGATTCAATGCGATCCTATCAAATTACCAATGGCATTTTTCACAGAACTAGAACAAAAAATTTCACAATTAATGTGGAAACACAAAACACCCTGAATAGCCAAAGCAGTCTTGAAAAAGAAGAATGGAAGTGGAGTAATCAACCATCCTCTCTTCAGATTATACTACAAAGTTACAGTCATCAACACAGTATGGTACAGGCACAAAAACAGAAATATAGGCCAATGGAACAAGATAGAAAACCCAAAATAAACCCATGCACCTATGGGTACCTTATTTTTGACAAAGGAGGCAAGAATATACAATGGGATAAAGACAGCCTCTTCAATCAATGGTGCTGGGAAAACTGGACAGCTACATATAAAAGAATGAAATTAGAACACTTTCTAACACCATACACAAAGATAAACTCAAAATGGATTAAAGACCTAAATGTAAGACCAGAAACTAGAAAACTCTTAGAGGAAAACATAGGCAGAACACTCGATGACATAAATCAGAGCAAGATCCTCTAGATCCACCTCCTAGAGTAACAGAAATAAAAACAAAAGTAAACAAGTGGGATCTGATTAAACTTAAAAGCTTTTGCACAGCAAAGGAAACTATAAGCAAGGTGAAAAGACAGCCTTCAGAATGGGGGAAAATAATAACAAATGAAACAACTGACAAAGGATTAATTTCCAAAACATACAAGCAGCTCATACAACTCAATGCCAGAAAAACAAACAACCCAATCAAAAAGTGGGGGAAAGACCTAAACAGACACTTCTCCGAAGAAGACACACAGATGACTAACAAACACATAAAAAGATGCTCAACATAGCTCATTATTAGAGAAATGCAAATCAAAACTACAATGAGATATCACCTCACAGCAATCAGAAAGGCCATCATCAAAAAGTCTACAAACAATAAATGCTGGAGAGGGTGTGGAGAAAAGGGAACCTCTGGCGCTGTTGGTGGGAGTGTAAATTGATACAGCCTATAGGGTAAGAGAGTAGAGAAGGCGACGTTCAGAAAAAGAAGGAGACTAGCACTTTATAGGAACAGATGACCTTTAATGAAGCAAGAAGGGGCAGCAGTCAGATTAGCGAGCTGCTGCACTAAACTAAGAAATGAATAAGTATATATAGGCATGTATGTGCAAAGTTACTGTCTTAAGGGGGCCTGTTCTTCTCCAAGGTCATTCTGAGTAGTTATCTCTTAAACGGCTGGGGAAAGGAATTTTGGAAATTGGACAGAGGCTGGACTGGGTGGGAGCTGGGTGTAATCAACCTAATGTCCATTTTTTCTTCGGGTGAGAGAGTTCTTTGTTTTGCATAGAATGGTGGAGAGGACCTGGAGGGGAGTTTTAACTCCAGGCTACTTCCAGCCATGCAACTTTCCTTCACAGCCACTATGGAAGACGGTATGAAGATTTCTTAAAAACTAGAAATAAAACCACCATATGACCCAGAAATCCACTCCTAGGCATATACCCCAAGGAAACCAAAATTGAAAAAGACACACATATCCCATTGTTCATTGCAGCACTATTTACAATAGCTAGAACATGAAAGCAACCTAGATGTCCATCAAGAGATAAATGGATATAGAAGTTGAGGTACATATACACAATGGAGTATTAATCAGCCATTAAAAAGACCACATTTGAGTCAGTTCTGATGAGGCGGATGAACCTAGAACCTATTATACAGAGTGAAGTAAGTCAGAAAGAGAAAGATAAATATTGTATTCTATATATGGAATCTAGAAAAATGGTACTGAAGAATTTATTTACAGGGCAGCAATGGAAAAACAGACATAGAGAACAGATGTATGAACAAGGGGAGAGGGGTGGGGAGGGTGAGATGTATGGAAAGAATAACATGGAAACTTACATTACCATATGTAAAATAGATAGCCAATGGGAACTTGCTGTATGGCTCAGGAAACAAACAGGGGCTCTGTATCAACCTAGTGGGGTGGGATGGGGAGGGAGATGGGATGGAGGTTCAAAAGGGAGGGGATATATGTATACCTATGGCTGATTCATGTTGAGGTTTGACAGAAAACAACAAAATTCTGTAAAGCAATTATCCTTCAATTAAAAAAAATAAATTTAAAAAAATGTGCTAAGAAGATGAATCTTATATTGTGTTCTTATCACAAAAAATTAAAATAAAAAAAGGACAAAAGGAAACTTCTGGAGGTGATGGATATGTTTATGACATTGACTGTGGGAATGGTTTCACAGGTGTGTGTTTACCTCAAAACTCATTGAGTTGATATGTTAAATGTGTACAGCTTTTTGTAAGTCAGTCATAACTCAATAAAGTGTAATTAAAAAGAAAAGAAGGACTTCCCTGTGATCCAGTGGCTAAGACAGTAAGAAAACAAACAACCCTTTTTTTTTCAAATGGTCAGAAGATTTGAACAGGTTTTCACCAAAAAAAAAAAAGAAAAAAAAATACGTGAGTTGCAAATAAGCACATAAGATGTTCAATATCATTAGTCATTATAAATTTTAAAAATGAGGTAATGCTACACACCAATTAGAAAAATTAAAAAGACAGACCAGGAATTTCCCTGGCAGTTCAGTGGTTAAGACTCCACGCCCCCAATGTAGGGACTGCAGTTCCATCTCTGATCAGGAAACTAAGATCCCACAAGCCTTGCATGTGCGTGGAGCAGGCAAAAAAAAGTAAAAGGAAAGAAAGACCAAGTATTGGTGAAGATGTGGAAAAGCTGGCACCCGCATACACCGTTGGCAGGAATGTAAAATGGCACAACCGTTTTGGAAAAGCGTTTGGCAATTTCTTAAAAAGTTAAAGGTGCATTACCATATAATCCTGTCATTCCACACCTAAGTGTTTACTCAAGGGAGGTGAAAGCATATGTTTATACAAAGACTTGTACACAAATGTTCTTAGCAGATTCATCTGTCATACCTAAAACCTGGAAAGAACCCACATGTCCATAAACAGGAGAAGAGATAAATGGCAGTCCACCCATCTAATGGAATGGTGGTCTAGTCACTAAGTCGTGTCCGACTCTTGCGACCCCATGGACTGTAGCCTGCCAAGCTCCTCTGTCCGTGGGATTCTCCAGGCAAGAATATGGAATGGGTAGCCATTCCCTTCTCCAGGGAATCTTCCTGACCCAGGAACTGAACCCAGGTCTCCTGCATTGCAGGTGGATTCTTTACTGACTAAGCTACTTTACTATTCAGCAATAACAAGAAAGGAACTACTGAGACATGAAAAAGATGGATGAATCGCAAAGTAATTACGCTAAGTCAAAGAAGCCAAATCATGATTCCATTTAAGAAAAGTCTAAGGAATGCAAACTAGTGTATAGGGACAGCATGGATAAAGAAAATGCTATACGTATCAGTTCAGTTCAGTTCAGTTTAGTCGCTCAGTCGTGTCCGACTCTTTGCGACCCCATGAATCACAGCACACCAGAGTGGGGTATTATTCAGCCATAAGAGAGAAGAAAGTACCATGCTTTGCAACCATGGATGGGCCTTGAGGGTATCATGCTAAGTGACATAATTTATACAGAGAAAGTAAAGTAAATATTGTGTGTTCTCACTTATATGTGGGATCTCAAAATAGTCAGATTCATCAAGGCAGAGAGTAGAATGGTGGTTGCCAGAGGCTGGGGGTGGGAGACATGGGGGAGATAATCAAAGGGTACACAGTTCATTATAAGATGAACATTTCCTGGGGATAGAACTGTACAGTGTGGTGACTACAGCAAATGGTACTGTTTCATATACTAGAAAGTTCTTAAGAGCGTAGATCTTAAAAGCTATCACCACCAAGAAAAGATAATGATATAAAGGAATGGAATTGTTAACTAACCTTATTGTGGTAATGATTTTGCAGTATATACTTGTATCAAATCATAATGTATGCCTTAAACTTACATATATTATGTATCAGTAATAAATCAGTAAAGCTGGAAATAATTACATCTTTCAAAAACAGAGACCTCCCTGGTGGTCCAGTGGTTAAGACTTCACCTTCTAAAGCAGGAGATGCAGGTTCAGTTCCTGATTGGGGAGTTAAGATTCCACATGCCTCTTCGCCAAAAAAAACAAAACATAAAAAAAAAAAGAAGCAATATTGTAACAAATTCAATAAAGACTTTAAAAATGATCTACATAAAAAAAATGGTCTACATCAAAAATCTTTAAAAAACAAAACAGGTTTGTGGTTGCATTGAGATGGGGTTGCAGAGGTTGGGGGTGGGAGAAAGGGTCAGGAAGCAATTTGGGGGAGTCATGGATACATTCACAATTTTTTTTCTTTTAATTTATATTTTGGCCAGGCCATGTAGCATGTGGGATCTTAGTTCCCCAGCCAAGGATGAAACCTGTGCCCCCTGCAATGGAAGCTTGGAATCCTAACCACTGGATCACCTGCAAGTCCCCGTTAATTATCTTGATAGTGGTGATGGTCTCAGGGGTGTGTACCTATGTCAAAACTTATGTAGCTGTACACTTCAAATGTGTGCCATTTATTGTAAGCCAATTATACCATACTAAAATTGCTAAAACAAAAGTTGGTGGTGAGGAATCAACTCCTCCAATTCTCCGCCTTCCAAGTCTCTTGGTGTGTAGTCCATGCATAATTCAAGCACTGAGGGAGACGCTTGGTGAGTACAAGGGCAAAGAAAGATCATCAACAACTCAGGCAAGTAAGTACACAAATCAGTCCAAGACTCGCTGGGCAGGAGGAGGGAATTAGGAGAGAGAATCCAGTAGCTGAAACGAACTGTCACCACTGAGAGTTAGAAACATCAAAGCAAGAGAGCAAAGAGAGAGTGGGGGGCCGGGAGAGGGGTTTCCAAGCCCCTCCTCCCATCTCTATGCCACCTGCTCTTTCCCAATAAACCAAGCCAGTGTTTAACTGCACCGGGTCTGGTGGTCAGTCTGTTCCCTTCCTCCTCTGCCTCCTTGAGCACCTGGGCAGCTGGCCATAAGGGTCAAAGTCCACACCCACCAGGCAGAGTCACTGGCCCCAAACTGGGGAGGGAGTTAGAGAAGGGATGGAGCCCAAGAGGGGACCTGTGTGCCCACCAGGGAGTCCTGGGGACACTGCCTGTTTCCTCACCTGAGCCATAACCACCACCCCTGCAAGACATATCCAGTCCTGGAGAAGGGAAATGGAGTCACGGTTACCTTCTCCACCAAAGCCCCACTCAATTTCCTCCCTCAATTCTCAAATGTCCTGGCATCGTCCCCCATGGGATGCCAGAGACCACACACCCATCCTGGAAAAGAACCATTCTGCTAGACATCCTTCTCAGTAAGAGCACATTCTGTGGTGTCACCTGTCATGTTCCAGGTGACAATTTTTTAAAAAATTTATTTATTTGCTTGGCAACTCGGTCTTAGTTGCAGCTTGTGGGATCTAGTTCCCTGACCAGGGATCGAACCCAGGCCCCCTTCACTGGGAGCTCGGAGTCTTAGCCCCTGAACCACCAGAGAAGTCCCTCCAGGTGACACTTTTTTAAAAGTCAAACTGTTAAATGTTCCACATGAGTAACACAGCAGTGAGCATTCATGAAGTGTCACACGCTGTCATCAGCACTACTGAACCAATACTTGGCACTGAGTCACTAACTAAAAATGGTAACCAGTCGTCAAGTACTAATAACGTAACCATGACTCTTCCGTGAAGAAATGCGCTCCTTGTCTCTCTTTGCTCCTTAGTATCTACGGACGTCCTCAGGGCACTGGCATCCTATGTGCTGTCTCTCCTTAGAGCTGGTCTAGATGTCTAGAGCTGGGGCTTGCTTGGCTGCACCCCCGCCCCACAGCCTTCCCTCTGAGATCCCGGTTTCTGAGTGGCTCAGCAGTGGCACATTCTGCTGTGGTCTCACTTGGCGTCTCCGGCCCCAGGCATCCTGGGTGTTGGGGAACTCAGAATGCTGGTAGCCCAGAGTCCAGGGAGCAGGAGAGGTTCCAGCTGAAGTCCCGGGTTCTGCAGCAACCGGGATCTGGGTGTTCAGGTAGAGTCAGCAAGTATGTGAGAAAGAAGGACAGCAAAGAGACCTGAAGATTCTTAGCCTTGCAACTGGTCTGCTTCCAGCCTGATGCCTCTGCCATCAGTTCTTAGCACCATAGATACAGAGATTGTGTTCAAGTGTAAGATTTGGCCGCTCTGCTCAAACCCCTGCCCTGACTCCCCATCCCTGGAGTGAAAGCCGAACCTCACAGTGGTTGACAAGCCCTGCATGACCCACCCCCGACAGTGACTCCCCTCCTTTGACTCCCCAGACACACCAGACAGCCGCCTGCTCTAAGGCCTTTTGTTTCCTCTGCCCAGGGTGCACTCCCCACCTCCAATATCCCCAAGACCAGGTCTCACCCCCACCCCAGAAGCTGTCACTCAAGTGTTCTCAGTGTGGCAGCCCCACCCTGCTCCTGTGATGCTCAGCGACTTCTGATGCGCGGTGACACTTTCTTGTTTACTGAGTTTACCGTCTGTCTCACCCCCACCCACACCCAGAATGAAAGCCCCACAAAAACAGGGAGGTGGTCTATTCTGTTTCCGTTTTATCACCACAGGTCAGAGTAGTTCCTGGCAGGTGGCGCGTTCTCAGTGTGTGACCACCCTTGGGTGACTTACATTGGTTGGCCTGATTCTAGAAAGTCATAGGGGCCGGGGGTGGGGGCAAGTGCTCAGGGTGGCCTGGCCGCAATGCCTGGACAGCAAGGAGCACACTTACCTAGAAGGCACCCCTTCTTTCCCCATCTTCTGTTGGGTGATGATTCTATATTTTATTTATTTATTTTTAAGTTCTTTTTTTTTTTTTTCCTTTGGATGTGGACCATTTTTAAGTGTTTATTGCATTTGTTACAATATTACTTCTGTTTTGTGCTTTGGTTTCTTGACCACGAGGCATGTGGGATCTTGGCTCCCCAAGCAGGGACTGAATCCACATCCTCTGCATTGAAAGCCCAAGTCCCAGCCACCGGACTCAGTTTCTTCACACCACTTTCTCAGCGTCTCTGTTTTTAGCTACCCTGTTTCACTGTCGACCTGTCCATCATATTCTTACCTCAGCCTTTCCCCTGCTCTGGGACTCACTTCTAATCGGATCTACCAAACATCCAAGCTGGAAGGAACCAAAGACAGCACTTGCATTTTTAGTATGGAACTGATGCTGTGCTTTGGGGACGTCTTCCTCCCTGAGCTCCCCAACCAACAAACATTAGCAACAATAAGGTCCTCCCTCCAAGCACAAAAGCGGCTATTTGCAGCTGTGAGTTGGAGAAAGCACCCAGCAGAGGCAGGCTGATAGCACATGTAACCTTGGGGGGTTCACACCACGACCTCAGCATCCTCACAATCTGCTCAGAACCATCCTCAAATCCCCTGGGAGTCCCAGCCCTGATCTGAGGGCCATGGGTTTAAATAAAAACACTGAACTGGGAGGAGGGGATCAAACCTACCTAGGAGGCCTCTGTCCTCCTCCCCGTCTGCTCTCTCATGTCGGCAGTGAAGGGCCTTGTCATAAGGAGATGACTGGTCCCTTCCAGACCAAGATGACGAGACAAAGTGTGGAGTCTATGCTCTGAGGGGCCCAGGAGGGGTGAAGAGTACAGAAAGGGTGAACCTCTGGGAGCACCAGAAACCAGAAGAGCTGGCCTGTCTGGGTCCCTGCACAAACCCAGCAGGTCCTGGGCGGGTCCTCATCACGCCAGCAGAGGCACCACCCATGTGTCCACCTGCTGACCCTGGGTGACTCAGGGCCTTCAGAGCAAAGCTGGGCATCAGCCTCCAGCCCCAGAGCCCCTCAGTGCACTTCCTCCAGCTGCCGTTGTCCGTTAAGGAAAGAGAAGAGGAAGCCTGAGGCCTGGTGCCCCACTGGAGAAGAAGGGGTGGGAGGAAGGGGAATGGCGTCAGGATTCTGCAGATGGTCCCAGGACCCCAAAACAGCTCCTGGGACCAGCATGCTAGAGGGCAGGCCCTGCCCAGGGAGGAGGCAGCCACGTCCTACCTCCGCACCCCCGCTCCTTCAGTGAAGAATCAGGGGCTGTGGTCGTGATCCCAGCCTGCGTTTCCTTTTCTGAGACACAGCCACACATCCTCAGGCCACACAGACCTGTGTGGGCCCCCGAAACAGAGCTCAGGTGCAAACCTACTGGGGGACGCCTCCCGTAGACAGGGTGACCCTGTGCTCCTGCCCTGGCCGCCCCTCCCCCTTCCTTCCCTTCCTCAGTGCAGGGGTCCCCACAGACCCCAGAATCCCTCCCCCACCTCTTCGTGCCAGTCCTGCTAATTCCCAGGCCAACCTCGTGGTCCCATTCCAGAGCGGCTTGCGAAAAGCAGCTCACGTCCTAATCTTCTTGCCGTGTGAGGAGCTAAGCTGGTCACCGGGTCCAGACACAGAGCCCCAGGCCCGGCTTAGCCCCCCACCTCTCCTCCTCCCTGGACTAGCCGAATCCGAACTCCCTAGGGCCCAAGGGTCTGAACAAGCTGTCGGAGGGTCCAGCGCTGGGCGGGGACCTCCTGCCTTCCCTAGAGATGCCAGCTGACCCAGCAAAGTCCTGCAGCTTCAGACTGCCGGCCAGAGAGTCTGGGGGACGGAGAACACACCGGCCCACTCCCACCTGATCTGGGAAAATACAAATTAACCTCCAGTCCCTGGGCCAGTGCCCAGCTGCCACCATCCTGAGAGTACGAATGGGCTCAGGGCCTCTCTATATTCGCCTCCCTCCTGACCGCCCACCCCTACTCTGTGCTGTGGGCTTTCTCTCCCCAAAACCACTGTGACTGGGCTCACGCACGGGGAGGCTCCCACGCCCCCACCAAGGGTGAGTGTTGCATTAGGGTGCCCTAAAGTCCTCGTGGCCCACAAAGTCCTACCCCTTCAGTCTTTCCCCGTGATCTACCTCAGCATTTCCCATCCTCCAGCCCAGACTGCAGCCCCACCCCGCCCCCAAAACCAGACGTGGGAGCCCAGTCCCGCTAAGCTTTACCCACCGACGAGGAGACCTTCCGAACCCACTGCTCTTCCCAGAGGCCTTCAGCACTTGGGAAATCCCTCAGGGGCTCCCCAGAGACCTGGCAAAGGGTGGGCGTGCCTAAAAGAGAGTCCATGGTGGGAAAGCGACCCGCATTGCTAAGGAGACAGTGGGATCACTGCAGGGCCTGAGAGGCAGGAAGGATCCAGAAAGGAACTGGAGTCCATGCTCCCCACCCCATACAAACATTTCAGTGGGAAAATTATAAAAGAAGAGTCACTGGGATCAAAGGTGATACGTGATGTGGGCGGGGAGGGGTGTGGCGCGGGACAGGCGACCCTGGTTGCAGAGTCTCGAGACCACGGGACAGCTGGGTGCCAACATCGCCCTCAGCACAGCCATGGATTCTGAGGCCCTTTGCCCACAACCTCCAGTCCTGACAACCACCTTGAGGGGCAGGAAGAACCGTCTCTGTTCACAGCGCCCACCTGAGGTCCAAGGGCTTGCCCCAGGTCGCAGGGAGTGAGTAGCAGAGCCAGAATCCAAACCCCCATCCATCTGGTCCCAGACCACACCTGTGTTTCTCTGCTGCCACCATGGGCACCCAGGAAGTCACCCCCGTCCAGGTGCTTCTCCTGCAGGGTCCTGAGCGACTTCTAAGGGTTTTTCCAACTCCAGCGTCCTATGCATCTCTGGGGCTCCCCAGAGTGCAGTAGGTGAAGGAGATGGAGACAGCCTTGCAGGGGTGAAGGTTGCGGTGCCTCTCACCTCCCCCTGTTTTTGTAACAGAGGCAGGAAACCTCCACCCACTGCCCAGGCAGGAGGCGCCAGGCGGGCACAGCTCTCCCCCACCACGCCCACCTCAAGTGAACTCACCTCCCCCGTTTTTGTAGCAGAGGTAGGGGAACCTCCAGACGTTGCCCAGCCCAATGATCTCCCCGGCCACGGACAGCACGAACTCCATCTTGTTGCTCCACTGCTCTCGCTGCAGGGCACCATCCTCCGCCGCCTTTTCCAGGCCTGGGCACACTGGTTTGGTCTCGCCATTACTGGTGGTGCCCGAGACCCTGCTATCCATTCCCCCTGGAAGACAAGCAGGGCGCTGTGCTACTGCTGGGGGCTGGGGGTGGGGAGCGGTGACTGGAGGGAAAGCTTCCCCTTTCCCTTCCAGCAAATTTCCAAAGGAAAAGTGCCAGGGAGGAGAGTGACTCCTGCTGCTGTCCGCAGACCCGCACCCCCCTTGGCATGTCTGGTTGGTAAAGGCTGAGCGTATATGTTCTCTTCCTGCTTCAGTAAGAAGGCACTGACTCTGAGGCACAGACACTGCACCCCTAGAAGGTGCCTCAGGTGGGGGCTTGTGGACATGGGGAGCCCACCTGCCCCGGGCTGTCAGTTCTCTCTGCCACCCTCCAACCAGCCTCATCTGCATAAACATGTACCTCAGTCTCTCTATTCCATGTTTAAGGATAGTTTAAGGGATGGGATTTGTATGTATCCTTAAGTCACCGATTCTCCTTTGGGGAATTTACCCTACAGAGATAACTGTGACTCTGTGTAAACATTCAGCACTGAGGATGTTCATGCTTAAAACCATGAAAAATTAGAAAGTACATAAAAATGTTCAAATATGGTAACTAGGTTAATAAATTATGGCTCAGACAGTGGACTACAATATAATCATTAAAAACTGTGCTGCAGAAGAAAGAAACAAAGAGGTGTTCACAAAATGTGAAGTGCAAACACTTACAAAATAGACCACCTGCAAGATGACCCTGAGAAAAATACCTTATAAAGTATTTGCATGCATGAAAATTAGGATATTCCCCAAGATGTTTCTTTCTCAGCAGATGGGTTTTAGAGATATTTTCCTTATCTATATTTTCTACATTTTCATCAAAAACATGTTTTATTTTATAAGAGGAATGTGAAAGTCAGCTTTTTTAGATCCTTGCAAGAAGACGAGAAAGGTTGAGTAGAACCAGGAACTCTGAGTAAGATGAGCTGACCTTCCCAGGTCAGCCCTGCATCTCTCTCTGAGAGCAACATAAGAGGAAGATGACCCGTAGGCTCCTTTTCTTTTCTGGTGATGCCAGCGCAGGACTCTGTTACCACAGAGATGACAACATAAGATGAACGCAGAGCTGCAGGCTACACCCTGCTCGCCCCTATTCTAGACTCGAACTGGGGTTGAGGGTGAGATTGGACATGGTCACGTTCAGAGAACAACTACTGTAGGCCAGGAGCTTTACATGCCTTTATGTCATTCAGTCCACGCGGCCCCGGGATGTGACGGTTCCCTCTGCTTTGTAAGCAGGGAGCTGCCCATCAGAGAGGTTGGATGACATGTGTGCAGCCATGTAGCACAGCCGGGACCTGACCCCACGACGTCCTGCTCGTTCAGCTACCTCCCTTGCTTACACTGGCTGGTGGGTTTAGCAGCAAGTCTAATGTAAGTATCTCGGATTGTATACAGCAGTCTCTTCTCTGCAGAAGTGGGTTCATGTGCTTCTTTCTACGCACCCCCTCCCAGAAAAGTTCCTGGGAACAAAATTTTCTCACAAGAGCCCCATCTGGCCACAGAGCCTCCTGCAGGTCTGTCTCCCCAGTGGGGCTGCCCCAGGGGATCTAGAAAGCCAGAGGGAGGTCAGGAATGTGCTGCTTATTTGATAAATGAGGGAATGGGCTCCAGAGACTGTGGGTTAAGAAGGAGAAACCCAAGCCGTTGGTCCCCAGAAGCTTCCCCAGTCCTTCTGAGATGGTCACCTCTTGTGCAGGTTCTGGGCCTAATGGGAGTCTTCCAATGATTAAACACTACCCCCCCTCACTTCTCTATCCCCCACAGACCCCAGGAGAACAGAAGCCTATCCTAGGTCTCTTAGCCACGTTGATTAGCAGAGGCAGCATCATGCGATTGAAGGGCAAGTCTGTATTCAAACCATAGCTCTGCATCAGAGACCACCCGACTCCCAGGAAATGAATTCATCACTCTGAGCCTCGGTTTGCTTGTCTATAAAATGTCTCTTCACTTCATCTCCTGATTCCAGCTCTACTCTCTAAATGTAACTACTAACAACCGTGCAGTGAATATTTCTTCAGACTTTTCTATATGCAGATGTGTGTGTGTGTGTGTGTGTGTATGTATTTGGGAAGTTTTTCTAACTGTCCAAAGTTTTATAATTTACACATCTTTATTCTAAATCACTGTCCATTCCAAGTCCTAAGCTGTGAAAGAGTAAGATAAATATGCGTTTAAATTAATCTACACAACACTTGACCAAAGAGACATCTACTCTTGATGGATTTATATAGGGGCATGACAGGATACACTTAGCCATGAGGATTAAATGAAGAGATGTATATATACATACATGTATTTCACACACATATATGTATATATATTTCATACATGTATATATATTATATACATGTGCATGTATATATATGTGCGCACACACACATATATGAAAGCACTTCATAGTATAACAGGCACTTGAATTTTTATTTTCTTTCAATCTTGTTTTATGGTCTTTCAACTTTCAATCTTGTCTCAGAGCAGAGAGCCTTCATTTTCTTAGAAGTAAACCCAAATGTCTTCCCCTTTCATCTGGGGTCCTCTTTCTCCAAGTTACATTGGTCCTTGAATCAGCAGCCATCAAAGTTTCAGAAAGTCAAGAAAATAGCTAGTCTTTGAGTACCACACATAAATGTCATATTTTCTAGGAGAGGATCCCCAAACTGTAAGTCTTATGGATCCAACCCACCTGAAGTCTGACACCCAGAGAAAAAGAGAAGAAAACAGCACCAACCTTAGTGTAGTTGCTGCCAGAGGTCCGGTCAGAGGGGAGAAGAATTATCTGGGGGAAGGGGAGGTGATGGCTATTTAAAGTGTGGTTCCCACTCCTCTGGCACTTGTAATTCTAAACTTGGCCCAGCCCACATTCCGCCCTTGTCCCCTCCCCTCAGCTCAAAGGCTCACCCTCGCTCACCCTCGAGTGTGAGCTGGTAGGCAGCACTCTCCTCCCGGGTGACCTCAGGTCTCTCGAGAGGGATCCCGCCTTCTCTCTCTCTCTCTCTCACTCTAGACTCAAGGGCTGCCATAAATCCACCAAGAGTAGGTGTTTCTTTGGTCAGGTGCTGTGTAGATTAACTTAAACGCATATTTATCTTACCCTTTAGCAACTTAGGACTTAGAATGGACAGTGATTTAGAATAAAGATGTGTAGATTATAAACTTTGGCCAGTTAGAAATACTTCCCAAACACACACACACACACACATACACACACTTATCCGCATACAGAAAAGTCTGAAGAAATATTTTCTGCCCGGTTGTTAGTAGTTACATCTGGAGAGTAGGGTTGGGGTCAGGCGATATGAAGAGGCACTTTCCACTTCTGCTTTTTAAGCTTTAGTATTGCTTGAATTTCTAAACAATGTGCTAGAATTTTAAATAATTGTCTAAACTATCACAGAAAAGGATGTGCCAAGGTTCACAGCAAAGCAAAGCCCTACCCGGGTCATGGTGCAGGAGCGGACTGACGGGGAGGAGATGAGCAGAGGGTGGAGTCGGGAGCCCCAGCCCCACCAGGGACCAGGGAAACAAGTTGAGTGTGCCCAGGGCTGCTCCGGCTCCCGGCTCCGAGGCCAAGGTCCTCCAGGGTCTGGGTCCCGCTTCTAACCCTTCCCAGGCTGCTGCGGTGAGCAAGGTGTCCAATCTCTAAAAGTCCTGTTTTCTCATCTAGATGAAGAGGAGCATCCAATGGATCTAGAGGTAGTTATACCAAGTGAAGTAAGTCAGACAGAAAGACAGATACAATATGATATCGCTTATCTGCAGAATCTGAAATATGATACAAATGAACTTAGCTAGGGTAAAGAATCTGCCTGCAATGCAAGAGACACAGGAGATGCAGGTTTGATCCCTGGGTGGGGAAGATCCCCTGGAGAAGGAAATGGCAACCCACTTCAGTATTCTTGCCTGGGAAATCCCACGGACAGAAGAGTCTGGTGGGCCGTAGTCCCAGGTGTTGCAAAGAATTGGACAGGACTGAGCATGAGCGCAGACAGAAGACAGACAGGGACACCCCTAGATGTGGAATGGCCAAGACTGCACTCCCAGTGCAGGGGGCCCGGGTGTGACCTGTGGTCAGGGAACTAGATCCCACATGCCGCAACTAAAGATCCCACATGCCACAGCTAATATCCGGTGCAGCTGAATAAATAAATAAATAAAGATCTTTTTCACAAAGACCAAAAGAATCCCACAAATGGACTTATCTACAAAACAGAAATGAGCTCACAGACGCAGAAAATAAACTTATAGTTACCAAAAGGGAAAGGAGAGGGGGAGGGATAAACTAAGAGACTGGGATTAGCAGATACCCACGGCTACATGTAAAGTAGATAACAAACAAGATCCTACAGCCAGGGAGCTCTATTCAGTACATTGTAATATCCTATAATGAAAGAGAATCTGAAAAAGATATATATATATATGTATACATATGTATAACTGACTCACTTTGCTGTACACTTGAAACACTGCAAATCAACTATACTTCAATAAAAATAAATTTTTTTTTTTAAAGAGGAGAATATTCCTTACCTTGCAAGGCTGTGGGAGCTTCTAGGAGATCTGAGTACGTGTAAAGGGCCTATAACACCCAGCCAGCCCTTTTTTACCCTTAAGGAAGTGTTCATGGTCAGCAGGGACATGCCCTGAAAGGGACGGGGCTGAAAGACACCTGAGCAAAGTCGGCTTCTGCTGGACAGAAGTCAGGGGGTGTGAGGGATGCAAGGGGTGGGATTGTACAGCCATGCCAGAAACAAGCGTAAATCAGAGATGATGCTGCTGCTGCTAAGTCGCTTCAGTCATGTCCGACTCTGTGCGACCCCAGAGATGACAGCCCACCAGGCTCCCCCACCTGCCTCGAGACCTCGGAATCGCATCACAAAAACTCCAGTGAGCCTCTCAGAGATGATTATTCTTCTGTTTGTTCTGGCTCTCTCCTCTCCCCGCCTATCCGTCCATCTGACTTGAGTGTGTCAGCAGTAGACCACAAGGTCCTCCCAGGGAGGCTGCAAACTCACGAAAAAAGACCTGTCTTCATGAACTCCCATCCTTACTCATCAGCAAGCAGTACTCACAACACAGTAAGGCCCCTAACAAATGAGCAAGGCTCCAGAACAGAGTCCATGAAACAAACTCTGGAGGAGCAGCCCGGGAGGCCTGGGCCTCCATCAGATTGACTCTGGTCTTTTTAAACACCAACATGCGATGAGCTAGTTTCCCCCATTTTTTTTTTGTCTCTCCTCGGAATGAAAGAAGAGCAAATCAGTTTTAAAAGGAGCGTGATTTGTTTCAGAAAGAACATTTCTGAGCAGCGCTGGTTTCAACATTGGAATGGGTTGGCAAAGGAAGAGGTAGGTTCCTCTCTTCTGTGAATTAATGGGCATAGTCATGTTTAACTGCAGGGGGGAGGGAACTTTTTGATTCCTGTTGACCTTTTGGATCTCTTTTCAAAGATCATACTGAAAGGGAAGAAAGGAGCAAGCCCAATAAATGAAAATAAAAATCATGGTTTGCTAAAACTGGAACAATTTGAGCAAGAAAATGAAAAACGATGATACTGGATTATAACCCAAAGAATAAAATATAGTCATGATTTCACACTAACAGAAATAAATACTCTACTAAACAAATAAATGGGGAAGGAAGGCCAGCTTTTCCAGATGGTGGAATTCCAATGATTAAATCCAGAAGGAAAGAGAGAAATAGAAAATCAGCTTTAGACAGTGAGATAATTTTTGTACACAAGTGAAAGTTGCTCAGTCATGTCTGACTCTTTGTGACCCCATGGACTATATGGTCCATGGACGGGCAAGAATACTGGAGTGGGTAGCCTTTCCCTTCTCCAGGGGATCTTCCCAACCCAGGAAATCAACTGGGGTCTTCTGCATTGCAGGCAGATTCTTTACCAACTGAGCTATCAGGGAAGTTTGTAGACAAGATCCCCCAATAAATTAGTGGGAGTTACCTGGTGGCTCAGAGGTTAAAGTGTCTGCCTGCAATGTGGGAGACCTGGGTTCGATCCCTGGGTCAGGAAGATCCCCTGGAGAAGGAAATGGCTACCCACTCCAGTATTCTTGCCTGGAGAATCCCATGGACGGAGGAGCCTGGTGGGCCACGGTCCACGGGGTCGCAAAGAGTCGGACATGACTGAGCGACTTTACTCTTACTCACCAAGGTAATAAAACATCAATATTCACATCCTGAACTGCTTGAGACAGTTACTAAGAAGGACACAACAGTTCTGTGGTTTTCTTGCCAAAATTGTTCTTCACTCATAAGAAAATGTAAGACAAATCCAAAGTGAGGGACATTGGGCCAAATAAGTGGCCACTCAGTCTTCAAAAGTGTTCTGGACAGGGGACTAAGGGGAGATAATGATTCAGTGCAGAGTGGGTGATGGGTGGGGTCCTGGGTGGGATGAGGACAGAAGAGGGACATTGATGTGAAAAGGCCTTGAGTTTAGTTCAATCATGTTCTACCAATGGTAACTTCCTGAGAGACGACACCACGGTTACGTGATTTGTGAACATGAGGGGAAGCTGGGTGATGGGTATATGGAGACTCTGTATTATTTTTGCAACATTTCTATAAGTCTGAAATTAATTTAAAATAAAACTTTTAAAAAAGATTATGATTTGCTCTCTCCCCCATCCTGGTTTCTCCAAACAAGAGAAAAATAGACAGGGCCCCTTCAGACATGCTATGTCAGCACTGGCCAGCCAACGCCCACCAGGAGCACATGTGTGGTTCACTGGTCATGGTGGGAGGGAGATCATCCCCCACGATTGTCTGTGAGGGGCTGTGGGGGCCTCTTGGTGTGTGTTCAGCATTATGATATTCACGGGAACAGAGAACATGAAGGTTTTCCCCTTAAGGAGACACAAACTCCCGTGCCGGAAGCAGTTAGAGAACAACACAGGCAGGAGGACTACGGGCTGAATCAAATCACAGAAGGTCAGCCGAGAGGGTGTGCAGCTGAGAGCTGTGTGGAGGCGGTGAGGTGGGAGTGAGGTCTTGAGGGGCCAGGCGGGCAGGGGGGACAGAAAGGAAGGCCCGTGAGACCACAGCAAGCAAGATGTCTTTAGGGGACGTGGACAAAGAGTTTTACTAGAGAGGGAACTGGGGTAGGTAGGGCCAGATCACCACTTGGCCAGATTACTATCAGCTGCAATGTGAGAAAAAGGTGAAAGTGTTAGTCACTCTGTCGTGTCTGACTCTGCAACCCCATGCACTGTAGCCCGCCAGGCTCCTCTGTCCATGGGATTCTCCGGGCAAGAATACTGGAGTGGGTAGCCATTCCCTTCTCCCGGGGATCTTCCCGACCAATTCAGGGATGGAACTCGGGTCTCCTGTGTTGCAGGCAGACTCGACCATCTGAGCCACCAGGGAAGCTCCAATGTAAGGATCCCCAGGCATGATGCAGCTCTGGGGGCTTTCAGGGCAAAGGGAAAGCGTCAGACATGCAGTGCTTTTCGTGGAGGGCCTGCCGACGGGAAGACACCTAACGCAGGAGCACAGGGTCCTCCCCTGGGAAGCGATGCCAGCGCTGACCGCCGCAGTCACCCGTTGAGCGCGTCATTACAGAGGTGCTGTCGCTGTTGCTCGCTGTTTAGTCGCTAAGTCGTGTCTGACTCTTTGCGACCCCCCGGACTGCAGCCCTGCAGGCTTCCCTGTCCATGGGATTTCCCAGGCAAGAATCCTGGAGTGGGTGGCCATGCCCTCCTCCAGAGCTTACTGGCTATCTATGTTCAATACATCCTGTATATAGCATACATATAAACTTACAGTCTGGGCCCAGCCTAAGGAATTCCAACCTTGAAACCTGACTCTAACTCAGGCTCTGTCCTAAACACCCACAGAGCTGAGAGTCTGTTATCTGCTGACAGCATTTCCAGGGAGGAAGGTCAGATCACACGGCATCACTGACTCGATGGACACGAAATTGAGCAAGCTCTAGGAGATGGCGCTAGACAGGGAAGCCTGGTTTGCTGCAGTCCATAGGGTCGTAAAGAGTCAGACATGACTTAGGGACCGAAAAATAACAACAAACAGGTCCTCTCCTAAATCATGCGACCCTTAGCACTTAAGGAGATTTACCTTCACCCTTAGCGTATGTCCTCAGCCATGGGCTGGCCACGGAAACCACCCAGGAAATATTAAAAAGTCACCAAGGCCCAACTGCCAACCCTGAAGATTCAGCTGAATTGTCCTGGGGTATAGCTTGGACACTGAGGGTTTTTAGAACTCACCCTGAGTAACTCTCCAGAAACCTCTGCAGCCTAAACCGTCAGGCTGCTGTTACGTTATTGCTTGTTCTGTCCTCAGGGAGGAGGTGTTACAGCTGGTCTTACATTTGAAACTCTATCTGAACGCCATGCTCAGCTTTTTCCTCTCCAAGAGCAATAAGCACAAACCCTTTCATCTTTCCTAGGCATCTTCACTTCTTACCCCACCCACTGTTTCCTTTCTGGACACCCTCCAGGCACTCAACAGCCCCATCAGGCCAGAGCATCCGGAATGACCTCCTGACTCCCCCACTCTGCGCCCTGCTGATCAGCTAGCTAGGTTGTGTTTGCTCCGGCCGTGGCTCTGAGCTGCTGACTCAGCTCTCGGTTTCCATCGATGAAGATTTTAGCAGTTGAGTTCTGTGTTCGCACCTGAAGACTAGCAGGCAGGAGCCTGAAGAAGTGACTGTTGGGACAGGGCATTGAGGCCTGCAAGGCGATCAGTGTGGGGGAAAAGGCAGAAAGGAAGGGCATAAATAGAAGACGAGGGACTTCCTGGGTGATCCGGTGGTTAAGACTCCAAGCATGCAATGCAGGGGGCCCAGGTTCAATCCCTGGACAGGGAATTAGATCCCACATGCCTCAACTAAAGATTCTGCACACTGCAACTAAGACCCGGTGTGGCCAAATAAATACGTATTCTTTAAAATGATAAAAAATAAAAAGAAAATGAGGCAAGAGCACATTTTGGTGTGATGAAAACAACGGATACCCTGGGAGACAGAACAGGAATATTCAGTCCTCAATCTGATAACCTTGGCCATCTATTCCATCTCTCTGGCCCCTGTTTCTCATATGTGAAATAAGAGGATAAGACTGGGTCATCTCTTGGTTTCCTTCAGCTCTGACTCTTCCACAGCTGATCTCGATAGAAAAAAGAGATTGCCTGCTCCTTCCCCATCTACCTGACCTACCCAGAGTCTGTCTCCCAGCAACACCAGCCGTTCCGAGAGTGACCATCCTCCCAGTTCTGAGGGGCAGGGAGTAAAGTCCAGACTTAGCACCACTGGAATGACCTTAAGACAGTGCACTGCCCTCTCCTGAACACAGAAGACTCTCAGAGTACTTGGACCACTCAGCAGACACTTGAAATACTTGAATGAGTTAAAGATATTTTTCTCACACCCACAGAAAGCCATCCGTGTTGGCAGCAAGGACCCCATGCCGGGAAATTTAACATATTTCTTCGTTAGTCCTAACTGACCACCAGGAAGACCAGCTTCATCCCTGATTTATATTTATAGGTAAGAAACCAAGCTTCCGAGAGGAGGACCAAAGATGCCAAAACCTACTAAGATACACAGTTAGGATCTGAACTCATGTCTCCCCCTGAGACCTGAGCTTTATCCAGCAGAGGCACATACACCGTGAGTAAAAGTTAATGAAGCTAACAAAGCTGGTCTTACAGCCCCTCCCTTCCAATGAAGTCGCTCAGTCGTGTCTGACTCTTTGTGACCCCGTGGACTGTAGCCCGCCAGGCTCCTCTGTCCATGGGATTCTTCAGGCAAGAATACTGGATTGGGTTGCCATTTCCTTCTCCAGGGTTTCTTCCCAACCCAGGGATTGAACCCACATCTCCTGCATTGGCAGGGGGGTTCTTTACCACCAGCACAACTAGGGAAGCCCCATTTCAGTCTGAGGGCATTTTAAAGCCGTGCTGGCCTTCTGCTCTGTGAATGATGCTGCTGCTTTAAGGAAACAACAGGATGTGGCTTCCCCTTGTGCCACTTGAACGCGGATTGCTCACTACTCATTCATGGTACTCATTTTACTTTGTATCCGTGGGGTTCTTCCCACACGACGGGTTTCCTTCCTGTCTCCCTGGGGCAGGCTGGCTGGAGCGGGTTTCAGCCTGTAGGAGCTCCCCTCTGGTTCTCACAGCCAGCCTTCATTCTGCCCGAGATCCTGGCTGGGGACCCAGCCCTGTTCCTCCAGCCTTCTGATTCACAGTCTGCTCTCTGGACCAGAGCCTGTGGATGTTGGGGATTGGAGCTCAGCTGCTTTTATAACCTTCAAAGCAGTGTCTGTTGAGCCCTTGCAAAGGAATGACTTGAAAAGAGAGGCTAAATAGAGAGCACATTCTATACCTCAGTGTCTGTAAGATGGGTCCAGAATTTTTCACGTTTCAGTGCAGCTTCTTCTCTAACCCCATCAAAATATCCTAACACTACTTCTTATCTTCTGTTCCTTCCTTCATATAGACCTTAGTTACCAGATCGCTCTCCTTCTTTAGATTGAAGTCAATTTTCCCTCTTTCCTCCCCTCTCTGCAAACCAGAGAGAGTGCAGAGACAACTGTGGAAAAATACAGCTTAGCAAAGAAATACCTTGGAAACTGGGAATTTTGTGTGGACTCAGACCATCATGTTTCCCCTCCTACCCCCACCCACTCACCCATTCCCCACAGCCTTGACACCTCCTGCACAGCTGCAGAAATCTCACAAAGTGGAAAAATCTTTGCTTAGTAAACAGATATTTATTATACGATGGTAGTTTAATTCGTAATATTAGAATGAAAAAGATGTAATTTGGCTATTGATGCATAAATTTCCCAGATACATTTTTCATGCAAAGATTAGCTATCTTTGAGGAATGGTTTAGATACCACTTATTGGGAACAGAAGCATGGAAAAGCTGATGTTAGGAGGCCTGGAAATCTTAGGACTATGTAACTCTAAAACATGACTTAGGAGATCTATCTATATAGAGATATCTAGTTTCTATCTATTTATCTAGATATCTATGGATATATTTTTGGCCACCTGATGCGAAGAGCTGACGCACTGGAAAACACCCTAATGCTGGGAAAGGTTGAGAGCAAAGGGAGAAGGGGGGTGACATTGGATGAGATGGTTAGATAGCATTACCGACTCAATGGACATGAGTCTGAGAAAACTCCAGGAGATAGTGAAGGACAGGGGAGCCTGGCATGCTGCAGTCCATGTGGTTGCAAAGAGTCGGACATGACTTAGCAACTGAACAACAAAAAGTAGTTAGATAGTACATAGATAGATAGATTAGGTGGATAGCAACAGAGCCTAGTGCAGGGGGATATTAAACATTTTCCAGGAAAGAAAAGCAACACAACACACAGCTAGCCCTGACCTGCTGAGGGGTAAACCCACCATGGGTAAGTGGGTGTACAGGAAGGAACTGCCTTTCAGTATCAGAGACAATCTCACCACCTTAGAAATAAATTATTATTTATTCATTTACAAATGTGGGATGAGATGCTTTAAAACTCTGAATTCTGCTTCCAGTCTCCTCTCTGACCTTATCCTTTCTCATATCAAGAAATCAATTTACTAAGCTGTCAACTTACCATTCCTAGGAACTAAATAGAAACTCTCACGATGAAAGGGAAAGACAAAAGAAGAGTAATTTCCAAGATGAGAGAATCCTCCCATTTCCGTATCTCTGAATGAAGCTCAGGAATGGGAAATAATAGGAATTTTTGCTGACAGTCTCCAGAAGCATGAGGCTACAGAAGTGAAAAAAGAAAGACATACAGAGAGGAAACAAATTCACAAAGACTCTTCATTACGTGTACTGTGAATCTTCTGAATTAAAAATTCTAGGAGGTCAGATTTCTTCATCCAGAATTGTGATTTAAAGATCAAAAGAATGTTCTGCATAGACATTAAAAAGGATATGAACAATTTGGAGCGTGTTCAGTAGAGAACTACCAGTAGGGTCGAGGAACTCAGAACAGTAGAAATAAACTTGATGAGATTTGGAGATTTCTGTTTCTCTAAGACGCAGGAAAGTTTTGTTCTGCTGAATGCCAGAGGGTAGTTATAATTATCTCAAATTGAGGAGGTCTAAGAAACATTTAATCCAAGGGAAAAAGGTTACTGCTTTTCTTTTCATGAATATTCGAGAAACAAAACCATTACCCTTCTCTTTCCAAATCTGACATGAATAGAGTGAGTTTGTTAAGCTTCCCTCCTGGGGCACTACCATGTGAATTCGATCAGGATTTGACTCACAGGGACTACGAGGGGGACAGACAGAGCCCAGCGACCCCTGCCTCCTGGGCACCATGACCTCTGTGATCTCCCTCTTTTGCTGCCTTTGAGGAAACAAGTGGCCCCGTTGGGAAGCGTGTGAGCCCAGAAGCTGAGGATGCAGCCAACAGGAGGACACTTAGCCCTCAGTCTGACAGCCCACAGGAATTAAACACAACAGCCTCGTGTGCTTGGAAGTGACCCTTCTCCAGCCAGCCTCTAACGGCATCTTGACGACAGTCAGTGAGATCCCCAAGCAGAGGACCGAGCAAAGCCTGGCCCTGACTCTCCCCACAGAAACTGTCAGGTCGTAGCGGTGCTGCTTTACACTGCGAAGTTTGTCGTAATATTGCTACCCAGCAATAGCACGCCAATGCAGTGGGTGCATTTCATGTACACACACACACACATACATGGCAGTAGAAGCTTGAGATGACCACATTTACACACGGAGACGTGCAGGGTAGATGCTTCAGTACTTTCAAGAGTGAATGTGGGCTCTGTAAGACACATTTCTTGGCTAAGAAATGTAGCCAAGAGAGGAATAATCTACAGAAACTTGGCATTCCTCCCACCAATTAATTCAAGGAGGAACAAGAATTTAGTATAGAGAATAAAGCTATAAAAGCACGAAGCAAAATTGTGGAGGTATTTTTATTATCTTGTTGGGGAGAGTCATTCCAGCCATGTCAGGAAAATCAGGAATTATAAAATTAAAGAGGTTACAGTTATGGCATGAGATTTAACAATGTCTATAAAGAAAAATGTAAATAAGGTTAAAAGACCAATGATGAGTGGTCAAAATTTTGCAACATAAGACAAAGAAATAACATCCTCGATATACATGACTCTTACAAAACCATTAAGATTTCATTGAATGCAAAACTACAAAGCCATTAAAAACAATACAAATCTACACTTATTGTCATATATAAATGTTGATATTAAGTAAAAGAAGCAAGTCAAAAAGCACTGTGTGGAGTGTGATCTCATTTATGTAAAGGAGCACATATCTATAGATAGCATACCTAAATAGACACAGAGAGCTGTCTGAAAGTAAATTTACTGAAATCTTTCTCTTTTTTTGGAGAAAATCTTAATGTGGTCATTTGGGTGTTGAAGATGATTTTTCATTTATTTCTTCCTTCTAGTAGTTCTTAAAACAAATTTGCATGTATTATTTAAAAAAAAAACAAGAAAGATGTTTTTCTCCCCCAATTTTTGTAAACATTAGCCTGTTTATGAAGAACAATCTTCATAAAGATTTGGCAGAGAAGTTTCAGACAGCAAAACATAGGTGAAGAAACACCAACGTGAAAGATTCTCAGAGGAAAATAGCTTTATCTATGGGATGGACACCAGTGCTCTGTCATCACTTCCGGAGACACCATCTCAGGGAGGAAGCTCTGAGAGAGGTTCTGTTGCTGTTAATTCATGAACTACAAGGGGGAAAGCAGACTAGAGATATTTTTAAATAGCCTGGGGAGAGAATGGGAGGCAACTTTGAATTTGATACTACAAGGCATGTGCTTAGTCGTTCAGTCGTGTCCTACTCTTTGCGACCCCATGGACTATAGCCCACCAGGCTCCTCTCTCCATGGGGATTCTCCAGGCAAGAATACTGGAATGGGTTGCCATGACCTCTTCCAGAGGATCTCCCCAATCCAGGGATCGAAACCAGATCTCTCACATTGCAGGCGGATTCTTTACTGTATGAGCTACCAGGGAAGCCCGGTATAAAGGGAAAATAATAGGCTGGTCCATCAATTTTCATTATCAAGTTAATGATATTATATTAGTGATGGTTATGTGTGCTGGTGTGGGCACATTTTCACAACTGTGAAAGTATGTAAAATATCCTTATTATACACAGTTCTAAAAATCACTGGTTCCTTTTCATGCGTTTAGAACTGTGATATTCAACCATGGCTGCATTATTAAAAATCTCCTGGGAGCTTTTTTAAAAATCCTAATGCTTGGGTCTAGAAAAGGCAAATCTGAACAAACTCGATTTTCCTGACTGGGGGATCAAAGCCATGTCTCCTAAATTGGCAGGTGGATTCTTTACCCACTGAGCCACCTGGAAAGCCCCTACTCTGGGATACTCTGATCCAACTGGTCTGGAATGAGCTCTCCAGACGATTCGAATGTGTCACCATGGCTGAGAAACACCAATTCAATTAGATGGGGCCACTTCACAGAATTGCTCTTGGGTTCTTTGAGATGGAGAGTATATTTGGACTACCCTTGGTTTCCACTGTCCATCTCTAGCTCTACAGTAGAACCTTGGTATAGTCATTGTGAATCCACCTTGTTGGGGTGACTCTACACACAGTTCCACTTTTAGAATGGTAGGTTGAAAGCTAAAAGAATGCTCTGAATATAGGCACTAAAGATGGGTGTGAAGTGCGTTGGAGTTTGTTCAATTATATCCAGTGAGTTTGAACTTGAAGGCAAAGTCACAGCACATGGGAAATAATTAATACTACACCAGAAGATGGAAGGTGAAGGTCAGGAAGTAGAAATGACGGCCGTCCTTAACTGTTGAAGGGCTACCAAGCAAAGGCAGTGGAACCAGCTTCATACCCTCAGAAGAGTCAGGATTTCTGTAGAAGGTCATAGGAGATGGATCTCAGTTCTCTGTAAGGAAGATCTTTACAATAATCCCACTCCAGGCATTGCGTTCATCCTGGACATACAGAGGCCCTGATGATGAAACATTCTAATGGTTCTCCACCGCCAGCAGACATCCAACCCCCTGGAGGCTCGTCCAAACGCAGGTCGTTGGCCCTGCCCGCAGAGTTTCTGACTCCGAAGGTCTAGGTTGAGGTCCAAGGATCTGCCTTTCTAACAAATTCCCAGGTAATATTGATGCTGCGGATCCGGGAACCACATTTTTGAGAAGCTATACGTCTAAATGTCACCAGAGCTCCATAAAAGGACATCTGAGTCAGATCAGGGGGAGAGGAGTGACCCAAAAGACTTCTCAGCAGAGATTCAGGATGTGCTAGACGCTGAAGAAAGAAGAGGTGCGAAGGAGAAAGGATCGATGAGGACAGGGCAGCCCAGACACAGGGGACAATATTGAGGATGACTGTCCAGCTTCCCAGGTGACGCTAGTGGTAAAGAAGCGGCCTGCTAATGCAGGAGACGCAGGAGACACAAGTTCAATCCCTGGGCCTGGAAGATATCCTAGAGAAAGAAATGGCAACCCACTCCAGCATTCTTGCCTGGGAAATCCCATAGACAGAGGAGCCTGGCAGGCTACAGTCCTTGGGGTCACAAAGAAGTTGGACACGGGTGAAGCGACTGAGCACGCACACACATCCAGGGAGGAACAGAGGCATGAAACTGCATCCGCTCAAGTTATTTATCGGATATTTACTCTACACAGGATGCTGTTCTTGGTGCCAGGTACGGAGGTGAGGGAACAAAGTCCTTGCCCTGGCAGAATGTATGAACGATCATGTTGCATGCTACAAAGCCCCACAAGGGAGCAGCACAAAGGGCGGGGGGGCTCTGAAGAGGCAGCACCTACGCTCACATCTCAGAAATGAGAGCTGGGACAGCAAGGCAGAGACAGGAGCCCGACATGTTGAAAGAGACGAACGTGCACGTGTGGGAAGCACAGGGGCTGAGGGTGCATGGAGGCAGACGCATTTAATAAACGCTGGCAGGTTCCTTAGGACAGCGCGGTCAATGTATCAGCTTTTTACAGTTTGAAAAGTGAAGTGTTAGTTGCTCAGTCATGTCCGAATGTTTGCGTCTTCGTGGACTGTAGCCCGCCAGGCTCCTCTGTCCATGGGGATTCTCCAGGCAAGAATACTGGAGTGGGTGGCCATGCCCTTCTCCAGGGGATCTTCCCAACCCAGGGGTCGAACCAGGGTCTCCTGCCTTGCGGGCAAATTCTTTAGTATCTGAGCCACCAGGCAAGTGGTTATTCTGGTAGAAATTTGGAAGATGAACTAGAGATCAGCCTAATGACCAGCATGGGAATCCAAGTAGAGTGGTGAGAGCTTCAAGTGATGCTGCCCGAGGGGAACAGAGGAGATGGAGACGAGCCTGAAGGGTTCAGTGATCGTCTCATCGGACATGGTAGCAAGCGGTCAGCAAGGATTTAGGATGGCACACAGAATTCTGGCTGTTCTTTTGGGAAGGTAATAGAGAAACTGGCTTGGTGATGGGAAGGTGGCAAGTTCAGGTTTTGGCACAAGGAGTTTGGAGTGATTAAAACAAACACAAGTGAAATCTTACCAGTTTGATTAAAGAGTAAAACAAGCCTGGGCAGGTCAGACTGATATTCAAACAACTGAATTAAGCATTAATTGGTGGGGGGGCGGGGAGGAGAAACGAGGGCATCCAAGGAGGAGATACAGGAAGAGCCTCTGATGACACTGTCTGAAGGGTAAACAGAAAAGATGATAGAGAGCAGCTGCAGAGAAAAGCCAGTAGGAAAAAGTAGTGGCCAAGAAGCTGATGGAGGACTTGTAAAAAGGGAATGCACAGGTGCTCAGTGTCAGGTACGAAGTGACGTGTCCTCTGCACTTGCTGACACATAGTCACTAACGACTTCAGTGAGCAGCCTCAGTGGAATGTGGAGAGTAAGGAGGAGGGATTTGAAAATGAAGCAGAGGAAACAGATGGGGCTTGGCTGCAAGGAAGGATGAAGAGAGCTGGGGAGGGAGGCAGGCTCAAGGCTCTGAGTTCAAGTGCTAGAGGAGGAGGGGGTAACTGATGGAGTGAGGTCTCTAGGGAGGAAGGTGGGACGGGTCTCACCGACTAGCCCGTTTGCCTACACAGTCTTGTTGCCCAAGGACAGACACCTGTCCCAAGACAGATGCTGCTGGATGGACAGGTGATGGGAGCTGAGAGCTCTCCCGTTGGCTTCGGCTTTCTCTGCGTTATAGGATGGCCTCTGCCATGGGGAGAGAGGGGGTGGGGTGCGGACTGGATGAGAGACCAAGGGCTGCAGCGTCTTAAAGAGCAGAAGGGGCTGCTGCCCTGCTCTGTGTCAGCTCGTAGGGCAAACGATCCACAGCTTGTGCTCAGCAGTATTCAGGACAGATGACGTCAGCTCGCCGAACTGAGCCAGAATGAGGCCCTGCAGGGCCAGAGAGATGGAGAAAAAACAGACCATAAAGCTTAACGCCAGGTAGAAAGGATGGTAGAGTTCAGCCAGCAGACTATCTGGATACTGCCAGGGCGTGGGTGGGCTGCTGCCTCAGCAGGCAGCTGCCCAGTATGGAGAGGGCTGGGCCGATGCTTTGGGGAGGGGGGTGGATTTCTCACTAAGGCCAGGTACCCTCTCAGGGGGCTTCCAGGTGCCTCTGGAAGCAAAGAACCCGCCTGCCAATGCAGGAGATGTGGGTTTGACCCCTGGGTCGGAAAGATGCCCTGGAGAAGGAATGGCAACCCACTCCAGTATTCCTGCCTGGGAAGTCCCATGGACAGAGCCTGGTGGGCTACAGTCCATGGGGTCACAAAGAGTTGGACACGACTCAGTACAGCACAGGTACCAACTCAGGAGGAGGGAGGGGTTAAGGGTTAGGTCTGTTGAAATGTGTTCAATGCTCTCATCTTTTCGAATGGCACAGCGGGATATCGGTCTCAGGGAATAAGAAGTGGGTGATGATCTCTGCAAACTTCAGACCCAAGTGAAGTGAAAACTGGCTATGCTCTAATACGGATGTAGGGATCAAAACTTACATTCTCTAAACATAGGATATTCTCCCTCCTCAGGAGACCTGAAGAGATATTTCGCACTCAGTGGGAATTTAGACATGTCCAAAATTCCTTTAAGTTTTTGTAAAAAAAAAATCCTTAAAAATCGATTTATCTTACCTCCCTTAGAGTGAGATAACTCCATCTTTGTATCCATGTGAACTAACCCACACATAGTAGGAAATGGGACTCAGAAAAGCCAAGTAACTAAGAGAAGGCAGCCCAAAGCGCTAACACTCAGATTAGTGCATTCCTAAATCTGACATTCTCTTATGTAATGCTAAACTCATCTGGGCTTTTGAAGTTTTTTGCTTGTTGGTTTTGGTTGTGGGGGGCAGAGGGTTGTTTTTTTAAAAACTACAGAAGATTCTGAGTCCATCCCTATGTTCCTGGCAACTCACCAGAGTTCCTTACTACAAGCTGGAACCACCAAAACATCTTTAAGACTTCCTGTGGTGCCTTTTTTTTTTAAATTAACCCCCTTTGCATTAACAAGATCATACATCCTGGCTCTAGGGATGATGTGAGAGAAAATCCTCACCTAATAAAGAATTTTCATGGGACTTTATTGTATGGAAATACAAAAGCTTTCTCCCTACTAAAAGCCCAGAGTAAAAACACACTTTAAAAAGCAAATAGGCAAGAAGAGTTAAGAAATCCCAAAATCACTTGGTCACAGAATGCAGTCCTTGCGTGTGTTCTCTTGTGCCCTTGGGTCCCTGTGTCATGTGAGACTTCCCAGTTAAAGATTTAAGTATCCCGTGAAGAGGTTCTGGGTCTTCAGCACACTGGTATCAACCACAATGCCAAGGCCCCACAAAAAACGTGGTCTGAACTGGGATGACTCCACACCTCTTTTTAAATGTCAGACTTACAAAGATTCATGTGTCTGTTGTCTTTCTTGGCAAAATTCTTTTCCAAGTTGAGATAATTAGATCTGCCTTCTTGCCACTAATTCTACTCCCCAACACATATATAGTTACACACTTAAAAGTCCAATTTCACTGCAAGCAGAGCCTTTTTCATCAATGATGGGCCCTTTGCACCTACGTGACCTGGTAACCTTGGCAAAGAGAAAACAAGCACTATTCTCTGAAGTAAGTTTGCAGTTTGAACTAGTTTTAAGTACAAGGAGGCCAAAGGGAAAAGGGCCTATTTCTTCATTTCCCCTGGTATGACTGGCTTGCTGCAAAGGGGCACCCGGCTTGAGAATCAGCAGTGGGGAAATGTCTGCTTGGTCATCACTGTGAACAGACAAAGTTGAAATCCGCAGGAATCACTTCGTCTACTTCACACTTTCTGAAGACAACTATTCTCAGCAATGCAACAGGCTAATCACACCACTGGTGAAGTTATTTGAGGCCAGTTTTTTATTTTAGAGACAGCAAATGCACAGGTTAAAAGTGGCTCTCAGGTCATCAATACAGTGACCACAATCTAGCTTGGCTTGGTTACCCTGGAGTTGCCACCAAAATGAATGACAGAGCAGGGGGCCTGAGTTCACACACAAAGCTTTTATTTTTTTAGATGTAATGCAAATAACCATATCTAATATTTTTTTTTCAGAAAACAAAAATAAATGCAAAACATGCTCAAAAAACAAGAAATCAAGTTGTACTTTTCATAAGGCACCACCAAAAACCCTGGTAAATTAGAGTCCATATTATATTTAAGTGTCTCACTAAGGGGTAAATAAATATGTAAGGGGATAGTCAATAAGTCTTGAGGTTTACAAAAGACATTCCTGTTTGGACATCTTGGAGTATTGCAAGAGTAAAGACTGAGCAGGGTGTGGCTGTGAACACCTGTCACATCCTTTTCCAGTGCACGTCGTTCGGTCGTTGCATAGTGGTGACTGGATACGGTCCAGGCCAAGAGAAGACGCCAACCCCAGATACATTAATATCCATTCTTTCCTTCTCCTGCGGTAAACGCTAACTGCCACGGCACACCCATATCCAAAGTAAAGATAAGCTTTGATTATTTGAAAAAAAAAAGGGGGGGGATTTCAAAAGGTAAAAAGCAAACCAAATGCCTGTTTTTAAAAATTTATATTACTGCAAAAGTAACTTTTTACACACATATGAAGCTAGTTCATATATAAACTTTACTGAACCCGGTTACGTGTGGGACTTCACCTTCGTTTTCCCACAATTTTCAAGTTCCACTTCAACTTGCCACTTTCTCCTTGGAGTGGCTCATCCACCTTTTGAAAGAAGGGCTTTCGCAGTTTTCCCTCTCCCCTCCCAGGTAAAAGCACTGGCTGGCTCTCACGTCAACGTACTACAGAATCCAGGGATTGACCAGTAGGGAGTTTCTCCTACAGCTGCAGAACTGCATCAGAATTGAAGAATTAAGAGAAACAAACTTCTCAGACACGTTGAAGATAAAGGTGAAAAGGAAAAGCACAGGTGAAAGCGTCCTTGGCTCACGGGTCAGCCCTCACTGGCGTTTTGATCACTAAAGTACGTCATGGGCAACCACAGGTTTCACGTTTGACATTTCAATTATCCAAAGCAGGACGTGCAGCAGCTGTCACTCCACGAAGCCCAGGTCTGAGTCACAGAGAGCTGGGGACTGGCCGCCCGGCAAGGCCCTGACCTGGCGCCTCCATGTGGCTCTGCTGCGGTCACTACAGGCAGTGAGGCCAGCACCAGCCAGAGGGACCACGGGAGGGCTGTGGCCCCATGTGCAAGGGGCCGAGGGTCTACTCGGGCTACCGATTTTCATCTTCCCTTCTCTAATACTCGCCAAAATGCTTTATAGTGAACATAGTGAGAAATGCCTTTGAAAGAATTATTACAAGAAAGTTAAAGTATCAATGGGGAAGAATTGTGACTTGAAGGAGACAGGAAGGGTGAAAAAACATTTTAAATCGAATTTTAATTTGACATGCTACACCACTGCAGAATGGGTTTAAGCTGTAAATATGTAACTTCCTCTAAGTGAAAAGTTTTATACTAGAGAATCAACATTTCTTTAAACAGATGAATCTTAGTCCACTAATTGCAAAATTACACATTTTATGTATTTTTCTTCTTCTTTAAACTAATTTCACTCATCTGTTCTCAGCCTGTCTAAATGGTCAAAAGTCAGAGCAAATTCCTGTGACTTTCAAATTAATACAGAAAATCCCACAATATCAATTAAAGGAATCAGGTTTCAAAATGTCTGAAGATGAACAGGAAGCTATTCATGGTTGGGAGATTGCCTTGCGACTTTCTCAGGTCAAACATACAGGCAAATGCTGTATTGTGGATATAAATCATTTCCTAAACAGCCCTCTCTCCCCATCTCCCACTCTCCAAGAAGCAGAGCCATCTTTCTCAGCATCCTCATGTCCCTCTGCTGACAGCTGAAGGGAAAAGAAGGTATTTTAAAGCGTGTTCCAGGCAGCCATCACTGAAGACTGCAATCAATTTTTAACCCACAAGTGTCTGAAGGCTTTTACAGAGAAGACCAAAAAGCAAAAAAAAAAAAAAAAAATTGTGCTTTCTTCTATAATATAACCAGATGAAACTCTTAACTAAGTAATGATATCTTTATGTACATTAAGCAAAATGAAAACTTATGAAAATAGTTACCTTGTAATTTCCACTGAAATCTTAAATCATACATACACTTGAGATGAAACATTAGGACCCATGCACGTCAACACTGATGAACTTCTTAACATTCAAGATTTTATGATACCAGGGAAGAGAGACGGAAAGACTGGTAATAGGAACTATAGAGAAAGCATGTCCAGAAACTGGATTTTACAGGAAAGGTTTTTTAGGAAGAGGTCTTTTGAGTTAAATCTCATACCCACTCAAACTGTGACTCGACAGTACATTTCGCTTCTAGTTACTAGAAGACATTTCTTTAAAAAGGGAGGACGAGAGTATTAGCTGTTCTCTGGGCCCATCTTGCTCCTCCCTTTAAAAGGAAAACTGATGAATTTATAAGCCAAACCACATATTTTCAACCCAAAATAAAGGGACACAGGATAGTGAAGACGAAACACCGTTTTCAGCTTGTTTGGTGGGTCTTTTTTGTCCTTAAAAAAAGAAAAAAAAGAGTCCCCTTCTAATAAGAGCTTCCCTAACACCTCCAAGAGGACAGAACACGACAGGAAGGAGGACAACACAGCACCGTCGTTTCAAACTTTCACAAACAGAATGGAACAGAACCAAACAGAACCACCATTGCAGATACAGCACGATCAGGATTCCCCACAGACAGGGACGAGTCCCCACACACAAAGGAAACAGAATTATCTATTTGGACAAAACAAGATGGACCATCTGGTCAGGCGAGGCTGGAAAAGGAAGTGCTAACTCCATGTACTACAAGGAAGGAGTGTGACTCCTTTATAAAAAGCAAGAAGAGAAAGCAAGCCCCCAAATGGATTTCTGATGCTGAGACTCCGTCACAAGCTGCTGGTAACGGTAAATATATATATATTTATATATTCATATATGTATATTAAAAAGGAAAAATAATCTATTTATAGAACAGTCAGTAGTCAGAGACATTTAGAAAAAAGTAAAAACAAGTCCTTTTTTCTTTTTTTAAAAATGGATTTACTAAAACAACTTCGTCACCAGAGGTACTCTATGCCCAACTCCTCAGAGAGAAGCCATGGGGCTATGGGATAGCGCCCACGGCTGGCCTCTGTCAGCAACTGCCAGTCCTGGAACCAGACAGTGGGGCAGGGCTGCAAGGCAAAAAGCTGTTTTGCTGGTTTTGCTGGTGGCCATGCCTGAAGCCTGGTGGCACCTGGTACACTTGTCAATGAAGGTTTCCCCGAAAAGCATGCACCGCTAGCTCAGTGAAACATTCTGACTCATTGTGTCTGCTGCTGCAGAAGCCTGGATCCACGTACCTGCTCTTCTCTAAATGCAGACCCAAAGCAACAAGACTTCTCAAAGCCAAAAAAGGCTGCTTGCCTTAAAATAAAATCTCTTCTTCCCAGAATCCAATCTAGTCAGATTCTGAACTGGATGCTACTCTCCTCCTTAGGAAGATGGGGTGATCTGCCCCTCACTTGGGGTTTTCCTCTTGGTACACACAAGCACACGGAGCGGAGGTTTACAGGCCGGGCTCCCCTCCCACGGCCTCTAACAGGACTATGTTCGTCCTGGTCCTCTCCGAGCTGGACCTGCCAGGCATCAAACGCAGGTCAGAGTGGAAGGAAGCTGGTCCTCTGATTCCTCCCACTGCCCTAAGGAGATCCAAGCAGTCAGTACCTCCCAACAGTGCTGGCTGTGAACCTCTAACTAGTATCAACTGGCCCTAAAACACACCCTTACAAGTCCTGCGAGCACACCAATGCAATGATGCCAACCTGCCACCCTAGAGCTCCAGTGTCTGGCCTTAATGTGACAAAGGACCTCAGAGGAGACATGAACTGAAACCCCGGCTGCTGGACCAAGGCAGACACCCTCAGCACACGAGTGCAGACAGAGAACGCGGGTCCCACATCCATGCGCAGAGGAAGTCGGCTGAGAGGACTTTCCCAGAAGGCCGTTCATCTTTGGAAGCAACATTCCGAGTGGACCTAAACCACTCTACTCGATGACTACGGTCTCAGTGTGGTCCATTTTCCCCCGTGTCCCAAACCAACCCAGCGTCTGCTAACTGGTCTCTTTAAGATCCTCCACTGGTAGTTTGTAGCTCATTATGAAGGAAGGGGGCGGCGCTGGCCCTGGGCTGTCTGGCCCCTGCTTCTTTGCACAGTTTGTACAGATGTAGTCTTCACTTTCCGCCATTTCTGGAGAGACCCCCACACAAACTTGGTGAAACCACTCATCGCAGCCACCATCACACTGCACCCAGTCCACCTGTTGGAGACAAGATCGGGGATATTTAGGTTACACATGCAGGAAGCCTGGGATACAAGCAAACCAAAGAGCTGCCTTGGCTTAAATGATAGCAAATAACGGGGATGCCCAGAGATAGACAATAACTTCTTACGGAGTTATTTTTTAAAGAAAGAAGCTGGGAAGTTAATCCCCCCAAATTATTTTTTTTTTCCGTAATGTGTCCACAAAATGAGGCCTCTTAGGTACTCCATCACCTCATAAATACCTGGGGCTCCTTGCAAGGCAGAAACATGTTTGAGAAAATTTGACAAAAAAAAGGAACTTCTAATAGAGCAGCCAAGTAGTTTTAGCTAATATTAACAACGTCTAGGCTCTAAGACAATGCAATTATCAGGAAAGGCAGAGTACAACAATGTGAAGGCAATCCTGTGTATTAGCTTTATTTCAAAGAGATAAGCCAAAGTACTAAGAGCATTAAATACCTTTTTAGAAAAGCAGTCACATAGGCCACTTTTAAAACTAATATTTTTTATTCTTCTCTTCTTCCGTTACAAATACAACTCCCTATAAAAAGTTAGCAAATATCAGAGGTCAAATCTTACAAATTAACCAATTAAAACAGTCAAAGACACAGGTCAATAGATCACTCTGGGGTTTAAAATTAAGGTCTGAGTAACTGACAGGTCAGTGGCAGAGGCCTGGCAAGCTGTGACCCTTCAGAGAGGATGGTGACTATAGGAGGCCAGAAAGGGACTGTGGTTTGGTGGCACTAAGCCTGGGGTAGACACTTAATGGTGAGGAGATACTGGCTTTGCTATTTGGCAGGTAATTGGGGTGGTTTTTATGGCTATGCCATGGCAGATTAGAACCTTTAAGATAAAAGGGCTTCTTACTCTTCTCTATGCAAGATAAAAGTGGACCATCTCACTAACAATGTCAGAAGCCATGCACAACAATGAACTTTTCTAGAAACCAGAGCAAAGTGAGGAGAATGAAGGGATCCACGAAATACTTCAGCACAGCTTGTGAGAAAGGACAGAAGGAAGGAGGAATGAGCTAGGAAATAAGTTTCAGGGAAAGTGGGCAGTTCTTAAAATCAGTGTCCACAGACTATAAAACTCATCAAAAGTTTGACAGTCATGTTAGTAGTTTCTGGGTTTTTAATAAAGGGTGGGAGAAATCATTTGTCAAAATTATCTTTTTGCTTTAGTTGTTCTTAGAGTTCTAGCTCTCCAGGGGCCAATACTGTGTGGCATAAAGATTACGGAATTCACTCCGAAGTCCAGACCTGATGTATGAGCTGAGGCAAGTCATTCAATCTCCCTAAGGCTCCACATCTCTCTCTGTAACACGGAGACCGAGTCTTACTCACAGAATTATTTACAGCAAGGGGTGCTCAACCTCCAGGATCTAATGTCTGATAACTGGAGGTGGAGCTGCTGTAGTAACAACAGAAATAAAGTGGACAATAAATGTAATGTGCTCGAATCCTCCTGAAACCACCCACTGACTCCAGGCTGTGGAAAAACTGCCCTCCATGAAATCAGTGCCTGGTGCCAAGAAGGTTGGGGACCACTAATTTAGAAGATCAAATGAAATAATGTTTGGCAAGGCACCTGGTCCCCAGGCTGGGACATTGGAGCCATTTCTAAAATTGTAGTCTCCCAGCTCCACTCACTCTTCTTCACACGAAACATTCTGCAAATAACTGCCTGCAGCATGACTCATGCCAGAATTACCTGCTGTGTGTAGCTGAGACCTAGCCCAAACCCACAGACTCAAAATCACCTTGGTGTTCAAACCGGAAGCCTGTATTGTGACCAGCTCCCAGGTCATTCTCATATATTCTAAACCTGACCATCACTTTCACTGTGTGATACTGCTTTCTGCAAGTTCAGAGTGACTTGTTTCCTCAAACGAATTTTTTGTTCTGTAATTGTTTGTATGATATTTAGCTTCTGAAGTCTTAAATGGTCAAAGTGTTCCTACTGTGGCAAACTGCACTGGAGGTACAGAAAACAGAGATGACGACTCTGGTGCAGCAGATAAAAAATAAAGACAGCACAGGCAGGTGAAAGTTTATAGCCTGACAGTGGGTGAACACAGACTGTCTGGCTGTGTGGCGCTGGCCAAGGGACCTGGGAGGACCAGCTGTGGTCCTCTGGGCTGCTCAGACCGGAGGTGTCGTCCGGGTTATAAACACCTGAGTCGACAGGGAACTAACTATTCTAACCAGTCTAGTCCCCACAAGGTAAACAAGTTACAATTTGTCATGATTTGCTGCCAAGAAAAGTTTCTTTTAAAATCAAATTCTGCATCCTGCTCACTGGTTTCTGGTTTCCCAAAATCAAATCTACTGCTCTCTTTCAAATAAGGAAGATGGCATTTCCCCTTTTGAGAGTTTGGCTAGAGGTCCATTCCTAAGCCCAGCTTCCCCACCATTCCAAAAAAGCATAGTAACTTTTCCTGAGACTTGATCCTAGCCTATAGGTCAGACAACAATTTGGCCTAATAATTAGCAGGGAAAAAACGGCCCTATGAATATCTTTTGATCATGCTCCTTGACTAACGATTGAAATTATACTTTTGTCTGGAATGCTAACTGAATCCAAAGGATTCTGAACAGACTGTGGCAGCCTGAATACTTGAGAACAAAGAATCTGGTTAACTGCATAGTAAGTCCTAATAGTCATTTCCCCTTTATTTCTAGGAAGCATATTTATCAAATCAAAAAAAGTAGTTCCTGAAAAACTTCACAGCTATGAGCTGTTCAAATATTAACCGATAAAGAGATTATCGGTTAAATGTGTGTTTAAAAGAGAAATATATTAAACAGAGAAAACTATGTTGGTTTGGCATTTCTTGTTTTGCTAAATGGTTTCATATTTATGCTTAAGAAAAAATGTTTGGCATGTTGTATTTTCTTTGATTCTTAGTGCATATTATTACACTGGGAAAAAAGAAAGCTGGTGATTTAGTGATACTTTTAGCTTAGTTACCCAACTGAACTCTTTATATTTTTGGCATTCAATCTCTTTTGCACCAAACTTTCTTGCAAAAGCCAGATATGAAAATTAAAACAATTTACTTAATCAAGTACAACATATGCTTAGAATCCCCATGTATGTTTTTTGGTGCGCTCATCAATAAGTAACCAACCTTTTCAGTCTGCCCGAAATTAACCAGTTTCCCAAGACACAGGAATTTCGGTGCTGAAAGTGACAGCTGGTCACCTTATCATAACATCACCGTAGTTTGTGTGTGTGAGACTCACTCATTTAGGTAATCCAACCTTCGTTTATGCTAAAAGGAGATGAGAATGATAAAGGAACTGATAATGCAAATACTTCTGCCTATATGATTCTCCACAAAAATCCTTTAAAATCAGAGTGGGTAACAAACAATTGAAGTGAGAGAAGTTTATAATCTCTCTTTATTTACTGTATTGGACACCTTAGGGAGGTAGTAATGCTAAGAAGAAAGCCCCAGAAAGAAGGTAAAAAAGCTAAAGGGGGAAAAAGTCTATTTTCATAGTGAGATCAAATATTTATTTCAATGCAGAAAAATATTACTTAAATACTAGCTTGAAAGAACTTGCTCCTTCAAGTTAACTCTTGGTACCAGTAAGATTGAATGAAAGTGGCAGAGTTCAGGGAGAAAAAGAATCTGAACCTGAAAACTAATCTTTTGAAAATAGTTCATTATTTAAAAAAAATTAATTTCAACTTAAAGTCAATTTGATAATGATGGAAGAGATAGTTTTGGGCTTTTAAAACCTTTTACTTTATTCTGATAAAAATTTTCTTTTTTCTTTCTAAAACATCTTTGAAACAGAGGCTATATATATTTAAGTAATCCTTCAAAGTTTTCTCAATCTGCACATTTTTAGGTAAAAGTAACAGAAAGTACTTGTTAGAAAAAAATGTACATTTACCTAAATATGAATAAACTCTAGAAGCTGTGTGTGTTTTTTTGCTATGTAGTATTTAAAGAAAAGACTTCTTTTAAAAACATTCTTTTCTTGGTATCCTTTTGTAGTGAAGATGTATATCATGCATTAATTTGTTTTCCTTAAAGAAACACTACACTTCAAATTGAGGAAGTTATAAAATTATTTACAAAGGTTTTAAAGAAATACACAGGTAGTAACATTGTGTCAGAAACAAGCTTGGAGCACTACAAAAACTGCAGAACAGCAGTGATGGGCAAAATGTGTATAATATGAAATAATTCCCATTTGAAATTAAACACATTATAGAAATACATCATTTATAAGTTTCTTTTATGTAGCTACTGACAGGGTGAGGCACACCTGTTCACCTGTGTGTTCAACAATCTTTTCTACTAATCTTCACAAATTTCTGTAGTAATCTGTACAAATCTTTTTATATTTTAAACAATAGACATTTTCTCAAAATATGTTGCTATATTTCCTTTTGCTCCATCAAAATGGGGATGATAACTTTCCAGATTTTTTTTTTATTTTGGCCACGCCACCCAGCTTGAAGGATCCTAGTTCTCCAACCAGGGATGGAACCCGGGGCCCCTGCAGTGGAAACGTGGAGTCCTAACCACTGGACCACCAGGGAAATCCCTTTTCTAGATTTTCAAAAAATACAATGTTAAGAGCAAATCTTAGGGCTTATATATTGATCACATTATTTTAAATAAGTAAAGCAGGACATGTTAATATATCAATTTTGTAGCAGAAGAGAGAAAACTCTCTGTAGTGTTATATGCTACGGAAAGAGAACAGAGGCAGTAGATGAACTGAACCGTGTTTTAAATGCTAATTAAGCAGAGGAGAAGGGAGAGTGTATTAAGTGAAAAGGAGGGAAAAAAAGAGGAAGGTTATGACGGATATAAACACTGTAGAAAGGATGACGGTAAGTAAGCTAAAAAAAAAAAACACATCTTGCTGCCAATCCTACAACTGGTGAAAATTAGTTAAAGGAGAAAGAAAGGGGAGAAGGTTCTGCCAACACTAAGCTACTAATGTTTCAGGACCCAAAGAGAAACAGGTAACCTTTCATAGCCTCTTTAATCAACAAATTGAGATGAGAATACATTCAAATCAAAGATAAAAATAATTCATACACACATACTGTACCTACTAAGATGCTTTAAAAATGTTTATACTATAGAAAAATGCTTAGGAAATTAATAAAGAAAGATGCGAAACTGGACAGTATGACATGATATGAAACAAACCATACAGAAAAAGAACTGGAAGGAAGCACACTAAAATATTCCCAGTTGTTACTCTCAGAGAGCTGGACTATGGGGTATATATTTTACTATATACTCATTTTCCAAAAGTGAGAGGACCTTTAATAATTTAAACATGTCATGTAGTTCTGGACTGTTTTTGTACTTGCATCTCAATTACCGGAGGGGTGGGGATATTAGTGGAGCACCTGGTCTGGGAGCCAGGTTTCTCCTTGTGGTTTTGCCACTGACTAGTCTATGACTTTGGTTACATCGTTTATCCTCACTCAGTCCTGGTTACATCATTTGTAAAATGAAGAGGCTGGAGAAGGTGACCTCTTCAAGCTCTAACAGTATTTAGCCAAGGAGGGAATAGTGATACAACTGTATTTATTCTGTTTATATATTCAAACTGAGGGGTTATTAAAATTCTAAGAGTCAAGTGGCGTAAGGAGATAAAGTTAAAGCCATGAACTTACTAATAATCTTGATGGGAACACCAAAATAGATGCCTCCAGACACTTAAAGAACTATGATTTTTCATAAAGTCCATCCACTTTTCTCAGAAGTCTGTAACATCAATATTGCCTTAAGAAAGATCATCATGTACTTACTAATATTTAAAGTTTAGGGCTGACATTAAAAAAAAAGATAGTACCTTTAAAGGTCTTCATTATTTTCTGCAAGAAATTTTTAAAAATCATGTTCTATTTAGGAGCATATACATAGGCCTGTGTGTAGCTAAGACACAGACCAAAGGGAAGATTCAACCCAAGTTTTATGTCTTCACACAAATCTCCAGGCAATTTGCTTCCTGGGTCTTAGAACTCTGGCCTGGGACCTTTTAGGCCACTGTGGCTGACTGACAAGGTGCTTAGTCCTCCGAGGCACCCTACAGGGAGGGCACACGACTGCTCTGAGCTCTGCTGAGGCCACACATGGGGTGCACTGCTCCTGGGTACCACACAGCTTCTCTCTGCTCATCTGGGATGTTTCGCTCTGTACACAAATTCTAAAACACATTTCTTCTATTAAAATCTCATAACTGAAAAAGGTTCTAGAAACTATATTAAACATGTGATGGTGCAAGGCCAAATCCTGGGATCAAAACAGACCATCACTATGTCACAGCCTCATGTGCCTGGCTGCTGCTCCGTGTCCCCGCACACACTCGCTGGGACACAGAGAGACTCACCTTGTCCTTGCAGGGCCTCTGGCAGTTCTGCGCAGCGCACACGGCGTTCTCATCATCCGACTCCTCCGCACCAGACCAGTCGTACTTGGAGGGAATGTCTAGCACCTTCTTCTCTCTCTTCTTCTCAGTGCTCTCTTTCACAAGTTCGACTTTGGCTGCAGCGGCTTTCTCCTTCTTTTTCTTCCTCTCTTCTTCTTTTGCTAGCTTCTTGGCCAGTTTGTTCAGCTCCTTTGATTTTTCTGCACTTAATTTTAATTTCTTCTTTTTAGGTTTATCCATTTTCTTTAGCTCCTTGGACTTCTGCTTTCCTTCACCAAAAAGCTGCTCTACTTTTTCTAGCTTCCGTTTCCGTTTCTTCTCTGAAGAGTCCTTTCCTTTTATTTTTAATGGTTTCTCTTCCATGCTGTCATCCTTCAAAAATATAAAAAGAGAAACAATTTAAAAGCAAGACATTCAAAAACAGTTTTATTCTCTTATATGAGGTATCATGAGTATACAATTTCATAATGACAGGAAGAATATGAATTACCAAGGCTGGGGGGAGGGAAATGGGATTTATTATTTAACAGGTACTGAGTTTCTCTTCGGAGAAGGCAATGGCAACCCACTCCAGTACTCTCGCCTGGAAAATCCCATGGACGGAGGAGCCTGGTAGGCTGTAGTCCATGGGGTTGCTAGGAGTCGGACACGAATGAGCGACTTCACTTTCACTTTCCACTTTTATGCACTGGAGAAGGAAATTGCAACCCATTCCAGTGTTCTTGCCTGGAGAATCCCAGGGACAGGGGAGCCTGGTGGGCTGCCGTCTATGGGGTTGCACAGAGTCAGACACGACTGAAGCGACAGCAGCAGCAGCAGAGTTTCTCTTTGGAATAATTTAAAAGTTCTGGAAATGGACAGTGGTAACAGTTGTACAATATTATAAATGTGATTAAAACAACTGAATTGTATACTTAATAAATTTTACATTGTATACATTATACAATAAATATTCTGATATTTTAAGAAGACAAATATAATATTCAAAGAAGGTAACAGTAGAAAATAATGGCAAGCCCTGAATAAAATATCTGACTTATTTTTAGCTTATCGGGGACAGGGGGAAAGGCCAAAAAATTGTCAGCATACGTTATACAGTCTGCAGCATCTGTCTGTAACTGAGACGTAAACATAGAAAGCTCAACATATTAAAATGTATACTAAGTTACACAGTAACTCTTTTGGTCTTTATTTACCAGCATTAAAATTCTTAACAAGAGGTGAGGCAGAAAAAGAAATACTGAAAATCATAAGCTTGGTAATTACTTAAGAAATAACACTTCCTAAGATTCTGCAGGTAGAGGATGAGATGATTAGACCACATCACTGACTCAATGGAATGAATCTGAGCAAACTCCAGGAGACAATGGAGGACAGAGGAGCCTGGTGTGCTGCAATCTATGAGTTCGCAAACAGTAGGACACGACTTAGCGACAGAGCATAGGAATCTGCAGAATCAGACAATACTGGGTCACAAGTATCTTAAACCTATCACACCTTGAATAAGACATTTAACTTTTCAAAACTCTGTGTTTCCTTATATATAAAATCAAATAAGACAGTGGTTGTGAAGAGAAAGCTCTGCTAATTGGAAAACAATATCTAAATCAGGCACCTTCGATCTGACTTCCAAACCAAACTACAGCGTGCCAGCGTACAACACTGTACCTTCCACTTCACAGAAACAGTCAAGGAAAAGAAAGATGATTCAGAACACAGCAACCAAATGCCACAGTTAGAGCCTGGGTACCTCCACTTTTACTGCAAGTGTGACTTCAGGCAAGTTTCTGCATCTCTGACCCTTACCTTCTTTAGAGGTAGAAAGAGCTAAACGCTTGCCTTGTCTGTCCTTTCCCCTCCTGCTCAGGATTATAGTATCACAGATAAAAAAACATGGGTAAATTGTATAAAAATATATAAACTATGTAAAACCTCAATAAAGAAAACCATAAAGCAGAAATACTTTGGCTTGGTGAGAGAGAAGGCAACTGGAGCACTATCCACCAGTCCTCCCCTTGTGACCTGAGGAACCTCCAAGGAGCTGGGACATTGTAAGTGGTTTAAACCATTGTGTAATAAGCTTCCAATCTGTACCTCCATGATGTGCAGGAATCTATCTTCAGAGGGTGGGTGTGTGGCCTGCAAAATCCGCCATATGTGCTGAGTCTCGTCCAGGGACACCTCCAGGAGATCTCCCACCATCATCAGCTCCTCCAGCTGAGCTTTAGCTCCTGGCGACAACTCCAGCACTGGAGGCTCCAAGCTCCGGGGCACCAAAGGGCTCTTCCGAGGCTGTTTCCGCGGGGTGCTAGAACCTTTCCCCCAAAACAGAAGACAGAACAAAACATGAAAACTACTGAAAAAAGTAATGCTTTCAAAGTAAATATTTAGAGGAATGCTCCCCCTCTTCCTCCAACACTTAATTTAGATGTTTGGATTCACTGTATCAGTATTAAAGTGAAATTTAAAAAAAAAAACACAGAACAAAAAAGGCCTAGAATTCTAATGACACTCTAAAAAACTGGTTTAGAGTGAAAACACAGGTTCCATATTGTTTATCTTGTGACTGGAGGGGAAAGGGAATGCTCTCTCCATTGTAGAAGATACCGAAAGATTAGACATATAACTGCCACATATAAATAACCCATTATCTGCCTAATTAACAATAATAATATGCTGTCCCATAAAATCCTGAATTTTACTATGAAGACAGAGATAGTCTCCATTTTCCAGAGGTGTGACCTAAAGCAGTCTGACTGATTTTCACTGGGGACAAAAACTAGATAGTGAACACAATAGAAAAATTATTTACCAAGGGATGAAGAATAAAGCTTTTCAAAACCAGAATGAGTATTCTTCAAAAGTAGCAAGTTCCTCAACAACTAATTATAAACAAATAGAGGATAAATAATGACTGATCAGGGGTTTGATAAAAGCGGGTTCAGAAGGGGCTGGATGGACTCTAAAGGGCTTCCAATTAGGAGTCAATGATTCTACAGAAATTTTCTATCATTATGACCTAATGACAGAAAAATGCTACCAGAGACTGGATTTTCCAAAGTTGCATTTTTCAAGTTCTACTGCATTTCATGGTCAGGAGCCATACTTGAGGAGAGACTGCCAGTGTGGTGTCAGACTTCTCTTCCCCACACTGCTCCCCGGGGTGGCAATACCTTGAGAGCAGCTCTTAGAAGCGGACGAGTATGCGTGCTCTGCGCAGAAGGAGGGTGCCGTCCACATGTGCGTGACCACTTCCTCAGACTTGATGGGGATCTCTTCATCACAGAAGAGGTTGGGCTCCAGGCTGCTGGAGGACTTTACGCTAGCTGTGTCCTGAAGAAGCAGCCAAGGGGGTGCTGAGAATTAGGAACATTTAACTTGTCCCATGACAATAATCTAAGCACAGGGTTTTAATACAACACAGTTAGCGGGGGGGTGGGATCCTTAAATATCTGGTATTAAATGGGAAAGAAAATTTCCACTGGGGAAAAAACAATGATCACCACAGTTTCAAGCCAAAAGTAAAGCTCAAGAGCAATCCACAGAGATAACAGATCTACAAGAAAGCTATGATTTGAAGAATAACCTTTCTACAGTCTACAACACATAAAGACTCCTGTAGCCCTGAGTTAAGAAACTCTGACCATTTAAGAAAAAATAAAATGGACTTAGGAGGGGAATAAAGGTTCAGATGTAGTACCTTAAGGACATGGCTCATTCAATCCTCTCTAAAGGTTTTCAAATCCAGATGCTTACCAGTTGCTGCTTTTATTTACCAGCTAGCTGCCCTTACTTAAAAAGCCTGACTGACAGTGTTTTAGGTTATAAATCCTGACAACTTCAAGCAGGTCTCAGATGACTCTCCCCTGAAGTTAGGCTCCACAACCCACATGTACAGCTTTAACGGTCATAGTGCAATCAGGAATACAGAAACGTCAGGTATTTTAACTAGGAGAATTTAATAAAGTGAACTGGCTAAATCGTACACTGAAGGCTTGAAAAAGCAAACAGAAACATCAAAGTAACACCAAGGTAACTACAAGAAAGAGCTGCCATCTCTAGGGCTTGAGGTAACAGAGAAAAGAAGTGGGGTTATTACAACTAGAAAGCTGGGGGCCTGCAGAGCTGGGACCAGACCTGTGAGGAGCAGGCACTGGCCTGTGTTCTGCTATCTCTAACAAAACACAATGTGGCTGGCTTCTGGGGTGCAAAAAAAAACAACTACACTGGAACCAGCTGCTACTGCCAGGGGAAAAGACAAAACGAAAAACAAATGTCCAAAAACCAAACAAAAACAGAAAACAGTAAACAAAACAAGAAAACTATAGTTCAATGATGGCAGGAATGGAAAATAAAACAGTAAGCCATCAAATCCTTTCTCACTACGCGGGCCTTTTAATGTTCTCTAATGCCCTCTGCTGGCAGAGGGAGGCTGCAGGCAAAGGATAAACGTGCAGAGCATGGGTTGGCAAACCACAGCCTGTAGGCCAAACCCAGCTGCTGCCTGGTTCTTGTATGGAGTGTGAGCCAAGAACATTTTTAAATTTTTAAAGAGCTGTAAAAATAAACAAACAAGAAGACATAACAGAGACCACATATGGCTTGCAAAGCCTAAAAATAATCTACTCTACATCATACATAATATCACTACACATAATGTATGTTAATATATACATGTGGTATTTTACAGGGAAAGTTTACCAAGCCCTGGGGTAGTCCCAGCCCCAGCACCACCAAGAACAGTACACAGGGGAGCTTAGAAGACCAGAGACAACAGCTAAGGACTAACACAACAGCTGACTGTAGGGTGCATAAGAGGAAGACGTACTGTCATCAGAGACTACGCTTAATTAAACAGGATACTTAAAAGGTTTCACAAAGAGACTCTGGAAGACAGTTACACTCACTGAGAATTTAGGAACAGCAGTTCACATAGGTCTTCTTTCCTGTTTCAGAGAATCTAAGTCCTAAAAGGCCACAGGCCAAGAGAGTACTTTAGTACTCGCCTACTGCCGTCCCCAGGTACTTCACCTCACTGACTGGAAGGGTCTTTTCTGACCTTGACTCCACTCATTTCATTGAAACTCAAGCAGAAAATTTTCTATTAAGCTTCTGAACTAGAAGTGAAACTGATCAGAAAATAATGGTTGAAAATAAAGATAGGTAAAAATAAATTTAAAAAAATTACTTCCCTGGGATGACATATGAAATATAATACATAAAAGTTCAATTTAAATCCAACCATGTCAACAATTATATTAACTATAAAAGAAATAAACACCCCCAATTAAAAGACAGATTGTAATACTGCCTAAAAACCCAGATTTAACCATATATTTTACAAATACATATATATGCAGACTGACATACCAGAAGAATCCTACCACATGTGCTGTCTACAAAAGACGCCTTTTAAATATAAAGACACAGATAGGCTGGAGGTAAAACAACTGATAAACAGCAAGCTAAAGCAAATTACTCTTTCTAAGGGGAAAACTTCCAGTCAGTCCCACTAATGGTAAATACACAGGAAGGAGGAATGGCTTCTCAGTGAGCAATGTGTCTTATAACAGATCTGTCACTCCACCATATCTGGTATCAGCAGGACTAAATTCTCAGACAAAATCTACTCTATTTTCACCAAAGCTGAAGCCACTCAAGTATTAAGGGTAGAAAAGAAGAAAAATCAAAGAATCCAAGTGCTTAACTTGCCATTCTGTAAATTAAGCAATTCCTGGGATTAAAAAAAAGAACTTCCTAGGAGATAACAGCCACTTCTATTTTATACCCTCCTTTCTGATGTGTGATTCCACACATGTATGCATTTGGAAAATATAAACTGTACTATGGATGAACAGTCTAATAAAGGTAAACAATATGGTTTAAAAGGAAATAATCATATGAACATCTGAAAAAAATGTTATCCCAGACACAATCATACAAATCTGTAACAGATTCTCAGACTTTGTTTCATTAAATGTATTATTTTCCTGACTAATGAGTTCTCGGAATTGCTGCTCAGATTTTTTTTGTGGTGATCACATGGTGTGACATGCAAAATGAAGTAATCGAGCAATACAATGCACAAACCATCTGCTTTAAACATTTAAATGCTGTGATAACTAAGATCAAATGACTGATTTTCATTTTCTAATTACCTACTCGTCTTCCTAAACCAGCAGGGGCTCTTCATCTAGCGAAGATATTAAATTTAAGCTATTTTAAGGATAAATTCACAGTCACAATCAGGGAAGATCATACAAAGTGAAAAATCACCAAGTCAACTGCCAGTAAGTCGGCAAGTAAGATTTTCATTACACAGTAAGTGCTTTCTCTATAGGAAAACACTCAAGAGCACTTGAAATTTTTTTAGTACAAAATTTTGGAGCAGTGAAGATACCAATCAATGTCAAGGTAAATCTGACCTTGAATTACCACAAGTCTTACCACCATTCTTTTACTCTCCTAAGTTGTCAATACACTGCTAACATTATAACATCCACAATCTTATTTTCCAGCCTGCCAACATCCCCTTCTAAGAGAGTGTAAGCTAAGAGCCCATATATACTTTGCAAACAAAGGACTACTCCATACAACCGTATCAAACCACAGTCCTGATCCATAGCCCTGAAATCATGTAATACTTGCGATGTTTTGTTTTCATAGGTTACTGATCTGCTTCCAAGCAAAGTCCATCATGTTTGACAATTCCAGACTACTGGTTGATACCTAACATGCTAGAAAGATAACAACCCAGGTACTGAAGGTCTCTAAGCCAAAACTGCAAACAGGCAATTTTAGTATTAGCTAACTAACCTATATGTGCTGTGGGCAGCATCCCCTTCCAGCTGCTTCTGGTCATTTTACCAGTTTCATACATACAGTCATTAACTTCACATAGCCATTAACTTCAAGGATGACAATGTGCTTCGAACCTCATTTTAAATGCTAATTCAAATTTCAACTTTTCTCAAGTCTTTAATTTATATGATTTTTAAAAAATTCCCTCACTGAAACATCCCCTGGATCCATTTTTATTTTGAGAAAAATATTTTCCAGCAGGTAATTTACAGGTATCTATGATGGACGGTTTCCCTTTATATCCTGGGAGTTCTAATGCCGATGGTATTTGTACTCTCTAACCCTAACCCTAACAATGAGCTTACCTACCTGACAGACATGCTGAAAAGACAAAGGAAAAGGATGCACCCTAATTTTTTCACACACCAGACTATGAATTCCCTGGTTATAAGCACAGACGCTGAACATTATCTCCACAAAGAAGAATACAAAACACATCAACGGATTCATTGTGAGCTGGCAGGGTATCTGTCCAGATCACGGTATTACTTGACAAAAGATGAACGTCTTAGGCCTGACACAAAACAACAATAAAAGGCCAAGAAGACCCAACACAGAACCTTGCCAAAACCGCCCCTTCACCCCAGTGTGCTGTCACGATCAGAACAATCATACTGAGGGCAAACCCTTTGTTACGTGACTATAACTCCACAAATTCAAGTCATGGGCCCAAGTATAACGCATCCCTGAATATGACATTCTATCCAGCACCAACCAGATGAGAGATCAGAGAAAAAGACCCAAAGCACAGCTAGAACGGGATTCTTAAAACCTAACTATACAGACTTAAACAATCCAAAGCAAAGAATGCTGCAATCAGCCATGAAATCTTTCAGTAACTTAAACATATAATTCTTCCAGCCCCTCTCAGGAAAATACATACAGGCTTTTTAAAAACATACCATCCTTTATTAAAAAATGTAGCTTCACCAATCTGTGTTTTTTTAGAGCATAGAAAAAATGCCATCACCATAAACTCAGGATAGATATAACGACTAGCTTTCTCTCCCACTTTCAGGCCTTAAACATCAGTGTTCAACAGCTTTTTAAACAAACCCAGTGATCAAATGATCAATCCCCCCAGCCCATCCCTGTAATTACCTTCATATCATAGCCATAGGTCTCCCGAATGTCTTCATCAGAATCTGTCTCCTCATCGTCATAGTCCGCCGTTTGTCGAGGGGAAGAAGACACACTGCTCGCCACCCGATTGAAAGCAGACGGCTGGAAACTAGGCAAGTGTCCCTAAACAACGAGCAACCCAGAGATGAAGAGAGGCCCTAAATACACACGAGTGTTAATGCATGCCTGAGTCCATCAAATTGTAATGAAGCAACTTACTGTTATTTTCCTAATACTGGTGGGAGATTTGATTTACTGCTTACACACTGACAGATATTGCCCCATGAAATAGGAAAAAAAAGAAAAAACAAAATTCTCAACTTGCCTGCAAGTCTGGGTTGGCTGCAGCTTTCTGGAGTTCTGCACTAATGATCTTTTCAGTTTTCTCCCGAGCTGCCTGCTCCACCATCCGCTGGCTCAACACGGACAGCTTGGCCAGGGCAGAAGACAGTTCGTCTGTGGCCAGGGCTTGCCGGGCCCTGTCCTGCCAGCTCATAGCACGTTCTGTCAAACACTGAAGGGCCTCCCCCTCAGGCAGCCGCACCGGCAACTTCTGAAGGGACACCAGGAGGGACAGGATCGTCTCCAGCCGAGGCCTTCGAGACCGCATGCAGAGAGGACAAAGGAATTTTACTTCCTTAGCCTGCCAGCTAGACCCCTTCTTCTGGGAACTCGATTTAGGAAGAGGAACACAGCTGTTGTGAAACCAGTCTTTGCAGAGCTCACATTGGAGCATAAACCCACTCGCTGTCTTGCGGCAAATGCAAAACTTGACATCCTCTATGCGGTCCACCATGCTCATCTTGGCGAGGTTGGCTGCCCTGAGGGAATGCATGGCTTCCAGTTCCTTCTGCTCCCGCTCTTTGAAAACTGCCACCTGCGTACGACAAACATTTAACTGAAGGGAGTCACTGCAAAATGTTCCCAAAATACAAAATCTTCAAGCATAGGGACCATCTCCACACTGCAGACTCATGTTGACAAAGCACTGTCTTTTTTTTTTTGGCCACACCTTGTAGTATGTGGGATCTTAGTTCCCCAACAAGGGATTGAACCCACAGCACCTCCACTGGAAGCACAGAATCTTAACCACTGGACCACCAGGGAAGTCCCAAGCACTGTCCTTAAAAAAAAAAAAAAACCATCGTTTTCCTAAAATTTGGGGCAGCCCGACAGTTTCTATGCAAATACTCATCTGTGACATAAGCAAACTGCCGTCATATATAACAATGTCCAGCAGTCGAGTAGTTAATTCTTTCATAAGGGGCAGGAGAAAGATGGTATGCCTTGAAATCAAGCCACCCTGGTATCAGGCCGGGCTCTTATACATAACAAGACTCCTGACCCAGGTTTTCTGAATCTCAGTTTTCCAAAAAATGAGAATATTAGTAACTTCACTTTGCTGTTTTAAGGATTAAATAAGATAACATACGACAGTGCCTAACTTGGCACCTGGCACAAGATAAACATTTCATCGGTACTGACTCCCTACCTCCTTCTAATTCATTCTCTGGGGGAAGCCCAATACAAATCCATTTTATTTCTTTCTTGGAATTTCCAGCTTATGGAGAAGAGTAAAAAAGGCTGATGACTAATTATAGTAAGGTTTTATGTAACTCATTAAAAAAATATATATATATAAAAACAAAACTTAATTATCATGAATATTATCAGGGCATCTTCTTTTTAAACTCTGTTAGCTTTGAAACTATTTTGAGGCAATTTCAGTGCTATTTGTCTGGCAAGACTGACTCACTAGGTAGGCTAACAAGAAATTATTTCCATCAGCCTCAAACAGGATCATTTGCAGGCAGGAACGGCCATGTGAAGTCACTTAGTGAATGCGCTTCCCCACTATTACATATTGCCCAAGCTCATTTTTATTTTCTACTTCCTCAGGCTCCTTGTAATCATAACATATCCCTCCTACTCTACAATAAAACCCATAATTTTAATTATCTACAAACACTTTTTTGCATACTCACTATATTACTGAATGCTACCGAGAGAGGCAAAGACTGCAAACAGCAGCTGCGTCAGTCAGTCAGCTGGTACCACTCCTTTGAAGAGCACAATAGCATTAAGCACCATTAAACACTCTAAAATCTTAGCCTGGTAATCCCATTACTAAGAGTCAAGTGTAGGAATACAATCTGAAAAAGGAAAAGGCTAAGTCCACTTTGCTATTATCCATAATACTGAACACCGAGTAACAACAAAAATGCTCAGTATCAGAAATGTGTTCAGTAAATTATGGACAATTTGATGGACTACTGGACAACTATTAAAACAACAATAAAGAAGGATATGGAAAGGGCAATTTTAGGGAGAGAGAACAGTTTTTATATACTTTGACTTCAAATATTAAAAAGGTGTGAAATATGTACAACCATGAAGTCAAAGATAAACTATACAAAAATAAAAAGTTAGGAACATAAAACAGTGACTGCTTCACAGAACGCTGCATTCACCAAGCAAATTTAAGAAGCACTCTAACTCTCACCACTGTGGCTGCGTCTCTGGTTTCCTCCAGTCCTTCCTCCAGGTCACTCAGAGGCTCAAGGTCCAGATCCTTTTCTTTTTCTTTTTCTATCAGCTCTTTTACTTTTTTCCTTCTATTTTTTCCACTCCCATAAATACCAATGTCAGTCCGGGGACTAAGCACCTACAAAAATAAAACCAAACACTGAGCTCTGGTTTTAAAAAAATCTCAAAACTGAAAATAAACGTAACCATTTATTGACCACTCACATGTCCCAGACACATTCTTACAAACTTCACATGCATTATCGAACTCAAACTTTCCAACAAGCCTCTGAAGTAGGTGGTATTATCTCCACAAACAAGGGGAACAGGTTCAGAAAGGCAACAAGTTGCCCACAGACACAGCATCAACACCAGGAATCCGTCCTCAAACATGAAACAATCTTATTCCAACGTCTATGCTCTTAAGTATGTTCTAACTGTTCAACATGAAAAGGGTAATGAGCATTTAAATTTGTGCTTCTCACTATTTACAACAACCAAGACATGGAAGCAACCTAAGTGTCCACTGACAAGAGGAATGGATACAGATGTGGTGCATATATACCATGCAATACTACTCAACTGCAAAAAAATAATGAAATAATGCCATTTGCAGCAATATAGATGGACCAAGAAATGATTATACTAAGTGAAGTCGGAACAACAAATATCATATATCACTTACACATGGAATCTAAAAAAAGAAATACATACCAACTTATTAACAAAACAGAAGCAGCTTCACAGACATAGAAAACAAACATGGTTACCAAAGGGAAAAGGTGGGGGGAGGAATAAATTAGAAGTTCGTGGCTAACAGATATATAATACCTATATAAAAAACAGATAAACAAGGCCCTACTGTATAGCACACGGAACTATATTCAATACCTTGTAATACCTATAATGGAAAATAATCTGAAAAAGAAAATATATATGTATAACTGAACCACTCTGCTGTACATGAGAAACTAACACAACATTGTATGTAAATCAACTGTACTTCCAGGTTAAAAAAAAAAATTTTTAATTTGTGCTTCTGAGAATAATAAGATCTTTTGGTGCTAAGAGTCCATGATAACAACAGAGATAAGATGCAGGCTGACACAGTGTAAGGTGAACTGGAAGAAAGTCTGTTCAGGGTTCCAGATTACTAGCCAACATCTGATACCACCCAGTGGCAATGAACTTGTATAACCACGACCAGATAAACTGACAACCACCCTCACCTTAGGTAATGGGTCACCTACTTCTGGGGAGGGCACTGAAGGGCACGCACATGAAAACAAACCACTCCTCACCTGTAGCAGCGTGTGGCTGGAATTCTTCTTGAGAAAGGTCCTCCCTGTCCGTTCTCTCCAGGCCCGAGCTGCTGCCACTTGAGACTCCACCTGGGGCAGCGCATCAAGACGCACGGGGATAGGGCGGCCTTTAGCAGATAAGCTCTCCAGCTGCTCCAAGTAAGCATAATTACTGCCACTCTGGGAAACAGAAGTACAGCCTTACATAATCTTTGATCTCTCATGGAGTCTGGCAATACACTATTAGTAAATCTTATAAAGAGTTTAGTGCTAACCTTTTCCATTAACTATTAGTCATTAAACCTAACTGTATCTCTTAACAGTCTTCCAATGTCCTTTAAAAAATGTTTGTATAAATTCATGTTGTCAAAGGTTTTTTGAAATGAATTAACAAGGGATCCAGTAAGATGTAAAAACTAGTTCAAAGGACAATCTAAAAACAAACATATAAATGCAATTAGGAATGAGGAAAAGTAGCTCTTTCGTCTAGGCCGCCGACATGCCATCCAGACTAAGGAAGACCCGGAAACTTAGGGGCCACGTGAGCCACGGCCACGGCCGCATCGGCAAACACCGGAAACACCCGGGAGGCCGAGGTAATGCTGGTGGCATGCATCATCACAGGATCAACTTCGACAAATATCACCCAGGATACTTTGGGAAAGTTGGTATGAGGCATTACCACTTAAAGAGGAACCAGAGTTTCTGCCCGACTGTCTACCTTGATAAATTGTGGACCTTGGTTAGTGAGCAGACACGAGTAAATGCTGCCAAGAACAAGACAGGAGCTGCTCCTATCATTGATGTGGTGCGATCAGGTTACTACAAAGTTCTGGGGAAAGGAAAGCTCCCAAAGCAGCCTGTCATCGTGAAGGCCAAATTCTTCAGCAGAAGAGCTGAGGAGAAGATTAAGGGTGTAGGTCGGGCTTGTGTCCTGGTGGCTTGAAGCCACATGCTGGGAAATTCATTAAATGTTAAGTGCTTTTCAAAAAAAAAAAAAAGGAATGAGGAAAAGTAAAAGTGAAGTCGTTCAGTTGTGTCCAACTCTTTGCGACCCCATGGACTGTAGGCTACCAGGCTCCCCCATCCATGAGATTTTCCAGGCAAGAATACTGGAGTGGGTCCCAACCCAGGGATCAAACCCAGGTCTCCCGCATTGTAGGCTGACCTTTACCATCTGAGCCACCATGGAAGTCAGGAATGAGGAAAGGAATTTGCTAATAGATGGAAACAGGCATTTAATATCATCCAGGTCTGTGGAATCACCTTTTCTACAGTGTGGAGAATCATTTGTTCCTCACAAATTTAACTGTTTTCCTACAGACTAATTCAGTCACATTACTATCATTTTTAAATAACTGACAGAGTTGTAATGAGCATGGTAGAACAAAGTCTAAGGCACATACTCCGAAAACCAAATAAACCCGGGTGGTTCGCTAAACAACATCCACTACTCCACTGAAAGGACATCGTAGTCTCTTCTGCCTGTTTCAAAGTCTTTTAAAATTTTTCCAACTACTATAGAGCAGTATCTGACAACCTCCTTCATTTACAGACAAGAGTGGATATTCTACTAAGTAACAACGTGTCAGTATTTCCACTTAATGAAAATAATCAGTTTAAACTCAAGAGTGCTTTTAATTTACTGACGTTAAAATAATTAAGTCATCACAGGAAATGGAAGAGTTAGTCAGTAATCCATCCCAGGGTCCTGGCAAGAACATCAGAGTATCAGGTTGGCGGCCCACAGACGACAATCCAGAGTGATCCCTCAGACGGTACAACTCTCCAAGCAGACATACAGAACACCTTCTGGCTAGGCCAGGACACAGCCTCTCCCAGCCTGTGTACCCTGAAGGACAGCAGAAAATGTCCACTTTTTCAGAGCCCCCAAGTCCATCCTCCCACCAAAGGGAAGAGCTTGGTGAGAAACAGTCCTTGGAAAACCACAGCAGCTACCTCTACTTGCCAGCTCAGTTCTTCAATCATAAACAGCCAACTAAAGATTATCAGTCATCTGATAACTGCCTGAAACTGGTCAAAGATGAAACAAACAGAGGGGAGTCCTGATGAAAACAAGTAATTTTAAAACACAGAACAGAGAGAGTAGCAACTAAGCAGGTCCCAGAAAAACTCAACTGAAAAGAAAGCAAAACAGAAGTCATTAGACCATGACACCTCCTCTAAGGGCAGCAGCTGTTTAGTGGGAGAGCTGGTTTCCTTTCTCTTTCAGTCCAGTCCTACAACGTACTCACCACTGTAAACGCTGCAGTGAATGATCTCCGTAACTCAGAAGGAACCTTATGTATTAAAGCATACTTTCATCTCCAGTATTTAATTCACTGTTTTGAGTTATGTATGTGTAATACATGTCTTTTCAACTAGAATACGCCACTTTGAGGTCCGGGGTTGTATCTTTACACCCTTCTCTCCCATTCCTACTCCCAAACATCCAGATGAGTCCCAAGAGTATTGTGGGGTACAGTAAATGTCAGTTTCATTTTCTTTTCCTGCTACTTGTTTCAAAAGTAATTAGAGGACAGTGGGGCGGGGGCTAAATTAGGAGTTTGGGATTAACATATACCCACTCCTGTACTTTCCTGGTAGCGTAGTGGGTTAAGAATCTGCCTGCCAATGCAGGGGACATGGGTTCAATCCCTTGTCTGGGAGGATTCCACATGCCCGTGCACCACAACTACAACTACTGAGTGCACACACCCTAGAGTCCTTGCTCTGCAACAAGCGAAGCCACTGCAAAGAGAAGCCCAAGCACAGCAACAAAGAGTAGCCCCCGCTTGCTGCAACTAGAGAAAGCCCCCCGCAAAGCAACAAAGACCCATGACAGCAAACAATAAATAATTTTTTTTAAAGTATACACTATATATATAAAATAGGTTAACAAGGGCCTACTGTATAGCACAGGGAACTATACTCTATCTTGTAGCAACCTATAATAGAAAAGAATCTGAAAAAAGATTATATATATATACATAAAAAACTGAACCACTTTGCTGTAACCTTAAAATAAGCACAACACTGTAAATTAACTATACTTCCATTTTAAAAAAGTAACTCATGTACATGGCAAGAGAGTCAAATACAGCAGGAAATAAACTCCCTACTGCTAGGCATTAATTAAATGGCTAATTCTGTCATCTCTCACAGCAAGAAGTCAACAGAAACAAGTAATGTTTAAATAGGTAATACATGTTTAAAAATAAAAATGAGATAAAAGAACAAGTGAATTTCAAGTACACAATCACTTCAGTACAGAATTAAAGGCTTCAAGGATTCAGGTGTGAGATAGCATTCCCTGAATGGTAGACAACTCAAGAGGTTCTTTACCTGAATAGCTTCCACTTTAGTTGTCCATTCTCGGGCCTTCTGTAAGGCTTCTTTCAGGGACAATACATTGGGCAGAAAGGCTGGAATGCTCTTAGCTTCATTCACGATGCTTTCTAAACTCGCCACACTGTGCCGAGGCCTTGATAAACATAAAAACAGGGAGGACGCATGAGGATAAGTCAAACTACTGCTGCTGCTGTCACTTCAGTCGTGTCCGACTCTGTGTGACCCCGTGCGACCCCAAAGATGGCAGCCCACCATGCTCCGCTGTCCCTGGGATTCTCCAGGCAAGAACACTGGAGTGGGTTGCCATTTCCTTCTCCAATGCATGAAAATGAAAAGTGAAAGGGAAGTCGCTCAGTCGTGTCCGACCCCCAGCGACCCCACGGACTGCAGCCTACCAGGCTCCTCCGTCCATGGGATTTTCTACTACCAACACTTAAATAACACTTGTACAACATGTAAAAGAACTTTCATACATGTGACTTCACTTAATTCTCACCATAAGCCTATGAGAGAGGCAAACAGCTACTACCTTCATTTCCATTTTACAGGTAAGTTTAACTCAAGATCAATTACTTCCTCAAAGTCATTTAATGCAGTAAATGGCACACATGAAGCACTGACTCGGAATCAGTGTCAGATCCTGTGCTTTTTCCTACACTAAACTACCTCTATATCAGTTTCCACAGGATCTGAAACTGTCAGAGATGCATAAGAGACAGCAGTGTAGGAAGCAGTGGTCTACAAGTCCACTGATGTTGACATTTAACTATAAGCACTAACACCTCACTACACAAAGACGACCAAAATACAAACCTTATCCTAAGAAATATACTTGTACTGGGAACTAAGAACAAATGACTATGGGTTCACTACTAGGGAAAGAGTGATTAATCTGACCTGGGAGAGTTGAGAAGGGTTCTGAACTAGGCCTTAAATAAGAAGTGTGATTTGGTCGTGTGAAGGATTAAAGGAAAAACATCAGGAATTTAATGAACAAAGATGTGGAGAAAACCTGAAGTTGTTAAAACAAGTTTAGATGAGGGATAGTGAGAACGGGAGGCGGGGTGGGAGTAACAGCAAGAAGGAGGGGAATCTGGCAGAAAAGAAAGATGCAGATTAAGAGGTCTTCAGGGCTGTGAATTTGGAGAAGGCAATGGCACCCCACTCCAGTACTCTTGCCTGGAAAATCCCATGGGTGGAGGAGCCTAGTAGACTGCAGTCCATGGGGTCGCTAAGAGTCGGACAAGACTGAGCGACTTCACTTTCACGCATTGGAGAAGGAAATGGCAACCCACTCCAGTGTTCTTGCCTGGAGAATCCCAGGGATGGGGGAGCCTGGTGGGCTGCCGTCTATGGGGTTGCACAGAGTCGGACAAAACTGAAGTGACTTAGCAGTAGCAGCAGCAGGGCTGTGAATTAAGGTCTATGTGAGCAATGGGAAACTGTGAGCAATGGGAAACTACTGAGAGTGGGAACAGTTTGAGTACCCATGATCCCTATTATGTGCCAAGCACTGGGCTATGTCCTTGGGACGATTAATGGACAAGATGATATAGTCCTTGCCTTCATAAAACCTTTTAATCTTGGGGGAGGGAATTATCAATAAAATGTTACAATACACCATAAATGCAATAATAAAGGAAAAGGAAGATGCTGTCAGAATATACAGTAGGGGGACTTGGTTGACTTGGCAGTAAGGAAGGCTTCCTAGAAGTGACCTCTAAGCTGGCTTCTCCTTTCTGAATAGGAACTAGTCAGGAACACCAGGACCAGGCCAGGGGAAGGGTGGTGGAGGTGCACCAACGTAGGTGGACAGAGGGGAAACGTGTACCCCAGGGCTGGTGTGGGGAGGGGAGGTCATTATGTCTGGAACACAGAACACAAGAAAAAGAAGAGCAAGGGGTCACGGTAGGTACTTAAGCAAGGGGCTAGATTACAAAAAGTCAGGTTGAGGAAGTCTGAACTTCACTCCAAGGGGATTGGGAAACAGTGGTGGGCTTTAAGCAGGGAAGTCAAACTGTCACTTCTGCACTTTAGGAAAATACTAATTTCACTGTGAAGAATGGATGACAGAGGGGTGAGATTATAGACAGAACCTGGTGCTGTGTGCTAAGCCAGCTGTAACAACAGCCCAAAGAAAAAGAATCAAAGAGAAAAACACCAAAGAAACAGCATCAGCAGGACTCAGGAGCTGAGTCTGAGGGGAAGGAAATGGGAGGGCAGGGCCAACACTAATTTCCAGAGTTCTGGCTTGTTCAAATGAGTGAAAGAGGGTTTAATTCAAAGAAAATAGAAACAAAGGAAGAGAACACGGGAAGCAGTGGATGAAGGTTATTTTGAATACGGGGAGTCTGAGGCACCTACAGGACATCCTCTGGAATTATTTAACAACCAGATGATAGCTACAGGTAAAAAAACAAACTTGTGTTCTAGATGAGGGTTTGGAGTTAGTCTGCACAAAGATGGTAAATGGAGACAAGAAGTGAGATGAAATTTCCAAGGAAGGGTACAAAGTGAGCAGAGAAGTGGCCTAGGCCAGAATCCTGGGGAAAGCACTCTAAAAGGGGGAGAGAGAGGCCAAAACCAGGAGGAAGAGATCCAGAAAGGAGCAGTCGGCAGCTAACCAGCGCTCAGGATGCAGAATGTTAATGATACATTTCAGAAGAGCTTTGACAGGAGCTGGAAAACTGACTCCATCAGTCCTCTCTACCAACTTCATTTTCTTCATGACACTAATTTGTTGAAACTCTGGGAAGATCTCCTGGAGAAGGAAATGGCAACCCACTCCAGTAATGCTTGCCTGGAGAATCCCATGGACAAAGCCTGGCAGGCTACATACAGTCCATGGGATCGCAAAGAGTCGGACAGGAGTGAATGACTAACACTTTCACTTTTCATTCACTTCTTCATCTGTGTCTCCCCACTATGTTGGCCAATTTTAGAACAGACTTTCCTATCAAATGAATCCAAAATAAGTGACTGGCCAAGTAATTAAACACATGGAAACTTTGGAATGAAGTAGAAAAGGCTTTAAATTTGAGCTGTATTATTTAACAACTATGTGATCTCTGTAAGCATCCCAATTTCCTCATCCTCACAAAGGAAATTATATTAATATTAATCTTTGGTGAAAAAATACTTTCATACAGAACATGGAAGTCAAACTGACGGATGCCTGACTTTAATCTCGCAAGTCTATTGGGTGCCGATGCTAATGCCTCCCATTCTCCTGCCTGCCTCTCATTTCCCTCTACTTCCCCATGTGAATCCCCTGCTGGGGTAAAATAACCACCGCTCAGCTTCTGTCACCTGGGCACACACTGACACATTCCTTAAGCTGATCTTAGGACATTTCTCTTACCTCCCCTCCCATTTCAATCCCACTCATTCTTCAAGGCTTGACTTAAGATCTCCTCTTTCTCTCAAGCGTCTCTTCTAACCATCCAAGCTACAATGACCTTTCCCCCTCTGATTCTAGCATTTTTCTGTTCCTCTCAGTTAACAACATACTGCAGCAGAGCTTCGTAACTAGAGTAGCAGTAATGGTGAGGCTGTAAACAAAACACTACTTTGTATCACTTACTAAAGTACTTAACAAAGGACTGCACACAGTGTGCTCACAAGATTTGAAACTGTCCATATGCAGACCCACTTGGTAACCTAGTGACCACTTGGGGAAGGCACAAGACATTCAACTCAACAGACCTTTATATTCCTCCTCCCTCTCTACTTTCTAACCTACATCTTAAAGAGGGGACAGTCACCAATAGATGTGTGTTCACCTTGCCTGTAGGCAGACCTTGGCCTTCTCTTCCCATCGCTCAGAGACTGTGAGGAGCTCCTGAAGCTCGGCCATCGCTTTCTCCACAGCATGGTGGGGTGCCAAGCCGACCCCAGAGTCTATCAACTTCTTCATGACATCCAAGGTGACCTGCTGAGGGTCCGACAGCGTCAGTCTTACTTCATCCAACCAGCGAGCTTGCTGCAGCTCTTGCTTTAGTCGAGCTAACTCCGGGAGCTCCACATACAGACTGGAGCCCATATCGATCAGCATCTGGAGTTTGGACGAGTCTGGGGTCTCGTCCATCATGGCCTCCTGAGCACGCTCATGAAACTCCTCCACGTCATCAAGCAAATTCTGAAAAGGTCAAAGGAATAAAGAAAAAACTTAGGAGATACAAAATGACTATGGAATACATATGGTTCTGGCAAACTACCAAATTCTAGACCATTTAATAATCTCACCATCATAGCACCAAACAGACATATGATAAAGACATAAATAAGCTTCTCTGTAATTACTTACACACCCCTTTTCAATATGATTAAGTCACTTTATTTTTTTAGGCCCCAAGATCACTGCAGACAGTGACTGCAGCCATGAGATTGAAAGACGCTTACTCCTTGGAAGGAAAGTTATGACCAACCTAGAGAGTATATTAAACAGCAGAGACATTACTTTGCCAACAAAGGTCCGTCTAGTCAAGGCTACGGTTTTTCCAGTAGTCATATACGAATGTGAGAGTTGGACTATAAAGAAAGAATTGATGCTTTTGAACTGTGGTGTTGGAGAAGACTCTTCAGAGTTCCTTGGACTGCAAGCAGATCCAACCAGTCCATCCTAAAGGAAATCAGTCCTGAATATTCATTAGAAGGACTGATGTTGAAGCAGAAACTCCAATACTTTGGCCACATGATGCGAAGAGCTGACGCATTTGAAAAGACCCTGATGCTAGGAAAGACTGAAGGCGGGAGGAAAAGGGGACGACAGAGGATGAGATGGTTGGATGGCGTCACCGACTCAATGGACATGAGTTTGAGTAAACCCTGGGAGTTGGTGATGGACAGGGAGGCCTGGCGTGCTGCCGTCCATGGGGTCGTAAAGAGTCAGACGTGACTAAGCAACTGAACTGGTCACTCAAAAATATTTCATGACTACTGAGTTAGATGCAGGCACTAGTCTAGGCACACAGCATTAAACAAAAAATACAACATCCTTGTCCTCAAGGAACACGTGTTTTAATGTAAGTGGCCAGACACTGAAGACATGAATATAATGCTTCAGTTAGTTTTCAGTGCTATGAAAGTAAAATAGGGCAATTCAATACAAAAGTGATCAGAGGTGATGAGGTGGCACGGGGGAGCATATTACTTCACAATGATGGTCACAACCAAAACCACAGTGAGGAGGTACAGGAGGAAGACTAGCTCAGGAAGGGCAAATAGTAACTGCAAAAGCTTTTAAAGAGGAATGAGCTTGTGTCTTGGCCCAAAGTGGATGATGGAGAGCAAAGTGGACAGAGGAGAAACGTGGTTAAGGAATGAGCAGAGGTCCGATTACACAGGACCATGCAGATTAGTGCCCATCACTTCGCATTCACTGACGGCTCTGGGGAGCCACGAGGATCCTAACCACGGGGAGGTGACGTGACCTGGTTTCTGTTTCACATGATCACTCTGGTTACTGCGTGAGAAGTGAGCGGTCAGAACAAGAGCAAAAGAAGACAGACCAGTTAAGGAGCTGCTGCAGTTATCTAAGGGGCAGAGTCCCACGGTTTCGGGCATAATTTAAGTGACGGAGATGATGACTAGCAGTCGACTCTGGGAGACATTTTAGAGGCAATATAACAGCAGCACTAGTTTTGAAACTGAATGTGATATATAAGGGAATAAGGCAATTAAGGATTTTGATTCATCTCATCTAAAATGCCTTTCAGCCCACCACAGGCAAATGGAGTGGCTGCAACTGGATGGACGAGTCTACAGAAAAGAAGAAAGAGTCAGAGCTGGGCATCAACTGGATACAGGTGATATTTAATGTCACCAAGAAGAGATCAGGACCTCGAGAAGAAAGGGCCAAGACTCCCAATATACTCCAAACCCAGAAGCCAAGCTGAGGAGAAAACGAACAGCTTCCCTAAAGAGGAAGGAACTGTGAATTATGAATCTGAGATAACCACAGTGTGGTGTCAGATGTTTAGAAAAGAAAATCTCTCAGGAAGGAAAGCATGGTCAATAATCAGAACACTCCTATGGCACGGGGTTCAGACAATACAACTGACGTTGATTTCACTGTCGATAACCTTGATAAATACCATTTTAGTTACCCAGCCCTGGCCAAATCACAGAAAGACACCACAACTTACCAGAAGTTAACTATCCAGATTAATGTGTCTGAAAGACACTTCTGAGATTTTACATATTCATTAAGCCATGATGGCCCTGGTAATTTCAGAGCCCTGCATTTTCAAAACTTCATGGGCTAGTAATTAACTGATACATTGATTCCTTTAACTAGTTTTCTGCATTTCAATTACATCTACGTTAAATGGAGGTTCTGGCCTAAAAGTAACAGAGAAAAAAAATATTTCTAAACTAGCCTTAGTTCCAGAATTTTAAAGGAGGAATTAAAGACTAAGAATGAAACCAAGCGAGTTCTTACTACCTACTGAAAAACCTTAAACAGCAGCACTTATTTGAGAAAAGAAACATACAGAACAAAAAAACGAAGCAAGACACACTATTCGCTTTACCCCAGAGAGAACGTGATACTCCACCTTTACTTGTCGAGCTTGGCTGATGACACATGGAAGACTGAAGAGCTGCTGGACAAAGGCCTTCAGCTCTTCCACGGTCAGTTTGGTCCGCGTCCTCCCACCATCTGGGCTCTGCCTGGTGTCAGACAATGTTGAGACATAAGTAAGAAAATTCAGTCAGTCCAGCATTAAGGGGGCTTCTAGTCTCTTCAGAATTCTAACCCAAGAAATCCCAAAATACACGTGTCTGAGGGATTTCATTTTCAAATGAGATTCTTAGCTCTTCAGTTAATGGCTCAATGATTCAACTCTCTAAATTACAGTTCTTCCAACCTTACAAGTATTAAACATCTCAAACATTTAATAAATTCTCACAGTAAAATGTTAAGTTCACTGATAAAACTAAATCCTCCATCTCAGGAAACTGAAGATGTAGAACAAAGGCCTTTAACCCGGCTTAGGAGATAATAAACCCTGTGAAACTGACTCCAGATTATGTCTGTATGTACACTTTTCTAAGAAAAGGGTCTCTAAGCTTTGGCCAGATTCTCCAAGGTGGGGAGGTGGGGGTCAGAGACCCATGACAGGTGCGGAGTCCTGACTGATGATTGGTCTCTCATAAAACAAAAGATTAAAAAATGTACAAAGTAATTAAAAACCCAATGTAAACTGCTATAGAAAAAACCATTCAGACACAAGGAATGTGTTAGAATGAAACACCGCCACAGAAAATGAAACATGTGAATTATGGGAAATCCAGGGCATATACTGCCATGCTCCTTAACAGCCTCCCCTGCACCCAGGTCACTCTCTGCTAGCACCTGCCTTCAGCCTGCAGTATCATCTGTTTACAAACACCTATTACACACCTACTGTGTGCCAGGCATGCTTCAAAGCACAGCAATGAGAAGGATGAAAATCCCACATTCTACTCTAGCATTATCTTCCAGTGGGGTAGGAAAAGGAGGAGGAGATAAGAGAGTAAGTAGATTCGTCTATCAGGAGAAAAACAAAGCAGGAAGAAGAATAAAAAGGCTGCAATTTTACAAGGTTGTCAGAGAAAGCTTCTCCAAGAATATGATGTCTAAAAAAGACTTGGAAGAAGCAAGGGAATAAGCCAGCTGGGTATCAGGGAACACAGCCCCAAGGAGGGCCAAGAGCAAACACGCAGGCCCTAAGCAGAGGACATGGTGAGGGTGAAGGGCAGGGGGAGCACGGTGAGGGTGAAGGGCAGGGGGAGCACGATGAGGGTGAAGGGAAGGGGGAGCATGGTGAGGGTGAAGGGCAGGTGGAGCACAGTGAGGGTGATGAGCAGGGGAGGTAGTGCAGGCAGAGCAAGAGAAGCGCGAGCAGCAAGAGACAAAGCTGGGGCATTACTTGGGGAGGGATAACATGGCCTCACAGACAATTAAGACTGTCATTACTCTGGTCAAAATAAAACAGAAAACCACTAGAGAATTCTTCTCAGCCTTACCTGTGTTTCTGCTTTTTGCTCAGAAGCAGCTGAGCCACAGAAGCACACGTCTCAGCTTCTTTTACAGCATCCCTAAGTTTTCGAAAGAGATCATTCTCTGGGTACTTCCTATCCTCAGCATCCTCCAGCATTACTCGTAACTCAATCAAATCTGTAAAAAGAGAGTCATATACTATCACCAGAGAAAATAAAAAGCCACTCACCAATCAATTAGCAAAAACACCATAGCTGTGAAAATCCCGCCAATACAACTGAAGCTTATACCAGGTGGCTTGTTTCTAATTCTGAGAATTTCTCAGTTCAGTTCAGTCACTCAGTCATGTCTGACTCTTTGCGACTTCATGGACTGCAGCACACAAGGCCTCTGTCCATCATCAACTCCCGGAGTTTACTCAAACTCATGTCCATTGAGTCTGTGATGCCATCTAACCATCTCATCCTCTGTTGTCCCCTTCTCCTCCTGCCCTCAACCTTCCCAACATCAGGGTCTTTTCAGATGAGTCAGCTCTTCACATCACGTGGCCAAAGCACTGGAGTTTTAGCTTCAGCATCAGTCCTTCCAATGAATATTCAGGACTGATTTCCTTTAGGCTTGACTGGTTTGATCTCCTTGCAGTCCAAGGGACTCTCAAGAGTCTTCTCCAACACCACAGTTCAAAAGCATCATTCTTTGGTGCTCAGCTTTCTTTATAGTCCAACTCTCACATCCATACATGACTACTGGAAAATCGTAGCCTTGACTAGACGGACCTTTTTGGCAAGGTAATGTCTTTGCTTTTTAATATGCTGTCTAGGTTGGTCATAGCTTTTCTTCCAAGGAGCAAGCGTCTTTTAATTTCATGGCGGCAGTCACTATCTGCAATGATTTTGGAGCCCCAAAGCATAAAGTCTGTCACTGTTTCCATTGTTTTCCCATCTATTTGCCATGAAGTGATAGGACCAGATGCCATGATCTTAGTTTTCTGAATGCTGAGTTTTAAGACAACATTTTCACTCTCTTTTCACTTTCATCAAGAGGCTCTTTAGTTCTTTGCTTTTTGCCTTAAGTGTGGTGTCATCTGCATATCTGCGGTTATTGACGTTTCTCCCAGCAATCTTGATTCTAGCTTGTGCTTTATCCAGTCCAGCGTTTCTCATGATGTACTCTGCATATAAGTTAAATAAGCAGGGTGATAATATACAGCCTTGACTTACTCCTTTCCCGATTTGGAACCAGTCTGTTGTTCCACATCCAGTTTTAACTGTTGCTTCTTGACCTGTACACAGATTTCTCAGGAGGCAGGTCAGGTGGTCTGATATTCCCATCTCTAAGAATTTTCCTCAGTTTGTTGTGATCGACACAGTCAATGGCTTTGACACAGTCAATTAAGCCAAGTAGATGTTTTTCTGGAACTCTCTTTTTTGATGATCCAATGGATGTTGGCAATTTGATCTCTGGTTCCTCTGCCTTTTCTAAATCCAGGTTGAACATCTGGAAGTTCTCAGTTCACGTCCTATTGAAGCCTGGCTTGGAGAATATTGAGCATTACTTTACTAGCGTATGAGATGAGTGCAACTGTGTGGTAGTTTGAGCATTCTTTGGCACTACCTTTCTTTGGGATTGGAATGAAACCTGACCTTTTCACGTCCAGTGGCCACTGCTGAGTTTTCCAAATTTGCTGGCATATTGAGTGCAGCACTTCCACAGCATCATCTTTTACGATTTGAAATAGCTCAACTAGAATTCCATTTCAAAACTCCACTAGCTTTGTTCATAGTGATGCTTCCTAAGGCCCACTTCATTTCATGTTCCAGGATGTCTGGCTCTAGGTAAGTGATCACACCATTGTGATTACCTGGGTCGTGAAAATCTTTTTTGTATATTTCTTCTATGTATTCTTGCCACCTCTTAATATCTTCTGCTTCTGTTAGGCCCATACCATTTCTGTCCTTTATTGTGCCCATCTTTGCATGAAATGTTCCCTTGGTAACTCTAATTTTCTTGAACAGAGAATTGCTCAGTGAGCTGTTAATGTGAGTCTACTTGTAACAACGGTTCCCCAAAATATATGATACATCTGCTGTTAGCAATCTCATTTTATATCAACTTTATCACTTAACAAAAGATTCTCAAACAGGAAATTAAGTCGGTAGTCAACCAACCCATTGGTCTCAAATCTCTTATGAAGCCTAGGACTTTTCCTTAATGGAGGAAAAACACATGAAACAAAACAAGATCTCTTTCAAAGTGAAAACCATTTCAGTGTCTGCTTAAAAAAGGAAGAAACTTAACCTTTCTTGTGATTGAAGTTGGCGGATAATGCTTCTGTAACACGACTGACCCACGTGTCATAGGACTGTGCCCTGACCTTCACACCATAGAGCAGAGAAGGGAGGTCCTCCAATGGGTAGCGATATCTAAAAAGAAGATCACATACAAAAATAAAAACTTTCAAAACCCAACAATAATTTGAAAATAAATTAACATTGAAACAGAATCACCTTAAGGGAAGTACAATGGCCAGGTACACATAAAGAGAAAAACCTAAGCAGCTCACAGAGTTTTAATTCAGAGAAAGTCAAGGAATGTGTGACATCAACTTGATAAAGCAACTCATTTTATTCAGTAAGTTTAGGGCCAACTTTAATGGGCTGATCTTCAAGAAAGGAGGCGGACAGGTAAGAGGTAACTAGAACAAACACAAGGAAGGGCATTACGAACAAGAGTATTAACAATTTTTAAAAAGACTGTAATGGAAGCTTTACAAGAAACGTCTGGATACCTAAGACATTTTTTCTGCATGGGGCAGGGGCACAGATCAGTCGGATGGTAGAGACACACGAGCCGTTCAGGGTTACAGGAGCACGTGAGAGCAGAGAGGAAACAGGTGGTCCTGCAGGCTGAACACTGTCGCTCATCATCAGGCACAAGCTCAAACACCTCTTCCTCCGACATCAGGACACCCTGAAATACAACTGATGTCACCTGATCAAGTCTTTCCAGTCTTTCAAGCATCAGAGAACTTAAAGTGATTAATTTTTTTTCTACTCTGACGACATAAACATGGGAGATACGATGGCACATCCTCAAAATATTTTCTAAAAACATTGCTAACTTTTTATGAGCAAGACTAAAACCTTAGTATCTAAGAATGCACATGTGACTGACAAAAACTTCTTAAAATGCAAGAAATGCTTACTACAAAGAGGTTAAATGTCATTTGTTGAGGGAAGGAAAGGAAGCAGTAATTGGGAGGTACTTTGAAGATGGTTGATAAGGGTTTTTTTGGGCACAGTTAAGCCAAGACTTTTTTATTTGCTAGTATTATTTTTCTAACATATTTTGCCCTAAAAACCTTTTTTAATATACAATTTTGAAAGGTTATACCCTATAATTATTACAAAATACTGGCTAGCTGATAAACTTCTATTTCTTGACCATATAGTGATGACAACAAAGGTTGCCACAGAATAATTCATGAAGTTCTATATGTTTTATGTGGTTTTGTTTTCTATTTAACATAAGAAAAATATAAATCAAAAAGTACTGTCCCCAGGGACAATATACCCTTGAACTAAAAATTTTAGTATTCTGAAAATAACACTGATAGGTACAAACACATGCAAGGATAAAAAGATGTAAAATTACTTAAACTATGAAAATCAAAGTATAATCTATTTCAACAAGGCATCAAAAAGAAAGCTAATCTTTTGCATATAAACAACAAAGCCCCATTATATATATCACAGAAAACTATATTCAATATCCTATGATAAACCATAATGGAAAAGAACATTAAGAATGTATATGTGACTGAATTACTCGGCTGTACAGCAGAAATTAAAACACTGTAAATCAACTAGACTTTAATTTAAAAAAATATTAAAACTGGGAAAAAAGAAAGCTTATCAAATTTGGTATGCCACTTTAAGAAAGTAAGGGCACCTGAAGTGCATTTTACAAAGGCTTCCATTTGATAAATAAGGGGGTCCCCTTTACAGTTTCTACTTACCTGAGCACAGTATTTACAAGCCAATTCCACTATGAGAGCAATCTTCTTTTCTTCCTCCACTTAAACAAGGTAGTGATCTAATAGTTTATTCACTGGCAGACACAACCTAATTCCTTCAATATTTTCTTCTTATCTAGATATCTCCTGGCTGAACTCTATCTTTTCATTTTCTCATAGAGCACTTCGTATTTTCTTTAAAAGTTACTTTAATACAAAAATGGTTCCAAAATGCGTTGCAAGTGTTTCTTACGTTAACAGCTGGCAAACAGGGAATGCTAATACATCAACTGACTAAGTCCTGGCTGCTTTAAGAAATTCTACACCTCTTTCCAAAGCATACTCTAAGGACCACTAACCCTAGAAGGTATTCCACAAAAAAACAAGGAAATTTAAGGGGGAGATAAATGCTATGCATCATACCTCTTCCAACTGGAAATTAACAAACACCAGCATATTAAAGGATCAGGTAAGTTTTACAGTAAAGAATTCCACTAAAGGACCTCCATAGTGATCTGGTGGTTAAGAATCCGCCTACCAATACAGGGAACACGGATTCGATCCCTGGTCCGGGAACCAAGATTCCACAAGGAATCGTGTATCATGGGAAATAAAGCGGGCTATGCAGAGAAGGAGGGAGCATGGTACACACCCAGTGAGGCTAGCTACATAGGGAGGGTTAGGGAAAATGGGCTAAGACAGGCTGAAGACATATATTTTCTCATTTAGTTTCCATTTCAATATGATATTTAGTTTATTTGAAGCATTCAAAATCCCAGCACTGGGTTATTCAGTGCCTCTTATATTCACTAAAAACTTAGATTGGAGGAAAAAGACAAATCGATTAACTCGGACAATCTGCAATCACCAGAAACACAACTTTTGTTTAATTAGAAAGCTGAGAGAAGAACTTGATCTTTCTCACCTAAAGAAACACTATACATAGGACAATTTTAAAAATAAATATATACCTAATAAATTCTACCTGACAGGACTGCATTTTTAAAAATCTGGAGATGCTGACATCAAGATTCCTAAAACTTCAACTTAAACCAAAATGGCAGAAACAAAGGTATGAAATCTCCAAACTAGCAATTTCTGTGTTCAACTTCTAGAGGGATTGAAGATGAAAATGGATTCTTTCCACCATAGGTTCAATTTTTAGTGTATTCCGTGAGCACTATAATCAGCAAACTCACCATCTGCATCACAGACTCTCTTAACCGTGTCTCCTCCTCAGTCAGGAGCGTCAACTCCTTGCACACCATGGCAGCTAACCCCACATCTAAGCATTCTGGATCTGCTGCCATCTTGAAGATGAGCTCCTCATGTGAGAAGACACAATGGCGCCTCAGACGGCGGTAGTGACTCACACACTGACGTCCAATGGGCAGCTGAAAAAAAGACAAGATTCTCAAATTAAAGTACTTGCTTATAACACATTCCAGAACAGAACCACTGCTTACCCCAAATCCTTTTTTTCTTATAAACAACAGAACAAGAACGTCCATTTGAATGTAAGAGGTAACTGTAAATATTAAAACTTTATCGCCCAGCAAGAATTTCACAAAGGCCTTCCCAAAGAAAATCCCCCTAATTCACGATGCTGAGCTTCTAGCCTAAGCAGCTGATTTCCACTCATTACACAGTTATGCACCTCAAGCATGAGTTTGACACATAAATGAGGCAGAACTCTTTTACACCAGTCACATGGGACTGCTCTTACAAGAAAAGGAAAAAAATTATCAAGCTATAAAGGTATAATTGGACGTATTCAACATTGATGTTTCCACAAAACAAAACAAAAAAACACCAGATGCTACTACAAAGGAGGGAAAATGGAAGGGAAGGGAAGGAAAAAGCACTAAACAGTTCACATGGACTATTTTTTATAAGGACTATTTAGATGTTATCTAAAAATTATTTTTAAAACTACCAGTCTGGCCTAGAAAAAATTCAAAGTGCAATCATGAGATTGCATGTACTTTAATTTTAATCATGTACTTTAATTTTCCTACGTGAAATAAATTACTAAATGATCACTTTTCATAAGCCAACAGATACACTAAGATAACTTCTGAAAATCTAACACGCTTCAAATAAAACTGATACTAGCTACACTACACAAACTCTTTCTCTCTCTCCAATTTCTTTCCTTTACTCAAGTGGAAAAACTTGGATGGCTAAAGTTTTTATTTGTATCTGAAAACTGTAACCTCAGAGAAAAAATAAAGTCAACCTCTAAGAACCTTTTGGAGCTCACCTCCATTTTGAGGAAGCAGAGGGGAATCACAGGAATCAGAGCGCCAGAGCACAGTACTATCTCTGAATCAAGCACTATTTCCCCACTCTTTCAAAGAAACAATCTTTCCCAAGAAAATACATGTTGAGCTTATGCTTTTTTTTGAGCTTATATATTAAGAAAAAAAAAAAGTTGAGCTTATGTTCAGCATTTATCTTGTCCACCAACAATATACAATTCTTTCTTAATTCTCAGATATGTAAACATTTCTCAGCCTTAAAGCAAGAGTAAGAAAAAAAATAAAACCAGAGGATTTGCAGTTTTTAATTATCACAAGGAAGCTACATAAAATAGAACTGATTGTCCACTGTAGCTTATAAAAATTTGTACCATCACTTTATTCCAGATATAAAGCTGCTTTTACTTTTCAATTATATCACACTCTTTTCCTAAGGAGTATCAAGGGCTTTCACATATATTACCTCACTTGTCTGAGATCACTAAGTGAATCTTAGCATTTTTTACATAGGAGGTAAAAAAGAATTTAGGACCAGAGAAATTAAAAGCTACCCAAGATTAGACAGCAGTAATAATGAGCATGTTAAAGGTAGAATCATTTCCAACTCATCTCTGAATCACCTGCATTTCCACACTATATCTACCTGGCCAAGGAACAAGTAAATCATAAACACTTAATAAATGTAAGCTGAGTTTTCTGAAATAGAGTTCAAGTCCAAGACAAAGTCCTAAGCTCTGTTTTGCTCTTGTTACTTTCTAATTAGTAAGAAGTTTAGAATGACTAGGTCAAGTAGGATTGTTCATTATTCAATTTCATTCATTAGCTAAGGAAACAATATGACTAATTAGCCCACCAGGCTCCTCTGTCCATGGTATTTTCCAGGCAAGAAAACTGGAGCGGAGAGCCATTTCCTTCTCCATGGCATCTTCCCAATCCAGGGACTGAACCTGGGTCTCCTCCACTGCAGGCAGATTCTTTAGTGACTAAGCCACCAGGGAAGCCCAATTATGAAGTTTAACAAACTAAGATGCCCATAGAAAACATAAGATCCAATATTACTAAAAAAAAAAAAAAAAAAAAAAAACCCCAAAATGTCAGGAGAGGTGACAAAACAACAGAATAGTCTCACTAAAGGAAAAATAAAGTCAAATAGTGTATTACAAGTTTGCAGTTTTACACCCCCACCAATAAGATGTACATACTACTAATTACTTTTTTATATCTACTTCATTTACAAGCAAAATAGCAATCAATGGCAACATCATCTACACAAAAGTGTAGCCCATAGAGATCTCAGTATCATGGCTACCCTTTAAAATAATCTTTTTAAAAAGAATATAGAAAACATAAAATGGCAGGAAGAATAAAATCAACTAATTGTCTATCAGAAGGAAAATAATAAAGGGATGTTTTAAGATAAAAATCAGAACTGGATATTTTAAAATAAAAATCAGAGCTAGCTATTTGATATGGTACAATTAATTCCCCAAAAAGATCTGGTCACCTTTATAAAATCCAAAAAGTGCTCAGAGAAACCAGAGACTAGAGGAATTACGTTCTCTCAGAGAAGATTCAGAAAACATCAACTGCTCATTTAAAATTCAAACAAAATGAGAAAGTAACGAATGAGAAGAACTACAAAACCTTCCAAATAAAAACTACCTGGAACTTTCTAAACCGCAGCAGACATCCCAATCCCTACTGAATACTCATAAACCCTCCCTTCCCAGCTAAGCAAACACAGCAATTACAATGCATCTCCAGGGGTGTTAGTAGACGTACAACAGCCACTTGCTATAGAACAGACCCAGTCAGCAGTGCAGAAGTTCACAGCCTCGGCGAAGTTGTAGCCTTGGTTAAACCCAGAGTGATAGGCCCGAGGGAACGTCACCACAAACTCGCCAGCACACTGATTGGTCCTGTACACCTAAATGCAAGTCAGAAACAGGATACGAAAGCAGAAGAAAACAAAATGAAAACAACAGAAAAAGGAAACATTTCACCAGTTTCAGAAGCGTTTTTTAAACTTGACAACAATAAACTATTAAGCTACACATACCAAAAAATAACATCAGGGTTGAAGAAGCTATCAGTTTCACCTTCTTATAATATTATGTCACTGATAAAATAATTCATGACAAGAATTCTCAGCCCAAAGAAATTTTCAAGGAGAAAACATTCCTCTCACTGAGCTACTAGTTTCCTAACTTGATGACAGTTTTACAATTAAGAGAATTTTTCTTTTATCCCTTTATTCCTATGGTGTACATAGTGGGAAAGGATGAATTTCACTGTTTTTGCATAATTTTTTTTTGGAAACTAACTGATCAGGTCCTATGCCATACAGAGAGCCTCAAATCAGTTTTCCTGAATCTCCTGGTTTTATGATAATACTATGTCTTTTGAAAAGTCCAAGATTTTGTACAAATTAACTCTTTAAAGACAAGATAACATTACTATCGCCCGATCTCCTTTCTCATTAAGGTTATAACTATTTGACTATATGAAGCAAACACTGAATTTATACTTTATCAAATACTAGCACAATTTAAATGTAATAATCATTTTCAAAACTAGATTTAAAAGTAGAAAAGGTGTTCATTGTGTCTTTACTTCATTATCTCATGCAAAAAAAGGCTATAAAATCTTCATATGAAAGATGGAAATATGATCTCCACAAAGATAAGGATCAGTTATTAGAACTACCACTTAAGACACTTCTACTTTGATTAAATGGGATAATAAAGAAAATAAGATGTTTACTAAAACCAAGATATACTGAAAACAACGTTATTCTGACAGGCTGCTGTACATAAAGGTATGATTCACATTTCATAACAACCCATTCTTAATAAAATAAATGTTGTTCCCTTTGGAGTATAAATTCTAATTTGGCTAGAAGAGGATCTGATTTTATTAACTATTATAAAACCAAGCATATATTATGATATACGTTAACTTTAAAATACTGAAGGGAGATGCAAAAAGACTCACCGGTACCCCGTGCTCCATCAACACGTTGGGGTTCATGATGGTGACTAACTGATGCAGGAGGTCAGGCTGGGACTCAAACAGCTCAGGGGCTAGCTCCCTCATCACCTCCTCCAGCTGCTCTGCAGCATGAGACGGCACGCCATACCATGTCTTTGGCTCTCCCCTAGCAAAGAAGTAACAGTTTATCCAGGCAGAGCACGGTGCCCATGAGGCCAGGGTCTCGGACTCAAATCCACTAAACTGTAATTAACTTTGTCTTGCTCTGTGGCCATAGATAATGGGCCCTGAATCCTAGCAACCATTTCAAAAATCTGTGCTACTATTCACAACAGGAGGTAAGGCAAGTGTATACGGACAGGTGGGTATGTAGTTTTCACTATGGAAAGGCAAGTCGAATGAACTCTTTAAGGTAGAGCAGTAAACAGCATCTTCCAACAGAAAAGATGCTATAGGAAAAGCAAGCATTGTACCAAAGGATACTGACATACTGCCTGGTTCACAGGTCCACTGGACATTCCAATTATCCCCACCATGATCAAAGTAAAAGTCAATGCCCTATAGAATATGTCTGTAGAACTTCAACATTACTATCCAAGGAAATAAGCCAAGGAAAGACATTGTTGAAATCCTGAATAATACTTATGAATCTTACAAATTGTTGAAATCCTGAGTTCTATCTATGAATCTTAAGGACCAAACACTTGGCATCAGTAACACACCAGACTTCAGTGGACTAGAGTTTACTTATAATACTAAATTGAAGTTCAAGGAAATTGATTTAATTAGTCATGCAATCTACAGAATAACTTAATCATAATACAATTCACAGTGCTGTCTCTAATAGAAACTTACAGCAATGACTGAAAATGTTCTATATCTATACTGGCCAATACAAGGGTCACCGGTCACAACTGACAAGTAAGCACTTAAAATGTGGTTAATGCAAATGCTGAAGTAAACTTTTAATTTTAAACAACCACACGTGGCTAGAAGCTATCATATTGCAAAGCACAGGGATGAAAGAAAGAAAACCTTTAGTTTGCACAGCCTGACCTGAGCTAAGTTAAGCTAAGTTACTTCAGTCGTGTCCGACTCTGTGCGACCCCATAAACGGCAGCCCATCAGGCTCCCTCGTCCCTGGGATTCTCCAGGCAAGAACACTGGAGTGGGTTGCCATTTCCTTCTCCAGTGCATGAAAGTGAAAAGTGAAAGTGAAGTCGCTCAGTCGTGTCCGACTCCTAGCAACCCCATGGACTGCAGCCCACCAGGCTCCTCCGTCCATGGGATTTTCCAGGCAAGAGTACTGGAGTGGGGTGCCACTGCCTTCTCCGCTGACCTGAGCAGTATCTTTCAAATGGAAAGAAAAATACTATTTGGTTAAGATCGGAATACTGAACATGGAACTGGGTAAGTAAATAAAAGCTGTGGGTCAAATAAAAACAAAAACCAACAAAAAACCTTAACTAATACACATGTAACACAGGCATTTAATTTCAAATACTGAAGGTTAGTCAGATCTTGACTATATAAACTTTAAATATCCTGCCTTACATATCAAAAGTTAAATCAAAGAAATGTTTCCTGTACACTGAATACTAAGAATCACCTGGTCTAAAACCTGGGGCTCGGCTGCACACGTTAAGAGTGGAAGTGTCAGAGACGCTGTACCCTGAGACCCCTACCCAGTACCTTATCCTACTTTGGGTAGGACACACTTTAAAGTCAGTTCTCCCCAACACATCACCTAATTTTATCACACCTTTAGAAAGGTCACCAAGTGTGCATGTTGTTAACAAAAACTGTGCATACCAGTGCAGGTAGTTGATGGAATAACTCCAGTGATCTTCAATGTGCCAGCAAAAGGAGGAGAAGCACATCCCCACATACAGCCACGGCACCTTCATGCCAGAGATGTCCACGTTGATATGTGCAAGAACAGACTGCTCTAGCACAGGCATGTTATTCAAGTTCCAACCAGAAAGCGCATATTCCTACAGAAGGAAAACAGTGTAAATGAGAGCAGAAATGACAAGAGCCCAACAGGTATCTCAAGAGAGTCTTTAAAAACAAAAGTAAAAATTGTGTTAAGTCACAATCATCTAATCCAGAATCTGTGCTCCTTGCTCTCTACGTGTAACTCATATTCCTAAATATTTAGTCCTATCTCCTAAGTGATATTTACATTTCCCTTTAGTTATTTAAGCTATCTCTGGATTACTCTACGCATATAAGGCTTATTATTACTCCCCACCCACCCCCACAGCTTACCAGTAAAATACTGTGAGATTCATTTTAATAGGTTGGTATTGTATATCTACTTTATCCCTGGTAGCATAACTTACCAAAATGTTTATCAATATATTTGTGGTGCCAAGATACTGTGAGGACAAAACGGAATAGGATCCTGAATCTGTGGCCAACGGTGAAGACCAGGATGGTGCAGAAAGTCAGCACCCCCAACCCCAACTATGTGCTCAGTAATGTCCAACTCTTTGTGACTCTGTGGACTGTAGCCCACCAGGCTCCTTTGTCCATGGGATTTTACAGGCAAGAATCCTGGGCAATCACACTACAAACACATCCATTAACAACAACGACAAATTTTTTTGTTTCACAAATGAGTTCAAGAGAAAAAAGAAATTGCAATTTCCAAAAAAAAAAGCACAGCCACAATTAAAAAGGAAAGGTGCTGAGTTTTCAGGTTTCTAACTGGATATAAGCTCTGGACATGAGTTTCAAACACCCACTTCTGAAGCCGTATGTGGCAGAGACTTAAAATGCTATCATCCTTGTGGCAAGCAATTCTCAAAAGGGGCCTAAGGAACCCAAGTGGAGTATAAGGAATCCAGGAGACCCACAAAATCGAACTACTTTCATAACAGCTCTAAGATGCTATCTGCCTTTTTCACTGTCATTCTTGCAAGAGTGTAGTTGAGTTTTCCAGGATATGTGATGTGATACTGCAGAAGTCTGAATGCAGAAACAAGAGAATCTGACTGCCTTCTATTAGAAGGCTGGTAATGGTTGAACCTGGATGCCAGGGAGGAAGGGAGAGAAATTCATTATGATGTTAACTTTTAATCATGTGAAAGTTTCTATAATACAGAGATTAAAACCCTCAAAGTAAAGAGGTTAAATAACCAGTGACAAAGCTGAAGAGAGAATCTGTGAATGAGAGAATCTATGAACATTTTCCTAATGCGATTATCTTAACCTGTGCTCTACTATGACAGGAGGGAAAAAATCAATAATAAGGCTAAAATAAGAAGACAGCCAAAAGACACAGCTTTTGATCATAAAACAAAACAAAAAACGAAAACCCTATTCAGCACATATTAAGTAGTTAGATATTTCTGACTGGACAGTTGGCATGATAAAGAGTGAGACAGTACCATGAATAAACTGGGTCGGTGATACTGTAAGGAGTTACAACGGACTGGTCAGGGCAAGATGGGACTCAAACAAGGGAAGCCAGGGTTGGAACGGTGTGAGCATGCACATTCCCATTCCTGTTTTAGAACATGACTGTAGGCATGATGCTTACCTGCTCACAGAGACATACTACATAGGGAAGGATACAAGAAAAGATGAAACAGGGTCCTCTGTCTAACTAGAGACCTGGGTAGGAAGGAGACTTCTAATCGTGAAGAACTTTTGGAAATGGTGATGTAGGGAGGTTGGGCAGTTCCCTCCACAGAAAACAAGGATAGAACTGAACAAGATTATCAGAACAACCATTTCAAGAAACTAGAACACAATCAAAGGCAAAAAAATTGAGAAGTATTTAGTCTTAAGAAACTACAAGGCTAAATACAGACATTCTCACATAAGCAAAGACAAGAATTCATTGCTAGCAGACCTGCACTACAAATAGAAACAGTCCAGGAGGCTCAAATAAAAAGTATCCTGGACCCACAGGAATGAGAGAAAGGGTACCAGAAAGGGTATATATGCGTAATGACGTAAAAGACTGTAAAAGTCTTTCTTCTGAATTGTTTTAAAGACCATAAGATGGTTTAAAGCAATACTATACTGCCGTGTTGGTGTATTATACAATATGCAGATACAACACACAATACACAAAAGAGAAAAGCAAATGAAAAAAGTTTCCAAGTTTCTAATTTACCAGAAGTCAATACTGAAATGAAGTAGAATGTGATCAGTTAAAGACAGACACTGTTGATGAAGCTGTTTTTTTTTTAAAGCTATATACTGTAATTCTTAGGGAACCACTAAATAACTCAAAATATGTATCTCCCCCCAAAAAATTTCAGGCCAATTAAAATGGTATGATGAATACCTCTTGAACACCAAAAGAAGGCAATAAGAGAGAGAGGAGCAAAAATGCAGGAGACAGAGAAAGCAGCAAGACAGCAGATATAAATCAACCACATTAAGTTTAAATGTACTGAACACTCCAATTAAAGTCAACCTTCACACTAGATTTTTAAAAAGAAAGATTCAAACATATGCTGCCTATAGAGACACAGGCCAGATTCCAAAATACAAACAGCTTCAAGGTAAAACAATGGAAAGAGATACACCATGCCAATGGTAACAAGAGACCTAGAGGGGCCGTATTTTAAACTACGTATCCTTCTCCACTATGTACCTTTTTTTTTTCTTACCATGTGTACGAAAACAGGAAATAGAATTCTCAACTATTGCCAAATATAAAGGAAAAGAAAGTGACAAAGACCAAAGTAAGAGAAAAAGAAAGAAATGATCATCTTACTTTAGCTTTACACATAAAGATCATCTGTTACAATTTAAATGCATATTTGAAAACCTATCTGCCCAGATTTTGAAGGAAACGTAATTGTGGACCTACCAGTGAAATGTAGTATTTTTTTCTAAAGTCATTTTCTACATTTCCAAACAGAGAGAGCTACGCAAAATCTTTTAACTGGAGTTAAGTTTCATGGGGTCACAAAGAGTCGGACACGACTGAGTGACTGAAGTTTTAAATTAATTAAACTGGTTTTAAAATGAAAAGTTAAATGATTTTTAAAGTTACTCTGAATTTATTGTTTTCAAAACGGAAGATTATTTGTAATGTCCAAATTCTACATATTTAGTGTTTTAAACGGATGTGGTCCCTAAGATTAAAGAAAGGCCATTTTCTACTAGCAAAGGCTGGGTTGGCCAGAGGCAAGAAGTATGGATATTACTACATGCTCTGCACCTCTTCTTCCGGCAGCATCTTTCTGCGGCCATCCTTCACAGGAAATCCACTCCCAAAGTCTTTTGAGGAGATGTCAGCTCCATACTCTACAATAACGTCTTCTTCAATGCTGCTCACCAGCCGCCAGAATTCCTTTTCTACCAGTTCTGTGGGGACCATCTACACATGGAAAAGAGAGATGACAGATTACAAACTCACTACAATCATAACCCATTATAACATAACATGCAGGTCAACTGAACAAAACCCATGAAAAAACAGAAACCTTCTCAGTTCTCAGAGTTGAAAAGACTGCCGTCTTGGCTTTTCTGATTGAGGATGGGGAAAAGCTGAAGACGACTTAGATGAAAAACATAATGAAAACAAACAAAAAACCCACAATGAACTTGAACTGCTTTCTTCTGCAAGCTGCTTTCCAACTAAGAAGGATAAAGATGACCCAGGACACAATGAAGAAAAAGGAAATACAAAAATCAAGGCTGAATTTTAATAGCTTTAGAAAATTATTTTGATGGAAAATTTTTAAAGCCCAAGAAGCCCCAGGAAAAGCAGCAAACCTCATAGTACAAATAGCTAAATAAAAGCAGCAACTGCCACATCTTCCACGCTTGTGTGAAAAGGACTGTGCTCAGAGGGTCCACAAACAAGGGAAAGACAGAAGTCAATTTCTCAACAGGGGAGTGCACACTGCCACAAGAAAGCTGAAGGAACAGAAGCAGACCCTGGGCCCCTGATCCTCAGATCCGATGTTCTATCGTCTTTTTCATGCCAATTCTGTTTTTCACAAAATAATGGAAGCTTTTAAAAAGCAAAACAAAAGCTTTGGACTCAGATAAATCTTTCATACTTCCCCAAAGTGACCTAAATACTCACATGGACTGGCATATTGAAATAGTCAGACTTAAAATTATCTGCCATCTCTCCAAAGCTCTGAAGTGTATACTCTCGTACGGCTTGTTCAAATCCAAAAGCTTCTCTAGGTTTATTACATTCCTGGGAAGAAAAAAATATCTAAGATTAACTTACTTAAACTGAAGAAAGTATAAGGCTCTCAGGTATGACCTTCTTTGATCATTTTCCAAGGTGAAACAAATCCAGTCAACTCTAGACCACAAAACACGTATTAATTACTTTCAGTGTGGAACCAGGAAATAATGTTCTGAAACCTCAATTGCATTTTCATGCCTTCCAGAGGAAGGTGGTCATGAGACAGCTTCAGGCTTGGAGCTGGCATTAAGCTCTGGCATTAAGACACACGCCTGGAGGGCTACCAACCTGGAATCAAGCCCAGAGATGTCTATCATCCTTGGTGGAAAAAACAAACATTCAGGGAGGGAGGAAAGGTAATGGAGAAAGGGACAGTCACCGGGTTGCTAGGACACCCAGAAAGAAGAATGTTTTTTTTTTTCTACTACCAATCATCACGACCAATTTCTTAACACAAAGACTTAGAATAGAACTGCTTCTGAATTGCTTAATGTTGAAAATAATAAAAAATAATTAAAAGATCATAAACATATGCTTTCAATGTATCTAAATACACCCAGCCAACTCTTTCCTTTCAACATTCTATCATATTTTGTTAAAATAAACACACCAGGCATTTCATGAGAGTGACATTACTATAATCTTTCAATAACAAATTTAGTACAATCAAGCCAAAATTTAAACAAGTTAACAGATACCACCAGTTTATGTGGCAGCATGAAAACTGGATGCATAGATCCTAAGTTCTAGAGCTTCATATCAGATTTTTACTTTTTTTTTTAATTAAATAAAGAACAAATAACCTACGGATTTCCTCCACTTTTACTGTTTTCCTGGAATATGAATAGTCTAGCAAAAGTCTCATTCATCTGCAGCAATAAACAGAGTTACCAAACCAGTGAGAAAAAGACACTTTAAAAAACAGAACTGAAAAATAAAATAAAATAAAAAACAGAACTGTTACATTTCCAGTCACTATCACTCTTTTAAAAAGCCTAGCAATTTCAAGTTCTGAAAAACAAAGACAGAGGAGAAGCAGCTTCATGGGAAGTGTTGACTGTACACCCGTATGTATGTTTTTGTTCCCTTTAAAAGATAAGGTTGGGTGTGTACCTCGGCCACACACTTAGGACACCTCCAGTCGCCCTTGGGCACGTCAGGCAGTGGGGGAATTAAACAGAACGTATGGTAGCTGTCATCACACCCGTCACACAGCAGCAGCTTATCTTCATTGTTTCCCCGACCACAAAACATACAAACATACAGATCAACCTGTTAACAACAAAATAAAGTAACATGAAAGTTTATTAATAAGTTTATTAAAAAGCAGTATTAAATCTTTACCAGGAATGCCTTAATTGAAACAAAATACTGTACACTAAAAAATAAACATAAGTCCTGAATACTTATTTTAAATAACAGTATATAAACAGCTTTGCATAAAACTTCCTGAATTTCCTCAGAGCTGCTACAAGCAAGTTAATAAAAGTGTATCAAGGTATCGGAGTAAACGACCACTACAAATCTAGGGTACTTGAATGTCAATTTCTATTAAAAAAATATACCATGTCACTTTTCCTACACACAAATGCTCTTCACTGGTAGAGGGCTCAGGACAGAGTATTGTCTAATACAGCTAAGGGTTGACAGAGTCATCCTCTCACTCACTCATTCACTAGGTATATGACTCAGGAACCCTCTGTGTGTATACCACAAAGCAAGGTTAATGTGATATACACCAAAGCTGAAGCTTCAGATGCACTAAGTCTTCGGACTAAATGAACTAACTAAACGACACACCAGACACAGCAAGGTAAAAAAGCATAACTAAAATAAAAATAAATCCTTTCCCTCCTAACACATCTCAGAACACTTACAAAGTTAACAGAGAGAGTTCCTTTCCGTTGTCTCATTTGCATGTTAAATGCGTCTGACCTGTTGGTAACTTTTCGTCTTCGGGAGACCTCATCTTGAAATAAAAATAATTATATAATAATAGTAAAAACTAATGTTGAGAGCTTACCATGGACCAGACACTATTTTAAATTATTTAAATTAATTAAAATCTCACAACACTATGAGGCAGATAAACTATTATCCCCCAGTGAAGATAAAGAATCTGAAGAACAGAGAAGTTAGGTAACCTGCCCAAACTCACACAGTGAGTCAGCAGCAGATTTGGGATTCTAGTCCAGGCAATTGAGCTGCAGAGAGTTTAAGTACTAATTCTGTATTGCCCACATGGAGAACTTATCAGGAACTAATTTGAGACTAGCATTAAGATCACAGCCAGCCAATAAAATTACAAACATAAAAAAGATAAGGTGCTTAATTTTTAAAAGAGTAATAATAAACAATGTAATATATCAAGTAAGTCTGATCACACTGAATATTTGGTGATAGAACAATATTATCTGATCAACCAGAGTTCAGTTCAGAATTGGAATCATGACTTAAGTCATATCAGAAAATGCACAAAAATCAGTATGACTTGTGATTACAGTATTCCATTAAATTCTTATACAGTAAAAACACATCCAACACAATCTTCGTCAAACTGAGTCTTTTAAAACTGACATGTACTTATCTCTGCATTAGCAATTTTACTCACATGCTAATTCTAACATGCTAAGCTGGGAGCACCAGCCATTTTTCAAATAGATTACTTAAATGAAGTGTTATAATATACATCAAGGCAATTACAGAAAAATATTATAATTAGAATCTAAATAATTAGCTCTCCCTAGTATGTTCTGATTCTAAAGGTCAGAAAGACTCCTCTATTTCTTTTCAAAATTAAAAACCGCTAGCTTTAGATCACCAGGTAAGAATCATTAATTTTGCCATTCTCTTATAAATTGGCCTTTAGAAACAATAATTTCTGTGTCAAGTGGAAGGAGGAAATGGAGGAGGAAATTTTCTCCCAAAATAATATAAAAATTTAACATACTAAGGCTTCTTACACCTTAAGATTATCTGCCATTAAAAAGGTGATTTGTCTGGGAATCATGCTGCAAGTCTACAATATAATCCTTAGAAAACCCCACAGCAGACTACGATTCAAGCACAACCTGCATCTGTTATAACCATACCACTACACCTTAATACTTTCCGTGACCAAATAACAGATTTACCTTCCTTTTCTTTTACTCCCATTGCCAAGCCCACAACCTTAGGCCCAGCCCCAAAAATCCGAAGTTTCTTCAGTTCCGTATTTCTATTCACTTCTCCAGATTCTGACTAAAAAAAATAAATAAAAGTCACATTAGTATAATTTTGTGATGCATTAATTTACTTTCTTACATAAGAAAAGTTTCAAGAGCCAGTTAAAAATAAACAAAATTTTTAATTCTCTCTAAATCGGCTTGCTGCCTTATCCCTGATCCAGGAACTAAGATTCCCCCCAAAACAAAAACAAAACGCAACTTGAAGGACCACAAAGAAATGGGAATATGAAAGTGGGTGAGGAGCAGACAAAAATAAATTATGGGCATTTTTTTTCTGATGCTTTCATTAGGCTTTAAAATTATTCTAGGTCACAAGAACACTATAGAAATTACACTGGAATGATTCAGACACAAGAAAATTATATTCTGGTTTTTAAAGGAAGGATGTGTGAAAAATAAAATCTCTCCTTCCTACTCTTCTCACAGTAACCATGAAAATAAAATGTACTAGAAATCATCAGCATGTCTATGAAATTGGCCCAGTATCCAGAATCACTCCAATTTGCCATTTCTGTCGAAGTTATTTAATATTAACAAAAAACTCTCTAAATCAAATTTTACAATTTCCTCCTTGAATATTCATCTCAAAAGTAAATTAAAAAATATGTCTTTCAAGCTTTAAAGAACAGTACGTGAATGACCTCCCCAAACCAGGCATGTGTTCTGCACAGTCAATGAGGTAAAAGTCCTGTCAAAATGGCCCACAGAAACTGATACCTGACACTTGACGCGTCTTGTTCTCTTCGGCAGAATGTTCATTCTTGTTCCCGGTTCTGGCGAAGTTTGGATGTCAGTGCTAAGAACCTCAGGCTCCACTTTTTCCTTAAGGTCTAAATTAGGCATTTGTACACCCTAAAGAATTGAGAGCACAGGAAGAGGGCAGATTCAGTGATAAGAAATCAGATTTGAGAATCAGGAGAAAAATAATAAATTTCTAATATATCCCTAAAACTATTAACACATGAAACCAGATGACAATTTTCCCGCCAAATTGATCTATAGATTCAAGGCAATCTCTATCAAAATCCTAGCAGGCTTTTGCCATAGAAATGGAGTAGATTCTAAAATTTATATGGAAGTGCAAAAATTTTGGAAAATTTGAAAAAAGAACCAAGCTGGAGGACTTATACTACTACCAAATATCTAAACTTACTATAAAGCTATGGTACTCAAGATAGCACAGTATTGTTGTTAGGATGAAACATACAGATCAAAGAACAAAATGGACTAGGAATAAACCTATATATTTATAGTCAACTGATTTTCAACAAAGGTGCCAAGGTTAATCACCTTGGTAAGGCAAATCACCTGGGCAAGGTAAATGGGAAAAAGGCCATCTTTTAAAGAAACGCTGCTGAACTATCAGATATTCCTATACCTCGACGCCCCCAAAACAAACTTTTAGCTTTACCTAAGACTATCACAAAAAATAATCCAAAATGGGTCACAGACCTAAACATAAAAACTAAAACTATAAAACTTCTAGATGAAAACAGACTTCTGGCCTTAGGTTAAGAGAAGATTTCTTAGATATGATAACAGCACAATCCATAAAAGAGGCAGAAAACCGAACCACAGACTAGAAGAATATACTTATATGAAATCATACATCTGATAAAGGACTTATATCCAGAATATTTAGCAAAATTTTATAACAAGTATAAGATGGCAAACAATCCAATAAAAAAAAGATTTGAGCAGACACTTCATCAAGATATACAAATGGCTAATACGCACATGAAAAGATGCACAACACCATTAGTCATTAGGGAAATAAAATTAAAACCACAATGAGATACCACTACACACTCACTAGAATGGCTGTAAGCAAAAAAACTGACAATACCAAGTGTTGGCAAAGATGTGGAGAAACTGGAAGCCTCTACATTACTGGTGGGAATGCAAGATGGTTCAGCCACTTTGGAAAACAGTTTGGCAGTTTCTTAAAAAGTTAAACACAAACTTACCGTATAACCCAGCAATTCCACTCCTAGGTATCTACCCAAGAGAAATGAAAACATATGTCCACACAAAGACTAGTACATGAATATTCATAGCATTATTCATAATAGCCATAAACTGGAAACATCGAAATGTCCATCAACTGATAAATGAATAAACAAATGTGGTATAACCATACAACAGAATATTATTCAGCCATAAAAATGAATGAAGTACTGATACTAAAATACAGATAAACCTTAAGAATCATTAGGCTCAGTGAAAGAAACCATACACAAAATCACACTGTATGAGTGCATCTATGTGAAATTTCTAGAAAAGGTAAAACTACAGAATCAGAAAGCAGATTAGGAGTTGTCCAGGTTTGAGGGTAGAAGCAAGAACCAACTATAAACAAACACAAATAAATCTTCTGGGCTAATGGAAGTGTCCTAAAACTGGATGGTGATGACAACTGCATAAATTTATAATTTATCACAGCTTACTGACTGTGTACCTACAATGGGTGAATTCTGTAGTATGTAAATTCTACCTCAATCAAGCCGTTAAAACAAAAAAAACGCGAATCCAAGTGGAGAAATTTTTTTTAAAAGCTTAAGCCTTGCATAAGTGTAAACATCTTATGTAAGTAAGAAGACATTCTTCACTCCCATTAGCCTTTACCTTGTAAACCATCAAAAACAGTTGTGATTTTTTAAACTTGCTCCCCCAAATTTTGGCACCTGGAGAAACCACACCAACTGCTAGCTAACCTGTTAGAATAAACAGTCTGAAGTGTGTTTCTATATCTGGCAGACACTGGATTTATTCACGCCTAAGAAAAGTGAAGCATCTCACCATAAGGCTGACCCCTGACTGGAAAAGCTCATAGGGGTAGAGAATTCTTTCATAATGTGACTTCAAAAGGGATCCAGTTCCTTTTCCTGGCAGATATCCCAAGCGGCTACCCACTTTAGACCATTTCTTCTCTTTGGTGACCATTTCAAAACCACCTTTGCTGGCGACAATCTGAAAAGAAAGTAAAAATTATTTAGGGAAAGAGGAAGATTCATGTATTTTGACTCGACATCTTGTGTGCTAAATGGAAAAAGTATTTTGGGCCTCGATTTTAGATTTGCTTTCAAGAAACATGTGACAAAGTTGAAACTCACTGATATTTAAAATATGAAAGAGAGACAATGATTTTGGAAGTTTTAAACACTATTGTTTGTTATTGTGCCTACCTTCAATGAACCAAGCATTCAAAAACATTCAATGAATTTATACATTTCACATAATGCACCATGGGAATTCTAAACACATGTATGTACTCTATATCCACAGGGAATTCAAAGTACAAATAAAAGTTAAGAACAGACCAAGTATAGTCATAAGAATATTACATAATACAAAATGAACATTAATACTGATACTAGAAAATAAAGCAACTTAAGAGAATTTTTAAAAACTGTCAAGCGAACAGTGGATTCAGATGATATTTTCAAAAAGAGGCCATCATTTTTAAAAAAGAGAGAAGTTTTACAAGAAAGATTATAAAGAAATGATAAAGAAAGTTCAACTGCAGTAGCTATAGCACAGCATAGGTATTAAGGTAGGAAGTGATGGGAGAAACTGGCCAATTTTTGCTGAATGCTCATATCAAATGAGGGTTTCCATGGCAGCTCAGCAGGTAAAGAATCCGCCTGACGTGGGAGACCTGGCTTTAATCCCTGGATTGGGAAGATCCCCTGGAGAAGGGAATGGCTACACATCCCAACATTCTGGCCTGGAGAATTCCATGGACTGTATAGTCCACAGGGTCACAAAGAGTCAGACACAAATGAGTGACTTTCACATCAAACCAGGAGCAGTACAGAACAGACCTGTACCAAGGCCTCCATCTTCCAGAAGCTGATATTGTACATCGCTCACACTTCTAAAATGTACGCAGTTTTCAGTTTCATTGATGAAAGAATAAAGAAGGCTGTGATGAAGGTATCTGAATTGAAAAAATTTTCCTCTTTGAGTGTACACTATCGTACTCTACGACACCAAACAGCTAAAAGAGAAAAACAATTACCATAGGATCCAGCAATTACACATATCTAGCAGTATACCCAAAAGAAACAGTACTCGCATACCAGTGTTCACAGGAGCATCACTCACACACAGACAGTACGTAGAAACAACCCAAATACCCATCAAGAGTTGAGCAGACAAACAAAATGTGGTAAAGACATGCATGGAATATTATTCAGCCGTAAAAATTAATGAAACTCTGATACATGTGACAACATGGATGAACTCTGAAAACACTATACAAACACAAGAAGATGAATATTGTGTGATCCCATTTAAATGAGATAACCCTACAGAAGCAAATTTGTAGAAAGAGGTTTCACCAGGTGCAAAAGGGTGGGGAAAGTTCTGGAAATGGATAGTAGCAATGGGCTGTACAACACTTTGAAAATACATAATGCCATAAAATTGTACACTTATAAATAGTCAATCATGTGCATTTTACCATTTTTTTCCAAAGACTAAGAGCATGGACTCTGGAGCCAGACTGCCCGAGTTCACACCTCAGCTCTGCTAACAGCTGTATGACCTTGGGTAAGTTACATAATTTGCATCTCGGATACCTATTATTAAAATAGTAATAATAGCAGTACCTCTACTTCATTATGAGGCTGCTGTGAAGCCAAATGAAATAAAACATGAAAAGCACCAGGATAAAGTAAGAGCTGTATTACAAATGTCTGTGTGAGGTGGCAAATTGGGGATGGAGGAGAGGTATACAGACTATAAGTAAGGATGCATTTTCTGCTCTCGTGCTTAGCCCTTTATTACAGCAAAGATGAAACCACAGGCCAGGCAAAATGCTTCTCTAGTGAAGTATCTGAAAGTATGGAAGAAATGAAGAAGTTCATGTCCACAAGAGTAAAACCCATCTCCAATTCTTTAGCTTTTTTTAAAATCATACCCTCAGAGAAGTTCTGTATGTTAATAGGAGTCAACCAGGGAAAAATTAAGTAGAGAAAAAACTTTGATTTCTCAAATTCTGTAGTGTAGAGGAAGACACACTAAGGGTGGTGTGGCCAGAGGGCTGTCTGGAAGCAAATGGGTGATGAGAAGGTCTTTTATTCACAGCTCCCAGGGTCTTTACACTGTCAGCTCTGTTGCAGGTGCTGGAGCTACAGCTGTGAATAAAATAAAGACCTCTGCCCTGCTGAAGCTTATATCCTAGTGGGAGACTAAATGTCAATTTTGAAATGACAAAGCCTGTGGAAAAAACCTTAGAGTAGTTTAAAAGCCTCCCCAGTAGGAGAATGAGGGTGAATTGAAGCATTAAACAGTCACAAACGCCTCATCATGAAGGCAAGAGGTGAGCAAAGACCTGAAGGAGGGGAAAGCAGTGACCCAAGCTGATACACTAGAAACAGCCAGAGTCAAGGCCCACGGGAGAAGCCTGCACACTGAGAAACAAGAACGAAACCAGTGAGGCTAAAGCAAGTGGGAGAAGCAGTACAGAGAGCAAACAGAAGCCTTCTCAATAACGTGTGTTCCCCAACACAATTACCACCATTGCATAACAATCTGCTCTGTATTCTAAGCACTTCCAGCTAAATTTCCATCAATAACGATAGAGCTCCATGGATCCAGTCATGCTTCTCACCCAGGTCTGCCGACTTCTGACAGCAGCATGATCAGGGTGTTGACAAGAGTAAGACAGAACTGACTCACAAAGAAATCAAAGCCACGACTCTGGCTTCATGTTCGCAATACTCCAACAATCTAAGCAGGCCTAATACTTAAAAGCACACAAAACCTAATACTTGCATTTCGACAGTTGAGAGATTCAGAGATTATCATGCATAATTTCATTTACTCCAAACATTTGCCATGCAAGGTATCACACCACTGTCATTAGAAAACATCACATGACCCCATGCCCTAAAGAGAGATACATGGCAAGCACTTAAATTGAACACAAAGAAAACAAACCTTTAATAAAACTTAACAAAAGAGTAATGTCAATCAAGGCCAAAATTTCAGTCCAATGAAAAACAAAGTCCAGTTAGCAGGGGACAATTTTAACAGACAAAAAGCAGCAGCAGTATTCAACTTAAAAGCTCCCTCTCAAAGCTTCACTAAAAAGTTGAGGGACAAAAAAGCATGCTCCCAAGAGGGCAAGAAGACCGAGGGAAAAGGAGATGTCTGAGTGACACTCTAGCAAGCAGAAACAACAAACAAAAAAGCCCCAAGCAATAGAAGAGAGCCAAAGAGCAGCAACATAGAACCTGGAAAGGCTTAAGAAATGGAAGCATCAGTATCTTTAAAATTAAAAAGAACAGTGTTGACTAAAAGCCTATATAAAAGCAGTCAGGCCTCCCCCAGTCAGCACAGCCAGGCAGCCATCCCTCTTCAATCCCAGCAGAAGACTAGAGATCTACTCTCAGCAGAGTCTGAAAGAAGGGACTCGAACCTAGGAAAGAAACAGATAAGTAAACTAGACAATCAGTCTAACAGTCTCATATCCAAATAATGGCAGTTTAAAAAGAGAAAAAAGATAAGTGGAAGAAATTAGCGAAGAATTAAACACAAGAAAAGTTACAAAAACTCAAGGATGGGAGTTCAGATTAGAAAGATTATCAAGTGCAATAAATATATGCAATGAAAATTAACACGTACCAGTGCATATCACTGAATTCTCAAAGTACTGAGAATAAAGATCAGACCTTGTATCTTAGAAAAAGTCACATACAAAGGAACAAGAATTAACATGGCATCATTCTTCTCAATAACAACACTAGAAGCTAGATTATGGAGTACAGCTTTCAAAATAAAATTTTGAAGTAAAACGATTGACAATTTAGACTGCTAAACCCACCAAACTACCAATGAAGTTTAAGAGTAGAACATTTCTAGACAAGCAAAAAATTTACATTTTGTTTACTTTCTTGCCATCAAACTAGCAGAAAACTAGCAGAAGAAATGTTTCACCAAATAGGAATAAACCCAGTAAAAGGAAGACTTAGAACAAGGAGAAAGGCAAATGGAATTCCCAGAATGATGACAGTGAAAGTTCTAAGCTGACCGCAGACCTTAAAAAAAAAACCACCAGTCTGGATTGGAGTAGCAAAGAGAACTCTAGAGGAGTAACTCCAAGAAGGAAATAAAACTGACAGGTTTTTTGCTGGATAAAACCATACTGAGAGATTTTATACTTCTGGAAAGATAGGAAAATAAATCTTTGATACTCAAAGAGAAAACTTACAAAATAAAAAAAGGCAACAGGACCATTAACTCCAAGGAAAATAAAAACTGGTTCAAGGAAACAATCATAGCATGCTATTAAGCACAAGCAGAAGTAAATTTATGCAGTCACAGCAATAATTAAAAAAAAAAAAAATTTAGGGCACTTGAAGTACATAAGGATTTAATTTTTATACCCACTGCCCATCTCTAATAGTAAAAAATCAGTATGCATATTCAAAACTAAAATAATAAAGAAACAGCATGATCACGTTATTTGGAAATATGGAGATCAAAATCAGAAACAGCTAAAAGAACTGAAAGTGGTCAGCTCTAAGGAGCGCTAACAGGAGTGGAGAGATGGAAAAGTGAGAATGTTAGTTTTTACTCTAAGCATTTTTAAAAAGTATTACTTTAACAAAAATCTCTTTTAAAAATGACTAGAATGTTCCTTGCTGCACTGATTATAAACTGTAATTGTTTATGTAAAATTCCACTGAATTATAGACATTCCAAGTAACACTTTTTACGATCAAAAATAATAACCAGTGAGAAAGACAAAGTGACTTAATCAAAACAGGAAACAATCACACTGATGAAGACTCAGCAGACTGAAAACCTGCTTCCCATTAAAAAACAGTGGGAATCAAAGTGTGTTAAAATCATGTCTAACGTAACACAAATTCAAGAGATGTTCATAAGCTGTGAGCCAAAGATGATTTTTTCCCCAAAGTAAAGGGCATACGGAACAACCTAAAAATATCAGAACTCTTGGTCTTCTGTGCAGTTTTCAGCCTGTGCCTCTTCTAGAAAGTAATATGTCCTGTTAATGAGACATTCACCCAGGGACAGAGGGCAGAGCAATGGTCACCTTTGGGGAGAAGTACTGACTGGGAGGGAGAGGAAGGAGCTAAAGGAGTGCTGTGAACACTCGCTGTCTTGATCGGGGTGGTGCTGACACGAGTATATATACACTCTTCTAGAAAGATCAACCCAGCTGGACATTTAGGACTTGTGCATCACACTTTACCTCAAGCCTCAATTTAAAAGAAAATGTTCACGTGGTGAGAAGCAGCAATCTCACTATGATATTTAAGGAAGAAAAGTATTATAAACTACAAGACAACTACAAATCAAAAATGTCTGCCTTTCAGCTTTAAATCTCAGATTTATAAGCATTATCAAAGGTTAGCAGGAAGAGATGTCCATGCGACCTTAAAGATGAAATTCCAATAAACTCCAGGACAATCAAACTTAACTTATCACAAGAGATTTGCTAATTAAGACGTACTTCATAAGCAGTAGCCCCTCCTCTATGGTCAATCAAATCCCACCTAGAAAGCAATGTTTTCCATCAAGTATATCTGAAATTCTAATTTCACAAATTTTCTAGCCTCTGTTCTAGTATCTTAACCAACTACAAGCCTCACCTTGCTCAAAGCATACAGATCCAGGATTTTTCTCTCCACCACAGGGATCTTGAGAGTAGATCCCTGAAGTTCCCAAAATTTTGCTAGTTGATCCAAGAAGTCCAATCTCACTCTGGTCATCGCCTAAGATTAACAAAATAGAAAAGTCAAAAATAGGAACTAAGTTATGATTGAAAAAATGAGTTTTACTTAACAAAGGTATTCATCTCTCAAAAGAAATTCAGACTTTTCATCACTGCTTAAATAAACCTTATAAGTTAAAAAAAAAAAAGAAGCAAACTTTACTAAGTCAAAAAAGTTAATTTATGTGAAAAGTTCTTATCTAAACAAAGCAATTTTTTGTAAAAGTTAACTTTAAGCTAATCAGAAAATTTAACAAATCAAATTATTCTGTTTCTAAGCATTCTATGCCTGACATTTCATCTGTAGATAATATGCACACTTCAGGGACACCAACTCTCTACCTCACTGACATTAAGACTCTTCATCAAGTATCTTAATATAAGAAACTTAAGAAAAACAATAGGTATTAAAATAAAAAAAAAATCAATGTTTTATGAGCATCATAGGAAAAAAACAAACAGCATAACACATTAAGCCTTAACGATCTTTAAGATCTCTCTTTTGTATTCTAGAACAGTTTTTATCCACATTGAAGCATCCTTTGAAAATCTAGCAAGCAAAAGGAACAACTATTTAAACAAATTTCAAACTGGAAAGTTAAGACAGATCAGGAGTATTTAAAGAAAGATCTCAATAAATCAATCGAGTCCTAGAAAAGTTCTGTCAGAGGGGGGAAAAAAACCCCTCCGAAACTAGGTTTTAATAGAATAATTTTTAAAAATATTTCCCAAAAGACTACAGGATAGAGAATCTTCCAACACTAACAACAACAAAAAAGTTTAGCAGAATAATAAGCACCGAAGAAAGCAGATAGTTCCCCATAATCCCAGTTAAGTAGAAAAAACTTTAACTGTTATAAACAACTTTTTTAAAAATCAGAAGCTTCCTTCCATTCAGGCACGATTCACATTAACTCTGAGCCTCAGTTCATGAGTTTCTCAAAGGTCTCCACCTGAAGTCCTGACATGAAGAAATCACTCACCTCAAGCTCATTCAGGCGCTGGACTCTGGGAGTAAAACGGAAGCTTTTGACTTCACATGCAAATGGAGGCTGCCAATCCTAAATAGGGGGGAAAAAAATTCTTCACTACATTGGTTAATCAGCAAGGAATTCATTCTCTTAATTTATGGGATGAGTTGCCACAAATCATGATGACAACACACCAACTTACTAGTCTTCACTAGTGAGAAGAACATTTTTTAGATAATTTATTACTGTCTCCAATTACTTACCTCTAACATTATAATACTAAAATTATCTTATCTATTTCCTCCTCAAATCTCCCACTCTCATTATTTATACTGCACAATTACGCTTTTCCCAATTACTCAACTGGAATGCAATCAGCTCATCTCAATACAGCATCGAATAATCATCCAAGTTTATCAAATTAAAAACAAAATAGAATTTGAAATAAATGAAAAGAGTAAAATTAAAGACCAAAAGATAACGTTTTAAAAGTACTTATATAATATGGACAATGTGTTTTTTCATTCATGTGGAATGTGACACAGCACTTTAAAGTCTACGTTACATAAATGTTCTCTTCAAAGCCCAGCTTCTGGGCAACCAAATTTTTTTAAAAAAATGGAAATTGAAAAAAAAAGTAAGCAAACCCACAAAACAAGGACAATTTCCAGATTGGAGACGTGGTATAACTGAAATGAGATAGCACATTTCAAGTAGAGTTCTAGAGACCAAAGTTTGACTTGGTCTAAATAATACTAAATCTACTTTAAAATGTGAAAAGAAGTTTTTAAAAAATTATCTTAAATTATCTTGGAAACTAAAGAAATCCACCAATACTGAAATTAAATTCTGCTAGTAAACATTTATTTTCAGTAATAATAACGTGACACAAAGGTATATTATTTCAATTTTTTTAAGTAACAAAAAGTAGTCAATTTTTTTTAACCAAGAGGAACCTTGAATAGAATTTCTAATTCATTAAGACAACAGAGTAAATGAACATATGGTTCAAGAAAAGCTTCAGTGCTTAAGGGTTTGAGGTAATCAAGAAAAACAAAGGATTAAGTGAAAATAAATTTTTCATAAAAGTGAAGTTCTGGGAGGATGGCAATACACATACCATCATTCATCACAGCAGTTGTTAATCCTTTGCTTGCGAGTGATGGTCAATCTTAACCAAACTGAGCACAAGAGAAGTAGCTTGTCTGGGTTTTAGAATCAAACTGAGTGATCCAGATAGAAAAATTTACTTTGCCCAAGATCACACATCTGATAAGTTATTTAACTTATCCAGACTCGCCTCATCTGTAAAATGAGACCTTAGGAGGGCTTCAAAGGCTATTAAACAAAAAAAATCTGTAAGTGCTATGTTAGCTGCTCCTCCTCCTCCCTCTCAGCTAACCTCTTTTTATTCACTGCGCTGTATGCTTCTGTGGCAGAAAAAGCCGAAGCTTTTTAAAATACAACATGCAAAAGGGCAAAATTTTAATTACTAGGAGACAAAACTAAAAGCAAGGTATCACTTTAAGAAGCACTCGGGCATAGACATTCAGGAGCACTGAGAGTACTTGCTAGAAATGCAAATTCTAGAACTTCCATATCCAGAAAGTGGTTCTAGACTGGGAATGGGGCCTAGAGATCTGCATTTTAACAAACATTCGGGTGCCCCTGAGGCAAGTGGACCAGAAACACCAGTTGGAAAGCACTGGACCTAACTGGCAGAGGGGAAAAAAAAAAAAAACAAACCTTCTGACCTTGACCAAATCCTCAACCTCTTGGGGCACTGAGCCCCACAAAACAAGGCACAGTATCAGCTTTCCTCACCGGAAGGACTGAGGACCGTAACCAACCTATGGGCAAAACCCAGCTATCTGCCAACAGTTGCGACTCTATATCGTTTAAGATTTCAACGTTTTCTTCCACCTCCGTTATGGACCAATTCTTCCTAAACCTCCGAATTTTTACAATAAACGCTGCGCCTTCTCTTCCTCGGGGAAGACTTTTTTCATTGCAGCAGTAATCAGTCTGGGGTTCTTGTTTGGTGACACCACCCCAAGAGCTTAAGAGCTCAGATTACCACTTAGGAAAGAAACCTTAGCCTAAGATGAGGTCGGCGAACATTTAATCAATTAAGCGTCAACAGGGCTGGGAGAAAGCAGCAGCCGTCGGAACCACAGCTTTTCCCATCGTACAGAAACGAGTGTACAATACACACACACACCCGCGGGTCGGGCTGTCGCGTCACAACACTTCCATCACCTTACAGGCCAAGGAAAGGCCGAAAGCCTTTGTTACCCTTGCCCACAACCCAAGACGGGAAGGCGAGTATCAGTTCCCAAGTTCTGGGCGGAGGGGCCCCGGGGACATCCCTCTCTCGCCTTCGGACCAGCCGACATTAAAACCCCAAAGAAACCAAAACGGAAACAGAGAAACAGCGTCCAGGTGTCGAGAGACCAGGGCGAGCGAACATGAAAGCACAGCGGACCGGAAGGCCGCGCTGAGGCGGTCGGGACTCCGGTACCTTGGGAGGTCGGATTTTGCAGATGCCGGTTTTCTCCGCCATGGGCCGGATGCGGCCAATGAAGCTGAGCGGATCTGTGAACTCCTCCCAGCTGGGCTCAAACACCGGGCACTCCGGGGGCGGCACGAACTCCGCCGCGTAGCCCCCCGGCCCCACGCCCGCCATGGCGGTACCGGGGTCCGCGGGGCGGGGGAGAAGAGCTGGGCTGGGGCCCTGCCGGTTGCGCTCACGTCCCCTGACAGGGGCCGAAGCTCATCTTCTCGGGAGAGACCCGCTCCACACTCGCAGACCGACCCCGCTTCCTCTGGCGTTTGTTATTGTTTTCTTCAGAATTTTTTCCCCTCTCTCCGGTCGACGCTCGCCGGAAGTCAGCGTGCGGCCAAATCCCTCCGCCGCCAGAAAACAAGATTCCTCCGCAACGACGCTCTCCTGAGCGACCTTCCTTCCCCTTCCCTCTCCCGGTAGCTCGGATCGCTTCTGAGTTCCCTGTGTGTCGAAGTTCCGCGCTGTCCACGACTCCCGGCGGCAGAGCCCCGCGGCCCCTCCTACTGGGCGGTAGGGGAGCGGCTGGCCTCACGGGGCGCTCTTCCGGCGCGGAGGACGCGTAATGAGCCGGGGGCAGAGGTTCTGCTTCCGGCAAGCTGAGCTGGGCCCTTCTTTGTGTACGTACGGACCGGAACACAAGCTGCCTATCTTCGCCCGGCTGCCTGTTTCAACTTCCGTGTCCGCCTGTTTCTAAATAACTACGCTTTCCAGCGTCTGTTTTTTTTTTTTGGTCCTTTCATTGTTACTGTCCCTTTCTCATCCCACTCGGCCACTTTTAATCCGCCCCATCTCCATGGCAACAGTTTCAGGCTCAGCAATCCCAGCACATCTCTCACCGGCCGGCCCTCGCCACCATCCAGGAATTGATTTTCGTCCACAGAGAAACAATGGCTGTTGACTTTGCTTTTCCAACCATTGACAACCCCCACAGCTTCTCAACAGCAATCGCTCTCTGGCAGCCATGCGCCGTAAGCCTTTCTCAGTTTTCTGTAACAGCTACGCCAGCTGTTCCGGCCCTGCTTTTCAAACATTCTATGCAAGAGTCCATCTCCACTTCCTGCAAGTTGTGGAGAGTGACGCAGGAAGGACTAAAGAAGAAACCGTGAAAGGACAATTCTTGTTTCTATTGGAAGGAAGACTGACTTCCCAGGGCTTGTTCTCATGCTCCTCGAGCAATCTCAACTTCCCCCACGGACTAAATTACCAGCTATGACTCTCAAATCTGTACTTCCAGCCTGGATTCCTCTCCTAGGCTACAAGTCAATATATCTATCTACCTACCAGACAACTCCACTCTGGTAAACCATGAACTCGTAGTTCCCCACTGGGTTTTTTTTTCAGTATTTCCAGTTTCCATGGATGACTTCATTCATCTACTCATTTGACCTGAGCCAGAAATCTAGAAATAATCCTTAACTCCTCCTCCCTCACTACGCACAATCTGATGTGGAGTTTGCGAGAGAGGGATGGATTGAGAATGACCCTGGGGCATTTGAATGGATGGTAACGCATTGACCTATAGCTAGAATGTAAGAAGCAGAGCACTGTTTAACTGTAGGGGCCACGCGCGGGGCGGGGAGAGAAATGTTACACGTGGGTTCATGCATTCAGCAAGTTACTGAGCATCTGCTTGGGGCGATCTTCTAAATGCTCAATCTATGGACAATGAACAACAAAGCAAAGTATGCCCCCTCACAGAGCACTTACATTCTGACGGTGGAGGGAAACAAAATCATGAGTACTAGCAAATACACTATTCTCAGTGGCCATAAGCCTTAAAAAGTAGTGAAGGGAGAGTGTGAAAGGGTGTTAAGTGGGGATAGGGTGACCAGAGAAGGGCTCAAGGCTGATGACATCTGAATAGAAGCTGTGTTATATATAATGACAACTTGCTACCTCAATATCAAAGGGTAGGAGTTACTTCCAATTAAGGAGATGATATTTGCATTGGCCTTGGTAAGAATTTTATGGGTGAGGGTTCATGGAAAGGGTGAATTCAGATTTTTTTTTTTTAAGTGTGAGCCAAAGCTGCAAAGTGCATGCTGCATTTAGGGAAAAAATGGTTATTTATTGTAATAGAGATAGGTGGGGTCAGATTATGGCAAAGTTTAAATGCCCTGTTACTATATGGATTTCATCCTCTACTCTGGGGAGTCACCAGAAGTTAGGAGCAGGAGTACTGAGACAGTCTGGGCCCTGGGTCCCTTTTCTGCAGTGTTTGCACCTGGACAAGTCTCCTGGGCAACAGAAGAGGAAGAAACCACAAGAGACTAAAAATTACTGGTGCATGCAGCAGATGGGGCAAATTATGAATAAGATAAAGACCAAAACCCAACTGCCATGATCCCTGGACACAGCACCACCAAGGAGTTGGGGGACCACCTAAGCCACCCCTCTGGCCCAACCACCCCTACCCTCACTCTATTTAAAGGACCCACTGGGTGGGTGGGCAGGGGTGGCTTTGAGAGTGAGCCCCAATAAAGCCTTGCTGAAATTTCTCTTCTGGACCCTTTTCAATTTCTATTGACTAAAGGGTCCAGGAACTCATGTAGGTAACAGTATGACCTGTCGAGAGTATGCTTAAAAAAAAAAAAAACCTTTTATAGAACAGATTGTAAAAGGTGGGGGGGAAATCTTTAGGCAAAAATGCCAGTTAGAAATCTATGGAAATAGTCCAAGCTAAAGATAATGCAACATGGAATGGAAATAAATAGTAAGATATAAATTTGAAAGCCAGTAGTATGACAAGATCACCATGATTTTTTTTTTTTTAATGCGGGAGCCAAAGTGAAAGTCGCTCAGTCGTGTCCAACTTTGTGACCCCATGGCCTATACAGTCCATGGAATTCTCCAGACTAGAATACTGGAATGGGTAGCCTTTCCCTTCTGGAGTATTCTGGAGTATATTACTGGAGTATTCCTTTCTCCAGGGGATCTTCCTAACCCAGGGATCGAACCCAGGTCTCCCACATTAGCAGGCAGATTCTTTACCAGCTGAGCCACAAGGGAAGCCCAAGAATACTGGAATGGGTAGCCTATCCCTTCAGCAGATCTTCCCCACCCAGAAATGGAACTGGGGTCTCCTGCATTGCAGGTGGATTCTTTACCAGCTGAGCTACCTGGGAAGCCCCAGGTGCCAAAAGAGAGATAAAAATACTGAGCTAAGATGTCTGGAAAATCTTAACTGTAACTAACAGAAAATCAAAAAAGAGGTGGAAAAGCAGATCTAGAAGATGGCAAATTCCTTTTAGACATGCTTATGTGTCAGACCAGTGAAGAGTCCCAGCTTTTCCTTAGCAGTAGTGTTACCAACCAGGGTCCTTGGACTCTAATCAATATAAATTGAGGCCAGGTAAGAAATTCAGGCGGAGAAAGCAATGACACCCCACTCCAATACTCTTGCCTGGAAAATCCCATGGACGGAGGAGCCTGGTGGGCTGTAGTCCATGGGGTCACTAAGAGTTGGACACAACTGAGCGACTTCACTTTCACTTTTCACTTTCATGCACTGGAGAAGGAAATGGCAACCCACTCTGGTGTTCTTGCCTGGAGAATCCCCGGGAACGGGGGAGCCGGGTGGGCTGCCCTCTGTGGGGTTGCACAGAGTTGGACACGACTGAAGTGACTTAGCAGCAGCAGCAGCAAGAAATTCAGGCAAGGCTTTATTGGGACTCATTCTGCAGCAGGAGGGAGTGAAAACAAGTTAACGGGTGCCCTGGCTTGCCTCTGGGCCAAAGGGGTGGCTTATGTGGTCTGTCTGCCACATTAATGGTTCTGTGTGCAAGCAGCAGTTGGGTTTTGGCCTTTTTGTTTCTAACTGTTCATGATTTTCCACAACCCCGCATGCACAGTTATTTTTATTCCCTTATAGTTTCTTTATATTCTGTTGCTGGAGGAGTCATTTATCAAGGTGCAAGCACTGCAGTAAAGGGTCCCCCGTCCCAGCCCATCCCCAAAGCTGTAGCCCTGAGACTAAAGTGCCTTTCCCCCTACTTCTTGCTCTTCTGCAAAGATGAAACCACAATTGGCTTTTGAACAAACTATATGATTTAAGGAAGTTTCTCACACCTCTTAGGAAAAGGAGGTAGTGCCTGCTACCTGATAAAAAGCCCTTTCATATACATATTCTTCTGACTGTACAAACTGATCCAGCAAGTCCTGTCTTGGCTCTAGGCCACCAGATCATTGAAGGAGAAACTATAATATCTTAGACTCTTCACCTCCTTAGAGATAAATTCGTATATCACAACTCATAATAATCCTGTGATTATTTACTGCATTCATGAAAACAAGCCTAAACTGGGAGACCTAAACTGCGCCAGGTCTAGCACGACTGACCCCAAACACCACAACCCGGTACCTCCTTCACCAGGAGTGCTGTGTGCAGAGGTGAAACTATATTTCCCAGTAACCTCTGCGGGGCAAGGAACGCGAGGGAGGGCGGGAAGGGGCGGGCCTTTGTATGAACAGCTTTCCTAATGGTGCGCAATCCAGAGGCTGTGTAAGCCAGTGGGCGATTGGCCGGGCTCGCGCCCGCCGCGCCGCCCCTCGGTTTGAGTGTTTTTCTGTTGGGCTCATGGCGTCTGCAGCTCCAGGCAGGGTGAGTAGAGTTCCGGGTTCCAGGAGTGGGAGGTCAGAGAAGGGGTCTGGGAAAGAAAAGAGGGACTGTGCCCGGGGCGGGGGTACTAACTGTGTGAGCAGTGCGGAGGGAAGGGGTGGGAGCCTGAGAGGGCTCGTCGGGAGGCCCGGGCCGTAACGGACAGTTAGCATCTTTATGGGGAGGATAGGCGGCACGGGAGGATGGGGGCTCTGGTCTCCGGGGGATCAAAACAGGACGAAATGGAGAAAGGAGTACGGAATGTAAGCTCCTGGGGTTCCCTCATCGTCCCCGCCGGGCTCAGCCTCACGTTCCTCATTTGTGAAGTTGAGGGATGAGATCCTTCACAGAGTTGTGGGGTTAAAGTAATAAATGTCCAAGTGCCAAACAGATTTTAGTTGTAAGTAGACAAGCTATGGAAAATGTAAACCTTATAAAGATATCATAGGAATGGGTAGAAGCTGGCTGAAACACTGTAATTTGTGTTATAAACAAGGGAAGGGCCAAGTTCTTTCAGGAGACAGGACGATGCTCCCATCTGCAGGTAGAACACACGGTCGTGGGAGAGGTGGGAGCCCCAGAGAACTCTATTCCGTCCCCTCTTAGAGAATGACAAATGCGCTTCCTCTGCAGCTAGTTCGTTTTGGATGGAGTGACTCAGGGAAGAGATGGAGGAGGTGGCACTTGAGTTTATCGTGTGCAGATTGGATTTCATTGATTGAGATTATGAGTGGAGGGAACTATGGACCAGCTGAAGGGAAGCTCCTGAACAAAGACATGGACGCCGGAGTACATTAGGGGAGTGGAGGAAAACAAGGCAGGAGAGGTAGGTTTGGGCCGTACATTTAAAAGCCGTGAGGCTTAGGCAGAGTTTGATTTAGAGCATTAGACTATGAGAAACACCGATGAATCTTAACTTAGTCGGGTGAGGGGTTGAGTAGAACAGTTAAGTCATTGTAGTAGGTTAGGTAAGAAGACATGGAGGATCCCTAAATAACACCTGTCGTTGTCAGAAGAGGGTCAAGAGAAGGAGTAGTGAAATGATTAAACTTTCAAATCCAGGTTACTTGAAAGATGTTGAATTGGTAACTGAAATAGTAAAGTCAGAAGGAGCATGTTTGGGTGACAAAGATGATGTATTTGGTTTGGGAGGCATTAGCTTTAAGATGTTAAAAAATATGTGGCTTGAATGATTTTTTTTTTTTTTAATATTAAGGAGTTTCATTGGTCAGTTATGACCACACTTCTGGGTTCATGACCCAGGAGTGAGCTGTTTCATTCTGATTTTTTCTTTTTTTAAGTTAAACATTTCAAGCTCCAATGGGACACATATAGATGAAAATATGTTACATAATTGGAAATTCAAGTCAGGAGATTGAAAGATCTCATTTATTCATTCTAGAAGTCATTGTAAGTTATTCTTTGCCAGGTCGTGTTTTAGATGATACAGGTAATCATCAAAAAGAAGTGGGAATAATGTTCCCAAAGAAATGGAGAGAGGAAGTAGTAAAGAGAGTTGAACACAAAACCTTTTGAACCAAGGGAATAAAATTTTCAGTGAAAATAGTAATTGTCTGCATTTATTGAGTGCTTAAATGTGCTGGACATGTGCTCTGCTCTTTTATTCCTTTAATCCTTACACCAGCCTGTGACATATATGCTATCATTATCCCCATTTTCTAATGAGTAACTGAAGTTTAAAGAGGTTAAGTAAAAACTTCCTCAAGGCCACACAGCTAACTGGGGACAGAACTTTGGCTCAAACCCAAGTCTGCTTGATTTCAGAGCCTGTGCTCTCAACCACAAAACAATATTTTAAAAGAGGTTAACGTTGTCAGGCACGCAATCAAAGCACTTGTTGAATGGAGAAGGATGGAAGCAAAAGAACAGTTGGACTTATGAATGTGGATGTCTGCTGATGAAGAAGGGCAACTTCAGTGCAGATGTAGTAGCAGAAGTGAGGTTATAAAGCTAAATGAGACATAAGTGTAGACAACTTTTTGTAGGTGTACACTAGGTCAGGAAGGAGGAAGGAAGAGAGGGAGGTGAGAGGTTGCAGGTTGTTAGAAGTTCTTAGAAAGTTCCACTTACTCTTCACTGATTTGAGGACAGTGGCATTTCAGATGCCATCCAGATACATAGACAGGAATGGAGTGCTGCAACATAGAAGAGCCTTAAAAACATCAGGCGAAATAAAAGAAGTCAGTCAGAAAGACTACATACCATATGATTCCACGGGCATGCAAGTCCAGAACAGGAACCTCTGTGGAGACAGGAAGTAGATTGGTGCTTGCTTAGGGCTGCAGTGGAGTGGAATGTAGGGGAGATCTGGAGGTTACCTGGGTTTCTTCTTGAAGTGCTGAAGATGTTCTAAAGCTGCTGATGGTGATGGTTGCATGTGTCTGTGACTCTACTAAGCTCATTGAGCTGTATGTTGAAATGAATGAATTGTTTGGAATGTGGATCATACCTCCTGAGAGGGCAGGTTTGGTGGTGGGAGGTCTGTGTTGGGGGGCTCAGTGTGGGGCATGTTAAGCTTGAGTAGACCTGCTCAGGCAGAAGTGCATGAGTCTTTTGAGGGCGCTCAGGACTGGAGGCTGCATTTGAGAACTGCTGGTGTGTTCCTGGTATTTAAAGCCACAAGGCTGCATGAGGTCACCAAGGCAGTAAGGATGAGCTGAGAACTAGAAGTGACTGAAGATCAGTGGCCAGTGAGGAGAGAGGGAAATGAGGAGCATGTGGTGTCCTGGAGGCCACGTGCAGGAAAGCTCAAGGAGGTGGGGGGAGGAGCGGGGAGAACACGGGGTTGTGAGCAGGAAAATGGCACCTGGAATTAACCAAAGTGGTGTGTGCTTTCACTCCTTGTCACAGAATTGCTCCCCAGGGACTGAAGATTGTAGGCAGACATTTACCAAGCAGAAGAGCACTGGGATAGACTGTTAGGTCACCTCTCGCCTGCTCACAGTCACAGTGGAGTGACAGCAGGCTTGAAGAGAAAGCTTTCCCCAAAGCCAGGTTTACGAAGAACCCCTCCCATGCCCCATCTCCGCATCTTCCCTTCTCCCCCTCTCTCTCCTTCACATAACATGGTATTCCCTCTTTGACAGTGAAGTTTATCTTCCTGAAAATTTCTGTGACAAGATTGATCTGTGTAGAAAGATGGTACCGACAGTCCTACATGCAGGACAGCAAAGGAGCCACAGACATAAAGAACAGACTTTTGGGCTCCGTGGGAGAAGGGGAGGATGGGATGATTTGAGAGAATAATTGAGACATATATATTGCCATATGTAAAATAGATGACCTGTGTGAGTTCCATGTGTGAAGCAGGGCACCCAAAGCCAGTGCTCTGGGACAACCTAGAGGGATGGGGTAGGGAGGGAGGTGAGAGGGGGGTTCAGGATTGGGGGGACACATGTAGACCTATGGCCGATTCATGTTGATGTATGGCAGAAACCATCCCAATATTGTAATTATCCAATTAAAGTAAGAAATGTGATCTGTATTATCAATTGAAATGGAAATTGTGCACGAGCTTTTTAAAGATAAAACAATAGATGCAGCACACCAAATACAGATAACATCAGTGCCTTTGTATTTAACTTAAATTTAGCATGTTGAGTCCTTGGCCTGAATTTCCACTTAATTTCTCTTGGTTATTAGAAAGTTTTCTGTATCTCCCTCTGCTATTATTTCACGGAAAGAATTGTCAATTTGTTTTGCATGTAAATTCATTGCAGAAAACTTTCATATGAGGGCTTTTCTTTTGTGTGCTTGCCATTGAAATGTTAAATGTCAGTCTGATTGTATTTAAAAACAATGATGAGGAAGAATGTCTGAAAAAAAAAAAAAGAATGTCTGAATAAAATCCCGTGATCTGGAGCTGCCCAAATAATACTGCATTCTAAAACGGCACATTCTGATGATGCTGGGTGGACCGGTCTGCGCATCCTATCCTGTTTTTCCTGTTCCTGACCCCTCGTTCTGGATCTTTTGTGTATTCGACAGGTGTGAAAGGACAGCATGAACTTTACCCCGACGCAGTCCCCTGTCTGCAGAAAGTAAGACATTTGCTTATTTTTGAGTTGTTGAAATAAAGAGCCTAGACTTCTGGCACCTGAGTGCCCACTGGCTTAGGAACTAGAAGGGTTTTGGAAGAGAATTTCCCAACTCTGGATTTGAACTATGTTAGCCCTCACTTCTCTATTCTTGTTATGCGGAATTTAGATTAAAAACTAGGACATAGTAAATGTTAATACCAGAATCCAGGCAGTTTGAGTGAGCCTCGATTATAGGGGAAACAACCAACAGACAAAAACAGGAGACTGGACTCTGGCTCTCAGTCAGCCTGCATGACACCTCCTCTTCATCACCCTCCTTGTCATCAACACACTCCTGTTTGTAGAACTTCAGAAATACCTTTTAGTTAGGTTATCCATTAACCTATTTCCCAGAGGTATCAGAAGGCAACACCTTTTTAAAACACGAAACTCAGTAGTATTTCTGTCATGAGCTTTTAATGATTTATAAAGTATTTTTTTCGTCATGCTCATCTATTAAAAGTGCTGCCCATAACCTTCATTAACTACAACTCTGGGCTTGTTTAAACTCTGGTATAAAGTTTCTCTGCTCTGTGGTCTATTTTGTTGTTGTAAACTGCAGGCAGTTAGCTAAAGTGAATTAATTCTCACATGAGAATTTCTCTGCTTCTGCATCATTTGTTTTCTATAACTTTCATTGTCTCGTTTGCTAAAAGCAAACAAACCAAAAAAACCCTCTGATCTAGCCTTTGCACTTGGCTGGTTTTGGTCTGTGTAATTCAAGTCTCTGATGCTAGATGTTGATCTCTGATTGGTTGTGTGATTATTGATGAGGCTTTATTTTTTTTAGTTTTTAAAAAATATTTATTTATTTGGGTGCACTGGGTCTTAGTTGTGACATGCAAAGTCTCAGTTGCTGTGTGTGGGATCTAGTTCCCTGACCAGGGATCAAACTCATGCCCTTTGATTTGGAGCTTGGACTTTCAGCCACAGGATCACCAGGGACGTCCCAAGGCTCTGTTTTCTAATCCTGAATCTTGATCCACTTATATGTCTGTCCCTTAAAGTAAACTTTCATTTTTCAAGTTCTGATTATAAATGAACGGTAATATCTTCTGTATATGCATCTGCGTGCATTTTCCCATTTAATATTGTTCAGATGATTCACTCAGTCATACAGGTATCTCTAATTCATGTTTTCTGTAACTTTGAAAATATTCCATTGTCTGAATACACCACAGTTTATCCATTATCCCGTTGAACAAAAATTTGGAAAGTTTACTGTTTTGTTATTACAAATAATGTTTCTATGAACATTTTTGTGTATGTCACATTATATGTATGTGTAGACAAGAGAATTGCAATTTACTAGATTTAACCAATTTACTTTCTGTAGGTTAATCGAATTACACTCCACCAACAGCATATAAGTGTTCCTGTTACTGTATTCTTAATAGTATCAAATTTTCTGACTGTCACTCTCTGGCCTTACTTAGTTGATATTCCTTTTTTTCTTTTAAATGAACTTTTTTTATTGTCTAACTTGTATTTTGAATCCAGCTTTAAGCCTTTAATACCTGGAGAGCAGTTCATAAGATTGATTATTCACAAACCCGTAACATTAAACTCTCAGGTTTGTGAGCACCTTCATTATGAGCACTTTAAGAACATAAGCCTTATTTTTAATTTGAGGAATTGTAACATCTCATAGACGTTTAGACAGTTTTATGAATGTGTCCTTCTCCGTCTCACACAGGCCTGCAGCTGTCCACAAGCATGAGGCTGCCAGCAGCTTTAGCAGCCCCACCAGGTGGAAGGGTGTGTCCTTCTCCGATTCTGTACAGTCGACTCCCCTGCCTTCGGTGGAGGATCGCTTGGCTGTCCTCTGTCCGTCTCAGGAGCTTCTGGAGTATTATCAGAAGAAGATGTCTGAGTGTGAGGCAGAGAACGAGGACTTGCTGAAGAAGCTGGAGCTGTACAGGGAAGCGTGCGAGGGGCAGGTAAGGAGGACCCGGTGCGGCCGTCCTGGAGTCTGAGCAAGCCCGTCCAGTGCTGGGGACACCCGCGAGTGCCAGCTGGCGTCTGAGCACACGCGTCTGTGTTCTCTGTAGGTCCCTCCCACCTTGCCGAGCTGCCCTCCTCCCGAGGGCCTCACTGGACCACGATGCCCCAGACTGCTGTGTCTCTTCCTCTCAGCCTTCTTGTGCCTCTGGTTCTTTCTCCCTCTCACGCCTGACTTTGCTCCAGTGTCGCCTCCACAACTCCCTGACTTCTCCGTTTACTAAGTGCTGTGTGTCAGCTTCTGGCCGCCCTGTCCCTCTCTAAACAGCACCCCCTTGGCTTCACTCTAGGAGTCGCTGCACTGCCGCATGTGGCCCTGCTGGTTTGTGCCCCTTGCTGGCAGCAGCTCGCCCTGTGGCTTACCCCTGTCCCCCACCTTGGTCCTGGATCAGGGCCTCTGGACCATGGCCGTATCCACGGTGAGGGCTGGCCAGTTCTTTGTCGTACAGACTGTCTGGTGCACAAAGGACGTGTCCAGCATCCCTGGCCTCTGCTCGCCGGATACCAGTAGCCCCCACCCCCACCCCCAAGTGGTGACAGTCAGCAATGCTGTCACCCAGACACACCAGAGTTCTCCTGGGGGCTTAGGCAAACCCCACCCTCCCCACCCTCCAGCTGAGAACCACTGCCTAGAAAGGTCATTGCAAGATGAATTCACAGGAGATAAATCATGGTGTCCTCAGACACCACATGGAAGTTTTACCCTTCGGTGGTAGACTCCCGGTCCCAGCCCCCCCTCCAGGCCCGGGCCCTGCCTTCCCTGCTCTCCTTTGGCCCACAGGCCCCTCTCCTCTGGCAGCCTCACTTTCCGCCCGACCACACTCAGTCACCTGCACCCGTATCTGTCCCCTCCTCCTCACTGCTCCAGGGAGCATAGTGAGGCTGAACAGATCCAGCAGTTTCTGTTTATTTTTTGGCCATGCCACACAGCTTGCAGGATCTCCATTTTCTAACCAGGCATTAAACCCGGGCCATGCCTGTGAAAGCCCCAAATCCTAACCACTAGGCCACCAGGGAACTGCCCTTTGTCTTCTGTCTTTAACCTCTTCTTGACATTGGCTTTTCCTCCTCAGTATATAGGTAGACTCAAGTCTTTCCCAATGAAGGAGAAAGGCCCCCCTCTAGCCAAGCTTCCCTAACTCTTCTCTCAGGGCAGGGATGGCTTTCTTTCCCAGTCAGCCTTCCAGAATAGTTTGACTTGGTCACCTGCTCGGCAACTTCTTGACCGCAGCTGGGTCCAGTCCTCAGCTGCTCCTCCCATGGCTCCAGGATATGTTGCCTCAGTGACCTCTCTGTGACCTCTGCGGTATGTTCCCTATTGACCTCTCCTCTGAGAGGTCTGCTTCTGTCTTGATTCCAGAGTCATTTTTCTTTCCCAGTGTCTGGCTTGCCTCTCTGACTAGTTCTCAGTCTTGATTAACAACTTTCTTTCCTAATTCTTTTTTTTTTGGTAGGTGGGGCGGGGGGAACAGTGAAGTAGAAAAGACGTAAGTTACTGCCCTCAAAACTTTGTCCCTTTGGGGAAGGTAGTGAGAAGTTATAACATAATGGTTCAGAGAAGGTGTGGCCAGCTCATGGACATTCATTTGATTGGCTGGTGGTGAGGTCATCAGGAGTCAGCATCATCCCCCTGCTAGTTCCAACCTGTCTGGGGTCTAAGTACTTGTTGGCAGCATACTGTTAGCATACAATACATTAACTGCTAACTTCTCCCACCTGGAGGGGGTTTTGGTCTCTGGTCTCAGAGCTTAGTAAATCAGGTTCTTGATGTCTCATTGCAGAAAAACTCAGTGAGAGACAAAATGAGACTCAAGAGGTAGAGGGAAACTCCACAGACGAGTATGGGCCACTCAGAAGGTGAGAATGGCCTCTCCTTCCTTAGCCTTAAATGTCAAAGTTCTTTGTGATTCTACCGTAAGTAATCTCATTTTGTCCACGTGTTGTCCTCCTGCCTATGGTGTTGTAGCCAAGCCTTCTGGGAAACAAACTCTCAGAAGGACAATGCAGATAGTGGAGTGCAGTTTATTACAGTGGTGGGCCCAAGGCAGAGTCTCCTCTTACCCAAGGACCCTGACCAGTTTTTGTGAAAACCTTATATACCCTAAGTGTACGTACCCAAACCCCTCTCCCTAAGTTCTCTGAAACTAGTCTGAACAAAGGAAAAGAAAGATATAATCAAAGTTAACCCATGATTCGTATGCCTTAAGCCTAGGTAGTTAACAGTGGACAATTATCAATAGGCCTGTGGTCATACCCCAATAAGCATAATAGAATTTATGATTTTATTCAGTTACACAGATAATTAGGGTATTTTTGTAGGCCGGGGAGAGTCTAGGTACTAGCCGTAGAAGCCCTGGGGCTCTTCCATCTAAGGGGTCTGGTTTTCCAGTTGGTATGTTGTTTCCATAGATACTGGTTGTATAGCTCAAAGTCCACAGTCCGGCCCAAGAGGCAGTCCTGCTTTCAAGATGGAGCCTGTTCTGTCTGTTTCCTCTTTCAACGGGACAATGACACCCCAGGTAACTAGGTCTGACTCCTCCTCCTGCTGAGCTCCATGGTGCTGTGTCCGTATCTGAAGTCAGGAACCCCCTTCCCCCCCACCTATGTGTACGCGTAGACCCCTGCCATCCCCTCCCTCCACTCCTGTCTCTTAATGCTTCTTTCTTCTTCATGATGGCGTCAGTGCCTGTGGTTCTGCCCAGCCTCCCTCCGGTCACTTGCTGAGACCTGCTGATCCTGCCTCCCAGACATTGCTCAGTCCCTTCCAGCCACCTCATCATCGTTGCAACCACACTGTCCAAACTCCTGTTTCATCTCAGACTCTCATGCCACACTCTCAAACTCCTATTCATCCTGAACAGCTCCTAGGATCCAGCGCCTAGGGTCACACTGCTCCACCGACCTCTCACTTTCCGCTCCAGTGATGCTGTGTGTTAGTCCCTCAGTCGTGTCTGACTTTGCGACTCCATGCACTGTAGCCCACCAGGCTTCTCTGTCCATGAGATTCTCCAGGCAAAAATACTGGTGTGGGTTGCCATTCCCTTCTCCAGGGGATCTTCCTGACCCAGGGATCAAACCTAGATCTCTCGCATTGGAGGCAGATTCTTTACCATGTGAGCGACCAGGGAAGCCTGTTTTTAAGAATACTGGAGTAGGTAGCTGTTCCCTTCTCCAGGGGATTTTCCCAACCTAGAGCTCAAACCCGGGTCTCCTGTATTGCAGGCAGGTTCTTTACTGTCTGAGCCATCAGAGATACTGAGGTCCTTGCATTTCCAGCTCTTCCCCGAGAGCACTGCCTTCCTCCATCTCTGCCTTCCTCTCAGGCTTCAGCTCTCTGGTGGCCTCTGACCCTCAGCAGCTGTCAGGGATTCTTCCTGGGCCAGCTCACCCCTCCCCCATGTGTGCTGCATTCAGTCCTCTCAGTTTAATTATTGGCATGTCTGTCTCCCCACACAGTTCCTCCTGCTCTGTAAGCAGGAGTCACACCTTTCATCTTTGCTTTCCAGAGTTTTATAATGCATATTACATAAAAAGCATTAAAGTGTGACTTGGAATTCCCTGGTGTTCCAGTGGTTAGAACTTCGAGCTTCCACCTCAGGGGGCACTGGTTCGATCCCTGGTCAGGGAACCGAGATCCTGCAAGCTGCACATTGTAGCCAGATTAAAGGAGTGGCTAGAACAGGTGGACCATGTGGTGTCCTGGGTTCTGTCGTCCGTAAGAGGAGGTGATGTGAGAGCTCTGAGGTCATTCACCTTGTGGGTTTAAACTCGTCTGTACACAGCCTGTTGTAATTTGGAGCCTGCATTGCTGAAACTGTCCACTTTGTAATATTTCTACGTGAACTGACGCCACTGCGTGCAATAAGAGCTACTCCTCTGAAGCCCAGTATCTTGTCAGCTGCCTTTTTTTTTCCCCACCAGCATAAACTGGAATGGGATTTGCAGCAGAGGGAGGAAGAGATTGCTGAGCTGCAGAAAGCTCTGAGTGACATGCAGGTCTGCCTCTTCCAGGAGCGAGAGCACGTCCTACGTCTCTACTCAGAAAACGACCGCCTAAGAATCAGGTACTAACGGGAGGAAGGAGACGCCAGGGGCATGTTTCTAAACCGCATGGAACGAGATACATTTCTTCTGTGGTCCTCTTGGCTGCGTTCCCAGGGAGCAGGCTCTGAGATAGGGGTTTGCCTGCGCGATGGTCAGTAGGGAGACTCTTAAGGGGAGCAACTCTGAGCAGATTTGGGTTGAGGGAGAATTTGAATTACGATAGAGTCCATCAAGGACTTCCTGGTGGTTCAGTGGTAAAGCATCCACCTAGTGCAGGAGACACAGTTTCGATCCCCGGGTTGGGAAGATCCCCTGGAGAAGAAAATGGCAACCCACTCCAATATTCTTGCCTTGGAAATGCCATGAACAGTGGAGCCTGGTGGGCTACAGTCCATGGGTTTGCAAGAGTTGACACAACTTAGTGACTAAACCACCACCACCAGAGTCCACCAAGGGACAGAGATCTTAGTCAGCCCCACAGGGAGTGATCTGTCATTGGACGCAGCTCCCACCAGGGAGGGATATAAACTTGGGGGAGGCGGCCCCCTTCAGCCCAGGGCAGTTGCTGGAGAAGGACTGAGCCCCTGGGTGATGGGCATCTGAACAGTGTGCCGGAACACCCACTACAGTGCAGTTCTTTTTAATTCTGGTAAAATATACTTAACCTAAAATTTACTCTTTTAATCATTTTTAAGTGTACAGTTCAGTATCGTTAAGTGTCATCATGCAGCCACACCACTGTCCATCTCCAGAACATTCTCATCATCCCACACAGAAAATTTTTATAGGACTTGCATGAAATCTGAGGATTGCTCTGAGCAATGTTGACATCTTAATATTATGTTTTCCAATCCATGGACACAGGATATCTTTCCATTTGTTTATTTCATCTTTAATTTCTTTTAGGAGTGTTTTCAGTATACAAGTCTTTCCTTTCCTTGGTTAATTCCTGAATATTCTTTTTGATGCTGTTGTGCATCAAATTCTTTTCCTAATTTTCTTTTCAGATATTTCATTGTCAGTGTATAGAAATGCATGTTGGATTTGTGTTATGCTCCTTTGCTGAATTCCTTTACTAGTTCTAACAATTTTTAAAATTAAAAAAAAAAAATTTTGTGGCACCCTTAGGGTTTTCTGAGAATAAGATCATGTCATCTGTGAATAAGGATTATTTTATTTCTTGCTTTCCGACTTGAGTGTCTTTTCTTCCTTTTTCTTGCCTACTTGGTCTGGCTAGGACTTCAGTACTAAGTTAAATAGAAGTTGCACAATGGGCAGCCTTGTCTTGTTCTTGATCTTAGTAGAGAATTTGCAGTTTTTCACCATTGAGTGTGACTTTAGCCATGGGTTTTCAATTGTGGCTTTTGTTGTGCAGAGATTGTTTCCCGCTCTTCTTAATTTGTTGAGTGTTTTTATCTAAAAAGGGTGTTGAATGTTGTCAGGTGCTTTTTCTGTATCAGATGATGATCATGTGTTTTCCTCCTTCATTGTGTCCGTGTGATGTATTACTCTGATCAATTTCCATATGTTGAACCTTGCTTGTATTCGAGGAATAAATTCCACTTAATCGTGGTGTATCCTTTTAATATGCTGCCGAATGCAGGTTTACTAATGTTCTGTGGAGGATTTTTGTATCGATGTCTGTAAGGTCTGTAGTGGTTTTCGTGTAGTGTCTGTCCAGCTTTCGTATCAGGGGAGTGCTGGCTGATAGAAAGTAAAAGTAAGAGTAACTGTTGCTTCCTCTTCAGTTTTTGGAAAAGTTTGAGGATGATTGCTGCTAGTCCTTCTTTAAGTGTTCAGTGGAATTCACCACGGAAGCCATCAGGTCCAGGGTGTTTCTTTGTTGGGAGGTTTTTGATTCCTGGCTCAATCTCCTTAATGGTTTCAGCCTTGACCTAATGCAGCACTTCATTTCAGTTCTGGGCCACGAGGAAGGGTCACCTTCCACGACACCTGCTACCCGGGTCAGCGCAGTGTCCCATTTCACCTTCCACGTCACCTGTTACACGGGTTGCCACAGTAACAGCGTTAGCACAGTGTCCTGTGTCACCTTCCACGTCACCTGTTACACGGGTCAGCACAGTGTCCCGTGTCACCTTCCACGTCACCTGTTACACGGGTCGGTGCAGTGTCCCATGTCACCTTCCACGACACCTGTTACACGGGTCAGCGCAGTGTCCTGTGTCACCTTCCACGTCACCTGTTAAACGGGTTGCGGCAGTGTCCCGTGTCACCTTCCACATCACCTGTTACACGGGTCAGCACAGTGTCCCGTGTCACCTTCCACGTCACCTGTTACAAACATTAGCACAGTATCCTGTGTCACTTTGCACGTCACCTGTTACAAGCGTCAGCACAGTGTTCCTTGTCACCTTCCATGTCACCTGTTACATGGGTCAGCGCAGTGTCCCAGAGAAAGGACCTGTTGTCTTCAGACACTGAGCAGTTCCTCTGGCATTATGAGTCTTTGGTGGCGGTAGGCATGAGGTACAATAATCTGTCCTTCATTTTGAAGGGAGTGGCCTGGCATGCCTCGATCAGACCCCTGAAACTTGGCTGATGTGCTATGTAGGGTTTACCTCCGCCCCTTTGGAGTACACTTGAGGGTTCTAACCCATTTGCACTTCTTGTTTGTCCCATCTGATTTAATTTGATAGCTCAGTAGTGAACAGATCCAGGTCCCTTTGGACAAATTTGATACTGAACAGAAGAGCTAATGGTCCTCAGAAAGCCTGTAGAAATATCCTCTTGTTCATGTCACCTGAACGAGAACTGTTCTGGGCCTGTTGATCGTGGAAGGGAGCACATTTGCTTAACCATAGCCACATGCTGTGTACCTAAGACCTGGTTCTCTGCTCTAGCAAAAATGCTACTGCAGCTGGCACAGTCACCGACTTGTACCTACTTGGTAGCACTGCGTTGTTGCCTGTCTGGTTTTGCAGGATCATGCTTGTGAATTAATGGGGATTTGATGGGGACCCTCACCCTTACATCCTTTAGTCTTTGTTTACCATCGTGGCTGGGGTGCAGAGAGGCAGTTTCAGAGGCTTCCACTTGCTTTAACACCGAAACCGAGAAAACAATTTGGAGGTTTTGCCAACTGCCAATTATGTTCATTTCAGTTATACATTTGGAGATGGGGAAATGACTCCTGACTGGGTTTGGATCCAGTGGACCCACTTTGAGCTGGACCGGAACCAAAATTCTGTTTATTACCTGGTTCCTGTATGCCCTAGATAATGCTTCATTTCACTAGGTGTCAAAGTCAGCTCAGACGGCCCAGCAGCCCTTCTCCACAGTGCACAGTTACTGGAATAAATGGCCGTGGGCCCTTGGAAGAAAGGCTGAGTGATCGTGACCATGGACTCTGGCTGAGGCCTCACCAGACCTTACCTCTCGGAGAGTCAGCTTCTTCTTTAGGTAGTAGTCTTGACAGCTGGCTGGAGTGTGGGAAATGGGGCAGAGATTGTGAGTTTGTATAGAATGCAGCCCAGCTCTCCTCCTGCTTTTACTTTTATTTGATTGTTTAGCCTCTCCCCTGTTGACCACTCACCTGTCTTGCTCCTAAGAACACTGTAACAGGTCTGCACATCCCAGGCTCTGAAATCTCATTGTGTTTTTAAAAGATTTTTTAATAAAGTATTGAATTTATAACATGTTGCAATATTACTTCTGCTTTATGTTTTAGTGTTTTGGCTGCAAAGTATGTGGGATTTAGCTCCCTGACCAGGGATCAAACCTGCTCCCCTTGCATTGGAAGGTGAAGTCTTAACCACTGGACCAGCAGGGAAGTCCCTGACATCTCTCTTAAAGTTTGCTTCCTTGGTCCATTTGTGGTATCAACTGTCTGGGGTCAGTTTCCTGGAAAATGAACTCCGCAATGGAGATTTGCTTGCAGGAGGTTTTCGGGGAGTGTGCTCAGGAGTAAACCACCAGGGGGCACTCGGGAGAGTCTGAGTGTGCAGAGGCTAAGTGGCGATTCAGTGACAGCAGGCCTCAGCCCCTGCCACAGGGTGCCCTTCTAGGATGGTCCTCAGATCCTGAAACGAGGTGAGAGGACTGGGTTTCGCACCCCTCAGTAGCCAGGCCCCTGGTGCAGGCTGCTCCTCGAGCAGACAGTTGGTGAGACAGGCCGCCTAGACTCAGAGCAGGCCTGGAGAGAGATCCAGCTGTGAACTGTCAGCTCCCACGTAGCTGAAGAGGCAGATTTGAACAGTACGCCCTGGTGTCTGCCTTCACGCTCTTCAACCAACTGATTGAAGTTATTTCCCGCTGGGTTCTCTGAATTCCTGAATCTAAATGCCTGATGCTCTTAAAATTAGAGCTGAAGTCTAGATAAATCCTATTTAATTTAATTTAGTTTAGTTAATTTTTTGGAGCTTATTGCTGATGTTCTCTCCTCTCTTGACATTTTTGATTTTCAATGTTTCAGGCATACAGCAAAGTGATTCAGTTATGCATAGGTATGTGTATATACCTATAAATATATATATAGGTATACAAATATATTTACTTTTCAGCTTTTCTTCCCCAGGTAAGTTATTACAGGATATTGAGTAGAGTTCCCTGTACAGTAGGGCCACCTACTTTATATCTAGTGGTGTGCATGTGTTAATCCAAACTCCCCGTTGATCCCTCCCCCCTTCCCCTTTGGTAACCATAGTTTATTTTCTACATCTGTTAGTCTGTTTCTGTTTTGTAAATAAGTTTATTTATATCATTTTTCTAGATTCTACGTATGAGTGATACCATGATATTTGTCTTTGTGTGACTTCACTTAGTATAATAATCTCTAGGTCGATCTATGTTGCCATAAATAGCATTATTTCATTCTTTTTTATGACTGAGTAACATCCCACTGTGTGTGTATAGTGAAGTAAAGTGAAGTGAAAGTCACTCAGTCAGGTCTGACTCTTTGTGACCCCATGGCCTATGGTCCATGGAATTCTCCAGGCCAGAATACTGGAGTTTTCTGGAGTATATTACTGGAGTATTCCCTTCTCCAGGGGATCTTCCCAACTCAGGGATCAGACCCAGGTCTCCTGCATTGCAGGCAGATTCTTTGCCAGCTGAGCCACAAGGGAAGCCCAAGAGTACTGGAGTGGGTAGTCTATTCCTTCTCCAGCAGATCTTCCTGACCCAAGAGTCTAACCGGGGTCTCCTGCATTGCAGGTGGATTCTTCACCAACTGAGCTATCAGGGAAGCCCTCTGTGTTTAGAACATCTTCTTTATCCATTCACCCGCTGGTGAACACTTAGGTTGTTTCCATGTCTTGACTATTGTAAATAGTGCTTCTGTGAACACTGGGGTGCATGTATCATTTTGAATTAGATAGTTTTCATCTTTTCCGAATATATGCACAGGAGTGGGATTGCAGGGTCATATGGTAGCTCTATTTTTAGTTTCTTTAAGGAACCTCCATAATGATCTCCATAGTGTCTTCACCAGTTTACATTCCCACCAATAGTGTAGGAGGTTAATCCAATTTAATTTTAACTTGAGGTTATCATTGCTTTAAAAATAAATGAGTCAGAAGGGAGATCCTTTAAACAAACATTTACTTACTCTGGACACAATGTATGTTTATTCTCTATGAGAATTGCAGGGAGCTAGAAGACAAGAAGAAGATTCAGAATCTCTTGGCTCTTGTGGGAACAGACACTGGAGAAGTGACCTATTTTTATAAGGAGCCTCCCAACAAAGTAAGTCCTCCTTTATATAGCAAGGTAGACAAGGCTTTTACAAAATGCAGCCTGGGTCCTTAATCAGACAACTTTGATCCTTGCTAAAGAAGCTCAAAGGAGAATTAGCTACCATGGTCTCAGTTTGCTTTTTTCAGAGCATTTTCTGCAATTACAAACAGGTTTGTGATTTTATTCTTTTTCTTCAAAAGCCTTGGAAAGTAGCATTGTTTACCCCATTCTGCCATTTGGAAACCTTAAGCTTAGAGGAGGAGGTGTCTTGGATGAGATTAGAGAGAGCAGCAGGAACAGACTTAGTGTGGGAGCAAGTTTGAATACTGGGTTCTTTTTAGGGCTTCATTTATACCGATTACAAAAGTAATGCGTGGTCTTTGTTAAAAACAAACACAGATTTCAGAAATCTAATAGAAAAGTGACAGTGTCCCATAATTCTGTACCCTAGAGATAAAGCTTTTTTCCTACTCATATAGAAACATTTATTTGTATAATTGAGATTTCCACTTGTTCACTCTATAAACAGTGCTTCAGTGAACATCTTTATACATATCTATATATGCATGCTTCAGTGTTTCTGTTACTTTCCTAAAAGACCTTGTCAAAGACCACTTTCTTTTTTTTTTTTTTGGTAGATATTGCCAAAGAACCCTGAAATTTTATTTTTCCATTTCTATCACCAGCAGTGGTTTTAGTCAGTGTGTATTCAGTTTGTTAGTGGGTTTTATCCAGTTTGTCTTCTCTGGTCTCCCATATGCATGGCATCCTTATATGATTGTATAAGTTTTGACCAGTTTAATTTATGAATGGTGTTTGATCTGGAGAACTAAAGCTAAAAAATGAAATACTGTATTTATAGGAAGACTATTTCTGTACTTTTTTTTGGCTTCTTCAGGTCAGCATTCTCCAGAAGACTGTCCAGCCTGTAGAAGTACGTGAAAAGAATGAGTCTTCAGCTCTCAGAGCAGGTACCAACTGTATTTTTAGAAATTCTTATTGATGCAGAATTAAAAACCATGGTGCAAATAATTAAACAGTTTTTCCTACTATACAGTGATAATAAATATTCGTAATCATGCTGCTGGTGGTTTCAGATCTTACTGAGCTTTTTTTTAAAAACCTTTCTATGATGTTTTAATAAAGTAGAATAAAAAATATATCTAATTAAAATGCTTATGGTGATAAGTCATAAAATATACTTGGATAACATGTGGAATCACAGGCTATTAATTATTTTCTAACCCTCAGTCTCCTTATCCTTTCCTCTTTTATTAATGGAAATCGCAGTTTTTTAAAATTGAGATATAATTGACATATAACGTTAGTTTTAAGTGTGCAAAGTAGTAAATTGGTATTTGTATATACTACAAAATATTCACCACAATAAGTCTAGCTAATGCCATCACTACGCATGTGGAGAGAAGCACTTTTGAGGTCTGCTCTTAGAAAGGAAACAAAAATTCTAACTCGAAATAACATGCACCCCAGTGTTCACAGCAATATTATTTATAATAGTCAAGATATGGAAACAGCCCAAGTGTTCATCAACAGATGAATGGTTAAAGAAGATGAATGGAATACTACTCAGGCATTTAAAAAAAAATGAAGTCTTGCCATTTGCAGCAACATGGATGGATTTAGAGGGCATAATGCTAAGAAATAAGAAAAATATTGTATGATATCACTTATATGTGGAATTTAAAAAATAAACTAGTGAGTATAGAACAAAAACAGACTCACAGATGTGGAGAACATACTTACTAGTGGTTACCAGCAGAGTGAAGGAACAGAAGGGGCAGAATAAGGGTAAAGGATTAAGAGGAACAAACTACTATGTATAAAATAAATAAGCTACAAAGATATATTGTACAGGACAGGGAATATAGCCAGTACTTTATAATAAGTATAGACAGAGTATAATCTATAAAATTTTTGAATTGCTATGTTGTACACATGAAACAAATACTATAAATTACTATACCTCAATAAAAAGAATAAATAAGCTTCTTGAATCATCTAAATCATCAAATTATGTTTAGTGGAGTTTTAGTGTTGCTTGCTGATAAAATCATTTTGTCCATTGAAAATTGGGTTATACATCATAACTAAAATGTTTAGATTTAGTTTTTGTAATTCATTACCCTTTTTCATTAAATAAGATTTTACAAAGAAATTAGATATAACTCCAAAGGGAAATTTAGTAGTTTATTCTTCAGAAAGATCCAGGTGACATCCTAACAGAGTTCCGTTAAAAGATTCCTATTTGCACAATTGAGCATTGTAGTTATTGTACATTGTCCTTTTTCTTCCTTTCCTTCTCTTCCATATAAAGAAAACCAACTTCTCTGCAAAGATAATGTTGATGCTTGAAAAGCAGAAAGAAAAGCTAAGTGAAGGTCTCCACTGTTTTTTGTTTCAGACTCTAAAGGCAGCAGGAGGAAATCAGCAGGGAGAGAAAAGGAGGTGAGCACTGGGCTGCATCAGAGAGACGTCCAGACCCTCGCCCTCCAGGTACGATCGTCGCGGCTCCGCACACAGGCCTGGAGCGGGTCCTGTGCCCTCACTAGCGTGTGCCACGTGTCTCCTGGCACACGTATTTCCTCTGGGCATCTTGGGATTGGAAATTTGAGGTTGTTCTAATTTCCCAGAGCTCTATCTTTACAACCATTACTCTGTACTGCACCATTCTAGAAGTGCTGGTGTGAACCTGCAGTTCATTCAGCTCATAGGCCGAACCCTCCCACCAGAGTCGTCAGAGTCAGAACTCCCTGTGCAGCTGGCCTGGGACACGCAGAGCTGCAGCTGTCTGTCCCCAAACGGTGACCTTTGGGGGTACATCCATTTGTCTGGTGCATGTATTCCAAAGTCTAAGAAAGTAATGAGTCACCCTCTCACCATCTGGTCATCATATGTCACCTACAACCCTGATTTTTCATCTAACGGCATTCAAGTTCCTGTCCTTATCAGAGGGCGTGTTGATGTAAATGGACAGTTTCTACCTTTGGCCAGTGTCGCCATGTGGGGTCAAGATAGCCTGACTCAGACAAGGAAATCGCATTATACTTGTTTTGCCACACTTTCTAAATTTAAAAATGAAGACATGAGTCTTTCTCTACACAACTGGGAAGTCCCAAAAGGGAGACAGTTCTGAAAGCCCAGAGAGAGAGATGGTGAGAAGGTGAGCATCTCGGAGAGGGGAGACGGGCTTGTCCAGCCTTTCTGGTGTGACTTGGGTGCTCTGCTTGGTGTGGATGGAGTCTGCTCTCATGTGGCCTCAGACCACATGTAAGACGTAAAGAGGAGTCCAGTCGAGATTTTTCTCTTGTTTGTTTTGCTGCTGCACGTCTGTTTTTTTTTGTTTGTGGGGTTTTTGTTTTTCTGGAGAGAGGCTCGCTGTTAGGGGCGAGAAGCGAGCAGGAGTAGAGCGGGAGTGGACGCCTCGCCCCTCTGGCCTGTCCAGGTGGAGGCGCTGCAGGCGCAGCTGGAGGAGCAGACTCGGCTCTCACGGGAGCAGGTGGCAGGGCTCATGGAGGAGAGGCGGATCTGCGTCGAGGAAGTGCAGGTTCATCAGCAGAGAAGCCGGGACAGAATCACAGAGCTCACCAGAAGGTGGGTACTCATGAGCCACACTGGACAGGTTTCAGGTGTCTTCCATGTGGTTTAGAAGGTCCGGGGGTCAGGACTGTCACACTCACTGCCAAGGTGGCAGGTTCGATCCCTGGTGGGGGAGCTAAGATTCCACAAGCTGGCAGTCCTGTCCAGTAGCAGCAAGGGTCCTGGCACTGAAGGAGCCGTATCAGCAGACCCCCACCCCCCGCCTCTCTCCCAGTTCCCTGGCATGCTCATCTGATGCTTTTCCTACAGGACTGGGGCTCTACATTCTCCCCTCAACCCCTCGGAGAGTTGTAGTCTGATCTTACTGTCCTGGAATATCCTTTTCTCCACTGATGGGTTATCTAAGTCAGCATAACAGTCCTTTTCTCTTGTTCGACTTCACATACCTGCACCAGAAAATGGAAACTATGTGTACTGTTTTTACCCCATTCCTGCCTGCCTGTCCCCCACTCTCTGCAGTCTGCTCTTGTTCCCTGTTTTGCTTAGCGTGCCCTGTCTAAAGTCATCACTGAGTTCATTCGTATCTTTCTGTGTGTCTGGGCCTCTGACCACCCCCTTTGAAATCCATCTCCCTTGGTTCCCGCAGCACCTGTCTTTCTTGGTTCTCCCCATTTCACCCTCCTCAGCTGTTTGTCCACTTGCAGTGACCAGAGCTAGGCTGTAGAGACATCTTCAATAAAGTGTGTTTGAAAATGTCAAATTCACCACGACTGAAACTCAACTTTCTCTTTCCCGACAAGCACCCTTCCCCATCTACCTGCTGCTCCATTCTTTCCCATTTAGCCCAGTGCCGTCGCATCCATGTAGTTTCTCAAGTTTGGAGACTCAGGGTCGTTTTCAGCTCCCCACTCTCCAGTTTCTGATTCCAAACCCCGTCATCTGTGAACCTGGAAGCCTCTCCTGTCCATTCTCTGCCCTCTCGTTCTCGGCTCAAGCTGTGTTCTGGTTTAATCATTGCTGTCACCAAGCTGTGTTTTCTGTCGCCTGTCCCCTTGTGCCCTGCAGGCTTCCTCCCTGTGAGTGTCTCCTGCTGCCTTGACCCTTGGGAGTCTCAGCCCTGAGTCTCTGCTCCTCTGGCTATAGCTCACCTCGTTTTTTAGCCAGACTCCTGCGGCTGTGGGTCACGCAGCACTCAACGGTGCAGCAGCCCCTCGCTGTGCGGTCATCCTTCTCTGACCTTCCCAGGAATGGGTGCACTCTTCCTTACACATCTCCCCCACATCGCCTGTGATGACCAGCGTGATTCAGCGATGGACCTTTTCACCTTCTGTTTTAATGATGTCTCTTCCCCAGGGTCTTTTCCTGTGTGCAGAGCAGGCACATAAATAATTCTTGAACACTTGATGACCTTTATCTTACCTTCTCTATCCTGCATTAAATATCCTACATTTTAAAATGTTTTTTCACAGGAATTCCCTGGTGGTCTGGTGGTTAGGACTTGAAGCTTTCACTGCCAAGGGCCCAGCTTCAATCCCTGGTTGGGGAACTAGGATTCCATAAGCCATGTGGTGCGGCCAGAAACAAAAAAATGTGTATATATATGTACACACACGTGTGTATGTGTGTATATGGGCTTCCCTGGTGGCTCAGATGGTAAAGAATCTGCCTCTACTGTGGGAGACCTGCATTCAATTTCAGTCCCTGCGTTGGGAAGATCCCCTGGAGTGTGTGTGTGTATATTCTTTTTCACCTTGCAATCTTCATCCTGTTGGTTTTTTTTATTACTTCACAAACTTTTTTAGTGTCTCTTCCTCCATTCTAAAGCGTGGTCGCTAAACTAGACATGATACTCAAGTTGAACTCGTTGACCAGTGCAGGTAGAAGATGCCCCTGGCCCTTGGCAGGCCCTGCTGCTTCCAACATCATGTCTTGTTTGCATTTGGCTGGTACCTCTCCATCTTTATTTTTGGTATTTTGTGCTTAAGCATAGCATCTCCAGTTTCTATTGGATTTGAATTGTTTTTCAGGGAACAATATTTTTAAATTGTCAGAGTAAAGTATGATTTTACATGTCAGAATATTAATAACCTTCCTAGTTCAACTTCTTCTGCAGATCTGAGCACTTGATTGGCTCCTTCCAGTAGATCAGCATTCTGAGGGTGTTGAATGGCAGGAAATCCAAGGCCATTAATGGCTGCCTGTTAGGTGTCACTTTGAGACCATTTGTACATTTTCAAGAGCGTGCTTCCCCTGTTTGTAACTGAGAGCGTAACACCAGATAGAATAAAATAACCTGTTGCAAGCAAGAGCAGTCCTTGAGGGAACTGACTCAATCTCTCCCTGTTTATACAGACACACGCGTACCTGAATATATTCATCAGATGCCGGTTACTCCTCTGACATTATGTAGTCTTTGTCCCCTTCTCTGTGTACTCTCTTACTCATGAGAAGAACTAAGTGGATCTCACCATATGTGTTCAGTGGAAAACTGCGGTATGGTATTTAGTGCCCTTTGCAAGCAGTCCGATCATTTGATACAGTATATTTCTAGCTGCTGATGTTAAACTGATGAGTTGCTAACTCTTCAGGATATTTTTTTTTTGAAGACAGAAACATCATTTGTCTATTCCCAAATCTCAGCAGGAATCTATTTAGTACCTGTGTATGTCTAGTAGCTGGTACTGTCCTTGATGGTCCTGGTGGCATCTGGCAAAAATAAATGATAAATAAGGTTAAGAAGTGTTGCGCTACAGCACAGGGCGTAGAGTGGAAGCACTGAGGGGTTTCGAAGAATGGAGGGGCCACGTGGGCTGAGGCCATTGAGGTGCTTCCACCGAGGAAGCCTATCTCAGAAAAAGGACAGGATTTGCTGTTGGGCAGCTTGGCCCAACAGCTCACGGGGAGCTCGGCCCAGACAGAAGCAAAGCTGTGTGGATGTTTTTGTTTTAGAACTTGTGTTAACCTTTAGTCAGAACCCCATGACTTAGTTTATTGTAAAGTCTGGTGCCTTGGAAAAGTCCATACTTAGGCTGTGTGTAAATATTTCTGTAGTCCGTCTAATTATGTAACCTGAAATTAGCACCCAGAAAAATATCTGTAAAGGCCGGTCTATGAACCAATGTAGGTGCATTATACCTTGTTCAATAAAACATGTAAGAATGCTGGTGATCAGATGAAGCGTGTTTTTTAAACGCTGATGGTATTTACAGAATCTGTGTATTACACAGTTTTTAAAGGACCTGCATCTTGGCTGCGTTTGAAGTAACTGTCACATGTACTGGGGAAGCATCTTCATGTCCACATCTGTACTTTCTTCCCTAGTCTCCACCACACCCAGGAGCTGCTCTACGAGAGCACCAAAGACTTTCTGCAACTCAGATTTGAAAACCAAAATAAGGAGAAGTCCTGGATGCTTGAAAAGGATCACTTGATGTCAAAGATTAAGGAATACAGGATGCAGTGTAAGAAGAAAGAAGAGAAAATGGGGAAAATATGGCTAGTTCACGAGAGTCATCACAACCAAAATGAATATATTAAGGTAGTTTCCTCTATCTTACAGAATTTTTTTTTTATTCTGGAATTGTTGAAAGAACTCGGAGAATTTCAAAGAACCTAATCATTGTCATATAAGATCCAGTCCAGGAAGCTCTTGTAGCAACGATCTCAAGAAATAGGTCTCAAAGAGTAGCTCTTTGTTACTGTGTTTGGGGATTTAGAACACTAAGTGTTGACTGATCGATAGATTCATTCAACAGATGTTTGTTGAAGTCCTGTGGTGGGCGGGGCTCTGAGTGTACAGCAGCAGAAGGCTAGACCAGGTCTGTCTTCATGGCATTTACATTCTAACAGGTGAGAAAGACTAGAAACATTAACAAATAACCAAGTATGGGTTACAGAAAAGTGGTCCTGGGAGTTCCCTGGTGGCCTAGTAGTTAAGATTTTGGGCTCTCAGTGCATGGCCCAGGTTCATTCCCTGGTCAGGGAGCTGAGATCCCACAAGCCAGGTGGTGCAGCCAAAATACATTAAATTTAGGGAGGGGAAAAAAAGTGGTGTTATAGAATTAGAAGGATTCTGTGAAGATTGTATGTTGCTGTTGGAGGTCTACTTTTGTTGAGAAGCACTGGGACACTATCTGGAGTCTGGCATTTTTGCTGAGACCTGGAGAGTGAAGCTTGCCAGGCAGACCTCGGGGAAGAGCATCAGGGCAGGTGTGAGGGAGCATGTGGCCGTGAGGGGTGGGCACGCAGGGTGGAGGGAGGGCGGCCGTCACGTCACGCTCCTGCTGAGGATGCACAGCTCCGAGCGTCGTCGTGTCTTTGAAGGATTCTGTGTAAGGAAGTGGCATCCAAGTTGGGCTTCTTCAGGATCATCCTGGCTGCTCAGTGGAGCATGTGTTTTAAGTGCTGTTGATGTTTCTTTTTAAAGAAAAACTTAAGAAGTGTATCCCCAAATAGTTTGTAATGTCTTATTTGGTACAATTCCGAACTCTTTTATCTGACTCTTCCAAGAGCCGAAAATATTTGTTTCATTTAAAAAATTTTCTAAAAAATAAAGGGAAAAAAACCCAGAATTTCCTACTCTGTACACATTAAGAAAAAAGCTAGAGAATCCTCCAGAAGTAGGTTTTCAGATGTTCTCCGTGATGTCTTGTTCCTTCACTGATTTAGCACTTCTGGAAGTCCTTTCTTTCTTTCCCTCAGTGCTATTTGAATTACCCAAATTAAAGAACAGATGAATTTTTCTTTCCTTCTGACCCACAGTCCCTAAAGGATAAGCTCATACAAGAGAGAAGGCTGTCCAGCATGTACCAAGAGCAGTGCATTTCCCTGGAAGAAGAGCTGGCCCGGATTCGTGAGGAGGAAGGAGCAAGGAGAGAGATCTTTAAGGTGTGGGGTTCTCTGCCTCTCGGGGGGCGGGCAGCTGGCTAGGGGTGCCCCTTCTGCTCACAGAGGCTCTCCTGTACCCCGGGTGTAGGACCGCACCAGCAAGATGGGGAGACGCCTGCAGGCCATGACTAAGCGCTACGAGGCCTTGGAGACCCGGCGTGTCTTAGAGGTAGAAGGCTTTAAGACAGACATTAAGATTCTCCGGCAAAAACTAAAAGACGTGGAGCAGATACTCTATAAGGTACTTGATCCTGAATTACCAGGAGGGAGTAGAGGTGTGGGTGAGTACACAGCACAAGGGCCCCTCTGAGGGAGGCTGGGCCACATCACCATCCTCCTGGTCTCTCTGAAATCAGTGTAAACAGTGCGTGCCAGAGGAAGACAGGACAGACTGAAGCAACTTAAGGACAATGTCAGAGTATTTCCACCTGAGCTCAGCTCAGCACAAGTATTCATCCCTCCCAACTCAAGGAGTGGGTTCAAAGAGTCGTGTCTTAGAGAAGGTGATGGCACCCTACTCCAGTACTCTTGCCTGGAAAATCCCATGGACGGAGGAGCCTGGTGGGCTACAGTCCATGGGGTCGCAAAGAGTTGGACACGACTGAGTGACTTCACTTTGACTTTTCACTTTCATGCATTGGAGAAGGAAATGGCAACCCACTCCAGTGTTCTTGCCTGGAGAATCCCAGGGACAGGGGAGCCTGGTGGGCTGCCATCTATGGGGTCGCACAGAGTCGGACACAACTGAAGCGACTTAGCAGCAGCAGCAGCATGAGTAAGTGCCTACTTCAATTGTGAATTAATGATGGCTTAAAATATTACATTTTTGCAAATAAAACTCAACACTGAGAGCTGCTCAAGAGCAGGAATACCTTGTTTTATTCTTCTTGGGATCCCCAGTTCTTAGTATGGCTTCTGATTTAGAGCAAGTGGAGGTTAATAAATGTATAAATGAATTAAAAAAAAAAAAAGAGTCGTGTCTGTGGGGAGTTCCTGGGGTTCCTGTGGTGAGGACTCAGCGTTCTCACTGCCAGAATCCGGGTTCAGTCCCTGGTCAGGGAACTAAGATCCCACAAGCCATATGGCCTGGCCAAAAAACTGTCTATTTTACAAATAGGGAAAGTGAGTAACTGGGTTAGAAAGTACTTCTTCCCTATGAGACACAGCTTCACGTAGAATCTGAGGTGCCTCCAGTGTCATCTTAAAGAGATGTAACTCTCCATCCACACACCCTGAGCAGTCACTCTGCCAAGCAGGTTCACACAGAAACAAAGCGATGCTGCCTTTCATGCTTTGGCAGATTTACTAATAATGTCTATATTGGTCTCTTTTCTCACTGTTAATTGTTGATTGTCCTCTGACTCAGGCTTCTGTCCTGTTGTGTAGGGAAGCAATGGTTTCGAGCCTTTTTAGCCCTAACTCTACATTTTCCTTTTCTCAGTGAGTCTCTAGACTAAGCATTGAATCTACCCTGTGAACTAAGAGTATCAGAGAAAGGAGCTGGCACAGCTGGGGCTTCATGCCAGGTTTCTCTCCTCTGGCATCTGCCATAATCACTTCTTTTTTTTTGAATCTCTAGGCCACACTCAACGCCCAGGCAAACCAGGATCTTGCCATTCTGTGTGAGGTTCGTGATAGCAATCGACTGGCACACAAGATACAGGGAGAACTGAGGAACCTCAAGTCCAAAGTGTTTGGTCTAGAGAATGAACTTAGGCTCTGCTGATGTTACAGTTTAGGAATGGCACAGGTCTGGAGTAGGTCTGCCTCCTGAAATTCAAGAAAGTCATCCACTCCCAGAAACCATAGGCACAGAGTTGTCCAGAGTAGTGGTGTCCGTTGTTATGAAGACAAGGGGAAGAATCAACTTTTTTTTTTTTTTTTGCATCCTAAGATTTATGGGTTTTGCTGTCCTGTTAACTGATACTGGGGTTTTTTGATTAATTAATTTTTTTTTTTTTTGGTCTGGATTACAACCTGAATTACTTAGAGACTTTCCCACATTATTTGGGAGTTTATAATGATAGGGGTTTTTTCATTTGTTTGTTTTTGTGTTTTTAAGAAGACAGTGACAAAAACGAAAGTGTTTATTTTTGCTGTCGGCTTGGCTGAGTGTTAAGGGAGGAACACTTCCCCCAGGAGGTTAAGACTCCCACTAAGATTGCCTTTCTCCTGGGCAGAGGGCAAAGGCCACAGAACATAGGCCAGTCAGACATGAACTGTCCTTAATTCTCTCAGCCCTAAGCTGAGGGGCTCTTACTCCTTTCTGGACAGCAGCCTCAAGAAGTGTCACCAGAGGGCACCAGAGACCCTCCTCTTAAGCAAAATAATCATCTGGGAACATAAAGATGCCACTTTGGTAAGAGTGAGTGAAAAATTCAGTATTTTACCAGTGCCATGTGTGTTTTTTTTTTTTTTTAATAATGTATATATTTTAAATTAGCTATTTTTCAATAAAACATAGTGGAAAATGTTCTATTTGAGCTTTCTATAATTTCTTGTTAAAACCACATTTATACTTGTTGATGACTCTGTTTACTTACCTGTCCATGATTTCTGCAGTGCTATATATTTATGATACATCCCTTGAGATTGTCTTGGAGGTAGCAGGAAAGAGAGTACAAGATGATGGCACTAAAACCATATCCATTTTTTTCATCTCTGTCCTTTTTTCAGCAAATAACTGTCCATCTGGGGCAAAGTAATTGTGAACATACCTAGACAGCCTCTGAGAATTCAGTTGGTCTTGACTTAGTATGGTTTAGCTGTGGTTTTTCCAATAGTCATGTACAGATGTGAGTGTTGGACCATAAAGAAGGCTGAGTGCCAAAGAATTGATGCCTTTGAATTGTGGTGCTGGAAAATACTCTTGAAGAGTCCCTTGGATAGCACAGAGATCAAACCAGTCAGTCCTAAAGGAAATCAGCCCAGAATATTCATTGGAAGGACTGATGCTGAAGCTGGAGCTCCAGTACTTAATATGAAAAGACTTGATATGAAAAGGTATCTGTACCTGATACGAAAAGCCGACTCACTGGAAAAGACCCTGATGTTGGGAAAGATTGAGAGCAGGAGGAAGAAAGGGAGCAGCAGAGGATGGGATGGTTGGATGGCATCACTGACTCAATGGACATGACTTTGAGCAAACTAGGAGATAGTGAACGACAGGGAAGTCTGGCGTGCTACAGTTCATGGGGTCACAAAGAGACACGATTTAGTGGCTGAACACAACAGTGGCTTAGAATAGCATCATTCTAATGTACCCACGACAGAGGAAAGGACTCAGGTGTTCATATTTGTGTTAAGGAAAACTGTTAGTAGGCGATGCTGTGTTTTATTTTTTTTTCTAAAGCTGATGGTAGCACATCAAGTGTCTTTCACTAATAAACTGAGACAGGTTCCCAAGGGGACCAGTCCTGGGCTTTCAAGGGATGTTGGTCAGTGGGTGGTACCTCCTTTTGTCCTGACACTCAAGGCCTTGGCTGTCCGTGATTGTTGCTGTTTTGATGCTGGAGAAACAAAAAGGCTTATTAAATCACAGAATTTCAGAGTAAGAAGGAATCTCAGAGATCATGTCGAGATACAGCATTTTATTTTATGTGAAAATCAGGCCTGCCACCACTGACTTGACCAACCAGTCAGTAATGTTTCTAACACCCTAGCCTCAATTCCAGTGATGTTCATCTTCACATTAACCACACACTAGTGTATGGCACCCCACTCCAGTACTCTTGCCGGGAAAATCCCATGGACGGAGGAGCCTGGTAGGCTGCACTCCATGGGGTCGCTAAGAGTCGGACACGACTGAGCAACTTCACTTTGACTTTTCACTTTCATGCACTGGACAAGGAAATGGCAACCCACTCCAACTCTTGCCTGGAAAATCCCATGGACGGAGGAGCTTGGTGGGCTGCAGTCCGTGGGGTCACAAAGAGTTGGACACGACTGAGCGACTTCACTTTCACTTTTCACTTTCCTGCATTGGAGAAGGAAATGGCAACCCACTCCAGTGTTCTTGCCTGGAGAATCCCAGGGACAGAGAGCCTGGTGGGCTGCCGTCTATGGGGTCGCACAGAGTCAGACACTACTGAAGCGACTTAGCAGCAGCAGCATATGTAAAATAGATAACCAACAAGGACCTACTGTATAGTACAGAGAACTCTAATCAATATCTTGTAATAACCTATATGCGAAAATAATTTGAAAAAGAATATATATACATATATATATATATAACTGAGTCTGTGCTATCCACCTGGTACTAACATTGTGAATCAACTGTCTTCAATAAAAGAAAGTTAAACACAATTATCATGTGATCCTGTACTTTGACTCCTTAGGTATACATCCAAGATAAATTACCCATCCAGAAAAATTGTACAAAAATGTTCAAAGCAGCATTATTCATAGTAGCTAAAAAGTAAAAGCAACCCATGTCCAATTATAATCAACTGTTCTGTTTTTTGGCTTCAGTTGACTTCCTATGAATTTCTCACCATAGCAGGTTGTATTTAATACCATTCATTCCTTCATTTAGCATTTCACTTTAAGGTGCTTTGTCCTAGAAATTCTGCTGGATCTTACGTTTGTAGAGAACACAAAAACAGCGTGCTGCAAAGGTTGGCGGGAAGGTGAGTGCTGTGGGTGCAGAGGACGGAGGCGGAGAAAGTGGCTCAAATGAGGCAACGTTGAGCCTAATCAGCGGTGCTTTTGGAGGAAGAGAACTGGGTATTTCAGATGGAAAAACAACAAGAGCAAAGGCAGGGAGAGTGGAAAGTTTGGGGAAGTGTGATACGGGAGACAGGCATAGGACAGGGCATAAGACATGGGATGAAATTTCATTTTATACAATGATATAAATCTGTTACATATTTTAAAATCTTTTGCAATAATTGGAAACATTTGGTTTTGCTTAAAAAGGGAGGGGAGCCCCAATAACCAAAATCAGAAACAGTGATACCAATTCATGTATGAAGAAAGAATTTGAAAATCATACTCACTTTCTTAAAAATCAGGAGTAAGAAGTAAGTATGATGCAATAATAAATATATGAAACATTTATTTCTTGGGAAATCTTTGAGGGTAAGGTACAGTCCAGTGTTCTTGCCTAGAGAATCCCGTGGACAGAGGAGCCTGCTGGGCTGCTGTCCATGGGGTCGCACAGAGACGGACACAACTGAAGTGCCTTAACAAGCAAGCAAGGTACAGTCTATCAGGGTTTACTGCGGTATCTACAGCAACCAAGCAAAGGATGGTCTTTAGGTCTTCAGAAAAAAAGCCTTATCTGCTTTGTCTTTTAAAGTTTCTCTTTTAGCTTTTAACTTAGGAATCAGTTCAGTTCAGTTCAGTCGCTCAGTTGTGTCCGAGTCTTTGTGACCCTGTGAATCGCAGCACACCAGGCCTCCCTGTCCATCACCAGTTTCTGGAGTTCACTCAGACTCATGTGCATTCAGTCGGTGATGCCATCCAGCCATCTCATCCTCTGTCGTCCCCTTCTTTTGCCCCCAATCCCTCCCAGCATCAGTCTTTTCCAATGAGTCAGCTCTGCATGAGGTGGCCATAGTATTGGAGTTTCAGCTTCAGCATCAGTCCTTCCAGTGAACACTCAGGACTGATCTCCTTCAGAATGGACTGGTTGGATCTCCTTGCAGTCCAAGGGACTCTCAAGAGTCTTCTCCAACATCACAGTTCAAAAGCATCAATTCTTCAGTGCCCAGCTTTCTTCACAGTCCAACTCTCACATCCATACATGACCCCTGGAAAAACCATAGCCTTAACTAGATGGACCTTTTTTGGCAAAGTAATGTCTCTGCTTTTCAATATGCTATCTAGGTTGATCATAACTTTCCTTCCAAGGAGTAAGCGTCTTTTAATTTCATGGCTGCAATTCTGACACTGTTTCCACTGTTTCCCCATCTATTTCCCATGAAGTGATGGGACCAGATGCCATGATCTTCGTTTTCTGAATGTTGAGGTTTAAGCCAACTTTTTCACTCTCCTCCATAAATCACTTTAAAAAATTTATTGAAATACAGTTGATTTATAATGTGTTAATTTCTACCATACTGCAAAGTGATTCACATACATACATATATTATTTTTTAAAATATTCTTTGTGGTTTATCAGAATATTGAATATAGTTCCCTGTGCTATATATACAGTTGTTTAGTTGCTAAGTCATATCCATCTCTTTGCAACCTCATGGACTGTAGCCTGCTCGGCTACAGCCATTCATACCATGGAGTTCTCCTGGCATGAATACTGGAGTGGGTTGCCATTTCCCTCTCCATAAATCACTTTTTATCCATGAAATTTATGTGATTTTGCCCAACAGAAAATAGCTCTGGCTATGTTATTTTTGGTTCAGTCTTATGATTCCCACTGCTCTCCACCCACACCACACTAGGTTGGCTACCAAGATTCACCCTTAATATTTACAACATAGCAGACGGTCCTGTCACCACTCACTGCACACAAGAACAGAAGGAAATCGAGGGCTATAGCCCTGATCCAGGAGAGGAATTCAAGGCCAGGTTTCAAGGGAAACATTAGGACTGGAGAGGAAGGGGCAGGTCTGAGAGCATTCACGAGTAGAAAGGACATTGTTTCTTTGTGATGGAGAAGATGTAAGTGTTAGAAAAGAGTCAAGGGTAGTTCTTTTTTTGTGTGTCTAGCTGCATGCGAGATCTTAGTTCCCCAACCAGGGATCAAACCTAGGCTCCCTGCAGTGGAAGCACAGAGTCCTGACCACTGGACTGCCAGGGAGTCCGGAGAGCAGTTCTCTAACCTCAAAGTTTCCGGCTGGGGCACCATGTATACGTGACACTATTAAGTGAGATTCAGCACAAAGGAGACGGAGAAGGCGATGGCACCCACTCCAGGACTCTTGCCTGGAAAATCCCAGGGGTGGAGGAGCCTGGTAGGCTGCAGTCCGTGGGGTCTCGAAGAGTCTGACACGACTGAGCGACTTCACTTTCATGCATTGGAGAAGGAAATGGCAGCCCACTCCAGCATTCTTGCCTGGAGAATCCCAGGGACGGGAGCCTGGTGGTCTGCAGTCCAGGGGGTCGGTGAGAGTCGGACATGACCAAGGGACTTCCTACTTTCACTTTCTACTTTCATGCATTGGAGAAGGAAATGGCAACCCACTCCAGCGTTCTTGCCTGGAGAATCCCAGGGACAGGGGAGTCTTGTGGGCTGCCATCTATGGGGTCGCACAGAGTCGGACACGACTGAAGCGACTTAGCAGCAGCAGCAGCAGCACATATGAGAAGTAGCAGTTTTCCAGTAAACTTGAGAAAAAGGATATGGAGGTTCAAAGAGAAGTTAGGATTAATGATAGAGATGGAGAATTATTAGCATATAGAAAATTACTTAAGTCTTGTATCTAAACCATGGATGCAGATGAGATCAGAGGTGGGAAGCATAGAGAATAAGAGAAGGAGGCCAAAGAGGGGGAACCTTAATGGTTAGATGAGATAGCTGGTAGAAAAGGAATGGTCTGAATGAGAAGAAAATAGTGTTCTGGAAACCTAGGGAAATGAGAACTAGAAGTGAGAGGTTGGCAGGATTGTCAAAGGCTGCAGAAAAATAAGGTGAATTAGAACTGAGATATTGGATTTGGCAAGTTAGTAGCAGGGGATTTAAAGCAATTCCAGGGCACTTCTGCAGTGGTCCAATGGCTAATACTCTGAGCTGCCAATGCAGGGGATGTGGGTTCGATCCCTAGTCAGGGAACTAGATCCCACATGCCACAACTAAAGATCGTGCATGCTGTGACTAAGACCTAGCACAGCCTAATTAAATAAATAAAGCCATCCCAATGAAGTGGAGACAGGAGTCGACCCATATTCAGCTCAGGAGTGAGACAATGAGGAAGCTGTGAAGCAGCTTTAGAGATGAGAAAACCAAGGAATGGAGTGCTATGGTTTCAGGTTGGGGACGATGTGCCCACATGTAGAGGCTGAAAGGAACAAGCCGGAGGACGGTGTTGAAGATAGAGGGATGGAAGGCGAGAGGGTGTTTGTGGAAGAAGGCACTGCTGGAGGGTAGGAGCTGGTGCTGATGGAAGCAATCAGAGCAGAGAAGTGGGCGGACTGTTAGGGTGTGGCTGCCTAATTCTCATATAGGAAATAAAAACAAAGCCCTCCACCGAGAGTGAGAAGGGGCATGGGTGTGACAGGGAGCTTGAGAAGTGTGAGACTACTTGGGAAGACAAGAAGGAGGGAGGAGGGCGATCGATAGAGTTGTTAGGGGTAGGTCTTTTTTTTTTTCTTTTAAAGATTTTTCTTTTCTTGATGTGGACCATTTAAAAAGTCTTCACTGAATTCGTGGCAGTGTTGCTGCTGTTTTACATTTTGGTTTTTGTCTGCAAGGCGTGTAGGGGCTTAGCTCCCAGACCAGAGGTTGAACGTACATCCCCTGCATTGGAAGGAGAAGTGTTAGTCATTGGACCACCAGGCAAGTCCCTAGAAGTAGGTCTTAGTGAAGGCTGTTGAGCTGAGTCGACAGCCAATAGGAAAATGCCTCAGATGACAGCAAGTCAGTCAGCTTCCCTCTCCCCTTCATGCCGCCCCACCCTCACCCCTGTCCAGCTTCCAAAGATTAAGGGCACAGAGCCCCCAGAGGATCAGACTAGGCAGACCAGCAGAACAGAAGGCAGGTGAGGAGATGGAGCTACAGGGAGGGCTTGGCTGCCAAGCAAAGGGAGAGGCACAGCAAGGAAAGTGTTTGGGAAATGTTTTTTTTTTTTAACCTCTTTTTTAAAAATTTTATTTTTTAATTGAAGGATAATGGCTTTACAGAATTTTGTTGTCTTCTGTCAAACCTCAACATGAATCAGCCATATGTACACATGTATCCCCTCCCTTTTGAACCTCCCTCCTGTCTTCCTCCCCACCCCACCCCTCTAGGTTGATACAGAGCCCCTGTTTGAGTTTCCTGGGCCATATAGCAAATTCCCGTTGGCTATTTTACATATGCTAATGTAAGTTTCCATACATCTCACCCTCTCCGGCTCTTTCCCCAAGTCCATAAGTCTATTCTCTATGTCTGTTTCTCCATTGCTGTCCTATAAATAAGTTCTTCAGTACCATTTTTATAGATTCCATATATATACATTAGAATATGATATTTATCTTTCTCTTTCTGACTTACTTCACTCTGTACAATAGGTTGCAGGTTCATCCACCTCATTAGAACTGACTCAAATGTGTTCCTTTTTATGGCTGAGTAATATTCCATTGTGTATATGGACCACAGCGTCTTTATCCATTCATCTGTCGATGGACATCTAGGTTGCTTCCGTGTTCTAGCTATTGAAAAATAGTGCTGCAGTGAGCAATGGGATACATGTGTCTTTCTCAATTTTGGTTTCCGCAGGGTATATGCCTAGGAGCGGGACTGCTGGGTCATATGATGGTTTTATTCCTAGTTTTGTGAGGAAATCTCTATACCATCTTCCAGAGTGGTTGTATGAATTTACATTCCCACCAACAGTGCCAGAGGTTCCCTTTTCTCCACACCCTCTCCAGCATTTATTGTTTGTAGACTTTTTGATGAGGGCCGTTCTGACTGGTGTGAGGTGATATCTCATTGTAGTTTTGATTTGCATTCTTCTAATAATGAGCAGTGTTGAGCATCTTTTCATGTGTTTGCTAGCCATCTGTATATCTTCTTTGGAGAAATGTCTGTTTACGCCTTTTCCCCACTTTTTGATTGGGTTGTTTGTTTTTCTGGCATTGAGTTGTATGAGCTGCTTGCATATTTTGGAAATTAATCCTTTGTCAGTTGTTTTATTTGTTATTATTTTCCCCCATTCTAAGGGTTGTCTTTTCACCTTGCTTATAGTTTCCTTTGCTGTGCAAAAGCTTTTAAGTTTAATTAGGTCCCACTTGTTTACTCTTGTTTTTATTTCCATTACTCTAGGAGGTGGGTCATAGAGGATCTTGCTTTGATTTATGTCATCAAGAGTTCTGCCTATGTTTTCCTCTAAGAGATATATATATTTTTTAAGTCTCTCTATGAAAACATGGTTTCATGGTTCTGAGCTGTGGAGTCTTCCCCTCCTGCACTGGCTGGTCCTAGTTAGCCCTATAAAAGACTGGTGTGAACCCTGCATGGACTTCTGGAGAATTACTCACCTCCCAAGGTCACTGTGCGGTTTACCCACATCATAGTGTAGAGACGATCCCTCATTTAGGACTTGACGCACCTTTGTTTTGCAGCTACCAGACGATAAAACTCATGTCTGAAGTGGTGTGTATTGTGTGGAGTAAGATGGTCCCTGAGATACCCAAGGCCCTTACACCCTCTGGGCAAGTGACCTCAAGGGCGGCTGTCAGTGCTTCTGTTTGCACATCTTGGCATGCCTTTGCTTCCTGGGTTGCATGGCCTCTTTATTAAAGCAGCCACTCATTTTTTAAAAAAATTAACTGTGTTGTATTGACACAGAAACTGACCAGTCAGTGGTGAAGAATATAAGATTGAGAAACAGAGCCAATTAACACTAGAATTTGAGTTACAGAGGCATTTCAAGTTGACAAGCTAAATATTTGTCTGAAATAAGTATTTTTTAATTTTGAACAAATACTCATTATAAAATAATATGCTTGATACTGTCAGCTTGCCTCTATCTACCTACCTACCTACTTACCTATCTATCCATTTTTTAAAATATTTTGAATTATCTATCTAAACATTTTAGATAGTTCTGGATTCACATGTGGTTGTAAGAAAGAGCAGAGTGATCCTATGTACTTTTTTCCTGGTCTCCCCCCAGTCAGCCACTCCATTTGGACATGGTTAGCCTGCAGTTTTTGCATCCCAATAACTCCAAATTAGACCACAGTGTTGAGCCTTGCATTGGTTTTGTGACATTTTCCTCTCCTTTCAGCTCCCAGTTGTCTCATATCCACTGAGCACCTTAGTATCTAGCAGTGTTCATGCTAATTTTCAATGGGAACAATTTTGATACTGCCATGTTGACTGCTCCAGAGTCTCTGAATTGACCACCTCATCTTGACATGTGTAAAGTGATAATTAAATATTAAATGATCTATATGGGAAAAAAATTTTTTTAAAGAGTGGATATATGTATACATATAGCTTTACAGTACAGCAGAAACTAACACAACATTGTTAATCAACTCTATGCCAATAAAAACGAAATATTAGAGGGATCCAGAATCTGGATGCTGTAATGGCGTTGTCTTGCAGATTGTTAAAAGATTTCCTTTGGCACCAAGCTCAGTGGTAAGTCAAGGCTGAACTGGTCTGTTCAGGGTTCTTTTATTTCGAGCGATTCCCCACTGCAACCCTGCCTCTCCTGTCACTCCCCAGTCCCAGCTAGCACCTGATAAGCTTCTGCAGAAAATAGCTCTACTCCCTTGGGCAAAGAGCTCTGTTCTCTTTCTTGCTTCATGTCAAAACAACAAACTCTATCCCCCTAGAAATAACCTTATAAAACTCTTCTTTCCCTATATATTCCCTGCTGGTGTGCTCAGTCGATCAGTCGTGTCCAACCCTTTGCAACCCCATGGATTGTAGCCTGCCAGGCTCCTCTGTCCATGGGATTTCTCAGGCAAGAATACTGGAGTGGGTTGCCATTTCTTTCTCCAGGGGATCTTTCCAACCCAAAGATTGAACCCGTGTCTCCTGCACTGGCAGGTAGATTCTTCACCACAGAGCCACAAGGGAAGCCCTTGGAGGGTAAGATGCCTGGATAAAGAACAGAATCTTTGTCAAGGCAGAAGAGTTTTTCGTCAGCTCTAAAGGCTGTCACTTTCTCCAAAGACAGGTCCTTACACTGAACACCCTCCCCAACGGCCCTCCATCACCTTCACCTGAGGGATGAATGTGGGGAGAAGATGAGAGGCCAGGAAAACAGAACCCAAACCACACCCCCAGACGTGTTTCGCTGTTTTGTTCCAGGTTCCTAAACTGGGTTGGTCTCCTTTCTCCAGAGCTTGGCCAGAGGAGAATGTTCTGTGTCAGTCAGTCCTCGAAAATAGACTTTGAATCAGTCTCTGGAAGGAGATGGGAGCCTCTGCCACTACTGAGGGTCAGACGTGGTTCTCCACCCCACCCTAACCCTTCCCAGTCCCAAGTCTCAGCTAACAGAGTTTGCCGCCTGCAGAGGGCGCAGAGAGGGGAGCAGTGTTGCTATTAGCTCTCCCTCTCCAGGGCCAAGCTAAATTCCGGAGAACCACATACAGTGGGGATTTGTGTTTTCTTTCTTCCATCCCCAGTCTGGGCGGCGGCAGAGCTCAAAGAGCAGTCTGTTCTGGGGGAAAGGCGGCGTCTGCCTCTCTCCCATGCCAGGCCTGATCAAACCCTGAGCAGCCGGTCCTTAGATAACACAGCTGAGAAACCCGAAACCCACAGCTCGCCTGCCTCCCATCAGAGGCCAGCATCGCTGTCTGGAACCCGAGCCGGGCCTCTGAGATGTGGCTGTGATTGAGCGCTAAGCGGCATGGCTGGGGTTCTCGCTCCAGGGTTCGTAGCCCGGACCTGTGAACTTACACAAAGAAGGTTTTCAGAAAGTCTGTCTGGGGCTTGAGCACTTGAGCTGTTTGGTGGCACCCTGCACATGTCCCAGGCTTTAGCATCATTGTTCTTCCATAGCAAAGCCATAAGGTAGGTTAACATGGTCAAGCTGAGCACTTGCCTGGGCAGCCTGCAGCATCCCCAGCAGAGGAGCAGATTCAGTGGTACTTGAGGCAAGAGGAGGAACATCCCCACTCCTGTTTTTGCTTCATGAGAGGAAGACGTCCTTACACAAATGGACTTTGGAGGAGGCACACAGGTCTGTATAGTCAAAGCTGTGGTTTTTCTGGTAGTTATGTATGGATGTGAGTTGGGCCATAAAGAAGGCTGAGCACTGAAGAACTGATGCTTTCAAATTGTGGTGCTAGAGAAGACCCTTGGTCTTCTTGGTGCTGAGAGTCCCTTGGACAGCAAGGTGATCAAACCAGTCAATCCTAAAGGAAATCAACTCTGAATATTCATTGGAAGGGCTGATCCTGAAGCTGAAGCTCCAAAACTTTGGCCACCTGATGCAAAGAACTGACTCACTGGAAAAGACCCTGATGCTGGGAAAGACTGAGGGCAGAGGAGAAAAGGGAGACAGAGGATGAGATGGTTGGATGGCATCATTGACTCAATGGACATGAGTTTGAGCAAACTCAGGGAGATAGAGGACTGTGAAGCCTGGTGTGTTGCAGTCCACGGGGTCAAAAAGTTTGAAGAGTACTTAGCAACTGAACGACAGCAGTCTCCATGAACAGGAAGTAAGAATATTTTCTGTGATTATAGTGTTTACTGAATGACTTCTAGGCAGGATGCTTCAGAAGCAGTCCAGATGACAGACCGTAAGATAGACGTGGTCACCGACAAGCCCTGTTGGGGAGAAGTGTGAGGTCTGGAGTGGGAGACGCACATGGAAGAGTTTATCTTTCCAGTATGAAAGAATAAGAGCAGGAAATCCAACTTTGCTCAGGGGCCTGGAGACCTACAACTTATTCAGCAAATGCTGAGAACACCCTCAGCACTGCAGGAGGTGGTGCCAGAGAGCTCAGGCATGAGAGCAAGCTGACATTTGTGTAGCCCCTCAAGGATTTGTGCATTCACCTGTGTGTTTGTGCACATGGGGACCAAGTCTGCAGGATGTGTCCCGAAGGGAGGAAAGGGGGACTGAGAGCTTGTTCAGAGGCACGTGGGGACTTCCCAGATGGCCCTAGTTGTAAAGAATCTGCCTGCCAATGGAGGAGATACAGGTTCAGTCTCTGGGTGGGAAAGATCCCCTGGAGGAGGAAACGGCAACCCACTCCAGTATTCTTGCCTGGAAAATCCCATGGACAGAGAATCCTGGTGGGCTATAGTCCATGGGGTTGCAAAGAGTCGGACATGACTGAGTGAGCCTGCATGCGTCTGGAGCCATGGCTAGCCATGTGCCTTCTAGACACCACACGTGTACTCTGAGCTGTGGGCTGTCACCCTCATGTTCAGTGCAAAGCCTGGCTGTTGTCTGTCAGCAAATAGGAGGCCACAGACAGGAGAGACCATCTTCGCAGAGAAGGTGAAATAGTATCTTTCCACTGTGTTTAGCATCAGAGAGACAGGGGGTGGATCTTCAGCAAGCTGATTTAGCTTCTGTTTCAGCACCAGCTGACCAGCAACCAAGACTACCGTTCACCCTTTCTCTCCTCTTCAGTTTCCCAGCAACCACACAGGGGTTTCACACATGGTAAAAACCCCATGAGGCAAAGTCCGTTTTTCAACTTGGATAATTGTCTGTTGACTTGCTGGGGAATCCTCTTCCCCAGAGCGCAGACTGCTGGAGGAGTGCCTGTAATCATTTGGAGGCAATCACAGCGCCAGAAAGGGGAGCCAGGCCCAGCCATCAATGCCAGACAAGCCTCAAAGCGTGTAGCTCTGGTCTGGGTCACACCTTGCTTTTGAGGGCTGCGTTCATGACTCTAGATGAAGACACAAGCACTCAGTGTGTGAGCTGCCCGGAATCTTTCCCAGCCAATGAGCTCTGTTCTGACCCTTTACCACCATGTCTATGTCCTCTTCTTCAGGTTCCCTTGACTCAGTGATGCAGTAGTGCATACATCCTTCTACAGGGATGGTAAATATTCATCTGTTTCCTATTCTGGTGTGCAGAATGATTTAGGACTACAGACAGTGGAGCTAAGGCTTGGAGCTTGAACTGGGCTCATACGATTCCTTCTACCAGCCAGACAGAAGGGCTCAACTGCATTAGAAATCAGAAGTGGACAAGAAGAAGCATTCAGTGAGGGTCTCCACCTTCTCCTGGGAGTAGCCTCTGCAGTAGCAAACTCTGCAGAAATACGTGTGAAAGATGGGGACTTCCCTGGTGATCCAGTGGTTAAGACTTTGCCTTCTGATGCAAGGGGTGCAGGTTAGGTAGCTAGGATCCCACATGCCTTGAGGCCGAAAAAACAAAACAAAAAACAGAAGCAATATTGTAACAAATTTAAAAAAAAAAAAGACTTTAAAAATGGTCCACATTTAAAAAAAAATTTTTTTAAGGAAAAAAGAGATTTGTGAAAGATAGACTCCTGGAAGGAAGGGACATCTTTTTCTTTTGCTAAAGAAAGAAAAAAAGATGTCTTTAGCAAAGAGTGGCCCAGGAGGCACGGATGAGGGTGGGGAGGAGAGGATGAGAAGAAGGATCATGTGGCTGAGTGAGTTACGGATGTGCTGAGGATGAGCTCACAGTTTCCAGGGTGAATATATTTCTCCAGAGGAACTTCCAAGGTAGCAACATGTGCAAAGGGGGGGAAAAAAAAGCATTGGGTCTGAAGTTAGTAAGTTTGAGTTTGAGTCGCATCTGAGACAGAGTTACCTTATTGCCTTGAGTAAGTTATTTACCATTTCTGAGCCCATTTCCCACGTGCAAAATGGAATCAGAGAAACCTACAGCTTTGGGTACAGATGATTTATGTGAGTTGATCGTGGCCCTTGGGGATCGCACTGTTCAGCTCTCTCTCTCGGGAATTCTCTCAAAGGAACTCAGGCCTCTATGTCTCCATCTAAGCCACTGGCTTAGTGATGGCCCAGAGCTTCCCATGAATTTATCGTTGGAATTTCCAACCAAGGTATCTCCAAGAAATAACATGTGAATAGCAGGGAAGCTCCTAAAATAAAAGTGAGGAGGAGAAGGAAGTCTGTATAGGCGTAAAGGACTATGGAAGGTTGGACTGAGACAGGACTATCTGGGTGCAATGGAAAGAAGCCAGAGGCTAAGATCTGGCTTTAGTCCTGATTTCATCACTTACTAGTATGGTATGTCAACCAGTAAGTGATGAAATCAGGTATACTATAAGCTCAAACATGCTGCATTCTTCTTCTTCTTCTTTGGCCAAGCCACATAGCCTGTGGGATCTCAGTTCCCCAAACAGGGATTAAACCCAGGCCCTGAGCAGTGAGAGCACAGAGTCCTAAACAATGAAGCAGCCCAGGCGCTGTATTATAACATAGACATCAGGTTTCAGGAACTGAGAAGGCAAGTCCTGGGGTTACAGGAGTTAGTATATTCTGACATCCCTGTAGTCTAGAAGAAGAATTGCTCTGGGACTTCCCTGGGAGTCCAGTGATTAAGAATCCACCTTTCAAAGCAGGGGACAGTTTCAACCCCCCAGTTGGGGAACTAAAATCCCACAAAACTGCAGGCAACAGCGTAGCAACTAGAGAAGCCCATGCATTGCAGCGAAGACCCAGCGCAGTCAAAATCTAAAAAATAAATAAAAATGAAAGCAGAGTCTGAAGAGGGAAGCAGAGTCCCAGGGTTTTCCTGACCCTCACCCCTCCCCACCCCTGCATCCCCTTCAAGGACACCATTCAAGGTGTAAGAACAGAGGAGGAGTGAGAAGAGGAGGGCACAATATTGAGAGATGCAGAAAAGATCAGTCTTTTTCCTTTTTCGTTTTCCGAATTTCTCTGGAATTCACTATTTGGACTAGAAACTTGACCTTTAAAGTGTTAGCTTTCTTTTTCGGTGGAATATTTTTTTCTCCTAAATGGTATGCTCTGTGTTTTATTTCTCACCTTGTTCCCACATAATAAACACTTCAAGGCTCTGGTTCATTGAAGCAGTTGCATCCATCACTCCAGAGGGCCAAACTTTAAGGAGAGAATCATGGGGCTGCCACCAGTTTTCATGACAAAATCCTGAAAGTGATTCAGCCTAATATCAAGGGTGATCGCCCCAGTGAGAGAGAGAGACTTCACGTGCAGGGACCCTGGTCACCTCCCTTCTGCCTCAGCCAAGCTTCTACACTCTGGGTGCTCCTGTCTTGGTCTCCTGGAGAGAAAGAAGGGGTGGTAAGTGTCCATATCTGTGGTCTGGACCTTCACAGAGACATTCCCCTGAGGCTACTGGTACAGAATTGTTCTCTAGACTCACCTTTGGCTAAAGAACTACACAGAGTTCTGGGGATGTTCGCTCCTGGTGCTGCCTTGGTCCTCAAATGGTACCAATGGTACTGAGTGCTAAATGGATGCCATACTGTATCCTAAGCCTGCACAGTTCCCACTTTTGAAGGCTTACAGCGAAGTTGGAAGACAAATTGTTGATCAGTCGTTAAGTCATGTCCGACTCTTTGCGATCCCTTGGACTATAGCATGCCAGGCTTGCCTGCACTTCATTATCTTATAGAGTTTGCTCAAACTCATGTCCATTGAGTCGGTGATGCAAGGACTCAATCTTGGAAGACAAGACTCAAACTCAAAATAAGTGTGTACCTGTCAGTGGATGGGTACATATCATGCAGGCAGTGTGTTAAAGCTCCAAGGAGGGTGGGGTTACTCAGGACTGGGCTGGTCCAAGAAAGCTTCATACACTTGAAATGGACCTTGGAGAAGGAGTCAGACCTGACCAACTGGAAAGAAAAATGTCTCGGAGGCAGTGAATAAGCTCTAATTTTAGCTGCAGCAGCTTTCATATGGTCTTATGAAGTTGGACAAGATTTTGGAAGGCCTTGAATTCCGGAATTACAGTTTGCACTTTAGTCCGTAGGCACTGGCACGTAGACATTTCTGAGCAGGTGTAAAGGAATTTTACAAGGACGATCTGGTGGTAGTGGAGAAGATGGGGGCGTGCAGGTGGGGAGTCTGGAGTTGAGCGGCTAGTTAGAAAAGTTACAATAGTCCAGTGGAGCCTGTGGGACGGTGCGACATCCAGCTACTCTCAGCAACTGAGAGAAGGGGATCGGCACTCAATTATGTGAGCTTCTGTCTTTGAACAGTATTTTGCATGCAGTTCATTTGGCTTTAAAATGTCCAGGAAGGCTTGTGGTTCTCCACTTTCTCTCTAGTCTCCTGAGTGTCGTCCCAGGAGAAAAATGGAAAAAGAAAACTGCACTGTCCCTTTAGGTAGTCCACTCTGCCCCTCTGAACTCTTAACTCTCATTTAAATAAGAGGATAAAATCTTACCTGCCTGGAGGAATATCTTGATGAAGTTTTTTAATTCAAGGAGTGAGTTTCCTTTAGGCTTTTTTGTTTTTTGACTTGTAATTTTTTCCTCAGAACCCTCCAACATCCACTCTCCCACCAAGCTCTGTCATCTTAGTCTGAGAACAACTGCTTGGGGTCACCCTAGGGGCCGTGTAACTCCCCTAGGGCCTCCTGGAGATGTGCTGGGAGAGGGGACTGCGGCTGAACGAAGGGGCCCTGGCTCCCGGACTCGAACGTCCACTCTAAGGCAGGAGCAGGCTCGCTGCAGGCCACGAAACGCCCCCAGACAAGCCTCCCCGCGCGCCCCCGCGTCCCGCGTGTGCCCAGTTCGACACCACTTGCGCTTTGGGAGCAAACCTGCCGGGTCTCCGTCCCGCGCAGAGTTTGGATCACAACGGCCCTCTACGCCCCACGCACCCCGATCTGCAGAGGTGCCGGGGAGTGACCAGCAAGGCGGGAGCAGCAGTCCCCCTCCCGCCGCTTCTCGGGGGCGGGGCCCACCTGTGCCCGGGGGCGGGGCCGGTCCGGGGGCGGGGCAGGTGGGCCGCGGGCGGGGGCGCGGGGCGGGGCGGCGCACCTGGGGAACCTCCTCATGGGCAGAGCGAGGGCTGGCGGCTGCAAGCCCGCAGCCGGCGTGGGCAGGAGCCGGGGGCCGGGGCGGGCGGCCGGGGCGCGGCGCTGAGCGGGCGGGAGGGCGGGCGGGCCGGGGCGCGGGGTCATGGGGGGCCCCCGGGCCGCGCGGCTCCGGCTGCTCCTGCGCCCGGTCAAGCTGCTGCGGAGGCGCTTCCGGCTGCTGCTGCTGCTTGCCGTGGTGTCCGTGGGGCTCTGGACGCTTTATCTGGAACTGGCGGCGTCTGCCCAGGTCGGCGGGAACCCCCTGAACCGCAGTGAGTAGCGCCGGGGCGCGGGGTGGGGAGGGGCAGGGCCGGCGGCCCCCGCCTGCAGGTCTTGCCCCCTATCGCGGACCGGGTGTCCACTCGCGGGGTCCCCAGGTGCCGGGCGCCGGCGGGACCCGGGCCACCCCGGCGGCGCTGGGCTCGCAGACCCGCTGCCAGAGACACGCGTCCACGCGGGCCGGGTCCATGTCCTTCTGGGTCCCTCGGCCGCCTCCGGCAGGCCGCGCGCTCCTGTCTTCGGGGCCCAGACTTTTCTCCCCGCCGTGTCTCCACGGCTCACTGGGTTCGCTCCCTAGCTGCGTTTTCGGGGCGGGTGGGGGGAGTTCCTTACTTTAACGATAGGGCCGAGAGCCACCGGCCCCCCCACCCCCTCCACCTTCCCACAGGCCACTCCCCTCCCAGCCCCTTCCTCTTCCTCCAGTCGCCCACCTCCCCCTAAGTGGCTTCCTCTCGGGATCCCGACCGCGCACTGTCCCCCCACAGCGGGTTGTCTACAGTCCCCAGACCACCCTGCAGAATGGGCTGAACCCCGGACCCCGGTCAGGGCGCAGTGGGCACCTCCGTGGACCGGACGGTGGGTGGATTCCTACTCTTCCAAGGGAGCCAGAGCCACTTAATTTTTCTGTGCCTCGGCTTCTTCCTAGGAAAACGGGAGAGGATTGTCTTGAGAGAGAGCTTTGCTTCCACAGGCATGGCTAGCCGAGGCGATTTTCAGTTTAAGGACGGAGTGAAGTAAAAATCCTCAAAGTGTCAAGACTGTCTGAAAGGTCACTGTGATAGTTGGGATAAAGAGAATCTCCCAGAACTACCAGGTGTCCTTCCCGGGCCTGAAGGGTGGAGGTTTATAATCCCAGAATGTTGTCTGGAATTCTAGATAAACATCCCCCCACCCCCACCCCCCACTGCATTCAGGAAACCAGAGGAGCGGCTGGTGAAGCTCTGCTGAGAAGATGCTCTGAGTTCTTGTGTCAGCTGCTCTTCCCCGGGTTGGGTGTGGTGCTTTGCCTCCTCTTGTGGCGAAAGACAGGGAATTACTTGGGTCAGTAATTGAGCCGCTTCAGGATCGAGATGGATACTTGTGGCAGAACCTCTGCCTCTGTGGCTGTGGAAATATTTCTGGCTGTGGTGAGGAGACTGGGGTTCCATCCCTGATTCTGCTGCTAACGGAGTTGGAGAATCCAGGAGCAGGTGGCTGCTGCTCAGGCCAAAGGGGGAAGTTGGTCCCTTTCCATTTGGGCACTCAGACTGGGTGATCTCCATGCCTGAGCATTGCTGGGGTCCGGGAGCTCCGCTCGGTGTGAGGAAGGGTCTTCCCAGTCAGGTCCATGGCTCTAAGGAGGAGGGTGCTTCCCTCTGAAGACCGGTCTGCCGTCCCGCAGCTGGTCTTCCCTCCCCAAGCCTAGCTCTTCCCTCTGAAGGACAAAGTGGATGGACACTCCCAGACCCATGGCCACTCAGCGACCCACGTGGGTGAGCCCAGGTGAAGTGTGGGTGGGTAGGAGGTCCGGGTGAGATCTGTCTTCTCTCCTCCTCGGGACACCCCTTCTCAGTGTGGCCACCATCTTGTCAAATGTGGGAGCCTGTGGGGTCCTCTGCACAGATTAGTACAGAGGGGAAGGCAGCTGCTTGGTGACCTGAGGTGAAGGGCCTCCCTTTCCCCTCCCCCAGCCTGTTTTCCTCAAGAGTGCTTTTTCCTCAGAGAGCTGGGGCGCCACAGTCATACTCTCTCACACCTGCTCCCGACCTCTGTCTCCTGTTGGCTGCCTCATCCTTCTCCATCCGTTAGTTCCTGGGTCTGTTTGTTTCCTCTTCTCGATGCACCATCACTGTCTACCTGGGTTTCCTTATTCTTTGTTTCCTTTTCCAAACTGACCCTTCTCCAGAGGAATGTCCCCAGCTTCCTACTCCACAGTCAGCTTTCCACTCCTCTAACCCTCGTCTTTAAGGGTCCTCGGGGGTCCAAGCCTCCCCTCACCGACTCAATGGACAAGAGTTTGAGCAAACTCCGGGAGATGGTGAAGGACAGAGAAGCCTGGCATGCTGTAATCCATAGGATCACAAAGACTTGGACACGACTTAGCCACTGAACATCAAGCCTCTTTTCAGCCTCTTGGAACTCCTCCAGGCCACCTGCTGTTAGGGTGGCTTTTCATGCGGGGCTATCCCATCATAGTCTACTCTTTTCTTGTTCTTTTAAAAGTTATTTATTCATTTTTGGCTGTGCTGTGTTTTCATTGCTACGTGAGGACTTTCTCTGTGATGAGCAGGGCCTGCTCTGTAGTTGTGGTGCATGGGCTTCTCCTTGCGGCAGCTTCTCTTGCTGCTGAGCATGGGCTCTAGGGCTAGGGGGCTCAGTAGTTGCAGCTCTCAGGCTCTAGAGCACAAGCGCAGGCTCAACAGTTGTGGCTCCCGGGCTTAGTTGCTCTGGGACATGTGGGATCTTCCCGGACCAGGGATTGAACCCGTGTCCCCTGCATTTGCAGGCAGATTCTTATCAACTAAACCACCAGGGAAGTCCTCTTCTCTTTTCTGATTTCCTGTTGGAATGAGACTTTTAGACAGTGGCTGTGATTTTTGGCTCCCTGTCTCCCATCATTTGTCTTTAAGAAGCTGAGACACCAAGCATTAAAGTCTTCTCTTGTCTTCTAGGTCTTGCTCCCAGCTGTTCCTCTGGAGGGAGAGTGGGGGAGGAGGAGGACTTGGGAAGCAGAAGGGTGGGAAGAGGGCTGCAGGCCTTCCTTGCCATGTACCCTGGCACACAGCAGCAACCGGAACCCCATCTTGACCATCCTGCCTCCCTCTAGCAGTCCTGCCAACTCACCCCACCACCAGCCTTCCTGTCATCTATAAGGCCAGCCTCCATTACCAGGAACCTTTCATTTGCCTGTCCCTGTGTGGCTGCCGCCCTGATCTGGCGCTGGGAGAAGTGTGGGGAGAGATGGCAGTTAACAGACTCCAGGGTGGTAAGGTAATGACAGGGAGCATGCTTCCTGCTGCTTCTCGGAGTAACCCCATAGTTTGACATGGGCGATGTGCAGTTTGAGCTCCATATTAGAAAAAGATACAGCCACATGGGGAGTATCCAAAATCGTTCACAGACAGAAAAATGGGTCCCTTGAACAAAAGACAGAGAGCTGTTCACTTGCTCATTTAAACAAACATTTGTTCAGCACATAGCTCGAGCACTGCATCGTGCTCAGTCACTTGGATGTGGTGATGACTCCGTTATGGTTTCTGTCTCTTGCAGCTTTCCCTCTTGGAGGGCGGTTTGGGTGCATATGTGAAAATAATCACAGTATGAGACAGCCATCGTGTTTTACATGGATAGAACTACCCGTTGCTGTGACACTTGTGAAAATGAGACATGGCTCTTTGAACTAATAATTCTTGGAAGTGGTGACATTTCAGGAGAACTTGAGGAGTTGGTAAGACTTGAGCAGATGCACAAAGAGAACGATGTTCCAGGCAGAGAGGTCAGCAGAAGCCCAGACCAAGAGTCAAGAAGTTCATGTTTGGGAGTGTTGGGTGTCTGGGTTTGGTGAAGGAGAATGATGCCAGATTAGGGAAGACTTTTAATAACCTTAAAGGGTGGTGTTTATTCAGCAGATAAGAGAAAACAGTTCAAAGGTTTAAAACTGAATGGGAGGAAAGGAAAGATAGTGAAACTGTTTAACAAGGCTGTACTTTTGTATGGATGGTGGTGCTGGGTCGGGGCGGAAGTTTCCATGCTGTGACTGCGTTGGCCTTTAGCTGTTGGGTCATGGAGCTCCACTGGGGACAGGTCAGGGATCTAGTGGGACATTCAGAGGGTCTGGGGCAGTCACTATATACCAACATGTTCATAAATGTTCCAGTGTTTTGAGAACTGGCACAGCTGTACTGGTGTGTACTGGCTGAAAGCAGCCCTGGGCACAGACGATTACTGGAAGTTAAGGAGTCCGTTCTGGCAGGTTTTAACGAGCCAGACCCATTTGTTCAGATTGGTTTAGCTTCGTCCTGCCAGAGGGCAGAGGTCTGGACTAGAATGGTTTCTAGGTTCTCTGATCTGTAACTGACCTGCTGCTGTGACCAACTTGATGCTGGAACCAAGCAGTCATCTCTGGGCACAGAGCCAGGGCTTAGCAGTCGTGCGTACCAGCCTCTTTCCAGATCTCGCAAGGCTGGGTCTGCAATGTCCCCATATAAAGGCCCAGTTTACCTGCCAAACAACCCAGAGTGTCCACAAGCTCAGGAATTCATTGGCTTCCACCACCTGAAACCTAAAACACCTCTCTCTGGCTGGCCTTGCAACTCCTAATGGACTCTGAGCAGACTGGGGAGCTACAGTCACAGAGGTCAGGCTGGCCCCGCAGCTTCTGGGGTCACCACAGCCATTCCGACTTAGAAGGGATGCAAACCCTCCAGTCATGGAGGTAACTCAGGGTAGAAGAGTAATCTGAGACACAGACTGGGAGAGAGGGAGAAGCAGGAGAGACAGATGTGTGGGCTGAGCCAGGATGCTGAGACTCGGAGCAGCAGAGGCAAGTGGGGAGGGAAGCCCAGCTGCTCCGTGGCTCCTTGTGGCCCCTGGAACCTGTCCACGCCACCCTGGGCTGGGCTGTCGCTCTGGCTCCTGTCCCTCTGTCCTCCTTACGTTGTAGGACACAAGTCGTCTGTCTCTTTATGCTGCCATCCAGCTGCCGCGTGCAACTTCAGATCAGTATCCAGTTCAGGGAAAATACTGGGCACTCAGATACCTCCTGGGTTTGGATGGTAAGCTCTGAATTTCCAAGCACCTGATATTTTCCACTGGCAGATACTTTGTTTATCAGTGATGGATCCAAGAATAGAACCTAGGAATTCTTGTTCCTCGTTCCATAATACATACAAACAACAATAGCCTTTAAATGCAAATGAAAGGATAAGAATGACGCCTTTAGTGCTTTTTTATTAGAAGTGTGTTTCCTTTGGACCAGCGCGGTCTGCAGCAGGTCTGGGGGAAGCAAGGACAAGGACTCAGCTGTGACCACTCCTTTCCCTAGGTTCTGTAGTCCTCATTGACGTGGGCACAGAGTCTTGGCAGCCTGGCAGGCCCTGCTCTCTTCCTGCCAACCTGAGACCCTCGGGTGAGCTGAGGCCCCGGTCGATGGTGCTGCGGATGCCGACTGTGTCCTGGGAGTCATGTGTCCAAGCAGCATGAGATCTTTGCAGTGGCCGCTCCTGTGCTGGCTTGCAGAGGGGCTGGGCTGCCTGCAGTAGTTTTCCAGGCCCCAGAGGCTGGCCTTGCCCTCCAGCCTGGGCTTTATGGAGTGGAGCAGAGCAGCCGCCAGGACAGGGCTTGCTTTGGAACGGGGCCTGGAGGCTGCTCTTGGACTTGGCCTCTCACCGCCTGCTTCTCCACTGAGTTCCACCAGTCTCAGGGCCTTCCCTTTAAACTTCCACGAGCACATTTCGTTCTATCCGAGGATGACGAGGCATCAGCTAGGCCAAGCACACGTTCTGAGCTTTCAGACAGCTCTCCTCGGACCTTGTGACCCACAGTTAATGGGTTTAAATGTTATCTGATATGAAAAGGGCCACTGGAAGAGCCAAGAGCAGTTTGGACAGGGTATGTAAAGGCCTTTGGGCTGAACCTGTCAGGGCATCTGAGCAAAGCATGATGGATACGTCTTTACATTTCTACAGACTCTTAGGTTCCTACAAGTGCTGCATTGTGTTAGAAGTACCCATGAGATGAGCAGAAATGAATTTTTTAAAAATATATTTATTTATTTGGCTGCACAGGGTCTTAGTTAGGCATGTGGGATATTTGATCTTAGTTGCGACTTGCAGATCTAGTTCCGGACCAGGGATTGAACCTGGGTCCTCTGCATTGGCCTGGAGTCTTAGCCACTGGACCACCAGGGAAGTCATGAATTTTTTTTTAATCTCTGTAATAGTTTAGTATGTGATTAATTTTTTATGCTAAACTTTTAAATTTCTTAACTATTGACCAACTTTTTTAGAAAATAAGCATGCGAATTGTCCATGTGGCCCTGATTTGTTTTACCTTTCATGGAAATATATTACATGTACAGAAAAGTGCACATGTAAGGAAGCAGCGTGATGAATCTCCACAGACTGAGCATACCTGTGTAAGGAACACTCCAAGGAAGAAACAACTTGACCAGCACTTGTTGTCACTACCATAAGCATAGATTAATTTTTATACTTTATGGAAATGAATCACACAGTGTGTTATTTATTTTTTAAATAGAATTTCCTTATGATTATAAAAATAATACATGTTCATTATACCAGATAATGGCTGTGTGCCTGGACCATATTCAATTCAGTTCAGTTCAGTTCAGTCGCTCAGTTGTGTCCAACTCTTTGCGACCCCATGAAACACAGCACACCAGGCCTCCCTGTCCATCATCAACTCCCGGAGTCTACCCAAACCCATGTCCATCGAGTCGGTGATGCCATCCAGCCGTCTCATCCTCTGTCATCCCCTTCTCCTCCTGCCCCTAATCCCTCCCAGCATTAGGGTCTTTTCCAATGAGTCAACTCTTCGCATGAGATGGCCAAAGTATTGGAGTTTCAGCTTCAATATCAGTCTTTCCAATTAATACCCAGGACTGATCTCCTTTAAGATGGACTGGTTGGATCTTCTTGCAGTCCAAGGGACTCTCAAGAGTCTTCACCAAATTGATGCTTCAAAAGCATCAATTCTTCGGCGCTCAGCTTTCTTCACCGTCCAATTCTCACATCCATACATGACCACTGGAAAAACCATAGCCTTGACTAGACGGACCTTTGCTGGACCATATTAACTACTATAAAATTATCTTTTTGTGCATCGAGCTCTCCACATAACCGATCCAGTAACTTAAGGAGGGGCCAAGGAAGACCAGAACCTCAGTGCTATGCGTACAGCCCCGAGAGATTCTCCAAGGATGGGATTGAGAGCCATCCAGAAATGTTTCTTCTGGTCTTTATTTTTTTTCTTCCCGTTTTAGAGATATAATTGAAATGTTAAAGTGTACACCTGATGGGCTTCCCTGGTGGCTCAGTAGTAAAGAATCCTCCTGCAGTGCAGGTGACCTGGGTCGGGAAGATCCCTTGGAGTAGGAAATGGCAACCCCCTCCAGTATTCTTGCCTGGAAATTCCATGGACAGAGGAGCCTGGCAGGCTGTAGTCCATGGGATTGCAGAAGAGTGGGACATGACTTAGCGGCTAAACAACAACAACACAACATAATGATTTGATATATGTATATGTTGCAAAATGAGTACTATACTAAGTTCAGTTAACATCCATCATCACATAATTATAATTTTTTTTCCTTGTGATGAGATCTTTTCTTCTGGTCTTGATCATTGAAATAGCCATGCTTGAGCAACCCATTCATTTTCCTTTTTATTGGCCATGCAAGTTGTACTACTACTCAGGTTTCTCCCTTTGTGTTGGTTACTAGAAAGCTTCAGTTTTTGGATCATTTGGAAAAACATGTAAAAGATTTTATGAACTGCATTTTGACATCAATTTTGTGCCTGTATCTTTTCATTTTTTCCCCCGCAACTACTCTAATTTATATCATCTTATCTTCTGTGGTACTTGAAAACCACAAAAAAATTCAGTTTTTTTCTAGATTAAATCAGGGCATAAAGAAATTAGTAAATCAATGGGATATATAAAAATATGAAGAAGAAACTAACCATCACCTGTAACCTCACTGCTTTGACATATAGATTGTTGAAAAGAAAAAATAAAGTATAATAGCTATGATAACCAGATGCCTGATTCTGGAAAGAATTCTAGATTAAAACCCCCCAGAACCTGAAAAATTGTTTTCTTTTCTTTTTTAATGTATTTAGGTATTGAAAAATTGAATGACATTTAAAAATAAATTCTTAGGACTTCCTTGGCAGTCCAGTGGTTAAGATTCTGTGTTACCAATGCAGGGGACACGGGTTTAACTTCTGGTTGGGGAACTAAGATACTACATGCTGTGTGGAGTGCTCAAAAAATAAAAATTGGTACAAAAAAGGAAACTCCCGATGAACAAAAAAATCAATAATTAAAAAAAATAAATTCTCACCTCCTTACCTATGAAGAAAATATCAAAAGCTTGAAATTTACTAGCAAATGCTGGGACCTGAGTGACTGTCTTTGACATAAATGTAAGGAATTTAATAAAGCTTGGGGCACCACTGACAATACTAATAAAACAACGCAGGGGACTGGACAGGAAGGCCAAGAATCTCAAGTCAGTCCTGTGGGTTCAGCCCCACCCGCTGAGGCCAGTCCAGGGAAGAGCTGTGGCTTCTTCTGGATGTCACAGACATCAGCGGTCCAGTGCCTTTACTCACATGAGAAAACAGGCCTGGGGAGGAGGTGGTATCTGCCGCCTACCCTTTTCTTCTCTTCTTTTAAACTGTTCTTGGGAGTTCCCTGGTGGTCCAGTGGTGAGTTAGGACTCATTGCTTTTATTGCCAGGATCCAGGTTTGATCCCTGGTGAGGGAACTGAGATCCTTCAAGTGATCAAAGGTGGAAGTGTGCTTTATGGCACCAAGACCGGGGAACAGGGCCCAGGGTGGGAAAAGGAGAAGGGAGGATGAGGGCATAGAGAAATGGCATTCCAGACAGACCAAGGGTTTTATACAGGCAGACTTCAGCGATACTGTGAGTTTAGATCCAGACCCCTGAAATAAAGCAAATATTGCGAGAAAGTGACCCACATAAAGGTTTTGGTTTCCTAGTGCATGTAACAGTTGAATGTATGCTCAGTTAACTGCACCTGACTCTTTGTGACCCCTTGGACTATAGCCCGCCAGGTTCCTCTGTCCATGGAATTCTCCAGGCAAGAATACTGGAGTGGGTTGCCATTTTCTACTCCAATGTAACAGTTATGTTTACACTATACTGTAGTCTATCCTGAGAAATCTGTATGCAGGTCAAGAAGCAACAGTTAGAACCAGACATGGAACAACGGACTGGTTCCAAATTGTCAAAGGAGTACCTCAAGGCTATATATTGTCACCCTGCTTATTTAACGTATATGCGGAGTACATCATGTGAAATGCTGGGCTGGATGAAGCACAAGCTGGAATCAAGATTGCCAAGAGAAATATCAATAACCTCAGATATGTAGATGACACCACCCTTATGGCAGAAAGTGAAGAGGAACTAAAGAGCCTCTTGATAAAAGTGAAAGAGGAGAGTGAAGAAGCTGGCTTAAAACTCAACATTCAAAAAATGAAGATCATGGCATCTGGTCCCATCACTTCACGGCATGTAGATAGGGAAACAATGGAAACAGTGACAGACTTTATTTTCTTGGGCTCCAAAATCACTGCATATGTTGACTGAAGCCATGAAATTAAAAGACACTTGCTCCTTGGAAGAAAAGCTATGACCAACCTAGACAGTGTATTAAAAAGCAGAGACATTACTTTACTGACAAAGGTCCATCTAGTCAAAGGTATGGTTTTCCCAGTAGTCATGTATGGATGTGAGGGTTGGACCATAAAGGAAGCTGAATGCTGAAGAATTGATGCTTTTGAACTATGGTGTTGGAGAAGATTCTTGAGAGTCTCATGAACTGCAAGGAGATCCACCCAGTCCATCCTAAAGGAAATCAACCCTGAATATTTATTGGAAGGACTGATGCTGAAGCTGAAACTCCAATACTTTGTCCATCTGAATGTGAAGAACTGACTCCTTGGAAAAGACCCTGATGTTGGGAAAGATTGAGGGCAGGAGGAGAAGGGGTCGACAGAGGATGAGATGGATGGATGGCATCACCAACTTGATGGACATGAGTTTGAGTGAGCTCTGGGAGTTGGTGATGGATGGGGACATGGTAATAGCATGCTGCAGTCGATGGGGTCGCAAAGAGTTGGACATGACTGACAACTGACCTGAACTGAAGTGCACAGTAGTATTATGTCTAAAAACCCGTACCTATATAGCTTAGTGAAAAATACTTTATTGGTTGAATTCAGGAGGGAAAAAAAAAGAAATTTTACTGAGTAAAAAGTGCTGGGACTTCTCTGGCAGTCCAGTAGTTGAGACTCCATGCTTTTCCTGCAGGGGGCCAGATCCCTGGTCTGAGAACTAAAATCCTACATGCCATGTGACATAACCAAAAAAAAAGAAAATGCTAACCATCATCTGAGTCTCTAGTGAGTCATAATTTTTTTGCAATAGTAGCATCATTTTAAAAAAAGTAACATCAAAGATCACTGATCACAGATCACCATAACAAGTAAAATAATAATGATAAAGCTTGAAATACTTCAGGAATTACCAAAATGTGACATAGAGACACAGAGGGAGCAAATGCTGTTGGAAAAATGGTGCCGACAGACTGGCTCAACACCCAACAAAGGTTGCCATAAACCTTCAATTTGTAAAAAAATGCAATATCTGCAAACTGCACTAAGCAAGTTATGCCTGTATAAATGCTCAGGAAATTGAGTGAGGTGTAGTTTTCAATTCTTTTCTTTTGCAAATCTTGAATGGCTACAAAGGTGATTTATTTTAAAACTTAAGTAAAAATATTTCTGGAATATTTACTTTTCTGGGGGGCTGCTGACTGGGATAAAAAGCATGGATAATTCTTGGGAAAACGTATGGAATTTGAAGACAGGGCAGAGTTCGTATCCAAGCTTTATCCTTCACCTGTTGCAGTACTTTGTATAAAGTGTTTATTCCTTCTCAAGCCTCAGATGCTTCGTCTGGATAATGGGCTTCTGTGACCTCCCTGCAGAGCTGTTATGATTAAGACTCAGTGACCCTCACACATGTTAAGTGCCCAGTGAGACTCAACATAAGCCCAGCGTGTGTCAGGAGCTCAGAGAGCGTGGGTTCCCATCTCTTCCCCTTTGGAGTTCACAGTCTGATGGGAGTTAGGGAAAGGCTGGGTGGGAGTGTGTGGACATGGTCCTCAGCCAGCCTCCTTGCTGCCACCCCTCCAGCTTCTCAGCCCACGACACAGCCATGCCGAGAACACTTCCCCATCACCAGACCATGCATGTCTGCACCTGCCACCACCTCCTTCCACCAGTCTTCTTTTTTTGATGGTCGGTGCCGCCTCCCTCTTTCCATGTGCACCAATGGGGCGGGGTGGGTTAGGAGTCAAGGATTTTGTTGAGAAGGAGAGCCATCTGGGGGTTGGACCAGGGCACCAAAGCTCAGCAGTTGGGCAACATGGCCCAACTGCCTGCCCCTGAGCATGCTCAGAGGATGTCCAGGACTCGGAGGAAGCAACACTGGACTTTATCTCTGTTTTAATCCAAGCTTTGAAGCTGACTTACCACGGGCGCTTTCACAGGTCCTATGTCTCTTGAGGGCTTCAGTTGGGTAATCTTGCGTTCAGTGAGGTTCTTGTTTCAGGGGCAGGCTTGGAACCTCTCTTGGGTCACTGGCCAGGGGGCCAGTCCATCCTTGGCCTTCAGGTCTTCAAGACTCAGTTGCCTGGTGGAGGGGTGGTCGCTGTCCCAGTGCTTCTGGCCATTTGGCCTCCAAGGTCACCCGTGGCCTCCACACAAGCAGTTGCTTCAGAGATTAAAGGCCTCTCTGCTGAGATCTCCTTACAAATCCTCTGATCCTCTCCTTTCCACCCTTCCTGCCAACCAGGGTCCAAATGGATGTGTGCAGGCCTGTACACACGCATGCCCCCCGCACCCCCACCTGCCAGCTGGTGTCCAGATCCCTCATCACCACCTCTGAGCCAAAGATTGGCAGAGGGAGCGAGGACATGGAGGCAGTCCCAGGGAGTCAGGGTGAGCTCTCAGCCCTGGGTCCTCTTTTGTTATATCAGCTGAGCAGAGCACTGGGAGTACATCTCAGGTGAAGGACTTCCAGCAGCAGAAGGAGGGGAAGTTGGACAGACACAAAGCAGGGCTAGAAAATTAGAGTGGGAAGTGGAGGCAGAGGCATCCACCCCATTTTTTAAATTTGACTCAGTGACTGTTTTTCATATCTGTGAGTTTTATTTGGTTCTAGTTCTGATTTGGTTTCTTTTGTAAAATGTTCCTCTAGGGACTTCTCTGGTGGTCCAGTGGTTGAGACTTTGCCTTCCAATGCAGGCGGTACAGGTTCGATCCCTGGTAGGGAAGCTAAGATCCCACATACCTCATGTGTGATCAAAAAAAAAAAAACAGAAACAATATTGAAACAAATTCAATAAAGACTTCAAAATACTGGAGTGGGTTGCCATTTCCTCCTCCAGGGAATCTTCCTGACCCAGGGATCAAACCCGCATCTCCTACATCGCAGGCGAATTCTTTACCCACTGAGCCAGCTGGGGAGCTATATAATACTGCTCTGTAATAGGTCTACAATATTTTTCACACAAATAATACATAAAAGGCAAGCACAAAAAAAATTTTTTTTCATCTTTAATCTTACAGTACGGTACCTTGCAAAGTACAGTAGTTCAGTACAACAGCTGGCACACAGGGGCTGGCATCAAGTAACCAGGAGCAAAGAGTTACTGACTGGAGAAGGGAGAGGAGGTGGGAGATGGTGGAGCTGAAGGACCAGGAGATGGAGGGCAAGCTGCCTGACATTGATGGAATGTGCATTCATGTCTTTGAAAGTTCACAACTTGACGGCTCATACATAGGGACTTACTGTAATGGCTGTTTTTCCCTCATGGAAAACTTGGATCCTGAAACCAGGATGAGGGGAGGACATCCTACAGACAGCCCATGGGAATGAACCTCTGCCCCTCCCCCGCTGCACGTTTTGTGCTCCGTTAGCATACTTATCAGAGGCTGCCTTGCCTCTGAGTTATTTCTGTCCGTCTGTCTTCCTCCACGAGATTGAATTTCTCGAGTGCCGGACCTGGGCACTTTGTGCAGAGATTTTAAATCTTTTGTGGTTTGTGTACACTTGCAAGAATCTGGGAAAGGACCTGGAGACCCTCTCCCCAGAAATGTGTCTGCCCCTCATATTTTGAGTGCTATTTATGGGAGGTGCACAGGCCCCTGGCCCCTCTCCATAGATCCCTAGTTGAGAACTCTGCCTGAGTGCCTTGCCTGATACCTGTACGTGACAAGTTCTCAGACTCTGGTTGGCTTGGAGACATCCTCCCAATTAAATCCGCCTATGAGAGAGTTGGACCATAAAGAAGGCTGAGTGCTGAAGAATTAATGCTTTCAGACTGTGGTGTGGACTCTTGAGAGTCCCTTGAACCACATGGAGGAAATCAACCCTGAATATTCATTGAAAGAACTGATGCTGAAGCTGAAGCTCCAATACTTTGGCCACCTGATGAGAAGAGCTGACTCATTGGAAAAGACCCTAATGCTGGGAAAGATTGAGGGCAAGAGGAGAAGAGGGTGGCAGAGTATGAGATGGCTGGATGGCATCACTGACTCAATGGCCATCAGTTTGAGCAAACTTCTGGAGATAAGGGCGGGGAGGCCTGGCATGCTGCAGTCCATGGGCCTCAAAGAGATGGACATGAGTTAGTCACTGAACAACAACCCTAGATGCAGAGACACATGTCAGTGGTAGAAAGAGAGCCAGGAAGCAGCCCTGTTTCTGGGAGATGCGAGGGAGCATGTATAAACTCTGGGACTGAGCCCCCGAGAGCAGTAGCTTCACTGAGTGAAGAACACAGCTGGGCCTCCTCTCCCCCTTGGACTCTTTTTTTTTGGATGTGCTGGGTCTTCATTGCGGTGTGTGGGCTTCTCTTGTTGTGGAGCACAGACTCTAGAGCACCTGGGCTCTCTAGTTGTGGCGCCCAAGCTTAGTTGCCCCAAAGTGTAAGGGATATTAGTTCCCCGACCAGGGATCAAACCTGCATCCCCTGCATTGGAAGGCGGATGCTTAACCACTGGATCGCAGGGAAGTCCCTTCCCTTAGACTCTTGACTGCTGCTCTCTAGGCTCATGCTACCCTTCTGCCTGCCGGTCTTTCAGCCGCATCCTTTCCCTGAGCCTTCCTTGTCGTTTCGGTACCAACTGACCTCACCCTTTCTGGAATGTCCGTTGAACTATGTGAAACTCACAGCTGATGCTTTTCTTTGATTCCTTTCCTTCATCTGGCTTGGTCTTGTGAATGCTGGCTTAGGTTGTCAGAGAAGCCAGAGGTGGCTCTGAAGTGTCTGGGTACCGCAGTTGACTTCATGCTCCCCATGAGCATGGATGGATCCTGGGACAAGGCAGGTGGTCAGGTTAGAATTCAGCCCACACAGCCTTCATCAGGCCCAGCTCTCCTCCCTGTGGACACTGCTATCCCTCTGCCTTCTGAAGTTGCTGTGGTGTCCTGCATGCCCCCGCCACTGTCTTTACTTCTCCTCCCTCCCTTCCTCCCTCCCTCCTTCCCATCCTTCCTTCCTTCTGATTGAGAGCAAGTCTCTGATGTCAGACTACCCAAGTTTAAATCCATGAGCAGATGACTGAGCCTCAATGTGCCCAATTGCTAATCTATAAAATGGGAATATTAAGAGTAGTACCCACGTCATTGGGTTTTGTTGTGACAATTAAGAGAAATAACACATATAAAGTACTAAGAACAGTCCCTGATACATAACACTTATTAAATGTTAGCTGCTATTGCTTTTGTTACTTGATCAGCTTGTAAAGCCCCTTTGCCTCTCTTTTGATTGGTTTTGGGTGCATTCTCTCACATATTATAAAGAGTCCTAGGATAGGAATGGACCTCAGAAATTTTTCAGTTCTGAGATGGAAAATGTTTGGGGTCAGTGGCACACATCTCCAGTAGAACATGAAATTCTTTTCCTGAGCCCAGATGCAGACTCAGAATCTTTCTCAACACAGCTCGCCAGGCTGTCACTGCAAGCTGATTGGAGTTGCTTCTTAGTGTAATGTTTGCCCAGCCTTACTGATTTTACCAGGGCTTCCCAGGTGGCTCAGTGGTAAGGAACCTGCCTGCCAATGCAGGAGACGTGGGCTCGATCCCTGGGTCGGGAAGATCCCTTGGAGAAGGAAATAATAACCCACACCAGTATTCTTGCTGGGAAATCCCACAGACAGAAGAGCCCAGATGGCTACAGTCCATGGAGTCACAAAGAGTAGGACGTGACTGAGCAACTGAACAGCTGATTTTACAGTGAAGGATTTAAGACTGAGAGTGTTTACAGCCCAAGGAGCAGTGCTGGGCCCAGAGCTCGAGGTGCTCACCCAGTGCTCTCACCATCCTTTTTGTTTGCTTAAAAGCTTCCTTTTATTTTAAAAATACTTTATTTATTTACTTATTATTTTTGGCTGGGTTGGGTCTTCGTTGCTTCACATGTGCTTTCTCTAGTTGTGGTGATCGTGGGCTCATTAGTTGTCGTGCATGGGCTTCGTTGCTCCACCATACGTGGGATCTTCCCAGTCCCGGGGTCGAACCCGTGTCCACTGTATTGGCAGACAGATTCTTAACCACTGGGCCACCAGGGAAGTCAAGAAACTTCCTTTTAATATCTGGGGTTCATGCGGTCCTTTTTCCCCCCGATGTGCACTAAGTGTGTATATATATATAATTGGTTCTCAGATCTGTTTATCTTTTCTTGCTAGTCAACTTGCTTTAAAGTTATTGCTGGGGGTGGTCATATACCCAACTCAGAGGCTGTTGTGGGTGATCTGTGGCTTTTCTGAACTTTATCCAGTGACGCTCTATGTCGATACTCTACTGTTACCTGAAAGTCAGCTGCCAGGACGTTCCTGTTGATGTTGCATTCTCATATTGCAAAGTACGGTCAAGACATGATGTGACATTCCTCATCCAGCAGGTCCCTTTGTCCCCTGCACCCTCCCATTCTCAGAACAGAGCCCATTCGGCTAAAGAAGCATAGAGTTTTAAAAACAAAAAGAAGCAAGTGGAATTATGATTTCCTATCTCCCCTCCTTGAGTTGAGGAGGGACGGGAATAGGAATACATAGATGAAGCTGATTTTTAAAATTTTATTTAGTTGTTTATGTTTGGCTGTGCTGGGTCTTCATTGCTGTGCCGCCTTCTCTCTACTCTCCAGCTATAGTGCCCGGGTTTGTTGTTGCAGTGGCTTCTCTTGTTGCAAAGCACAGGCCTAAGGCAATTGGGCTTCGGTAGTTGCAGCTCCTGGGTTCTGGAGCACAGACTCAGTATCGTGGCACAAGGCCTTAGCTGCTCTGCAGCATGTGGGGTCTTCCCGGATCAGGGATTGAACCCATGTCTCCTGCATTTGCAGGTGGATTCCTTACTACTGAGGTATCAGGGAAGCCCAAATCAGAAGAAACTGGAGCCCTTGAATCATGAAAGTCTTTGGTAGGAAAGTATGTAACAAGTTTTAAAAAAGATGTTACTTATTTCTTTTCTGTAGAAAGATCCTACCTGAGGGGGCTGATATTTTCATAATGCTAATTTTAGGATTATGGAACTGGCAATTCTTTGTGGTGTTAAAAGATGAAATGGATGACAAATTGAAGAAAACATTGCAGATAGGTAGCAATAAGTGGGGTCAAACACCTTTGAAAGAGTTCAGAGAGGAGATAGAAAAAATAATACTCAAGCTTGATTTATTCTGATGTGTGAAAATTGGGGAGATATTTGCAAAGGGAACATTTTACAATAGTGAAGCTTTCATTATATACTTAGGAAATACTACCTGTTTGGGGGCAACTTTGATGGAAGAGAGCGCTATTCAATTGGAAGTTGATATTTACCAATTTGAGGAAAAGAAATGGGCACACTGCCCACAGTGCTTGTTGATATAAAAGTTAGTGGGGGGTTTGATTTCTGGGAAATGAAAATATAGTGTCATATTTTTAGGGAAACAACCATAAAATTCTTCTGGCACCCCTTACAGACCCAAAGTCATTTTCTGTTAGTTTAACAAGATAAACATATATTGTACATAACTTGGTTTGCTTCAATGATTATGCTTGGTATATTTAGACATTGGAAAGCTTGAAAGGCAGAAAAAAAAAACCCTGAAGTTGTTTCTTCTAAAACCAAGAAAAAAAAAAATCTCCCAGAAAGAGTTGTTTTTTTTTTTTTTTTATACATTTCTTCTCCTTTATGTCTCTGAGAAGGTCTGGAAAGTTCTAGAGTGGTGAGCACTTTCCTGAACTGGCAGGGCACTCATGAACGGGTCACATGGGGGATGCAGTGCCCGCCCCGCAGAACAATGGCCCTTGTTTCACCGGGTACCTTCCTCCGGGAGCTTGGAGCTGCTCCGGCCGCAGGCTAACTTTAGGACTAGAGGCTGCCCCTTCTCCTGAATGAAGATCGGTCCTTCCCACCTGTTGGGGAAGGTGTCCTCGGCTGCAGCCTGTGGGTGGGGGCCAGGTGGCAGGACATTTGCTTGCTGGGCCCTGTAGTTAACGGGGAAGACGGCGTCTCCTTTATTAGAGAAGAAGGGAGGAAGAGGTGCCTGGCACAGAGACCCACGAGGCCTGTGAAGGGTTCTGACTCTCAGAACAGGTGAGAGGTGTGGATGGGTCAGGAGTCTATGGTTCAGACTTTCTCCAGGGGCAGCTCAGCTTCTGCTCGGGACCTTTGGCTGTGCCTTAAGGGTGTCACCATCCTTTCCTGCCCAGACCTGTTGCCTCCACCAGCTGATGGATGCTTCCTGAACTGCCAGAGCTGAGGGGGAGGGGAGCAGGACATGGAATCTGGTCTTCAGGAAAAGGGGCTGCCACTGAGGCGGGGGGCCATCATACTGCTAAGGAGAAGGTGAGCAGGGGTGTCAGGTGCAGAAGGGAGGCCTCACGTTCTTGGCCAAGGAGCGGGAGGTCACTGCTGAGTGGGATGATCGATTGGGTGTGTCCTAGCGGAAGAAGGAAAGGAGAAGCCGTGTTATAGAACCAGAGTGTCTGGGCTGGACAAGGACCTGGGGGGTGGGACTCTGGGCTGGAGTCAGGGGACCTGGGTTCCAGCCTCAATTCTGAGGTGAACTGGCTCTGTGATGTTGAGCAAGTCGGTTCCACCCTGGGCCTCAGTTTCCTGTTTTGCAAGTAGGGCAGACTCGGCTTTTTGGTCCACGAGATGCCCTCTTGCTCTGACATTGTTCCCAAAGGATGCGGTGTTTGCACCAGCACTGGGGATTCCGCACTGGAAGTGGCTGGAGAAAGACTGGGGAGCTGGAAGGGGCCTGGACTCAGATCCATCTCTACTCCCTTCCCAGCCCTGTGATCCTGCCTTCCCAGGCAGGCAAGGCTGGGAGGGTGCTGGGTCCTGCTCCCAATCTGGAGACAGTGGCCGTCCCCTGCCTCCCCTCCTGCATTCTCTTCCACTTCCCCAGGTAGGGGTGATGGGGAAGGGGTGAGGCTGGGTGAGCCCTGGGCAATGATGCTTTAGGAGGTGGTCTTGGAAGCCCCTGGCTGGAGAGGTTCCGTGCCCCTGAGGGCCTTTCACAGGCCCTGGTGACCGAGGGCATCTCTCTCGTGGCCCGCTTCCTGCTCTGCACTGCTGGCCGGGCCCCACCTCAGAGCCTCACCCTGCCATTCTCCGCCTTGGCCCAGCCCTCACTAAGTGCCTCTGTGTGCTCCGCCCGGGGAGGCAGGCCTGCTGCCCCGGATCTGCTGCTTGTTTTGGCCAATCCAGCCACAGGCTCCCTGACCAGACCATCAGAAGCCGGGGACCTGGCGGTGGGGGTCTCGGGGTCTCTGGCTTGGGCTCTGCCTTGAGAGGTACCCTTTCCCAAGAAGGGGGCGGGTACTTGGACTCCCCCTCCCAGGGTCCAGGCTCAGATCAGCAGACACAGTGAACATCCCATCCCTGAGGGTTCTGTGTGATGGGAACAGTGTCCCCAACCCCACAGGACTGTACTGGTCAGTTGAGGCCCTGGCATGTTTATCAGGAAAGCGTGTGTTCCTCTCCTCGTGGGCCTCCAGTGCAGGTCAGGGTGGACGCAGAGGTGCCCACGAGGAGAGGCGAGGTTGCACACAGATGCTCAGCCCGGTGGGGGGTGCCCACTGGGGATGAGGACCCTGCCCTGGGCTGTTGCTCCGCCCCCCTCGCTGTCCCCATGATTACCTCACCGCAGGATCCGCCTGCCAGAGCGAGCTCAGAGCTGCCTGGGTGGAGAGCAGGAGGCTAATTTTAGACATGGAGACTCCCTGCCAACAGCTGCGGCTGCCGGCCCGCGGGGAGCCCTGGACATGGCCCTCCAGGTCTGCTCTCTCAGCAGCAGGGACCACTGGGGCAGGGACAAGAGTTCCTCTGCACAGGGGTAGGATCTGAAACCATGGCCTTCTCCAAGTCTTCCTTTCTCCTCCTTGCCTTTAGATAGCTCAGTCCTTGGGACGTCCCTGGTGGTCCAGTGGCTGAGACTCGGTGCTTCCACTCTTGGGGGCTGGGGTTCGATTCTTGGTCAGGGAGCTAGATCCCAAACGCTGCAACTAAAGATCTCATAGGCCTGGAGGAAGATCGAAGATCCCTCGTGCTTCAAATAAGATTCAGCACAGCTGAATACTTTTTTTTTTTTGCGAAGAAATGGAGGATCATTCAGTCCTCCATCTCTTTCTAGGTCGCTCTGTACCCCGGAACCTACTGACGGGCACCTGTATTGTGGGCCAGTGGGCCTCTGAGTGGGGCATATGGGGCAACGTGGAGAAGAGAAAGAACCCCCAAACTGTCTTGGGCTAAATCTAGCCTCCCTCTCTCCACCAATCTAATAGTCTACTATTGTGCGTCTCAATCTTTTTCCTATGAAAGTGTTAGTCACTCAGTTGTGTCTGACTCTTTGTGACCCCACGGGCTGTAGCCCACCAGGCTTCTCTGTCCATGGAATTCTCCCGGCAAGAATATTGGATTGCGTTGCCATTTCATTCTCCGTTTTTCTTTTCCTATGGGCTCACATCAAAAATGATGGGAAAATGTGTTTGCATCACATGTGGGATAAAGAGAGAAGCATATTTGTGGCTGAGCTCCCACTGCCCCAGGAACCCAAGGGGTTGACACTAGGCAGGCACCTGTGTAACCCACGCAAAGTCCACTAGCGGCCAGGACACAGGGGTTGGAAGCTGTGAGGTCATCTCCAGCTTGTTTAGTCCAGCCCTGGGAGACAGCTGCTGGGTTCACCGATGACTTAGGCTGGAAGGGAGGCCAAGGAGCAAGGAAACTGTGGACTAGAGAAGCTTGCCCAAGGTTAAACAGACGAAAATTTGTTTACTTACTTTTGGCCATGCTGTGTGGCATGCAGGATCTTAGTTCCCCAACTAGGGATCAAACCCAGGCCCCTTGTAGTGGGAGCCCATTGTCTTAACCACTGGACCACCAGGAAAGTACCCAGATGAGAATTTAAAAAGCCAGTTTTGGTTCTAGTTCTACTAGGACATTCCTTCATTTATCCAATATTTATAGAATACTGTAAGGTTCAACATTCTGGAAATACAAAGATGAAAAATAGTTGCTGGGACACAATCTATTTTGCTTTAAAGAAAATCAAGGGAAAAACAACAGCAACAAAAAGATACTGTTTTTTCCACCATCATGTTGGCAAAACTTAAAGATTTTGACCTTCAAAGTAAAAATCAAGGAAACCTGCAGGAAGGTGGTTATTTTGTGGGGGGAGATGAACAGAGGCACAAAGGACTTCACAGGAATTGATTATGTCTATTTCCTTGGTAGAATGATGGACACACAGGTGTTAACTCTAAACCATTTCTGAAAGTGAAAGTGAAAGTTTCTCAGTCCTGTCCAACTCTTTGTGACCCTATGAACTACACACTCCATTGAATACTCCAGGCCTGAATACTGGAGTGGGTAGCGTTTCCCTTCTCCAGCAGATCTTCCCGAGCCAGGAATCCAACAGAAAGAGGTCTCCTGCGTTACAGGTGGATTCTTTACCAACTGAGCTATCAGGAAGCCCCTGATCTCTATCCCTTTATATGTATGATATGATTCTTACAAAAAATTGAAACAATACAGGGAGTTTAGATAAATGTTTAGAGAGTTAGGTAAGGAGGAGAGAGACAGGTAAATGTTATCACCTAGCAGGTGAGGAGTGCTTGTGCGGAGCTGTTGTAATAAGAGCCCACTGCGTGTATGTTGCACAAAGCTCATTCAGTGTTCACAATTGCTGTGTAGGGGATGGGAGCCTTTATACAGATTCCACTTTATGGGTGAGAAAACTGAAGTTCACAGAGGTTACTTACCTTGTTCAGGGCTTCATGGCCAATCCTCTTCACAGTCAAGTTTGAGTGCAGATATCCTAGCCATTCCTTGGGTTGATTTCTTAGTCAGTTGGCCTGTGGGGTTGGGTGGAGGTTGGAAAGATGGATAATTTCATTCTCTCTAAGCTCGTGCTCCCAGTGTAGGATATGGAACTCATTTTACTGGGTGCTCCTTCTTGTGCAAATAATTTGACTATAAAAGCACTGTATCAGGGTAAAGCTGACATTTATTGAAAACTAAAGCTGTGCCAGCTGCTTCTCTAGCGGTACCTCCTCTGATCTTCCAGCTCCCCTCTCCCTGCCCCTTCCCCCACCCAGAGCAACACATGATTCCTATTTTACCAAGCAGTCTGCTTGGCAGCTCAGACGGTAAAGAATCTGCCTGCAGTGAGGGAGACGTGGGTTTGATCCCTGGGTCAGGAAGATCCCCTGGAAAAGGGCATGGCAATCCACTCCAGTATTCTTGCCTGGAGAATCCTATGGACAGAGGAGCCTGGCAGGATACAGTTTATAGGGTTCCAAAGAGTCAGACAGGACTAAGCGATTACACTTTCACTTTTTTTCTGCCTCCTCCTCATCATTCCTCTGTTAAATCTCTCTTCTCCCTGCCTTCTCTAGAGGGAGTGGCTTCAATTTTGCTGTGACATCCATTCTGGAGCTGAGTTGCTGGGGATTTGAAGCTCTGTCATTAGCCCACCCACTAAGCTAGTGCTGCTGTCTTTTTGGCCTACGCCAATTTCCATGGTTATCTGTGGGGAGAAACCGTCACCCTCAGCTGAGAAGGTGGAGCTTTCGAAGTCCTTAGTCTATCCCAGTGATTCTCAATCTGGCTGCACATTTGAATCACCTGGGAGCCTGAACACTGAAGTGAGGTCTTGACCTCACCTCAAGTCAATCAGCTTGGGAAGGGGTGGGGCCTGAGCATCAGCTTTCCAGGTGAGTCTAAAGAGCAGCCAAGGTAGACCACTTAAGGTCTGCACTTCCTCTCCCAATGCAAAGAGCTAAGAAATAAGGGGCGGTGATGAAGGAAGGGAGAACACAGCTGAGCAATGACCAGGCTACCCCTGGGTCCCAGACTGGTCCAGGATTAGGCCAGGGAGGACTGGAAATGGGACAAGGACAGGGAAGGAAGGAGTCCATGAGCAGGAAAGAAAAGAGAAAATGAAAAAAAATAAAAACTTGGTGACTGAGGATGCTAGGTTGCCTCCTGTAATGACCTTGTACTTGTGCAGCACTACCTGTTCTGTGAGTTCAGGTCCAGCCAGTGAACTTTTGATGATGCAGTGTGTGAGAGCTTCAGGAGGCACAGAGAAACGTGAACCCCACCCTGTTGGTGTCCCAGGACCTATGTTTTTGCACAGACAGACGTATACATCGGAAATAGCGCATGCCCTTGACTTGTTCTCCCCAGCACCCAGAAACCCCTCACCTTGGGCAAAGCTTATTACTCGTGTTTACAGTCTGTCAGCTGAGGGCAGGGACCCTGTGTATTTTGTGCCTTAGTCACCATTCCGTTATTGCCCACAACCCAGCATTACGCCTTGTCCGAAGAAAGCCCTCAACTGATTCCATGTTTGTTTAATTGAATTTGATTGTTTAAAACAACTAGAGCAAGGTGAGGGCCAAGGGCATCTGGAGCGTGATTATGCGCTCAAGTGTCTGGTACCAGTAATTCTAGCTGGGGGAGGAAGGCTTCATGGTGGAGGTGGGATTTGAAATGGGACTTACCTGAGACAGAGAACTTTAAGGGAGATGAGGGAAGATGAAGACAGAGAGTCAGCCCAGGCTGTTCATTGCGCCCTGATGGGAGAGGAGGTGACTGCATTCCCCAGGGAAGGTGAGCAGGAAAAGGAAAGAAGTTCTTACAATCCAAAGGCAGCTAAAGTCGAGTGGTGGGGAGGCAGGAGTCAGCTGTAGGAAATTGGTACAAGCTTAATACACATGTGAAGGACTGATGAACTGTTTGGTTTTTTTTTTTTTTTTTGACTACACCACATGGTATGTGGGATCTTAGTTCCCTAACCAGGGATTAAACCTGTGCTCCCTGCATTTGAAGTGTGGAGTCTTAACCACTGGATACCAGGGAAGTCCCTGTTGAGGTTTTTTTTTTTTTGTCTGTCTCTTTTTCAATATTTATTTATTCGGCTTCACTGGGTCTTAGATGTAGCATGCGGAATCTTTGATCATCATTGAGCCAGGCAGGATTTTTTAGTTCAAGCGTGTGGGATCTAGTTTCCTGACCAAAGATCGAACCCGGGCCCCGCCTGCATTGAGAATGCAGAGTCTTAGCCACTGGACCACCGGGGAAGTGCCAGGGTTGATGAATTGACCATGTAAGTAAATTTTCTGTGTTCACTGTTAGCCTGATTCTTTAACATTAGGGATCAGCAAATTGGTACTCTTGTGGTGGGGTTGTGCTCACAGATGTTCCATCCAAGAACAGAGGATGTGAAGAAACTAAGCTCCAGAAATAAGTGAATAACCTCAGAAGTGGTAGTCCCGAGCCCTCAGTTGGCAACGGATGACAGAGAGTAACAGAGTGTGGTTCTCAGGCCTAGCTGCATACTAAACGATGCAGGAAGCTGAATAATCCAGGCAAAGGGGTGAAAGTTACACAGGCGTATGTACGTTTGTCAGCACTTATGCAACTGTTTACTTACAGTGGGTACATTTTATTATATATAAATTATACATAAATATAGTTAATTTAAAAACAAAACATAGCGGAGCAGAAACCTCCACGGGAGCCAGCACCAGTGTAGGGAAACCTAACCTGTAATCGACAAATTGCTGGAGGCTCAGTGTGGACAAGTCTGAGAGCTGAAAACTTCAGGTGGGAGAGGTAATGCATCACATAGTGATTACGGTCAATAATACCGAGTCATAAACTTCAGAGTTGCTAAGAGACTAGATCATAATTGTTCCCGCCACAAAAAAAAAAAGGAATGATAATTATGTGACATGATACAGCTGTTAGTGAACGCCACGGTGATAATCACGTTGCAACATATAAATGTATCAAATCAACATACGCTGCTGCTAAGTCACTTCAGTCGTGTCCAACTCTGTGCGACCCCACAGACGGGAGCCCACCAGGCCCCACTGTCCCTGGGATTCTCCAGGCAAGAACACTGGAGTGGGTTGCCATTTCTTCCTCGAATGCATGAAAGTGAAAAGTGAAAGTGAAGTCGCCCAGTCGTGTCCGACTCTTCGAGACCCCCTGGACTGCAGCCTACCAGGCTCCTCCATCCATGGGATTTTCCAGGCAAGAATACTGGAGTGGGTTGCCATTGCCTTCTCCGCAAATCAACATATAGTACACTTAATTATGACAATTGAAACTTGGTAAGAGAAAGCAAAAACACATCCTAAACTTCAGGGGTGCCCAGTCGCTGGAGGTGGAACTTACGCTTCTGGGAGTTTTTTACTTCCTGGAGCTCCACCAGGTCCTCACTCATCTGCAGTGAATAGTGAAAGTGAAAGTCGCTCAGTCTTGTCCGATTCTTTGCCACCCCATGTCTTATACAGTCCTTGAAATTCTCCAGGCTAGAATACTGGAGTGGGTAGCCTTTCCCTTCTCCAGGGAATCTTCCCAGCCCAGGTGTCCCACATTGCAGGTGGATTCTTTACCAGTTGAACCACAGGGGAAGCCCAAGAATACTGGAATGGGTAGCCTATCCCTTCTCTCGCAGATCTTTCCCACCCAGGAATCGAACTGGGGTCTCCTGCATTGCAGGCGGATTCTTTACCAACTGAGCTATCAGGGAAGCCCCTACAGTGAATCCTGGAGGAAAATGCTTCCAGCAGGAGGAAGGGAAAGGACCACTTTGAAATGTGCCAGAGACTTCTGTTCTTCTCAACAAGGTCTGCTCTGAGAAGAAGCTGTCTTCCCAGGGCCTGGCCTACCTGGGGGAAGGGAAGTGCCAACTCCAGGCCACTCTAGCTATGCTATCCCACCTACGGGTGGGGAGTGAGAACCGAGAAGCACCAGTGAAGGGCATGGTCCACCAGCTCACCAAAAAGTTGAGACCTGATAGCAGGATTGTGCAACCCTTCTGTACCCCAAACCTTACTCTCACATCACTAAAGGTCTGTTGACTGCAGCGTATCCTGTCTACCTAGTATATCTTGTCTACCTTTCAGTAAATGTTTACAAGGCATTCTGAAAGGCAAAAACACAGTTTGAGGAGACTAAGCATCAGAACCAGAATCAGATATGGTGGAAATGTTGGAATTATCAGATTATGCCTACAATTAATATGTTAAGAGCTTTAATGGGAAAAGTAGACAATGTGCAAAACCAGATGATGTAAAGAGAAAGACGGAAATTCTAAGAGAGAATGAAAAAGAAATGCTGGAGATCAAAGCCACTGTAACAGAGATGAAGGATACCTTTGATGGGCTCATTAGTAGACTGGACATGCCAAGGAAAGAGCTTTGAGCTTGAGGATATGATGCTAGAAACTTCCAAAACTGAAAAATAAAGAGAAAAAAGACTGAGGAAAAAATTCCCAAAACAGAACAGGACGGACTATCCAAGAATTATGGGACAAGTACAAAAGTATGATGGGTATAATGGAATACCAGAGGAGAAGATAGAAAGGGACAGAAGAAATGTTTGAAGCCATAATGACTGAGAATTTTCCCCAATTAATGTCAGACATCAAAGTACAGATCCAGGAAGCTCAGAGAACACCGAGCAGAATAAATCCCCTCCCCACATCATATTCAAACTTCAGAAAGTCAAAGATAGAGAGAAACATTCTGAAAGAAGATGGGAGCGGGGGACACCTCACTTATAAAGGAGCAGAGGTTAAGAATTGCATCTGACATCTCAGAAACCATGCAAGCAAGCAAGAAGAGAGTTCAGTGAAGTGTCTGAAGTGTTAAAGGGAAAAAACAAAAACAAAGCACCAACTTAGAATTCTGTACCCTGTGAAATTATCCTTCACGAGTGAAAGAGAAATACTTTCTCAAACAGAAATGGAAGGAATTTATTGCCAGTATACCTACCTTGCAAGAAATGTTAAAAAGTTCTTCGGACAGAAGGAAAACTATATAGGTGAGAAACTCAAATCTATATAAAGGAAGAGCATTGGAGAATGAATACATAAAAGTAAAGTAAAATAAAACCTTTTATGCTTCACAGATAAGTTGTTCCAAATAATAATAGCAACAATGTATTTGACTGTGAATGCTTATGTATGTTTTAAACATCAGTGGTCTAAATACACCAGTTAAAAAATGGAGATTGTCACATGGATTCAAAAACAAGACCGAACTACAGGAAACCAACTTTGAATATAAAGATATATAGATTAAAAGTAAAAGAATGGAGAAAGATGTACTATGCTAATATACTCAAAAGGAAGCAGGAGTAGCTGTATTACTTCAGAGAAGAAATTTCAGAGCAAACAAAGTTATCAGGGATAAAGAGGGGGATTATATATTAATACAACAGGAAGACATAACAATCCTCAATGTTAACAAGAGCATATTACACATTCTCCTTAACCTTACAGCGAACATTTAGCAAAATCACTTTCTGGGTCATAAAGCACACTTTAACAAATTTAAAAGAATAGAAACCCTGACAGTGTTCTTTTCCCCATGGGGGCCCAGTGTGCAGTGGCTGCAAATAACAGCCTCCTTGGTAGTGTACGCAACCTGTTGCCTGTACAGGTTGCCCTAAGGGACCTTGGAGACAACTCTTCCTAGTGGGCATTCATGACTGGCCTGCTGTTTCCCAATCTAGACTCCAGACAGGTATGCGTGGTGCCTTTGGAAAGCCCCAGGGCACAGTGGCCAGGGTCCACATTGGCCAGGTCATAATGTCCATCCGCACCAAGCTGCAGAACAAGGAACATGTGATTGAAGCCCTCCGCCGGGCCAAGTTCAAGTTCCCTGGCCGCCAGAAGATCCACATCTCTAAGAAGTGGGGATTTACCAAGTTCAATGCGGATGAATTTGAGAACATGGTGGCAGAAAAGCGACTCATCCCAGATGGCTGTGGGGTCAAATACATCCCTAATCGTGGTCCCCTGGACAAATGGTGGGCCCTGCACTCATGAGCATCCATGCTGTCCCCTCCTTAATCATGCTCACCAATAAATGCTGCTGCTGCTGCTGCTGCTAAGTCGCTTCAGTCATGTTTGACTCTGTGCGACCCCATAGATGGCAGCTCACCAGGCTCCCCCGTCCCTGGGATTCTCCAGGCAAGAACACTGGAGTGGGTTGCCATTTCCTTCTCCAATGCATGAAAGTGAAAAGTGAAAGTGAAGTCGCTCAGTCGTGTCTGACTCTTAGCAACCCCATGGACTGTAGCCCACCAGGCTCCTCCATCCATGGGATTTTCCAGGTGAGAGTACTGGAGCGGGGTGCCATTGCCTTCTCCGACAATAAATGCTATTTCCTGTCAAAAAAAAAAATATAGAAACCATACAGTGTCTGCTTTTGGACCACAAAAGGCACTGGCACCCCACTCCAGTACTCTTGCCTAGAAAATCCCACGGACGGAGGAGCCTGGTGGGCTGCAGTCCATGGGGTCGCGAAGAGTCCATGACTGAGCGACTTCACTTTCACTTTTCAGTTTCATGCATTGGAGAAGGAAATGGCAACCCACTCCAGTGTTCCTGCCTGGAGAATCCCAGGGATGGGGGAGCCTGGTGGGCTGCCGTCTATGGGGTCACACAGAGTTGGATATGACTGAAGTGACTTAGCAGCAGCAGCAGCAGCAGCAGAATTAAACTAGAAATTAATAACAAAAAGATTGCTGGAAAGCCTCAAATACTTTAATACTTTAAAATATTTCAAAATAATATTTTAAATAATACTTTAAAATAATACTTTAGAAGTATGTTGTTTAAAGTATTAAATATTTTAAAGAGTCAAAGAAGAAATTTCAAAAGTATTTTGCACTAATGAAAGTGAAAATAGAGCTTATTATAATTTGTGGGATACATTGAAAGCAGTGCTTAGAGAATTTATAGCATTGTTGAAATATGTGTATTAAAAAGGGCTTCCCAGGTGGCTCAGTGGTAAAGAATCTGCCTGCCAGTGCATAAGACTTGGGTTTGATCCTGGATTGGGAAGATCCCCTGGAGAAGGAACTGGCAACCCACTCCAGTATTCTTGCCTAGGAAATCCAAGGGAAAGAGGAGCCTGGAGGGCTGTAGTCCATGGGGTCTTAAAAAGTCAGACACAACTGAGCACACACACACATACATATTAGAAAAGAAAAAAGATCTAAAATCAATAATCTAAGCTTCTACCTTTAGTCAGTCAGTCAGTTCAGTTGCTCAGTTGTATCCGACTCTTTGCGACCCCATGAATCGCAGCACGCCAGGCCTCCCTGTCCATCACCAACTACCGGAGTCCACCCAAACTCATGTCCATTGAGTCGGTGATGCCATCCAGCCATCTCATCCTCTGTCGTCCCCTTCTCCTCCTGCCCCCAATCCCTCCCTGCATCAGGTCTTTTCCAATGAGTCAACTCTTCACATCAGGTGGCCAAAGTATTGGAGGTTCAGCTTCAGCATCAGTCTCTCCAATGAGCATTCTCCAAAGAAGACCAATCTCCTTTAGGATGGACTGGTTGGGTCTTCTTGCAGTCCAAGGGACTCTCAAGAGTCTTCTCCAACACCACAGTTCAAAAGCATCAATTCTTCGGCGCTCAGCTTTCTTCACCGTCCGACTCTCACATCCATACATGACCACTGGAAAAACCATAGCCTTGACTAGATAGACCTTTGTTGGCAAAGTAATGTCTCTGCTTTTCAATATGCTATCTAGGTTGGTCATAACTTTCCTTCCAAGGAGTAAGCATCTTTTAATTTCATGGCTACAATCACCATCTGCAGTGATTTTGGAGCCCCCCAAAATAAAGTCTGACAATGTTTCTACTATTTCCCCATCTATTTTCCATGAAGTGATGGGACCAGATGCTACTAGAAAAGAAGAGCAAACTAAATCCAAACTAAGCAAGAAAAGAAATTTTTAAAATTACATCAGAATTATAAGTAAAATTGAAAATAGGAAATCAGTAGAGAAAATCAACAGAAACAAAAGCTGGTGGTTTTTTTTGAAAGATCAATAAAGTTGACAAGCCTCTAGCCAAATCACTAAGAAAAACAGAGAGAAGGCACAAATTACTAGTATCAGAAATGAAAGAGGGGGCATTACTATAGATTCCATGGGACATTAAGAGGATAATAAAGGAATATTTTGAACAACTCTCTGCCTACAAATTTGATACCATGGGGGAACTAGACCAATCCCTTGAGAGATCCAGTCTGCTAAAACTAGGAAGAAACAGACAATCTGAATAGGTATATATCTATTAAAGGAATTCAGTCAATAATTAATAACCTTCCAAAACAGAAAGCACAATACTCAGATGGGCTTACTGGTGAATTCTAACTAGACATTAAATGAAGAAAGTATACCAGTTCTGTCAACAGTCTCTTTCAGAAGATAGAAGTGGAGGGAACACAATTGACCCTTGAACAATGCAGGGGTTAATTGGTGTATAATTTACAGTTGGCCCTTGTGTCTGTGGTTCCTGTGTATCCATGGATGCAACCAATCAGAGATCATGTGGTACTGTAGTATTTACTACTGAAAAATATCCATGTATAAGTGGACCTACACAGCTCAAGCTAGTATTGTTCAGGGGTCAACTTTACTTAAAATTCATTCTATGAGGCCAGCATTTCCCTACTACTAAAACAGGGCAGAGGGGCGGATTATAAGAAAAGGAAACTGCAGACCATTATCTCTCATGATCAAGTGCAAAAATCTTTAACAAAATATTAGCAAACAAATCTACAATGTATGAAAATAATTATACACCTGTTCAAGTGTAGCTCAGACAATAAAGTATCTGCCTACCCTGTGGGAGACCTGGGTTTGATCCCTGGGTCAGGAACATCCTCTGGAGAAGGAAATGGCAACCCACTCCAGTATTTGTGCCTGGAAAATCCCATGGATGGAGGAGCCCTGTAGGTTACAGTCCATGGGGTTGCAAAGAGTCGGACACAACTGAGCAACTTCACTTCAGTCAAGTGGAATTTATCCTAGATATGCAAAGCTGGTTGCGTATTCAAAAACCCATTAATGGGAGATTCCCCTGATGGTCCAGGGGTTAAGAATCCAACTTGCAATGCAGGAGACACAAGTTCAATCCCTGATCGGGGAACTAAGATCCCACATACTATGGGGCTGCTGAACCCGCAAGCTGCAAATAGCTGCAACAGCTGAGGCCGTGAGCCACAACGAAAGATCCTACATGACCCAGCAAAGATCCTGTGTGCTGCAATTAAGAATCAACATAGCCAAATAAAATTTTAAAAAATCAATGTTATCCATCACATCAACAGGCTAAAGAAGAAAAATCACATGATCGTATGAATACACACAGAAAAAGCATTTGACAAAATCCAACATCTATTCATGATAAAAAGTCTCAGCAGTAGAGATGAACTTTGTGAGCCTGATAAAGAACATCGACAAAATACATGCAGCTGATATTGTACTTAATAACAAGAAGCTCGATGAATCTCACCTTGGATATAACAGTGATTTTCAGTGTGACCCCAAAGGCACAATCCCTGGAAGAAATAATTAATAAACTAGACTTCCTCAGCTGGTAAAGCATCTGCCTGCAATGCAGGAGTCCCCGGTTCGATTCCTGGGTTGGGAAGATCTGCTGGAGAACGGAATGGCCGCCCACTCCAGTATTCTAGGGCTTCCCTGGTGGCTCAGCTGGTAAATAATCCACCCGAAATGTGGGAGAGCTGGGTTCCATCCCTGGGTTGGGAAGATCCCCTGGAGAAGGGAATGGCTACCCACTCCAGTATTCTGGCCTGGAGAATTCTGTGGACTGTATAGTCCATAGGGTCACAGAGAGTTGGACACGACTGAGTGACTTTCACTTTCACTTTTCAGAGTTCATTGCAATCAAAATCGTCTATTCTGCAAAAATCAATGTCAATAGAATGGGAACACAAGCCACAGACTAGGAGAAACCTTTGCAAAAGACATATCTGATAGTGTACAGTTATCCAAAATATACAAAAAAAAAAAAAACCTCTTAAAATCAACAATAAGAAGAAGAATAGCTCAATTTTTTAAAAAATGGGCAAAAGACCCAGACAGTTACTCATCAAAGAAGATATCCAGATGACAAGTAAGCAAATGAAAAATATGTTCAACATCTTTTATTCGGGAATTGGATTTTAAAATGACAGTGAAGTATCACTACACACCTGTAAGAGTAGCCAAAGAACACTGAGAAGACAAATGCTGGTGATTCTGTGGAGCAGAAACTCTCAGTCATCGCTGGGGGGAAGGCACCATGGTACAGCACTTTGGAAGACTGTTTGTTTGTTTCTTATAAAACAAAATATATTTTTACCATCTGCTCCAACAATCATACTCCTTGATTTTTACCCAAAGGACTGTGTCCACACCAAAACCTCGTCACAGATGTTTATAGCAGCTTTAGTCATAATTACCAAAACGTGGAAGCAAGCAAGATGTCCTTCAGTAGGTGAATGGTTTAAACTGGTACATCCAGGCAGTGAACTAGGAAGAAATGAGCTGTCAAGCTATGGAATGACATGGAGGAACCTTAAATGTGAATTATTAAGTGAAAGCAGCCAGTCTGAAAAGGTCATGTGCTGAATGATTCCAAATGTTTGATATTCTGGAAAAGGTGAAATTGTGGAGACTGAAAATATCACTGATTGTCTGGAATTAGTCAAAGGGAGGTATGAGTAAGTAGAGTGAGAGGAGCCTTTTTTTCTTTTTTTTAACCTATCCTTTGGTTGCCTCTTTTTAAAAAAAAGTTTACTTATTTATTTTTGGCTGTGCTGGGTCTTTGCTCCTGCACAGGCTTTTCTCTAGTTGCAGAGAGTGGGAGCTACTCTCTAGCTGGGGTGCTGTGGTTTCTCTTTTTGTGAGGCATGGGCTCTAGGCACACAAGCTTCAGTAGTTGTAGGACAGTCTCAGTTGCTCTCTGGCATGTGGAATCTTCGTGGACCAGGGATCGAACCTGTGTTCCCTGTATTGGTGGGGAATTCTTAACCACTAGACCACCAGGGAAGTCCCCAGAGGAGTTTTAGAGCAGTGAATAAAACCTCTTTTCAATCAATTCTTCCCAGGCTGCTGCTGCTGCTAAGTTTCTTCAGTCGTGTCCGACTCTGTGCAACCCCATAGACGGCAGCCCACCAGGCTCGCCCGTCCCTGGGATTCTCCAGGCAAGAACATTGGAGTGGGTTGCCATTGCCTTCTCCAATGCATGGAAGTGAAAGTGAAGTCACTCAGTCCAGGCTACCACTGTTCTAATTTCTCCAGTAGATCCATTTTGTCTGTTCTTGAACTTCGTTTGGACATTGCCCAGCTTACGATGGTTTGACAATTTTTTGACTTCGTGATGGGTGCAAACGCAATAGGCATTCAGTAGATTGTACTCTGCATTTTGAATTTTGATCTTTTCCAGCGGTAGCGATATGTGGTCCACTACACTCTTGCGATGCTGGCAGCGGCAGTCCCGCTATCACAGGGTGAACCACTGATACACTCAAACGATTCCGGACCCAGACAGCCATGTGTTTTTCACTTTCAGTACAGTAACCAATAAATTACATGAGATATTCAGCACTTGTTATGAAATAGGCTTTGTGTCAGATGGTTTTGCCCAACTGTTGGCTGATATACGTGTTCTGTACTTGGCTAAGCTGTGATATTTGTTAAGTTAGGTATATTAAATGCATTTCTGATTTATGATGTTTTAAACTTATGATGGGTTTTTTGGGATATGAGTGGAGTCATACGGTAAAGGACTCTCGTGTCTGGTACTCTCACTAGAAATGGTTTTGAGATTTGTCCATGTTGTTGCTTGCATCAGTTTTTTTTTTTTTTTTTTCAGTTGATGAGTAGCATTTCTAATTTTGGCTAAACCACAATTTGTTTATCAACTCTTCTCTTGATGGGAGTTTTAGTTCTTTCCATTTTGGGCTATTATAAATAAAACTACTATAAACTTCCTTGTATAAGACTTTGTGTAGACATAATTTTATTTCTCTTGGGTATATAGGAATAGAATTGCTGGATCATAGGGTAGGCATATGTTTAGTTTTTGTAAGAAATTGCTAAACTCTATAGTATCTGTATCATTTTATACTCTCACCACCAAGTTATAAACAATACAGTTGGTCCACATCCTTGCAACGTTTGGCAATATCAGTCTTTTAATTTTAGTAATTCAAGTGGGTATGAAGTGGTATCTCATTGTGGTTTTACTTTGCATTTCTAAGATGACCAGCGAGGCTGAGGACTTTGCCATTACCTGTTGGTTATTCCTGTATCTTTCATGAAGTATTTAAATCTTAGGTCATTTTTAAATTGAATTGTCTTCTCATTGACTTGTAGGAGTTCTTTTTATATTCTGGGTATGAGTCCTTTGTCAGTCATGTTTTACACATTTCCTGCTCACTTTCAGCCTTATTAAGGTTAATTTTTTCCATACAAATATCTATATGTTCTAACTCTGTTTTAAAATATTTTCATATTTTCCTTTCCCCATTGAATTGCATTAGAATCCTTATTGAAAACCAATTGTGTGTGTGTGTATATTTATTCTAGACTTCCTATTGGACTATCCAAAAAAAAATTTTTTTCTGGCCTTTCGTGTCATGTGGCCTGTGGGATCTTAGTTCCTGACCAGAGATTGAGCCCACACCCCCTTCAGTGGAAGTCCAAGTCTTGACCACTGGATGACCAGGGAAGTCCACGGACTATCCAAATTTGATACCCATATAACGCTGTCTTAATTGCTGCCTCTTTATTGTAAGTTTTGAAATCTTATAGTATAAGTCTTCCAACTTTTTTCTTTTCCTTTATGATAGTTCTAGCTATCTGTGGTCCTTTAGCTTTCCAAAAATTTTTAGAATCAGCTCATTAAGTTCTGGAAAATGTCTGCTGGGATGGTGAATGGAATAAAATTGGGAGAGAATGGACATCTTAGTAATATTGAGCTTTCCAACTCACAAAAATGGAGTATTTCTCTACTTACGTAGGCTTTCTCTTTCCTTAATGATACTTTTCCTCATGACACTTTTCTTCCTTTCCCTTTTTTCTTTCTTTTTTTTCTTGTTTTGGCTGCACCTCGTGACTTGCAGTCTTAGTTCCCTGACCAGGGATTGAACTTGGGTTCTGGCGGTGAAAGGGCCAAGTCCTAACCATTTGGCTGCCAGGGATTTCCCTGTCGGTTTTCTTTAATTTCTCTCAACCGTGGTTTGTGGTTTTCAATGTCAAGCTCATGCCCATCTTTCACTAAATGTATTCCAATGTATTTAATGCTTTATGATACTCTCATAAACTTTGTATTTGAAATTTCATTTTCAATTGTTTATTGGTAGTATATAGAAAATACAATTGACTTTTGTATATTGACCCTGTATCTTGCGATTCTGCTACATTAATTCATCAATTCTAATAGTTTGTCAATTACTTTAGGTTTTCTAAGTATATAATCTTTCAGTTAAGAATAAATGCAGTTTTATTCATTCCTTTCCTGTCATTATGCCTTTTATTTATTTTTCTTGCCTTGCTGTGGTGACTAAGACCTTCAGTGTTGAAATACAATGAATGTTGTCTTGATCCTAGAGGGAACACTTTCAAAATTCACCACTGTATTTATCAAGAGTTTAAAAACTGTCGTATCTCAACCAATTTCCTCAGTAGTTCCTGCCTTTATCTATGAACTTTAACATCACTTCAGGTACATTTTCTATCTCATTTAAACATAAATCATCAAGATTTAGAGGTGGTTTTAAAAAATTAATAAAAGTAACAGCAGCCATCGAGGTAGGTGATGGGTTTTCTACATCTCCAAGGACTGATGGCCCAGTGGCCATGGAGTTCTTGCTGGAAAGGTTGACAGTGCTTCTCATCAGTCACTTAGCCTAAAGTCTTCTTAATGCAATTCTTATCTTCATGGGTATAGGTCAACTTTAGAAAAGGGTCTTAATGCCCATTCTCCAAAATGCACCCACAGAGAGTCCACATTGCAGGCAGGCTCTGGCATCTCAAACAGCCAGGACTTTACATTAAACTGAACTCTGCGTGTTGTTGGTGCTGTTGTTCAGTCACAGCCATGTCTGACTCTGTGACCCCATGGACTGCAGCATGCCAGGCTTCCCTGTCCTTCACTATCTCCCAGAGTTTGCTCAAACTCATGTCCGTTGTGTTGGTGATGCCATCCAAGCATCTCATCCTCTGCCACCCACTTCTCCTTTTGCCTTCAGTCTTTCCCAGCATCAGGGTGTTTTCTAATAAGTCAGCTCTTTGCATCAGGTGGCCAAAGTATTGGAGCTTCAGCTTCAGCATCAGTCCTTCCAACGAATATTCAGGTTTGATTTCCTTTAGGATTGACTGATTTGATCTCTTTGCAGTCCAAAGGACTCTTAAGGGTCTTCTCCAGCACCATAGTTTAAAAGCATCAATTATTTGGCTTTCAGCCATCTTTATGGTCCAACTCTCACATCCATATATGCCTATTAGAAAAGTCATAGCTTTGACTATATGGACTTCTGTTGGCAAAGTGATGTCTCTGCTTTTTAATATGCTGGCTAGGTGCTTACCCACCCCTGATCCTGAATTTAGGGGTCAGAAGGTGAGTCCTCCGAAGTCTCTTCTCCCTCCTCATTCCGCAGCAGCCCTGAAGGATTGGAAGGATGGTGGCTTAAGGCAGGGAGGCCCACATTCAGGTAAAATTAGTTTAACTTGGGACAGTTTCCCGAGGAATGTGGCTTTCCTTGCCTCCGAGATCCCATGAGTAGCAGCAGAGGCTGAGACCCACCCTTTGATCTCAGGCTAATGGTGGTCCTGACTGTGTTGGAGCATTCAGGGTTAAGTCTTGCCTTCGGGTAGCAATTTTTTCTTAAAGTTGTGCCCCAAGGAAATGATGGAAGCAGGGGACTCATGGTTACTAAGAATGACAAGAATATCAATGCTCTTGAATAATTTATTTTAATTAATTAGTTGATTAGATTGCATCAGGTCTTAGTTGGTGCACTCAGGATCTTTGTGGCAGCTCACAGACTCTCGAGCGGTGGCATGCAGGGTTAGTTGCTCCGCAGCTTGTGGGATCTTATTCCCTCACCAGGGATCGAACCAGCATCCCCTGCATTGCAGGATAGAATCTTAACCACTGGACCACCAGGGAAGTCCCCATGAATGGTTTATATCATAAAAATATGTATACATTCGTACATACTTTGCTGGTAGTGTATATTTTGTGTTTGCATCAGTTCAGTTCAGTTCAGTTCAGTCTCTCAGTCGTGTCTGACTCTTTGTGACCCCATGGACTGCAGCACGCCAAGCTTCCCTGTCCATCACCAACTCCCAGAGCTTGCCCAAACTCACGTCCATCGAGCTGGTGATGCCATCCAACCATCTCATCCTCCGTCGTCCCCTTCTCCTCCTGCCTTCAATCTTTCCCAGCATCAGGGTCTTTTCCAGTGAGTGTTTACATATGTATCTATAAAGTATTGATAAAAGCTTTTTTGTGTCCTTTTCCCTCACTTGTATTCCAATACCTTTTCTTGAGGCCTGGAGAAAAGGTTGGCATTTGTTAGGTCCTTGAGAACCAAGAAGAGCCCCAGCTATGCCCACAGATGTGCCTTGCCAGGTACCCTGTCAAGGACTGGCGCCAAGAGAAGGCTGAGTGCTGTGGACTCAGAGAGCAAGTCGTGTTAACTCAGTCTCTGGCCCACCTCTAGTTCCTGTTTTCTCTTCTGTCTTCTCTCAGCCTTGTTCCCTGGGCTCCCTTACTGCCTCTATTCATTCATTCATTTTTCTTTCTTTAACTGAAGTAAAATTCATATAACACTGACCTTTTAAAATGTACAGTTCAATGGCATTCAGTACACCATCCATATTGTGTAACCATCACCTGTGCCTGGTTCTGAAACATTTTCATCACCCTGCAAGGAGACTCTGTATGCCTCAGGCAGACACTCTCCTCTTTCCCCCAACCCTCCCACCTTCTAATCTGCTTCCTGTCTGTGGATTTACCTATTCTGTATATTTTGTATAAACGGATTCATACGTCTTTCGCTTAGCATCATGGTTTCAAGGTTCATCCATACTGTGACATGTAATTAGTACCTGGTTCCTTTCTGTGGCTGACTCATACTCCATTGTGCGGGACCATCCCCTGACGGGACATTTGAGTGGCTTCCACCTTTGTCTGTTGTGAATAGTGCTGAACAGTGGTACATAAATATTTGTTTTGACACCAGTTTTCAGGTCTCTTGGGTGTACACTCCAGAAGTAGAATTGCTAGGTCATGTGGTGACCTCATTTTCTTCGGGAGGAGCCGCCTTTGTTCATTCTCTCTGAGCCCTGAACCGGGTGGGGGCTCCTTCTTGCCACGCTTAGCTTTCCCGTCACCATCCTTTCACCTCCACCTGTCTCCATGCTGGGAGGTAGACATCCTGTTCTTGGTGAGGTCCACCTGTCATCTCCTCATTGCTCCTCTCTTGTGCAGTAGGACGGCCATTCTCCAGGGAGTCCGGGTTTCCTGCCCTAAGCACTTCCTTGCCATTGTGATACTTGAGTCACCTTCTGGGTACAGTGTCCTCTGGCTTTCTTTTTCCTTTTCTTTTTTTGGCCGTGCAAAAGATTCCACAGTGCAGCATGTGGAATCTTAGTTCCCCTACCAGGGATCAAACGCGTGCCCCCTGCACTGGAAGCATGGAGTCTTGACCATTGACTGCTGGATTTCTTAGTCCCTGCCCTCCCCTATCCCCCAACTGGGATGCCCACCCCAGATTTTCAGAGCAGTGGCTAAACACTAAACAGACCTCCCTCTACTCCTCTAGTTTGATGCCCCTCCCTTGCCCTGGCCACTTGCCAAGTCCTCTGTGCTTTCTCCTGGGCTTATTAATACCTTAGCAGTGCCCCACAGTTGACCCGAAGAGAGATTGTTTTCCCTCTTCCCGCTTGATGCTGCCTCTGATGGGTATCATGAGGCCTGCCTTTATACCTTTATGCCTCTTAAGGCTGAAAGGTGTTTTGTTATGTTTTGATATGGACCATTTTTACAGTCTTTATTGAATTTGTTACAATAATGTTACAATTTGTTACAATATTGTCTTTCTTATGTTTTGGTTCTTTGGCCACGAGGCACCTGGGATCTTAGCTCCCCAACCAGGTATTGAACCCACACCCTCTGCACTGAAAGGCGAAGTCATAACCACTGGACTGCCCGGGAAGTCCCTGAGAGGTGGCTTTGAATGAGATCCTGGGTCCCCAGCCTCAGCTCCCACACCCTGCTTTCCACCCAAGTCCACTTGCCTCCCTAAAACTACACACTCCAGACTACAGGGCACTCCACGGTCACACACTGCTGGCTCTGAATGCTTCAAACCAGTGTCCTGGACCACGCACTCGAGGGATGCTCTCGGACCTGGGATAAAGTTTAATAGTTACATCTGTGGACCCATGTGATGCTGATTTCCTGATTTCTGTTTGTTCTTGATCCGTTTTTCATTTGGGGGGTTTTGTTTATTTTGGTCCCCCCTCATATCAGTTTTCAATGAGCTCTCAGGAAGCAGAGGGCTTCCCATGTGGCACAGTTGGTAAAAACATCTGCCTGCCAACACAGGAGACATAAGAGACGCAGGTTTGATCCCTGGGTTGGGAAGATCCCCTGGAGGAGGAAATGGCTACTCACTCCAGTATTCTTTCCTGGAGAATTCCATGGACAGAAGAGCCTGGCAGGCTACAGTCCATGGAGTCACAGAGAGTCGGACACAACTGAGCATGCACACATACTCAGGAAGGAAGGATTCCTGCATGTGTGGGATCATGGGTCGGGGTAGGGGGGTGGGCAGGTATGGCTGGAATGGAACCTACGAGAAAAGAAAGTTTCCTGATTGGAGCAACAAACTGAGGGAAAGCAGATGCGTGGGGCTAAGTTAGAAGACCTAGGACACCAGAGCTGAGGAATGGATATTGATAAAGCCGCATTTATAACTTTGTCTTCCTGGATGTTCCCAAGTCCATCCTTAAAGAGGCTCCTCCAGCATCTGGATGGCCATGGGGGCACCGCCCTGGCCTGGACAGTAAAATTGGGAAAACCAGTTAAATGATGAGTCAGTGAGTCTAGGAACCCAGCAGCGGAGCTTTGACGAGAAGGTACAAAATCTTGGGGGGTGGGGTGCTCTGGGTCAGAGCCCAGAGACCCCAACAGTGTGTTAATAAAATCTGAGGACAACACTCTGAGGGGCCTGGGGAGGTTTCTAGGGGCTGGTCTTCCCCCTCTGGAAGCTTAAACTAGCAGCAGGGTGGGCTGGCTAGCATCATGGGAGTCTCCTGTCTGGCTGTGGTCCTTCTGACCTTTGTTTAGGTCTGGGGTTGGGGTGGTCAAAAAGTTAAGGTCCAAGCAGGTCACTTAAGTAAGGATGCTAGCCCTGTGTGGGTGCAGGCACACGCTGGGTGGGGTGTGGGTGGTGTCTCAGCCAGCTAGGGTAGGGCCTTTTTGCACTCTGCTGCTGCCCCTGTCACGCACCTTTGTCCCAGCCCCGGAAGGGATCTAGGGCCCCCTAAATGCTAAGAGCAAAGGCCCAGGGAGAGGAGTCCAGGCATCTCGGGCTTCAGGATAAACCAGACACTCAGGGTGAGGATTGGGTGTTCTTCCTGGAGGGGAGATCCGGTCCAGGCAGAGGAACTTGTTTGTGGGCAGTTTCATCGTTTCCTCCCTTGGGGCATGGACCCAGTTGGCCAGCCTATGCAAGCCACCTGTCGACAGGGCTTCCTGCGCCCTGGTGCCCCTGCCCCCTCGGAGTTCTGAGAAGCAGCTGTTGCCGGGCCCCTTGCCTGCCCATGGCCGGCCTCCCGGATGGAGGATATTGTCATGGCCTGCGGGGACGGCTTGTTAGTTCCTGACGATCAGGACACGGAAGGTGGCACGGGAGTCAGGGGGTGGAGACCCTGCTGCAGAGGCGGCAGAGGAGGGAGGAGGGGCCAGTGGGAGAAAGGACAAGAGGGACAGAAGAGTCTCAGGAAGAGAGGCCATGCCAGGCCTGGGAAGGAGCTGGGGGAGTCTGGGATGTTCTCAGCGCTGATGTGAATGGCGGGTGTGACCACCCCTTCACCTGATTTCAGGATGGGTAACATCTTTCCTTTTGTTTAAATAAGTTCCCAAGTAACAACTCCTAAATGGATGGGGTGACTCAACAAAGACCAGCAGTCCGCCTGTGGGGTTCACCCACTGCTCCCTGGCATTTCCCATGAGATCTGGGGAGTACACGTGACTCATGCCCCGGGGCCTCCCTGTTGGATGACCACACCTGGCCCACCTCTTTCTTTCAGCTACACACCGGTCCTCCACCTACCTGGGGCCACACCTCCCAGCTCTGCCTCCCCGCCCAGGGCTGTGACTTTGGCTCACCCCCACCCCCCTACAAGCCTGCCTTTCCTGGGAGCCCCGACATCGCTGCCATCAGGGTCAAATCCTCCCAGCTCTGGCACAAAGCTTCTTTTCCTGTCTCTGTCTCAGATTTCTGACCTGTAAGATGAGCCTCGGGCTCGCTGCTCACTCCTCCTTGCTGTGTGGAGCCGTGAATTCCTGTCTTTAAGGAGCTTGGAGCTTGTCAGACTAGAGATTGGCCAAAGTCGGCTTCTGTCCCCCAGCAGCCCTGCCTCCCTTCCTGACCGTCTACCAGGCACACAAGCACAGACTCTAGGGCAGGGCCCCTGGGGGCCTCAAGCCTCAGCAGTCTCCCCTTCTCCAGGCCTCACTCTGCTCACCTCCAGAGCATCCGAATGCCGCTTACCACCTGTGTCCTTCTTGTTAAAATTATGCAAATAATGCATGCTGTTTAAAGAAAAAAAGAAAGAAAAAGAAAGAGAAAAATCCAACATTGTTGACTTGCGTTTAAGTAAAATGTAAGAATCACTACTTCTCCCACCTCTCCTGTAGAATCATGAAATGTGCCTCAAATCCAGCCCCCTCTGTCCATCCCCTTCTCTAAGCATTTACCAGATTCTCGTATTCAAGTGTCTTTAGCTCTCCTTTGAGGTCGGGGACTGGTCGTCTCTCTCTGTGTCTTCGATGCTGGGCACAGTGCCTAGTGTATTGTGGGCATTTGTTAAGTATCCTTTGAAAAAATAAGTGAATGAAGGAATGAGTGTATAATAAGATCTAGCGTTCAAATCTCTGCTGCTTCCTTGTTGAGTGAACCTCAGTTTCTTCACCCTTAAAATTGGGATAATAATTCGTGTTCTTTTGAAGTTAAATACAATGCCAGTGTTGGTGCCAACACAGTTCCTGGCAAAGCGTGAGCCTTCAGTAAGTGCTGTTGAGTTAGATTCTAAAGGGACCCAGTTGCCCTCCCTCCCCAGACCTGGGCTGCTCCCGCTGCTACCGAGTGTTGCCTATCCTGCCAGCCACTCCCCTTCCAGTGCAGGGCCTGTGCGGCCAGCTATTGAGAAAAAGGGATAAGAAGCTGCCAGCTGCCCTCAGGGAACTCCTGGTTGGACTCGGGAGAGGTAAGCAAGCCCCAGCCAGGAGAGTGGTTATACAGATGCTGAACCTGAGCCCAAGGGTGGAGGAGGAGAAGGGAGCACAGGGGAGCCTTGGGGTGATGGGCCAGGGAGTTTGAGAAGAATGGACACATGAGTGTCAGGCCATCATCTATAGATTCAGACAGGATATTCCGTGTAGGAGCCGGGTGTGACATCACCTGCCACGTTTTCCCCAGATCTTAGCTGATCCTTCTGTATCAGGGTCTCAAACTTCTTTGCCATGATCCACCAAAAAGTGCACTTTGCATTGCCAGTATAAACACACACCTCTGCATTCTATATATAACAGGAGCAAGCTGACAGCACAATACTTCCTCCAACTACAAGGTGGGGGGTGACGGTGATGTTTTTCTTTCTATACAGATACTGTTTGTGTCCCACTAAACTGATTCCATGGACCACTTATGGGTGGTGGTCCTCAACTCGGAACATACCCGGCTCAACTGTTCCATGTGAGGTTGTCTTCCAGTCCCTTTCTGCCAGAGCTCATGAGCTCTGATGTTTAGCTGAGAAGCCCACAGCTCACAGAGGGTCAGAATTTATCTAGGATGTACACCAGCTAAGTGGCAGAACCAGGGGTCACACGCAGGGATATATGACTCCAAAGCCCACCACCAGGTCATGACCCTTTCTCTGACACTGTGCATGGGGGTTCTGCCAGCCGTGCACTGGACCGCAGATCAAGGAACATCTATGGCCCATTTCTTTGTGCCCCGGAAAGCTTGGCCAAGGTGACAGCTAAGCCTGCCTTATATTATCAAGTGCCACTCAGCCTAAAACTGAACAAGCAGGCCTCAGAAAACAAAGTCTTAATACCTGCCCCACCCCTGCCAACATGCAAGAGTTGGTTATTGAGAAAAGGTGCCGTAAGATGAACCTACTGCCCAACAGCCAAATATAATAGGATCAAACCATGTCTTCACTGCCCACTGGGGCTTCCCTGGTGGCTCAGCCTGTAAAGAATCTGCCTGCAATGCAGGAGACCTGGATTTGATCCCTGGGTTAGGAAGATCCCCTGGAGAAGGGAATGGCAACCCACTCCAGCATTCCTGCCTCAGAATCCCAAGAACACAGGAGCCTAGTGGGCTACAGTCCATGGCGTCACAAAGAGTCGGCCACGACTGAGTGACTAACACTCTCTGCCCACAGCACTGGCCTCATAACTCTCTCCCCCTCCTTTGGAACCCCTAACTCAGAAATTAGGGGGTGGTCTCCTGTGCTACCCCAAGGAAAGAAGGAAAGCTGGGGAAAGGCAGGGAGAGAAGAACAGATGAGTTGGGAGGAAAAGAGCTGAGGAAACCAGGAGTACAGATGGGCCACGGGCGTCTAGTATCTGAAATCCTAAACCTGTGGAGGCAGTGAGTTTTATAGGAAGAAGGAGGGGAGTAAAGGCATGTCCTGTCACAGTTGTAAAATCATGGGCGGGTGGAGGGAGAGGGGTCTGAGTGCCCTGCTGAGATAAGGGCAAAGCGAGTGAGACTGTGAGCAGGACAGGTGTCCTACCACACTGGTCTCTCCTCTTCTTTGTGCCAGACAGCATGGGTCATTGATCAGATTATCATGCATGCTGACCGGCACGGGCTGGAAGGAAGTATAGACTTCATAACAGAGACCACTGTTATATTCAGTTTGCCTTTGTGTATATATATATATACTTTTTAAAAATGAAATTAATTCATTTTTGGCTGTGCTGGGTCTTTGTTGCTGCAGTTGGGCTTTCTCTAGTTGCAGAGAGCAGGGGCTTCTCATTGTGATGGCTCCTCTTGTTGCAGGCACGGGCTGTAGCTGTGGCACACAGGCTTAGTTGCCCTGAGGCACGTGGGATCTTCCCAGACCAAGGATAACATATTTAAAACATATTTTAATTTATTTATCTGGCTGCACCAAGTCTTCTACTTATTTATTTATTTGGCTATGAGGGTCTTAGTTTCAGCATTCGGAGTCTATAGTTGAAGCATGCAAGATCTGGTTCCCTGACTGAGGATGGAACTTGGGCCCCCTGCATTGGGAACGTGGAGTCTTAGCCACTGGACAACCAGGGACAGTAGTTCCCAGGTATATACACAGTTTTGTACTATGTTAATTTCTCTCTACTGATGCTTTTGTAAAAGACTCATCTTTCCTCTTTGTGTTCACAAGGTTAAGCAGACTTCTACACTAGTTAAGCGCTAACTCACTCCTAAGCAGTGACTTAGCTGGTTATCTGGTAGCTCTGCTTTGACTCTCTGTCTGGGATAAATAAAAACCAAGTGAAAGGGTAAAGTGGGGGATGAATGAGCACCATGCTGACTGTCCCCAGGAACCAGCGTTGGCCCCAGTGTCCTTTCCCACCTGGGACCCTGAGAACCCAGTGAGGGAAAGGAAGGCCTGTCTACACTGTCTCCCCAGCCCCATCCTTCTTGGATCACAGAGTTTCTTTGGATAAACCCCAGATCGATTAAGAATTGGCTCTTGCTGAGATTTGCCGAGGGGAGACATTTGTCTCCATCCGTGGGGTGATCTTCTGCGATTTCTGGCCTTTCTCACGCTTTGTCGCCCCATTTTCAGAATGTCCCGCTGGGTGAGATACTGTCTCCCCGCCACCCTCCTTTGTCTTTGGGGGAGGATCCCGGAGACCCTCGGTTCACCTGGCCCAGGTTTGCTGTCTGCCAGGAGATAGCTCTCTGAATGGGTCTGCCTCTCAAATCGCCAGCATCCGGAGCTGATAGGAGTTGGGGGCGGTGGGTGGGGAGCTGGAAACAAAGCTGTGTGGAGCCCGCCAAGCGTTTTCAGCCCTCTCGCATGAAGAGCCCTAGATCGGTGACAAGCGGGAGGAGTGCCACCTGCAACTCCATCCATGGTTTTTTGTCTTCTTCTATTTGCATAGATTTGAGCCAGTTAAGCCTTGGCCAATACTCTTCTTATAAATCAGACTGTAACCCAATTTCTCTCACATTTTTTAACCTCAAAAACTGCACTGGTACAGTGTGCCTATAGACTTGTCCCTGAAAAATTCTGTGTAGTTCAGAATGTTTTCTAGGGACCAAACTATTTTAAACGTATCGTGTTGTTGATGATGTTTAGTCTCTAAGTCATGTCCACTTCTTTTACGACCCCATGGGCTGTAACCTGCCAGGCTCCTCTATCCATGGGATTCTCCAGGCAAGAATACTGGGATGGGTAGTCACTCCCTTCTCCAGGGGATGTTCCCCCCCAGCCAGGGATCGAACCCATGTCTCCTGCGTTGCACGTGAATTCTTTACTGTCTGAGCCACCAGAGAAGCCCATTAAATGTACTGGGGGACTGTAATCTGTAATATTTAATGGAAACCATAATAGATCTGCCAACAAAATGCTGTTTTCATTTATGTGTGTTTATCACCGAATCTCAGAAGGTAACATTCGGAATATCCCTTTTTAAAAAATTAATTTATTTTTTTATTGAAGGATAATTGCTTCACAGAATTTTGTTGTTTTCTGTCAAACCTCAACATGAATCAGCCGTAGGTATACATATATCCCTCCCTTTTGAACTTCCCTCCCATCTCCCTCCCCATCTAAAAAATTAATTTTGATTGGAGTGTAGTGGATTTACAATGTTGTGTTAGTTTCCGCTGTATAGCAATGTGAATCAGTTATACATATACATATATCCACCTTTCAGATTCTGTTCCCATATAGGTCATTATAGAATATTGAGTAGAGTTCCCTGTACTGTATGTACAGTAGGTTCTTGTTAACTGTCTTTTTTTGGCTACCTATTTTGTATGTAGTAGATAAAGATGATTATTATTATTTTAAAAAATGCTTATTTATCATTTATTTGGCTGCGTCAGGTCATCATGCAGGATGTTTCATCGCAGCACAAGCACTCAGCGTTGCAGCGTTCGGGTTCAGTTGCCCCACGGCATGTGGGATCTTAGTTCCCCAAGCAGAGATCAAATCCTGGTCCCCTGCATTGAAAGGCGGATTCTTAACCACTGGATCCCCAAGGAAGTCTCTGGAATATCCTTAAAAGTCATCATTTGATAGAGGAGAAAACCGAGGCTCAGAGAGGTCACAAAGCTCAAGAGAGAACAAGGACTCCTGCCCCAGGGCCCATCCTATCACAGGACAGTGGATACAGCACAGGTTTCTAATTTTGATTCGCCTCTATTGTATTTCTATCTCCTTCCATCTATTTAAAAACTGTATTTTTTAAAAACTCGAAGGCATAATATGCAAACAATGTCTTCTGAGAAGTAACCAGGACAGAGGCCTGGCATGCTTTCTGCTCAGTTTTGTTTATGCCTCTACAAACCCCTATATCTAAAGACAAACGTGCATTTTTAAATAAAGCTTTTATTTCAAAATAGTTTTATATTCACAAAAAAGTATAGATAGTACAGGGAGTTGTAATTTGCCTCACATCTCCGGGCTAAGGCGCTTCAGTTATGTCCTTTGCGACCCCACGGACTGTAGCCCACCAGCCTTCTCTGTGCATGGGATTTCCCAGGCAAGAATACCGGAGCAGGTTGCCATTTCCTCCTCTAGGGGACCTTTCCAATCCAAGGACCCAACCTGTGTCTCCTGCATCGGCAGAAAAGTTCTTTACCACTGAGCCACCAGGCAAACCTACCTCACATCTAATTTCCTTTATTATTCACATCTTAAGTTAGTTATTATGGTACATTTTTTTTTTTACAATAAACAAATTTGGGTACATCATTTCTTTTTAATACTTTATTTGGCTACACTGGGTCTGAGCTGCAGCCTGAGATCTAATTACCTGACCAGGGATTGAACCCAGACCCACTGCACTGGGAATGCAGAGTCTTAGCCTCTGGCCCACCAGGGAAGTCCTGGGTACATCGTTTCTAACTGAAGTGCACACTTCATTCCTGTTTCCTTTCAGAGGGCCCTTTTCTGTTCCAAGGTCCCATCCATGTCACCACACGCCATCTATCCACCATGTCTCCTTAGGCTGTGACAGTTGTAAATGTTGCTGAGCTAGCTTCACTTCTGTAATATATTTGATGACTTTTTCCCCCATGACTCAGATGTGAGCATCTTTCCAGGTGAGTGAGTGAGGCCTTCCACACCTTTCTAAGTCACCAGTGTTCTACTGAAAGTCTCCTCCCCATCCCTTTATTTGCCCTTGGCAGACAGCCCGTCTGGCAGTGTCCTGGGGCCTCCTCCTGGGGAGTGAACTAGACGCTCCCTGCTGCCTCGGAGTTTTGACGTGACAGGAGGCAGAGACCCAGGGTGTAGATGGACTGATGGAGCTTGGAGGAGAGGGGCTAGAGGCCTGCAGTGCTGCCGGGCAGCCACCTTCACCCCCTGCCCATACTGGCTCCACCAGTTTGAGGGTCTACACTGCTGGTTGAAGTGCTTCCGTATAAGAGGGCTGGGCTTGTTCTGGGAAGTCCTTCAAAAGGAAGGGATGCTGACAATGGGAACCACCCATCAGTGAGGCCACCACCACCCGACCTCACACGCAGAACACCCCTGACTGGCCCTGGGCGTCTCCAGCAGGGGCTTGGCGGCCACCTGTCAGGAGCACTTGGGTAAAGGCTTGGTATTGATGTGAAAGGAATTCCTGATGGTTATCAGTTTTTTGGGGGGCGGGGGGCGGGGAGGTGTGGGCCTCCCTGGTGGCTCAGACAGTAAAGAATCTGCCCAAATTTTTTAATACTTGGTGTGGTTTTTGTTTGTTTTTTTTTCGGTTGTGCCGCATGGCATGCAGGATTCTATCTCCCAACCAGGGAATCAAACCTGAGCCCCTGCAGTGGACCCACAAAGTTCTAACCACCAGATTTCCAGGGAAGTCCCTGATGATTCTCAAATGAAGTGGAAAAAAGAGCTGAAAAGTTACGTAGCCCTAGTCCCAGGCAGCGGGGCCAGAATGTCTCCTCTTGCAGTCACTTCTCACTTTCTCTGCAGCCCCAGGCTGGTCCAAGGGTGGGCGTCCAAGTAATCTTAGTTAATAAACGGAAAGCTTCCAGATCTTTCACATTGTCTCTGGCTCCTCAGAAGGACCCAAACTTACCTTCAGACAACATTTTCTATTTCACCTGTTGAACCCAGGCTGGGTTCTCTGCAGACATCCCCTGGAGCATCAGAGCCTCTGTGTGTGTGCTCAGTCATGTATGACTCTTGTGACTTCTTGGACTGTGGCCGCCCCAGGCTCCTCTGTCCATGGGATTCTTCAGTCAAGAATACTGGAGTGGGTTGCCGTGCCCTCCTCCAGAGGGTCTTCCCCACCCAGGGATTGAACCTGAGTCTTCCGCATTAGCAGGTGGGTTCTCTACCACTGAGTCACTCTGATCTGCCTCAAACCCTCTCCACCATCCCAAGCCCCACACCCACCTCCTCAGTTGTCAGTTCAGTTGCTCAGTCATGTCCAACCCTTTGTGACCCTAGGGACTGCAACATGCCAGCTTCCCTGTCCATCACCAACTCCCAGAGCTTGCTCAAACTCATGTCCATCGAGACAGTGATGCCATCCAACCATCCCATCCTCCATCATCCCCTTCTCCTGCCTTGAGTCTTCCCCACCTTCTCAGCCCTGGCCTTTTCCCTCTGACCTCTCCTCTACACAGTCTCCTAAAACAGAGCTCCACAGTCCTTGCTCCCCTGGCCAGGGATTACACACAGACTCCATTTAGGCATGACCTTCTCTGGCTGGGGACTTAGGCAAGCCAGCATAAGGGAAGAAAGATATAGCCCTCTGTCTCCTTCCACAAATATCCCCCCAGGAGGCTTCCTACGCTGCAAAATAGAACAAGCCCTTTCTCAGAAGGGAATGAGGGAGCCGAAGTCCTTTCTCCCACACAGCCCAGGAAGGCTGACCAGACATTGTGTGACCCATGCTGGGCAGAAGCACCAGGCTCCACTGGGAAAGGTGGAGACCCCACTGGTTTTCTCACCCGACCGGGAGTCTCTGCCAGGTCCAAGCAGATATCTGAGGCAGACACACTCCCGGGATGCTGCTCTGCAGCCCTTCACAGGTGAAGGATACTTTGTCCTGAGGATGTCTGTACTCACTGATCCCCTTGGTCCTCTACGTCCCCTCCTTCTGGAACCAGGACCCCATTTAGGTGGGGGGGGATGGGCTTCTTTAGCAAAGGGCTGACAGCCTAGAAGTACTTTGCAGAGTGCATTTGCTTAATAATAAATGAGCATTAGAGGGCTTCCCTGGTGGCTCAGGTGGTAAAGAATCCACCCGAGATGTGGGAGACCTGAGTTTGATCCCTGGGTTGGGAAGATCCTCTGGAGAAGGGAACAGCTACCCACTCCAGCATTCTGGCCTGGAGAATTCCATGGGCAGAGGAGCCTGGCAGGCTACCGTCCATGGGGTCGCAAAGAGTTGGCCACAACTGAGTGACTTTCACTTTCTGGGGCCACTGTGTTTTAGGAAACTCAGCATTGAGAGGACGGGGGCCAACAGGAGAAGCTGTCCTGGATAGGGAGGGGAGCTCTCCTGGAGGACTGGGCTGATCCTGAAACCTGGATGTGGATTGGGAGGACAAAGAGCAGCTTTGCTCCAGGAGTCTTTACTTTCCCCAATGCTCATTTCTTCGACCCGAATCAGGTCTCTGCTCCTGTTTGCTGGGACCTATTTTAAGAGAGTCTTATAAATATACAAAGGCGGAAATGTCTGGATCAGGGCATGGGGGTGGGGGGGGGGGCAGGAGGATGTGGTTCACTCTAGGACGGGATCTGACTCAAATCACACCTCCCTCCTGGATTCCAGGCTGGGGGTAGGGGGGAGGGGCTGCCTCCGAGATGGTGTTTGGACGGAGGTGGTGTTTGGACGGAGGTGGTGTTTGGAAGGAGATGCTGAGAGCAGGACTGGGTGGTTCTAACGGTGGTCTCCATCGTGCGTGTCCCCAGCTAGAGCCAACTACAGGGCAGAGAAGGGTGCTGTGGGCTGAGATGGTAGAAGCAGGGAGCAGAAGGGACCCTTTTGTCTTCACTCCCGGAGAGCCTGTGCCTTGTCCTGAGAGAGTCTCCTTAGGGGTCAGCCCTCTTGTCTTCCCGAGGCGGGAGACCTTATGACAATGGTCCTGTCCAGGACCTGGAGAATGTAGCCCATGCTCACAGGACTGAGTCTTAGAACCCAGAGAAATAATCCAGCCCCCGACCCTTGTTTTTCAGGTAAGATGAGTGAGGGTCCCCCTCCCCCTTCTTAGCCAGCCAGCTGCAGGACCTCTGCGTGCCATCCAGCCCAAGCACATTTTGACAGGCATGGAGCAGCCATGGACAGGGCAGCGGGTGCCCTCTGTGGGGGCTGAGCTGTGGCAGCAGAGGGCTGGCAAGACAAGGTACCCTCCTGGCCACATTGCACCAGGACAAATGTTTTGGAGAACCGGGAATCCTACTGCATTTGCCCAGAAGCTGAGCTGGTGGCCTGCTGGCTTTGTGAGCAATGGAGATAAGACTATTGTGTCAGCTCTTTGAGGGGTTGGTGTGGGCTCCTAGTGGGTGAGAAAGCACTGTAGGTGGGGGCGGCATCTCAGGTTTCCTCCCGCCATCTGAGAAGCTCTTTGTCGGGGCTGCTGGGAGTGGAGGGGGCGCTGGTAAGGAGAGTCTAGGCTGAGACAGAAACAGGCCCTTTCAAGCAGTGCAAGTCAGACTCTTTGTGAGCTGTTTACTTGCCTCCTGCCCAAGGGTGTGGCGTGAGTCATTTAATCTAATTGGTTTAATAAGTAAATGATCTGGGCACAGAGAGGAGGGGGTGCATCTGAGAGGGGGGCAGCGTTATCTACAAACCCTACCGCGCAGCTTTGAAAAGAAACCTGTTGCCAGCTCTCTAGGGATGAGTATCCGGAGCTGGGGGTGGAGATGCTGGGTGGAGGGGAGGGGTGGGGGTGGAGATGCTGGGTTGGGGGGTAGGAGTGGTGGCGGAGATGCTGTGGAAGGGAAGGAGGGAGGGCAGCGGGGAGCCCCAGATGTTGGGTGGAAAGAGAAGTGGAGGCCTTGTGGGTGTATTTGTTCATTAAAGTGTACAATTCCATGGTTTTAGTATATTCTCGAGGTTGTGCAACCATCACCACTATCTAATCCCAGAACATTTTCATCATTTTCAGAAAAATGCAGTACCAGTCAGTGGTCACTCCTTACTCCCCTCCTCCCCACCCCAGCACTGGAGACCTCTCATCTACGCTCTGTCTCTTGTGGACATTTCACATAAATGTGATCATGTGTTACGTGGCCTTTTGTGCTGGGTTTTACGTAGCATCACTGGAGGCCCATCCGTATTGTAGGCTGGACCTGCATCTCATTGCTTTTTATGGCTGAATGATATTCCATAGCGGATACACTACTGCTTTCTGTTTGTTGTTCGTCCCTGATGGACATTTGGCTGGTTTCCACTTTTGGCCATCTGAGTAATGCTGCTGTGATGTTTCTGTTTCTCCTGGGTATACATCAAGGAGTAAAGTTATGGTATTTATGTTTAACTTTTTGAGGAACTGCCAGGCTGTCTTCCCTAATGTCTGCACCATTTTGCATTCTCCCCAGCGGTGTATGAGGGTTTCGATTTCTTCCACCTCTTCCCCAGCACCTGTCGTTGTCCATCTTTTTGCTGACTGCCGTCCCAGTGAGTGTGAAGTGATTCTGTACTCGTTTTGAAATAATTTCTACCTTCTCTTGCCAATTAAAGCAGGTTGGCATCATCATCCCCATTTCACGCATAGATCAGTTGTCCCAGGTGGGAAGGAAATGTGTTCCAAGTCACAGAGGTGAATCTGTGACATGAACAACAGCGTTTAGAAAGAATGGGAAAGATGGCCTTGCTATTATTGTTGAAGGGAATAGGGCAAGTTGCAGGATAATGTGTATACATAAACCCATCTGTGTTTTCAAAAACACATACTTCCATCAGATTGGCAGAAATTTTAAAGATGAATACGTGGTGCTAATGAAGTTGCCTGGAAACAGAAACCCGTAAATAACACAGCTGACAGCATGGATTGTTTTCAAACCATTTTGGAAAGTAATATGACAATTACTAAAATTTTTAAAATATGCTGTACCTCGACATCTTTTTTTTTTTGACATCTAACTTTGAAACTTGATCTGTAAAAAGTATAACAGCCACACAAGCTAAAGCATCATTTAGAAACCAGTTAACGTCTGTCAGTAGGAAAACAGTCCGCTAACCTGTGCTATAGCTGTACGCATGAAATATTGTTACAACTATTTTTTTAAATGGATTGTATATTTTTAATTATTTATTTTTAATTGGAGGATAATTGAACCCACCTTGGGTTCGAATCCTGGCTCTGCCACTTATCAGTTGTGTGGCTCTGGCCAAGTGACTTAACCTCCCTGCGTTTCAGTTTCCTTATCTGTAAAATGAAGCTAACGATAGTGCCTGCCTCAAAGGGTTTCTATGAGCATTAAATGAGATGATGTTTATAAAATGTTTCGTACACCGCCTGGTAACAGTAAATGCTAAATGTATGACTCTTATTTTCTCTATTATTATTTCCAGTATTACGGTGCACTTATATGCTCCTTTCATTTGATCCTCATAACCAGTAACCCCATAAGGTAAATCCTACTAGTGTTATTACTGTAGAGAAGGCAACCAAGGCTTAAACATTGAGGTCCCATAGCCAGATACCACGGCATCTGACTCTGGACCTTTTCTTTAAAGAATTTATTTGGTCTCACCGGTCTTAGTTGTGGCATGTGGGATCTTCAATCTGTTCACGGCATGTGGGATCTAGTTCTCTGACCAGAGATCAAACCCACACCTCCTGCATTGGGAGCTCAGAGTCTTAACCACTGGACCACCAGGGAAGTCCCCTGTAGGACACTTTTAACAAAACTTTATTTTACTAGAGTATAATTTACAATGTTGTGTCAATTTCTACTGCACAGCAAAGTGACTCAGTTACACATATGTGTGTGTATTTGTATATATAAATTTTTTTCAGATTCTTGTCCACTGTGGTTTATCACAGGATACTGAACACACTCCCTGTTGTATACAGTAGGTCCTTGTTTTCCCATTCTATGTGTAATAGTTTGCATCTGCTAGCGCCAGACTCCCACTCCTTCCCTTTTCCTCTTGGCAACCACAAGTCCGTTCTCTGTTTCATAGATAAGTTCGTTTGGGTCCTATTTTAGATTCCACATGTAAGTGATATACGATATTTGTCTTTCTCTGGCTGACTTCCTTCATTTTGTATGATAATCTCTAGGTCAATCTGCGTTGCTGCAAATGGCATTATTTCATTCTTTTTTTGGGTTCAAATAGTTCAGTTCAGTCACTTTCGTGTCCGACTCTTTGCGACCCCATGGACAGCAGCATGCCAGGCTTCCCTGTCCATCACCGAATCCCGGAGCTTGCTCAAATTCATTTCCATCGAGTCGGTGATGCCATCCAACCATCTCATCCTCTGTCATCCCCTTCTCTTCCTGCCTTCAATCTTTCCCAGCATCAGGATCTTTTCCAAGGAGTCAGTTCTTTGTATCTGGTGGCCAAAGTATTGGAGTTTCAGCTTTAGCATCAGTCCTTCCAATGAATATTCAGAGTTGATTTCCTTTAGGATTGACTGCTTTGATCTTGCAGTCCAAGGGACTCTTCAAGAGTCTTCTCCAACACCACAGTTCAAAAGCATCAATTCTTCAGTGCTCAGCTTTCTTTACAGTCCAACTCTCACATCCATACATGACTCCTGGAAAAAACACAGCTTTGACTAGATGGACCTTTGTCAGCAAAGTAATGTTTGCTTTTTAATGCCCTGTCTAGGTTGGTCATAGCTTTTCTTCCAAAGAGCAAACATCTTTTAATTTCATGGCTGCAGTCACCATCTGCAGTGATTTTGGAGCCCCAAAAAATAAGTCTGTCACTGTTTCCATTGTTTCTCCATCTATTTGCCTTGAAGTGATGGGACCGGACGCCATGATCTTAGTTTTTTGAAGCTGAGTTTTAAGCCAACTTTTTCACTCTCCTCTTTCACTTTCATCAAGAGGCTCTTTAGTTCTTTGCTTTCTGCCATAGGGTGGTGTCAGCTGCATATCTGAGGTTATTGCTGTTTCTCCCAGGAATCTTGATCCCAGCTTGTGCTTCATCCAGCCCAGCATTTCTCATGATGTATTCTGCATGTAAGTTAAATAAGTATTCCATTGTAAATATGTACCACATCTTCTTTATCCATTCATTTGTTGATGGACATTTAGGTTGCTTCCTTGTCTTGGCTATTGCTGTTTTGAACATGGGAGTGTTTATTTCTTTTCAAATAATAATAATTTTGTCTGGATATATGCCCAAGAGTAGGATTGCAGGATCATACGGTAACTCTATATTTAGTCTTCTAAAAAATATTTATGTATTTATTTAGTTTCATTGAGTCTTAGTTGCGACTCAAGGGATCTTCACTGGGTCATGCAATATTTTTCATCGAGGCATATGGACTTTCTAGAAGCAGTTTATGGGCTTAGTTGCTCCTTGGAATGTGGGATCTTTGTTCCCTGACCGGGGATTCAACCCACATCCCCTAAATTGCAAGGCAGATTCTTAACCACTGAACCACCAGGGAAGTCCCTATTTTTAGTCTTTTGAGGAGCCTCTGTACTGTTTTCCATAGTGGCTACACCAACTTATATTCTTTGAGACACTTTTGACAGTGAAACTGGATGCTGATAATCACTGCCAGAACAAACAATGTAGCCTGGGTCTGCCCCTGGCAAGCCTCACCTACAGGACCTAAAGGACCTTGGATTGTACTCTGAATGAGCTGGGAAGGACTTGGCGTGTTCTGAGCAGGAGGTTGACGTGGCATGCCTTTTAGTGGGGTCACTCAGCTGCTGGACTGTAGGGTTTGAGGGTGGAGGCACACAGACCAGACAGAGGTGTGGTGGCCAGGACAAGATGGAGGCCATAGAAGTGTCAGCAGAAGCTGGGTTTGGGTAGTTTTTGAAGGTTTAGATGAAGGGACCTGCTAATGCATTTAATGTAGGGAGAGGAATCCAGAATGATTCCAAGATTTGTGATCTGGGCAGTTGGAAGGCTGGAATTACAGTTCCTGAAATGGGGAGGATGGGAGGAGCAGGCTTGACAGGAAAAATCAAGAGTTTGGTTTCAGGCCTGTTGAGTTGGAGATGTCTCTCTGGTCTCCAGGAGACGGAGTGGATTCATCACTCAGAGACACAAAGTTGGCCTTCAAGGGGTGTGCAGGGGCAGCTAGGGAAGCCGTCCTCATTCAGACGGGATTCCAAGGACCAGATGAGATTGGAGAGTAGGGGTGTGTAGACAAGTAATGGAAGGGGTTCCAGACTGAAGCCCAAGGTGGGCTGGGCTGATGTGAAGGTAGGAGCAATGAAGGGTGCTATTAGCCAGAGGACCAAGCAGTGGCCGGAAGCGGGGCAGTGGGGCTTGCTGGGGTCATCGACTTCTACCTGGTACACGTCTGCACTCTGGCACTGGGAGAGGGTGGTGCTCACAGGTTACATTCATTTTAGTGAAACGCTTCTGTGTTCCGGGAACCAAGGCAGGTGCCTGGGTAGGGCTTAGAGCTAGTAACAACCCAGCTTGCCCCATAAAAGCTATGACTCCTTGGGAGCAGTGACTCCCTTTCCTTCCCAGGCCCAGCAGCTCCACCTGCTTCCCAGAACACCTGCTCTGGATGCTCCTCCACCACGAGGTCTTCCTGGACTGCCAGGATCCGTCTCTGTGAACTCCAGGGGCCTCACTGTACCCTCAATGTGTGAGGCAGACCGGGGCTGAGGAAGCAGGGCTCACGGGGCTACCAGGACGACTGTGAACTTTGAAGCCAAACAGGACTAGTCTAGTTGGAATCCCAGTTGGGCCATTTACGGGATCTTGAGCAAATCTTGTAAACTCTTTAACCTCAGTTTTATTATTGGGAGAATGGGGAGAGGAACATTTACCTTATGGGGTTAGTGTGTGTTGGATATTAATGAATGAAATATGCAAGGGTGGAGTAAACAATCAGTAAACAGCAGCTGGGGACCCTGGTGCTGAGGGAGCCATCTCTTATCCTGCCTACAGGGAGGAGATGTTGCTTTAATTCATTCACAGACCTAATTATTAATAATCTTCCTAAGTGAACAATGGGGTGGTGGTGGCGAGGCGAGTTGCCTGAGGCCCTGATAGGTTAAGGAACTTGCCCAAGGTCACACAGCTAGAAGTGATGGGGCTGGGGCTCGATTTGATTCCAGACCTTCCCGGCTCCTGCACTGGTACTTCGCACAGAGCTAGAAAGAGCGGCTACCGTGTACATACGAGGTGCTCAATAAATCCATTAAGTGACCACGGTGCAGCATCCACTTTCCTTCCACAGGTCTCTTTTTAACCTTCCTTCCCACTGTAAGCCATTTAGTGTAGCCCTTGCAACTCTAACAAGCTGATCCAAGAAGCCACTTCAAAATCAGTATGAGACTGCCTTCTTTGTGCGAAGCCTGCGTGTGTTTTTGTGCGCTGGTGAGCTCCGAGGAAACCTAGCGCTGTGCTCAGCCTGCTCATGGGCATATTTGTATCTTACTCTCCAAATTGCCTACAACAGGCTCTTTGAAAGACGGAACACATATTCCCCTAAGACCTGGGAATGCTAAACAGTTAATAGATCCCCAAGGGTCTTCTGTGTTACTAGGATACTGACCGCTATCATGGGTCATTAAATATCAAAGTTTAAGCTCAGGAGGCCAAAAAAATAATCTCAGTTCTCTGTGCCTCACTTGTCTTCACAAGTACCCCAAGTGGGAGAATGTTCCAGAAACCATTTCATGCAGGTGAAACGAGAGTTGCTTGGACCGAGTCTAAGATCACAGCAGGTCTTGGCTCGGTGGTCGCAAGCGCCCCTCTCCTAGTCTTTGGAGCGTCTTGGGTCCTGGCTCATCTCCAAAGCTCGCTCTCTCACTTTCTCCTTTTTCCAGAAGGATCCTCATTCTGTCCCATTTGGAGCATGAACCCTTGAGTTCCTCTTTGGTCCCTGCTGGACCTTGATGTGTTGGCTTGCTGAGGTTCTTTTCTTTTGAAGATTTTTTTTTTTTAATGTGAATCATTTTTAAAGTCTTTATTGAGTTTGTTATAGTATCACTTCTGTTTTATGTTTTGGTTTTTTGGCCTCAAGGAACATGGGATCTTAGCTCCCGGAGTGAGGGAACGAGCTAAGTCGCTCAGTTGTGTCCCACTCTTTGTGACCCTGTAGACTGTAGCCCTCCAGTCTCCTCTGTCCATGGGATTCTCCGGGCAAGAATACTTCAATGGGTTGCCATGCCCTCCTCCAGGGGATCTACCCAAGCCAGGGATAGAACCCGCATCTTTTAATAGCTTCCTGACCAGGGATCAAACTTGCACCCCCTGCACTGGAAGGCAGAATCTTGACCACTGGATCACCAGGGAACTCACTCACTGAGATTCTTTAAGACACACTGGGCACACGGATTCAGGTTGGGTGACCGTGCTTCTCAGCTCTGTTTTTGTTGTTCATTTGCTAAGTTGTGTCTGATTCTTTGAGACCCCATGGAGCTCAGTATCCTCAGCAAAAAGTGGGCAGAGTGAAGCCCCCACTCTCTTACATAGTGCCTTTCTGGGGACGTTTATCCTGAAAGTCTTTGCTGCCAGGGGAGCCACTTGGACACCCTTCGCTTTCCACCCGCTCCACATGTCCTTGACATACGGGGATTTCAGAACTCAGCCAGCCTCTCAGTAATTCCGTGCTGCCCCCACTTCTGTGTACTGCTGGGGCTGGCTGTCCCTCTGTCCCGTGTGGTCTGTGGCTCAGAGGAGGAGAGTGTGGGGAACAGTTGGGGGGTGCAGGGTGAGGGCACAGCCTGGCTACAGGGTCTTGGAATGAACTCTATCCTCTGGAGCTATTTGCTCATCTCTGGCCAGCATTCCTGTTATCCTGGCTATACATAGGCTAGACAGAGTAGTATAGATTGGTCCTGCCGGTCATTTCAACAGCAAATTTAGCCACTTTGGTGAGGCTAAGACAATGGCAATCTGTGAAACCAATAACATAGTGTCAGATAAACAATGTGGCTGTTTGGCCTGGGTTTCCAGGAAAGATGAACTGGGGCAGACATGCTGTTGCCTTGGTCAGACCACAGAGCCTGACTTTGGGTTCCGAAAGTTTGGTCGCTGACACATCAGATGATCAGTGGACTTCATCAGATTTTCAGTCTTCTACTCATTGCCCTTTCCCCTGTAGACCTGGAGCTGGTGTTTTCGCTGTTCGAGATATTAAAAACCCTATATTAATGGTTTACTTTTATATGAATTTATTTATTTTTTAATTGAAGGATAATTGCTTTACAGAATTTTGTTGTTTTCTGTCAAACATCAACATGAGTCAGCCATTTAGTCAGCCATCGTAGAGGCTTTCATTGCATTTGTGAAGCCAAGAGTAGCCTGGGAGAGACTCTCTTGGGGTATTTAGTTCAGTAGTGTCGGTGCTTATGGAGATATTTTAATAACTACACTGCAGTCCAGTGAGCAGAGTCTTATTTGTGAAGGTAGAAAACAGACAAGGTCAACCAAGTTGCTGCTTGGGTCCTTTCCCACCAATTCTAAATTCCTCCTTATTATCAAATATACTTACATTTGTTCATTTATTATAAGTTTTAAAATTAAAAAAAATTTTGACCATGCCGTGTAGTGTGTGGAACCTTAGTTCCCTGACCAGGGATTGAACTGGCACCCCCTGCAGTAAAAAGTACAGAGTCTTAGCCACTGGACCACCAGGGAAGTCTCTGTTTGTTCATTTATTTTAAGAAGTTGATGTTAACCCAGAGAAAAGGTTATTTTTTCCTTCCATCTGTCAATAGAATGTAGATAGATAGCCTGGCAAAGGAATATTTAATGTGCTTGTGGATATTTCTGTGAAAGTGAAAGTCACTCAGTCATGTCCAACTCTTTGGGATCCCGTGGACTATACAGCCCATGGAATTCTCCAGGCCAGAATACTGGAGTGGGTAGCCTTTTCCTTCTCCAGGGGATCTTTCCAACCTAAAGATTGAACCCAAGTCTCCCGCATTGCAGGTAGATTCTTTACCAGCTAAGCCACAAGGGAAGCCCTGTATATGTAGATATATGTTTTCTTAATAAAGATGTTTAGAGGACAAGCTATGGTGAAAATGATGAAAGTTATTTCAGTAAAATCATCAGTCGTTCATTGAACGTCTTCATTTTTTTTAATGCCATTATTTACAAGCATATCTAGTGCAGTTGGATTTGTTCCTTAAAGTTGCTTTCTTTTGCACTTCAACCACTTTTTAGATCACCTACTGGAAAACATCATACAAAAGTAAGTTTGAATAAACATTTGAGTGTTATGCATTATAATAGACCAAGTTTATTTTTTACTTAAAATATTTATATTTATTTATTTGATTAATAATTAAAAAATGTTTGCTCCTTGGAAGAAAAGCTATGACCAACCTAGACAGCATGTTAAAAAGCAGAGACATTACTTTGCCAACAAAGGTCCGTCTAGTCAAAGCTGTGGTTTTTCCAGTAGTCATGTAGGGATGTGAGAGATGGACTACAAAGATAGCTGAGCACTGAAGAATTGATGCTTTTGAACTGTGGTGTTGGAGAAGACTCTTGAGAGTCCCTTGGACTGCAAGGAGATCAAACCAGTCCATCCTAAAGAAAATCAGTCCTGAATATTCACTGGAAGGACTGATGCTGAAGCTGAAACACCAATACTTTGCCACCTGATGCGAAGAACTGACTCATTTGAAAAGACCCTGATGTTGGGAAAGATTGAAGGCAGGAGGAGAAGGGGATGACAGAGGATGAGATGGTTGGATGGCATTGCCGATTCAATGGACATGAGTTTGAGCAAGCTTCAAGAGCTGGTGATGGACAGGGAAGCCTGGCGTGCTGCAGTCCATGAGGTCGCAAACAGTCGGACACGATTAATCGACTGAGCTGAACTGATGTATTTGAGGGCTTCCCAGGTGGTGCGGTGGTGAAGAATCTTCCTGCCAATATAGGAGACAGGGGTTCAATCCCTGGGTTGGGAGGATCCCCTGGAGTAGGAAATAGCAACCCACTCCAGTATCCTTGCCTGGGAAAATCCCATGGACGAAGGAGCCTGGTGGGCTCAAATCCATGAGGCTGCAAAGAGTTGGACACGGCTGAGCAACTGATTAGCAGCAGCAGCATTTATTTATTTGGCTGCACTGGGTCTTAGCTGTGGCATGCGGGATCTAGTTCCCTGACCAGGGATTGGACTTGAGCCTCTTGCATTGGGAGTGTGGAGTCTTAGCCACTGAACCACCAGGGAAGTCCCTCCCAAGCATATTCTAATTAATCCACTCTCCCACCCTCCCCATATTCTGTGAAGTCTCTTAGGCATTATGGAGCTAACTCCATGGTGTGTCTATGTCTATACTTTCAGCAGTGTCTGCACATATGTGCCCCTGCTTAAAAAATATGCCTCTCAGACAAGTCTCAGATACTTTTGTTTTAGGAATCATGGTCAATTATTGAGTTAAGCCATTTTCGCATGGAAGATTCAGAAAATCCCCCATGATGAGACTCCTCACTCCCCCTACCTGTTGTTCTAGTGAAACCACAGGGGTCTTACCCCCTTTGACACCATAGGGACACCCGGCCCAAGCTGAGGCTCTTTCTTGGGAATTTGTGTTCCGAGCGGAGACACACAGGGTTTGGAGCATTGTTAGCTGGTAGGGACTCCATCGCTGCCCTGGTTTGGCCTGCTTGTGTGCTTCTCCTGATTCTGTGGGCCACACTTGTAGTCTTTCCTGAGGTCACCTCGCGTCTAAGTTAGGAAGGGAGAGAGAGAAGGAGGGAAGACAGGCAGGCCTGCCTCTGATGCTAACTGAACATACTGTCCCAAGGAAGAGCCGGTTTTTCCAGTTCTGGATTTTGGCTCCCAACCCATCACCGTTGTGGCCACGTTACATGTTACAGTGTGCGGCTTGCAGCCCATATGACTCTCCGGGGGAGTTCAAGACATCCCAGATGGCCTCCACCCCCTGTACTATGTTGATGTTACAGAAACCTCAGCTTGCACTCACGGGTTCATAATGCTTGCTCTGAGCCTCCGTACCTGTCTCCCTGAGGACCAGTTTGTGGACTCCTGTTGGCACCGGGCTGCAGTTCCAGGGGCCCAGGCAACGTTGCCTCTCTCTGAGGCTGGGTTGTATTGAAGTTGCTTGTTTCCACACAGGCTGGTGGACTAGGACATCACTGTCCCTGAGGAGGGCCCATCCTGGGTCCACTTGGAAGTTCTGTTCCCCCTCCTAACCTGTCACCGGGGAGGCTGCTCTCAGGTGAACATGAGGTTCCCACCGTGTCTCTACCATGAGGGTGGCAGCCTGATCCCCGCCCTCTGGCCTGTCTCTGGAAGAATGGACAAACATTTAGGCAGTTTAAGAGAGTGGGTTTTCTTTTGGTATTTCTTTCTGGCTGCACTGGTTTTGTTGCTGCACGAGGTCTTTCTCTAGTTACGATGAGCGGAGGGCTAATCTCTAGGTGCGGTGCGCGAGCTTCTCGTTACCGTGTCTTCTCTCGTTGCAGAGCACAGGGGTCTAGGAGCGTGCGCTTTCATAGTTGTGGCTCGTGGGCCCTAGAGTGTGCAGGCTTAAGTCGTTGCAGCTTACAGGCTCTATAGCTTTGGCTCAGAAGTTGTGACATAGGGACTTCTTTGCTCCTCAACATGTGGAATCTTCCCGGGCCAGGGTTTGAACCTGCATCCCCTGACTTGGCAGGTGGATTCTTATCCTCTGTGCTGCTGGGAGAATCCATTTTTAGCAGTTTAAAAGACAGTGCCTTCCGGAAAGAAGGCAGGGATTGGAACCGACACTCGCCCACCTGTGTTCAGAGCACAGTGGCCGAAGGTAGATATGACCCAGATGTTCATCAGCGGATGAACAGAGAAACAAAATGTGGTCCATCCATACGATGGGATGTGGTCCAGCCTGCACAAGGAAGGAAATTCTGACACATGATACCATGTGGATGAACCTTGAAAATATTAAGTGAAAGAAGCTGGACACAAAGGTCAAATATTGTATGATTCTACTTAGATGAGATGTCCAATGGTCAGATTCATAGAGACAGGAAGTAGCATGGTGATTCTAATTCCAGCCGATTTACATGGCGGGAATATAATAATGAGACCTGGTTCCTGCCAGCATGGTGCTAATGGTCAGCCCTCTTCCAGAGTGGGTGCAGCCAGGTCCTCCCCCACCCAGGCTCCCTGTAGCCCACTGAATCCCACAGCCACAGGTGAGTATGGTGCTGTGATGTGGTGAACATTGAGCCCTTGGCTCTAGCCTGGGCTTACCCAGGCTCCTCTTTGACATTGTTAGGCAAGTCCGTTAACTAGGCTGTGGGTCTCTGTGACCCGTCAACAAGGTGGACACGACTCATAGTGTTGCAGAAACCAGTAATCGAGAAACCAAGCACCACATTCGGAGAGTTGGAAAACTCAGGTTTATTACACCAGTGGGCTCAGAGGAGTTAACACCCCAAGCTCTGAGCCCTGAACAAAGGGGTTACAGAGTTTTTATAGACCTACAATGGTGGGCAACACTAGCTGCTAATACACTTGTTTAAGCTAAGGGGTTTCACGCTTGGGAACAGCAGTCAAGATGGGGAAGGGGATGCCTAACCTTTAATCAGACAGGCGTGATTAAGCAGGCTTTCAGGGCTGGACAATTTCAAAGAGCAGGACAAGGGTGGCTGAGATAAGCTCCAGTTCCTAGTATTGTTAAGTCCCCACTTTCTGAGACTAGGTGACCTACATGATCCAGACTTTATAAGGAGCAAGCTGAGTTTCAGAGGCAGAACGATCAGGATGTTATGTAAAATTTTAACTTTTCCTCTTCAATAGGATCGGGATGAACAGATAAGAGAGCTCTGATCTGATGGATCCCATGGATGGATCTGGATGGTGTGGGATGCCAGCTTGGGGCTGGGGGTAGCACATGGCGATGGCCTCCATCCTAAGTGTGGTATCACCCTTGGGTGATATTCCGGGCACAAGGAATGCAGGCCCCAGGTTCTCCGTTGGAGACCAGAGCAGCTGTGGGCATGCCCTTCTTCCCCACTCTTTGCCTTCCTTCCCAGGACAGGTTACAACAACCTCAGCTTGACTTTGGCAAGTCACCTCCATCAGACCTTCCCCCCGGCAGCTGGCAGCCCTTCAGATCAGACCCTGCATCTTCCTTGCCCTCAGGCTGATGGAGAAGGGAGAAGCAAGATGCTTGAAAGAGTAATTGTTTGCAGCAGAGACACCTGGGGGAAGGGGCCTGCATATCCGTGGCTCCAGGTACCAAACCGAGTCCCTCTGTGGACCTTGGAAACTGTCTTAGCCTCAGGGTTCCTCTCTCTTCCTCCTTCCTTTGGATTCTGTTGTTTTCCCACGCAATAAACAAAGGATACTTGTTAGGAAATATTTTTTAAAAATGAGCCGGGACTTCCCTGGTGGTTCAGTGGTAAAGAATCTGCCTGCCAATGCAGGAGACGTAGGTTCAGTCCCTGATCCGGGAAGATCCACGTGCCATGGCACAGTTAAGCCCATGCACCACAACTACAGAAGCCCAAGCGCCTAGAGCCCACGGTGGCTCCACATGCCAGGGCTTCCGTGGGCCATGTCAGGTCTTCAGGGAGGTCCTGTCTGCTGGGCTGACTCCAGGGTTTTCTTCCGTCTGTGTTGCCTCTCTTGAACTCTGGGATCCTAGAGACTGGTTCTCTGATCCCAAGAAATGTTAGTAGAGCACTTTGTCTGAGGTTCCCTCAAGTCTTGGAGATAGTCACAGGACCATGCCATTAGCCCCCGTGAACCCAGCTGCCCGGCATGCACGTGTGTGTCGTCTGCTTGTGCTCACCCTGCGTGGGGTGGGGCCCGAGCCCAGAGCAGGCACAGGGGGCCACAGACACATCGGTCCCTTCGTTCACATGACGTCCATCCCGAGTGCACCTTGAGTGAAGGATGAGAAAGACTCCACTTCTACCTTTCTCTCCATCGCAACACTTAGCTGAGCTCCAAGGATATACCAGGTGCTCAGTAAATGCCTGGGGATTGGTTGGTTCATTGATTCATGCTCTTCGCAGTCTGCTGACTGCTTACCCTTGACCACCTCTGAACTCCCGCTTTTCTCCAAGACAGGAAAGGGTTGTCCCTCTGCTTCTCCACATTTAGAAGCTGCTCTGTGTCCCAGTCAGGAGGGATGACTGGACAAGACAGTCTGACCTGAGGAGTCCTCGTCCTCGTCCACCCACCCGAGTTAAGTGGGTCTGGGCCTGTTTTAGAAACCCTGGACCCTGCTGTGTGTCCGGGTGCTGAGCTGCTTCAGTTGTCTCTGACTCTTTGCAGCCCCATGGACTGTAGCCCGCCAGGCTCCTCTGTTCATGGGATTTCCCAGGCGAGAGTACTGGAGTGGGTAGCCATTCCCTCCTCCAGGGGATCTTCCTGACCCAGGGATCAAATCCGAGTCTTTTACGTCTTCTGAATTGGCAGGCAGTTTCTTTGCCACTATTACCACCTGGGAGGCCCCCCCTGGACCCTGTTACCTTTAGATTTGCCAGAAACCATCATATTTCATCAAGCGTCTTTGTCAAAACTCCCCCAGACAGAACTGTGTGTGTAGCTGTGACTGTGCTGTATAGACCTGGATGTGTACCCAAGGGCCTGAAGGGTTGTCAGTTCTGTTTTTTTCTTTGTCACGGTGATGATGATGATGACAATATCCTGGAAGCGCCCTGGGGCCTGGCCAGACCTTCAGGGAGGTCAATGTGGGTCAGTCCACGGCTGGAGGGTGGCAGAAAGTTACAGGGCGGGTCCGTGTGCAGGTACATCCTGTGCTCCCCAAGCAGAGCACAGAAGACAAAGGGCATTTGCTCCCTCCCTCTGTCTCCTTGCTTCATCCATCCCCTTAGAGTCTTTCACTCAGATCTGGGAGTCCAGGTGAGCAGGACATGGCAGCAGGGCTAAAGTGCCCAGCACGTCCCTGCACAGCTCCATCGCCCCCTTTGGGTCCCCTCAGGAGGCCCAGGTAGGGCGGTAGGGACAGTCCCTGGTGTCTGGTTGGCAAGCCCCTGCCTACCCTGCTCATCCAGGCCCCGCAGCAGCTCCCGGCTGGTTCGGCTGGTTCGGCAGGGTGCTGGGGGTGGTGAGAAGCTAGCTCGGCAGGGAGGAGCGGGCAGCTGGCTGTTTGACTCTGAGCACAGCATCTGGAGGGGGCGGCAGGTGAGGAGGGGAAGAGGCTCTTTGGGGCCCTTCCTGTATCTCTGCTTATCAAATCGGAGGGTCTGGGGAGACTTTGGGGCCCCACCCATCTCCCATCCCATACCCCCTTCCCACCCATACACCTGAGCTCCGAGAGAGCGTGACCCACGGCTGCTGCATGGCTCGCCCTTGTGTTGAGAAGCACGAGGCTCAGAGACCAGGGCAAGGTTAGTAGGCCTGTGTGCAGATGCTTTCTGTCCAGTTTTCCAGCTCTTCGGGGGTGTTTGGGTCTTTCTGGGCTTCCCTGGTAGCTCAGATGGTAAAGAATCCGCCTACAATGCAGGAGACCCCAGTTCAGTCCTTGGGCTGGGGAGATCCCCTGGAGAAGGGATAGGCCACCCACTCTATTATTCTTAGGCTTCCCTGGTGGCTCAGTGCCACCAGGTGGCTCTGCCTGCAATGTGGGAGACCTGGGTTTGATCCCTGGGTTGGGATGATCCCCTGGAGAAGGGAATGGCTACCCACTACCATATTCATGCCTGGAGAATCCCCATGGACAGAGGAGCCTGGGGTCGCAAATAATCAGACACGACTGAGCGACTAAGCAAGCAGGCATGGCTGTTCCGGGGCTTGTTTGGGGAGGTGTTATTGGCTAAATCGGAGGGGCGGGCAGCTCGTGTGGGAGGTGTGGGGGTGAGTAGGAAGCGACGGTGATGGTGGTGGCAGAATTGGATCAGGTTCTCAAGTGTGTCCCGTAGAGAGCGTGGAATTTAGGATTCAGGGTTCAAACCCTACCTGCTATCCTTGTGACTTCAATGAGGTTTTTATCCTCTAAGCCCTGTTTTCCTCTAGGCTTGTTGTCCTGAATAGAATCATCTATACTTCTTTTACCATAAACATAAGTACGTGTATGACCCGTACATGCTAAGGTTGCAGTAATAATCGTTCCTCTTGCATCAGGTCCCCGGGGTGTCACGACTGGAAAGGAAAGGCTGTGTCTTTGCCGTCTGAGACTCTCTCTCAGGTGACAGTGCCTGGCTCCACCCCTGGCTGTCTGTGCCACCTTGGGTTTCTGGTGGCGCCCGGGGCCTGCTGGCGTCCAGCCACAGCAGCTTTGCTCTGCAGGGCCCGTGTGACTGGCCCTCAGGTGCACGCCAAGGTCAGAGTTAGTCTTGCTTTCTGGTCCCGGGAAGCAGTGCTGGTTCCCAGCCTTGGTGGAGCTGTGCCCGGGCGTCACGACCTCCCGTCCCCTGGACAGCCTGCTGTTCTCTGGTGGGACGAGGGCTCTTTCTCCGCTTGGCTCCTCCAGGGTTCATCACCTTGTCTCTGTACAGATGCTGAGCTTCTTAGCAAATCGTCTGCATTCACCTTGGGTCTTTGGGTCCTTTACCCGCCCTGCTGGCTCGTCCTTCAGCCCCGCCTTCCTGCGGCCCTTGAGGGCTCAGGCCTTCCCGTCTTGCAAAGTGCGTCTTAGCTCAGGGCAGACGCCAGCCCTTAACAGTGCAGCCCTGCCCAGGCCGGAGGTGGTGAGGATGCAGTGAAATAATGCACATGAGAGTTTTTTTTGGGGAAAAAAAAAGATAATAAAGGACCATGGGCTGTGCGTATGCCATATTTTCACCAAAGAGCTGAAGAGATGATCTCTAGGCCTTTGAAGAGTCCATGCTATGCAGGGGAGGGGCGTTGGTGGTGTAGGGGCTGATGCTGAACTTGATAGCCCAGCTCTGTGAGGGCAGAATGTGAGGCCCGAATGTGAGGCCCATTGCTGGTGTTTGTCTGTCACCTGAGATCGGGGTGTCTGTCTCCTGGCACAAATGTGACACCTGGTGCAGGAGAGACAGGCCCTGGCAGCTGGCACTCTGGCCGGGAGTTGGAGTTCACTTAGCTGAGGGCAGGTGACAAGTGTCAGTAGTTGAATTGGCACATTCTTTAGCTCCTGGTCCCTGCAGAGAGGCTGATCAGGGCTGAGGTCTCTACTGGCAGAGTGAACACAGGAAAAGCCCTGCACAGTGCCTGATGCCTACTATGGATTCAGTGAATATTAACAGGGGTGGAGGGTAGGGGGGAATAGGTGGAGGGGTGCAGGGAGCAGCCGCACAGCAGAGAGGAGACTGTCTGTACCCTTACCACGGAGTCACTGCTGGCCTGTGGTCTGCCTGCTCTGTACGGAGAGGAGACAGCAGCCACTGACTGTCTGTAGTTTGCAACATTCTGAAGTGGCTGGAGTTCATGTCTTCAGCAGATGTTGTTGGAGGAAGGAGTGTTAACTCTGTCCGACCGCACACCAGGCCTGACGGACATCACTGGCTCCTCGTGGCATTCCCGTGGGGCAGGTATCATCACCCCCACCAGCCGGAGGAGGAAACCAGGTCAAAGAGCTTCAACTAGTTGCTCATGCGGTCCGGCCACCGTTTCTCATGGAGGAAAGCCAGAGAGACCTTTCTGACTCCAGAGCCTTCTTGTCTTTTCCATACTGTGACATCTGCAAAGAGCATTTCCTGCTCCTTGAATTGCTAACCTGGGCTGTTGACTGTCTTACTCCAGGTATTTCAAAGCCATGTACCTAACTGGGCCCTGTGTCTGTGACCCAGGCAGGGCCCAGTTAGGTTTAACCACTGGCCTCCCCTCCCTTCAGTGGATTTGTCCTTGTTCACTGGGAAACCCACCTCTTACCCTCTTTTAAAGAGAAATAAAGGGACTTCCCTGGCAGTCCAATGGTTAAGACTCCACACTTCCACTGCAGAGGATGCGGGTTTGATCCCTGGTCGGGGAACTAAGATCCTGCATGCCATGCAGTGCAGCCAAAGAAAAAAAAAGAAGCAAAGGAGACACCAACATAAAGAACAGACTTTTGGACTCAGTGGGAGGAGAGGGTGGGAGGAGAGAATAGCATTGAGATATACACATTCAGTTCAGTTCAGTCGCTCAGTCGTGCCTGACTCTTTGTGACCCCATGAACTGCAGCATGCCAGGCCTCCCTGTCCATCACCAACTCCCAGAGTCCACCCAAACCCATGTCCATCAAGTTGGTGATGCCATCCAGCCATCTCATCCTCTGTCATCCTTCTCCTCCTGCCCTCAATCTTTCCCAGCATCAGGGTCTTTTCCAATGAGTCAGCTCTTCCCATCAGATGGCCAAAGTATTGGAATTTCAGCTTCAACATCAGTCCTTCCAGTGAATACCCAGGACTGGTCTCCTTTAGGATGGACTGGTTGGATCTCCTTGCAGTCCAAGGGACTCTCAAGAGTCTTCTCCAACACCACAGTTCAAAAGCATCAATTCTTAGGCGCTCAGCTTTCTTTATAGTCCAACTCTCACATCCATACATGACCACTGGAAAAACCATAGCCTTGACTAGACGGACCTTTGTTGGCAAAGTAATGTATCTGCTTTTTAATATGCTGTCTAGGTTGGTTATAACTTTCCTTCCAAGGAGCAAGCGTCTTTTAATTTCATGGCTGCAATCACCATCTGCAGTAATTTTGGAGCCCGAAAAATAAAGTCAGCCACTGTTTCCACTGTTTCCCCATCTATTTGCCATGAAGTGATGGGACCGGATGCCATGATCTTAGTTTTCTGAATGTTGAGCTTTAAGCCAACTTTTTCGGTCTCCTCTTTCACTTTCATCAAAAGGCTCTTTTGTTCTTTGCTTTCTGCCATAAGGGTGGTGTCATCTACATATCCGAGGTTATTGATATTTCTCCTGGCACATTACCATATGTAAAATAGATGACCCATGCGAGTTTGGTGTATGATGCTGGGCACCCAAAGCTGGTGCTCTGGGACAACTTAGAGGGATAAGGTGGGGAGGGAGGTGGGAGGGGTGTTCAGGATGGAGGAGACACATGTATGCCTGTTCATACATGGTTCATACTGATGTATGGCAAAACCCATCACAATATTGTAAAGTAATTATCCTCCAATTAAAATAAATAAATAATTTTTTTAAAAAGAGAGACATACGTAGAGCCAGGCACAAGTTAAAGGTGACAGATTGAACTCGAAACTGTCACAGTATGGGAGAAAGACCATGGTATAGAGCTAAGCTCAGTTCCAAAGACAGCAAAGGCAGCTGGGGATTCACAGTGTATAGGCAGAGTGAGGGGTCAGCGGATGGGAAGTGACCAGGAGGAGCCATCAGGCTGGGGGACTCCTGCCAGCAAAGCCTAGCAGGACCCTGGCTACCTATCAGGTTCAACTATCAAGGATAGGGGGAATTCTGTAAGCAGACTTAACAGGATTCTTCCTAAAACCTGGGCTGGGCAGGCCAAGGACAGGGCTTAAGGACAAGGCCTAGTCAAAAAGAGAGCTCAGAGGAGCCCATCCAGAGTTTGGTCCAGGAGCAGGTGTTCCTTGTCCCTTCCCAGCAAACATAAGGACAAGGCACGGTGAGACCACGGTGAGAGTCCATTGACCATAGGGCAAGTCATCTTGCCTTCTGCATGACTTCCAGGAGCCAGAGAATTTGGCCGGAAGTGAAGACAAGTCTGTGGGAAAGAATGTGGGTGTGGGACACACAGGAACCCCTGTGTGTGAGAATGTGGTGCATTATGTTTTCAGAGTTGTGTTCTCATGCCTGTGTCTACAAGGAGATGGTCTTCAGTCACCACACAGAGTCAAGGAACAGGTGACCCAATCATCCCCAGGCAGAGGCAAGGCAGTGCCTGTCCACCCTCCCCTCCCACGGTGTGAATCACACGTCCCCCTGCCCCAGCCACTAACCCAGAGCCCCCGGGGCCTAGGCAGAGACGGGGCTCCATCATTAGTGGTGTCTGAGCAGGGTTAGTGGGGGACAAGCATCTCCCCTGTGAGCTTGTGCAGAAAGTCAGGACCAGCTCCGGAACATTCTTCCTCCTTTTGCCCCCCTCCCCTGTCCTCATCTCACATCACCAGCCCCAGAATCCTGCTTCCCTAAAACATCTCTCTGCGTTGAACTAGTATGACCTGTTTCTGCCTGCCAGCTGGCCCGCCATGGAAACAGCAGAGACCTTGATGCGGTGGGATAAACCTGCAAAAGTCTCAATAAACACAACAGCAGCAGACGGCTAATGTCTGCGTAGAAACCCAGGGGCACCAATCTCCAGCTAAGACCTCTGCCTGCCAGATTCCCCACAGTCTTCCCCAGACAGCATCCCCAGGAGAAAATGTAGGCTGGACGAGGAAAGACTGGCCGGTGAGATAGACAGGCTGTCTGGGCTGACCCTGGCTTTGCAACAGCAGTGGACTCTGTGACCTTCAGGTCTCGGCGTCTCTTTCCCCATCTGTGCAGGGGGGTAATCAGACCTGGCTCATCTCCCCAGGTTCTGCAAGGCTCAGATGAGATCATGCCTGGGAAGTGCGAAGGAAACCCTGAGGGGCCACCCCCAGAGTGGGAAAGAAAAGCCCCCACTGCACCCCACTGTCCAGCTCCCTCTCCCAGAGTCACTCACACACACACCTGGGCAAAATGCTGGTGTCTACCCGCTGTGGCCTGTGTTTGTGGGCTGTGCTCTTTCCTCTGTGTCTGCTTGGCTGGAGGTGTCTCTACCAGTGCTGGTGTGGAGGTCCTAGGATGCTTCGGCCTCCGGGCAGCTCTTGGCTCCTAGGGGCCAGTGGTGCCAGTCTCACTCTCACGCAGCACCCACTGTGGTGTCCTGGGGGTTCATTTAAAAACATTTATGTATTTGCTTTTTTGGCTGTGCTAGGTCTTCGTTGTGGTCCACGGGATCTGTAGTTACAGCAGGGAACTCTTAGTTGCGATAGGTGGGATCGAGTTCCCTGACCAGGGATAGAACCTGGGCCCCCTGCATTGGGAGCGCGGAGTCTTAGCCCTGGACCCCCAGGGAAGTCGCTGTCCTAGGGGCATCTTGAGGAAGCTGTTGCAGAGGTTCCTGCACCTTTGCAGCAAAGTGGTTTCCGTCCGAACTATAGTGCTTGCCCCGATCCATGACATGATTTCACTTTTAATGTTCCCGTTACCCAGGGTCAACCACAGTCTGAAAATATTAAATTGCACATTCCAGAGGTGAGCGATTCATAAGCTTTCAGTTGTGTGCTGTTCTGATCAGTGTGATGAAATCTCTCACTGTCCAGTCCTGCCCAGGAGGTGGGCCACCCTCTTTCTCCCCCACATCCCGCCCCGTTGGTCTCCTAGTGGCCATCTCGGCTATCAGACTGTCCTGGCATTGCACTGCTTGTGTTCAGGTGACTCCTACTCAACTTAATACTGTCCCTGAAGTGCAAGAGTAGTAATGCTGGGGATGTGAATTTGCCAAAGCGAAGCCTTAACGCGTTGCCTCCTTTTGACCACGCTATGTGGCCTGTGGGATCTTAGTTCCCCAGAGCAGGGATCGAACCTGTGCTCCCAGTAGTGGAAGTGCAAGGTCTTAACCACTGGACCACCAGGGAAGTCCCTTAAAGTGCTTCTTTTAAGTGAAGAGGTGAAACCTAATAAAGAAAAAAAAAGTCATATACCAAGGTTGCTAAGACCTACAGCAAGAGCAAATCTTCTACTCCTGAGATTGTGAGGAAGGGAAAAGAAATTTGTACTGGTTTTGCTGTCAAACCTGAAACTGCTCAAGTTATAGCTTCAGTGCATGATAAGTGCTCAGTTAAGACGGCAAAGGCATTCACTTTGTACAGTAAAATATTTGTACAGAGTGACTCATATAACTTTTATTACGATACACTGTATTATTGTTCTATTTTACTTTTCATATTGTTAATCTCTCACCGTGTCTAATTAAACTTAATCATAGGTGTGTAGGAATAAACAGCATATATATGTAGTTTGATACTCTGTGTGGTTTTAGGATATCTGCTGTGGGGGGGTCTTAAACATACTCCTCATGGACAGGGGGTTGACTGTGTTTGCTGCCCAGATAACTGGGGTTCCATTTCCTCACCTGAAATGAGGACTAGGTGGTCTTGTTTTTTTTTCTTGGCTGCGCCGAGTTTTAATTGTGGCATGTGGGATCTAGTTCCCTGACCAGGGATCAAGCCCAGGCCCCCTGCACTGGAAGCCCAGGGTCCCAGCCACTGGACCCCCAGGGAAGTCCCGAGTAGGTGGTCTTGAAAGCCCCTCCCAGCTCCTGGAAGCCTGTGATTCTGGCTCATGTTTCCACATATCAAAGTCTCCATCCTGCTCATCTGGGAGCGGCCCCAGCCCCCCGTGGACATCAGTGCTGACGGCTGAATTCTGACTCTCCCACCCCACCCTTGGCAGCCCCTCTGCGTGATGGTGAATGCGCGCGTGTCCCCTCGCTCTCACTGTGGTGTGGCTGGGACCTTCTCGGGTTGTGTGTGAGGGCACAGGCGTCAGCCGGCTCACAGCCTCCAGGTCAGTCCAGGAGGAGCCGGTCCTCGAATCTAACGACTCCGGCTGTTGCTAGATCCGATTGGTGGGCGCCAGGTCCTGGCTCACCCTTCCCTGCCCCCACCCCTAGCTCTGGCCCATCCAGCTGCCCAGCAACTAGCGGTGGGCAGGGGGAGGGCCTCCCAGTCAGACAACCCCGCTGGCTCCCTGGCTTGGAGGAGGGAAAGTTGCGGAGGGAAAAAGCTTAGCTCCACCATCCTGTGAGACTCTTCCTTGGTTTTTGGGCAAATTAGGCCTGGAGAGGCAGCCTGTGGTGGTCACCGCGGCAGGACAAAGCTCCGCTTTCACCCGGCCTGGCTCCCTCTCTGACTTAGGAAAGACAGCAAATCCCAACAGGAGATGAGCTCATGTCCTCGCTTTCTGCCATGTTGACCTTGGCCAAGGTGTAACTGTCTCCCAACACCCCCACCCCCACAGCCAGCCGTGAGGAGCAGCAGAAGGAATACCATTCCCTCAGTTTTCCTGCCCTGAGTCTCATGGATATATGCGGTCTTCGGGTCATACTGACCTTGTTCCTCTCTTCCTCTTTCCCCTCCTCAGGGTACGGCAGCTGGAGGGAGCTGGCCAAGGCTCTGGCCAGCAGAAACATTCCGGCTGTGGACCCGAATCTGCAGTTCTACCGTCCCCAGAGGCTGGGCCCCAAGGTACGTGGCAGGGTCAGCTGTCCCCTTGCTGCTGCCTTAACTCGGGTCCCCCACCCGCCCACCCACATAGCCCTGAGGGCATCCTCCACTTTCCCGTGTTAGGAGAAGCAGAGCAGAGGGACGCCCTGGATGGCAGACTGGCGTCCTGGGCTCTCCTACCTTGTGGGTAGAGATATCCATCCTGCCCTCCCTCCTCAAAGCCTTTATTATGTCTTCAAGATGCCCAAGTCTGAGCTGTCCAGGGATGTGGCCTCCATCTCTGCAAGAACAGGGGCTGGAGGAAGGACCAGCACGTCTCGCCTCCTGCTAGGATGACTGGGCTGGTCCTCCAGTCACAATCCCGGATGCTGGCAGCCAAGAGTCACAGATGATGTGGTAGACAGACACCCCTCCTGAAAATAGCTGCAAATAATGGAGCATTTTCCTGATAGTGTTTCTTGGGCTGCTGGTCCCCAGAAGCAGCTCTGGGTGGGGGTTTGGGAACTCAAGGTCAGTTCAGCTTGGAGCCGTAAGGTTGAGCTTCTGAGCCTAGAACAGATACTGCCCCCAAGGCTGGACCAGAGCCTAACTGACCCCATGGACCTACAGGGTAGGGAAGAGTTGGGGTGTCCCCAGGGGGACATATGTTAGGATAAATGAGTTGCACCCTAAGGGGGTGTAGAGGAAGAGGGAGGCAGGGTCCCTGTCCTCAGGAGAGCCTGGTCTAATTAGAAAAGAATGCTTTTGGTATGGGAAGACTGAGATAAGTCAGGAAAGCAGAAACATCCCAGAAGTATATGTTGGAGGTGTGTTGGTGAGGGACAGTGTGTGGGCCAGAAACAGGAATGTCCTTAAGTTGACAAGCTTCCGACAGCGGGACTATGTCTCTTGACCCTCTGCACCCCCTCAGGCACATTCAAGGGGCCCCGGTCCTATCGCCCCCTTCATATTCCCACCAAGTTCATTCTTCTCTGTTCTGCCAGGACCCAGGCTCAGCACGTGGTGGGAGTGGAAACAGCAGCTACCTGAAGTGGAATAAGCCGGTGCCCTGGCTCTCAGAGGTGAGGCTGCTCCTTGAAAGGCAGGGTTAAAAAAACAGTGTTGATATTAGTAGGTCACTCCAGAGGCCACAGAGCATTTTATTCTAGTGGTTATTATTAAAGTTTTTCACCTAGGGGCTCCCCTGGCGGTCCAGTGGTTAAGACTCTGCACTTCCACTGTAGGGGGTTTGGGATTGATCCCTGGTTGGGGAACTAAGATCCCACATGCAGCTCAGTGAGCCAAAAAAAAAGTTTTTTGTCGTCTAATTTGAAGAAAAAAGTTAGAGTCCAGGCTCACTGAATTTTCTTCCTTAACTAACAGAGAGAAGTGGTTTTTATTAAAGTTTTCCACCTAGGGGCTTCCCAGGTGGCTCGGTGGTAAAGAATCCACCTGCCAATGCAGGAGGTTCAATCCTGGGCTGGGAAGATTCCCCTGGAATCCACTCCAGTATGCTTGCTGGAAAATCCTGTGGACAGAGGAACCTGGCAGGCTACAGTCCATGGGGTCACACAGAGTGAGACACGAGTGAGCAGCTAAGCACAAAAGTACTACCGTGTGCCGGGCTTTGTGTGTAACCTGTCAGCTTTATGACCTGGTGGGACAGTGTAGTGTCCTCATTTTATGGGTGAGAAAAGTAAAGCTCAAGAAAGCTATGGGACTTTCATGTCTATGCCAGTCCCCAGTCGTAAAATTCGGCTTCCCAAACTGTCTTTCTTGGACCATTAAGTCCCATAAGATACTCCAGTCAGAAAGGAATCCACTGTGAAATATGATTTAAAATCTATAGACATCCACTTCCTGAAAATACATGTTAGTACATGAAAGATGCTGAGTTGTGTCATCCTCTATTTGACTTCATTTCTCCCAGCACGCACCAAACTTAGTCACCTCCCAAACTGCCTTTTTCCATTCAACTTTGGTGCTCTATGAAACCAGTGCACTGAGGGACTATATGCTAGGAAACTCTTGCTTTAGAAAATTTTTATAGGAAGCGGTCAAACGTGTGAATAAAAATTGTCATAACCATCATCACACCTCTTGTTTATGTTGGACTGGACAGATTCTTTTTCTCTTGGTATAGAAACGGAGGCTTGCAGGTTTATTACAGACACAAGATTACCCGGAGTAAACGCTTGTGCAGACATTCCAGAGCAGCATAGTGATTTGGGGGTGAACATTTTAAATTTGGGCGTCGGACCGTGCAACTTGTCCAGGCCTCTCTTGGCCGGGTGGTGGCGGCCAGCCAGTTGTCTTCATCCACACCTATCACAGGTTGGTCTCTACCGCCTGGGTGATTTCCTTTCCAGTCCACCCATTTGCTGCGGGGCGAGAGTGAAGGCGGTGGTGTTATGCGAAATATGATGGTAGGTTATCTACCGTGAAATTGCCTTTGGTTAAATCCTGAGAGAGTGGATTACATCACTGGCACACCTGTACCAGGTGACATCATCGGGTAATTAGGCCCCACCCCACCTGGAGATAGTACTGTGAAAACCACTGGTCCAGCGATTCAGCCTTCTCTCCTTTGAGGCCAGTTTGGATCATTTTTCTGAATGAACCAATTATTTTGAAAGATTGTAACTACATCATAGTCTGCATTTATTAATCATTAATTTTCCCGCTTTTCTTGGCCAGTCAAAGATGGAGATGTATATGATCTGCTTGCATGCTCTGTTGTGTCCAACTCTTTGTGACCCCATGGTCTATAGCCTGCCAGGCTCATCTGTCCATGGGATTTTCTAGGCAAGAATACTGAAGTGGGTTGCCATTTCCTCCTCCGGGGGATCTTCCCAATCTAGTGATCGAATCCCTGTCTCTCGCATTGTGGGCAGATTCTTTACCACTGAGCCGTCAGGGAAGCTCTGGAGATATATCTATATATATCTCGATGAAAACAGTAACAAGTAGTAAATAGTGATTAAAATGTGGTTAACTTTTAAAAGGAATAGTTGATCTTTTAGTAGGTGTGTTTAGCCTTTTGGTGGTAAATGCCTGATTTCCACTGACTTTGGTATTTTATTATTAAAAGTGGCTTCTTACAGCGAATTCCCTGGCAGTCCAGTGGTTAGGACTCCATGCTCTCACTGCCGAGGACCGGGATTCAGTCCCTGGCTGGGGGAACTAAGATCCTACAAGCCACGCAAAACAGCCAAAAAAAAAAAGAAGAAGAAAAGAAAGTGGCTTATAAAATCCTCCTCACATCTCTCATGAATCTTCAGGGAATCACCAATCCAGTCTTTTCATTTCACCAGTGAGGGCACGTAGGTCCTCACACATGCAGTCGTCCAGCTGCAGTGGGGCCCTCCCCTCCAGCCCTCCGTGGGGACCTCTATTCCCTCTCCTTGCCTGTCTCCTGCCTTTGGACCTACAGTTTCAGCAGGAAGGGCTTTACTGCACATCTGCTGGCTGTCCGGGGCTGTCAGGCTGCACTATTATCTCCCCTTTCTGGGCAATGGCTTCCAAAGGGGTTGACCAGTCACTCCGCAAGGTGGCATAGCTCCTGCACCCTCCCCTGTGGGTGAGCATGGACAGAACACGGGAAGGCTGCCTGTGGTCTCTTCTTTGCCCAGCTCCCCTCCCCAGCCTTCAGCTGGCAGCTCAGAGTCTCAGAGGCCAGAAGTGGCTCTCCAGCGCAGCAGGCTTAGTCATCACTCTGCTGTTCAGATAGGGAGTGGACAGCTGGCGGGCTGGGCTTCATGACATAACTGCCCTCAGAAACTGTCCTGTCAGCTAAAATCATGAGACTCTGACTAGCAAACCCCACTAATTAACAAACCTCAATGGCAGTGCATTCACTTACCGTCGGTATTCGGTCTAATGACCGAACACTGTCTGCTACTCTGCTCCCCCTACAAAGCCAACATCGTTACAGGAAAGAAATGTGGTGGATATAGGGTCAGATCAAAGCAAGTTGGAGTCCACGGGTCATGTCGCGTGGGCTCTGTGACTTGGTATCTCTCTCCCAAGGGCTGGGATTCTGACTTCCCTTCTCAGGCTCTACCCCACCCCTTTTTTTCCTCTAACAGTTTTATTGAGATATAGTTCATATACCGTGTAATTCATAATTTTAAAAATATGAATTTGTTGTCAGTGATGGGTCTTAGTTGCAGCACTCCAGCTTAGTTGCTCCAGTTGCATGTGGGATGTTGGTTTTCTGACCAGCAATTGAACCTGGGTCCCCTGCATTGGAAGGTGGATTCTTACCCTCTGGACCACCAGGGAAGTCCCTATAATTCACCCAATTAATGTGTACAAGTCAATAGCGCTTAGTATATTCATAGAGTTGTCATCCATAACTATCAATTTAATATTAATAGGTTTTCGTCACCACTAAGGAAAGCCCCTCACCTAATAGCCTCACTACCCCCAGTCCCCAGACCCCAGGAAATGCTAGTCTAATCTGTCTCTCTGGATCTTCCCATTCAGATAGACTCTATATGAGGACTCTCTTCCTATAGAGAGACTTGTACTGTACGTGGCCGTCTTGTCTGGCTTGTGTTACTTAGCATTATGTTTTCAAGGCCCATCCGTGTGGCAGCGTTTGTATCAGAACTTCATTCCTTTTTCTGGCTGAGTAATCTTCCCCTGTGTGGACGGACCTCGCTATCTCATCCTCGGAAATGGGTGTTTGGGCTGTTTCTGCTTTCCGCTCCTGGGAATAACGCTGCTGTGGACGTTTGTGTGCAGATCAGACCTGCCTTTTGTCAGGGCCCTGAACCCCCACCGTCACACATGTGGAAGTACGAGCCACCTGTGCCAGGGTTACTGCAGAGGCTGAGATGCAGAGGGTTAGGGTTAGGGTTACCCCCCTCAAATGGGGGTAATGTCCCCCACTAGGATTTCACTAGATGGGGCTCTGGTCGCTTCCTCCGTCCAGAGAAATCTCTTATCCAGAGTTGGGAGCCCCTTGATTCCCAAGGGGAGCTCACTTGAGGGGCAGGTGTGAGTAAGAATCAAGAGGCAGTAGAGACTCTAAACAGGAGTTCGGAGTACAGGCTTCAATTGTCCTGCTGGGTGGAGGTCACATGGTCTTGCCAGGTGTGCTGGTCTTGAAAGTGTGAATCTGGCCAAGCAGCAGCCTGGTCCACGTTCCCACCAGTGCTGGGCTGCCCCACTGCCCCGGGGGGTGGACCACCTTCACACCCTCTGCGTCTCAGCCTCTGCAGTAACCTGGCACAGGTGGCTCATACTTCTGCATGTCTCTCTCCTCCAGGGACCCCTTTCCATCTTTGCATCAACACTGGTACAAACATCTCCAGTGCTTATAGGATAAATGAAGGAACATATGGCGCCAGGCTTAGCTGCTCTGAGCACTTGTTCCCTTGGATAATTAAGATGTGCAAGGAGTCCCGAGGAGGGAGCTGTAACTCTGCCTGGAGAAATTGTAGACGCCTAGAGAGGGATTTGAGAAGAGCCTTAAAGGATGAACTAGAATTTGCTGGGTGGGGAAGAAAGGAAAAGGCCTTCCAACCAGGAATCTGTTTGCAAAGGCAGAGAGGAGTGTGTGTGGGTGGAGGGCAGGTGTGACTGGGAGAGGGGTGAGGCGAGGCCGGGAAGCCAGGTTTTGTCCAGAAGCCTCTTGGAACCCTCAGAGGTGTAAAGCGGCAGAGTGGCATGGTCAGATCTGTCTTTAGAAACTTTTTTTTTTCCCCCAGTTTCTATTTATTTATTTGGCTGCACCAAGTCTCAGTTGCAGCATGTGGGGTCTTAGGTCTTCTTTGCAGCCTGCGGGATCTTTAGTTACAGCGTGTGAACTCTTATTTGCAGTGGAGTCTTAGCCACTGGATTATGAGGCCAGTCCCCGGATCTGTCTTTAGAAAGACACTTCTGCAGGCAGTGTGAGGAAATCCGTGGTGGGAGACGCCTCCATCCTGTTGGGAGGCTCTGTGAGGCCAGCGAGGCCTGGCAGAGGCCCTGTCGTGGTGCAAGGCAGTGGACGTTCCCAGGTGAGCACCCACAGGCAGTATTCACACCCCTAGATGCCCTCCCATTTCCACAGGTTCATTGCTGTGTGTCCTTGGGGAGTCAGTTTACCTCTCTGGGCTTTAATAGTGTCAACTCTGAAAGGAAAAGGTTCAACAGGTATTTTCTCCGCTGCTTGTGGCTGGACGTTTCATGTCTGTCTTTGGCCATGGATGCGCTCTGGCCCTGGCAGTAACCAGTGCTCCTCCCCGGGCCTTAATCCTGCTGGATGGTGAGAAGGGGGCAAGGGGCAGTGCTGACCAGCCCGAGTCCTACATCCCTGCCCGACACAATGTCTCCAAAGCTTCAGTTCAGTTCAGTTCAGTCACTCAGTCGTGTCCAACTCTTTGCGACCCCATGAATCGCAGCACGCCAGGCTTCCCTGTCCATCACCAAGGCTTGGAGAGACACAAACCAAGGTGGGGTCACCATCAAGGCCTGGGGAGTAAGAAGGTTCTGACTAGTCCCTCAGGGGACCCCCACCTAGAGCCTAAGAGGGGTGAGGGGTGGCTGGAGGGTGGGCTTTGGACTGAATCAGGGCTTTACCCCCCGGGATGTGGACACTTCCATCCACCTGCCTGGGTTTCCCCTGTGGCTCAGGCCATGGGGCAGATGAGGGCGGCCAGCTCCCTCCTCCCTCGCCCTTCCCCTGTCCCAGCCCCTGTGGCCTCTGGCCTCCTGGCTGAACAAGCAGATTTCTGGGGGTGTCCCCCTCCACCCTTTGTTTTCTGTGGACTCAAGAGTCTCCCAGAGAGGGGCAGGGAGGGGCGCAGCTTGGAGGAGACAACTGAGTCTTGTAAATAGGACTCAGGAATTTCCCCAGAAGTGGCACAATGTCCCCATTCTTTTCTTCCAAGCAGCCCCAGGCCGCCCCCAACCTAGCAGCCTGCATTCTCTCTCCCACCCACCCCAGCCCCACACTCACATTCCAGGGAGCGATGGCTGCTCCCCAAGGTCCCCAGGCTGCTGAGCGCGGGAGGAGCCAAGTTCTGAGGGGATGGGGTGACAGGCTCTCCAAGTGGGGACGGGGGACCCCTCCAGCTGCACCTCAGGTCTTGGCAGTCCCATTGGGGGGTGGGCTCTGACCAGTCCCTTCTCTCTCCCACCACCACCATCCCTCCCTCCAGAGCTCTTGCTGAAGGCCTTCTATGTGGGAAGGGCTTCCAGTTCAGGTAGCCCCTCCTCTGTCTCCCTAAGGCCACTGGGATTTGGTATCTGATGGGGGGAAGGAAGGGCCTGTTCGTGTGGCCTGATGGGGTCCATCTCCCATAATCTAGAGGTGGGGGGCATGGGGAGAGGGGAGAATAAGATGGGATCACCTGAAGCGCTGTGTTCAGGTGATTCGGGACAGGTTCCCCCTCCCTCCCCTCCCCCACTCTCCACCCTTCCACCCACTGGAGTCCTGGCTTCTTGCCCATTCCCTCTCCCCCAGGGGGTCCCTGTGCTTCCCAGCTCAGTCCTGTGCCCACCAGCCCCTAGCCTAGGAGGGGAGGGGACCTGCTTGCTCCTACTTTCCCTTGGCTGGCCCTGAGCCCCAGGCACCTGAGCGGTGGTCCATGAGAGCTCTGACTCTCGGGTGAGCCAGCCTCAGGACCTTCTGCCAGCTGAGGGGGCAGCTCAAAGACCAGGGGGTGAGGTTTCACCCAGGCCAGACAGCCATGCGGCTTTCCTCTTTTGAGACTGAAGGCGTGCGTGTGTGCTAAGTCGCTTCAGTCATGTCTGACTCTTTGCAACTCCATGGACTGTAGCCCACCAGGCTCCTCTGTCCGTGGGATTTTCCAGGCAAGAATACTGGAGTGGGTTGCCATGCCCTCCTCCATGAGACCAAAGGGAAAGGGGCCAAACCGGCTGAAACCCGGCCTGGCGCCTCCCTCCCGCCACTCTGTCCTGCCCCATAACCCCCCTTGCCTGGGGGGTGCACACCAGCCCCCTTCCTGTGTGGGAAGAGCCGGGAGTGTATGTGTGTGTGTGTGCATGTACCTGCGTGTGTGCATCTGTATGTGAGCACGTGCAAGCCCAGAAAAACAGACCAGGCCTCGGGGCCAGGCCACGCAGCCACGGACGCGAGGATGGGAAAGGGGCCAACGTGGACTGTGACCTTGAACAGTGAGGCGTGCTGGGCTGGGCAGGCCAGGCCTCTGTCTCACACTCACTCCTCCCCACCCCCGCAGTTCCGCGGCCGTGTCAACCTGCACGTGTTTGAGGACTGGTGTGGCAGCTCCGTCCAGCAGCTGCGGAGGAACCTCCACTTCCCCCTGTACCCCCACGTGAGTGCCTCCTGCCCCCTCCTGCCCCGCTCCTGGCTCTCACCGCTCCTCTCCCCCCGTGACTTCTGCCTTCCTCCTCTTCCCTTGTTTTTTTTGGTTCACTTCCTTTCCTTTTATCCCATGGATGCCCTTCATCTGCCCACACTATCTCCCTTGTTCCCTCCTGAGAGATCCTGTCCATTTCCCTACCTTCCTCATGGCTCACAATATGGTTTCCCCAGGGGCCATCACATCCAGTTGTGCGGTTCTGCACTGTTCAAGGTCTGAATAAAGAAGCACGTGGGAGCCTGTACCCGGGTTCCACCTGCCTCCCTCCCATTGTCCCACCAGCCCTGAGCAGACCCGTTGCTTCACTTTCCTCTTCCCTCCCTGGGTAGTGATCCCCCACTTTCCTGGCACAGATCCGCACAACCCTAAGGAAGCTGGCTGTCTCCCCCAAGTGGACCAACTACGGCCTCCGCATCTTCGGCTACCTGCACCCCTTCACGGACGGTGAGGCCAGCCCCGCATCCTGCCCTTCCCCTTCCTGTCCGAGTTCTCGGGGTGCCTGGGCATGTGGCCTGCCCTGGGCTGGCTGGACTGTTAGCCCACTTTCAGGGGAGCAGGGTTTGGACGTGGTGAGGCCTCATGCACGCCCCCAGGTGGCCACTTCACACCCTGATTTGCACACCCTGATCCGAGACTAGCTTACCCCTCTCTGTAAGTGTCCCCAGAGACTCCACGGAGTCTCCCAGGTATAGAAACCCCTGCTTTACAAAGCGGGCATGCTGGCACAAGGCCCCACAGAGAATTTAGTCTCTGAGACATGAGTGCCCCCTAGGGGAAGTCTCGTCCTGCCCTCACCTGGGAAAACCACCCCCCATGCCCAGGGGAGATCCAGTTTGCCATCGCTGCCGACGACAACGCAGAATTCTGGCTGAGCCGGGATGACCAGGTCTCCGGCCTGCGGCTGCTGGCCAGCGTGGGCAAGGTAGGGTCCGCTCAGCCCCACAGGCCCTCCCGTCCCCCCAGGAGCCAGGTCACACGCCTCCATCAGGTCACTCTTACAGAGGCATGGACAGGATGTGGGAGGGAACAGACCTGGAGAAGACTCAGGTCTAGGCCACACCCATCCTGGTCCTGGTGCCGGGGATTCATGTGGTTTCTCGGGTTGCACTGGGGGGAGCACTTCGAGGAAAGACAGTTGCTTCTCGAGTGGTCCCAAGCCCCCTTCCATCCCTCAGCATTTCCCCTCCTCCGTCCTCCCACCTCCCTCCTTTCTCCTTGTCTCCTCACTCATCACTCCCACCCTCCCCCTCTCCCCACACCTCCAGACTGGAAAAGAGTGGACTGCCCCTGGAGAGTTCGCAAAATTCCGGAGTCAGATTTCGAAGCCAGTCAGGTGAGTGTGGGTCGTGATGAGCAGCAAATCCTTCAATCTCCTTACGGAACAGAGGCAGGCTAGGAGCTGGGCTCCAGGAGGACCCCTCTGCCACCCACCCCCCATCACAGAGGTCCAGCAAGCCAGGGCCCCCTGCATTTCGGGAGAATGACAGAGACCTTCTGGACCATCTTTCTTCACTTTACAGATGAAGACCTGAGGCCCAGAGAGGGCTGTGACTTAATGAGAGTCACATGGATATTGGGTGGCACTCAGGGCTGGGAAACAGAACGGGTCTCCTTTCTCTCTTCCCGTTTTCTCCATCTCTGAAAAGATCTACAGCTGTGCAGCCCAGAGTCCCCCTGCGCTTTCTGTGCTGCACGAAATTCTGAATGGCGGGGACCCCTGAGCAGGCTGGAGGGAAGGCCCGTAGTGGCTAGGGAGTGAACTAACCCAGCCTCAGAGCGCCACCTGGTGGTCTGCACACACACATGCATGCACACACGGTGAGAACATTTGTGGGTTGATGGTTCCTGGAGTGGCTGGGGCGGGAACTAGCCCAGCCTCAGAGCGCCACCTGGTGGTACACACGCACGCATGCACACACACCCACACCCACCCACCCACGAGAACATGTGTGGGCTTGATGGTGCCGGTGCTGGTGTTGATGGTGGTGAAACAGGCCAGCTCACACAGAGCACTGGCTGTGCCAGCCCCTGTGGTCACCACTGCCCATGCGGCTCAGGGGAGCAACTGAGAACTGGGGCTGAGACCCAACTTCCTGGGTCCAAACCCCAATGGGGCCACTTATTACCTGGTGACTTTGGGCAAATTACCCAAGATTTCTGCACCTCAGCATTCTCATCTACAAACAGGGGTAGCATGGGCTCCCCAGGTGGCTCAGTGATGAAGAGTCCACCTACCAAAGCACAGAAGACGCAGGTTCAATCCCTGGGTTGGGAAGATCCCTTGAAGTAGGAAATGGCAACCCGCTCCAGTATTCTTGCCTGGAAAATCCCATGCACAGAGGAGCCTGGCGGGCTATAGTCTATAGGGTTGCAGAGTCAGACACAATTAAGTGTGTACACACACACACACACATGCACTTGGTGCTTACACATGGGAACAGCTCTCTGAGGATAGCACTGTTATTTCACGTGACTCCCTGAGTGTTCTGGGAGGTTTGTGCTGTCATTATCCCATCTCACGGGAGGGAAAACTGAGGCTGCCCCGTCAGTAAGTGGTGATGGGGATTCTGACCCAGATGCTCAGCGGCAGGTCTGAGGGACCAGGAGCGAGGAGGGAGGGGCCGGGCGTGTGGTGCTGGGAGGCAGCCCCGTACCGTCTCTCCCGCCAGCCTGGCAGCTGCCCGCCGGTACTACTTCGAGGTGCTGCACAAGCAGAACGACCAGGGCACTGACCACGTGGAAGTCGCGGTGAGTGTTCGCTGTCCCCTCAGCACCCACCTGGCCACCCCTCTGCCTGCTCCCTTGAACCTTGTTCCCAATCAGCCACCTCCGACCCTTCATGTCCACCCTCGCCTCTTTCCAGTGGCGGCGGAATGACCCCGGGGCCAAGTTCAGCATTATCGACTCTGCTTCTCTGTCCCTCTTCACAAGTGAGTGTCCTGCCCAGCCTGGGGACGAGGCCAGGTGGGCCAGCCTGCCGGGCTCTGTCCGCTGGGGGGCCTGGCATGTGGAGGCCAGAACACGAATGTGAAGGGTGCGGGATGAGGAGCAGAGGCCAAAGGAGCGCCTTGGTCAGAGGTCCCCGGGGGTCAGTGACCTGGGAGAACCCTCTGCATGCTCTTGGAGTCCTTACCCCAGAACAATGCCCATCCACCTCCACACAGCATTGTCTGCATGATTCCAAGGCGCTCCAGAAACTGTGAGGCTCAGTCCAGGTGAAAAAAACTTCAGAGGGAGGCCAGGACCCTGCTTTGCAGATGAGCCACCATGGTTCTTGCACAGCCGTGGCCAGGGGGAGAAAGCGTGCTGACCTGCTTTCCGGCTGCAGCCCGTGGACTCTCCGATCACACTCGTCATGGCTTGTGATTTCCTGTCTGGGGGCTCCACAGAGCAGTCTCCACCGGCGGGTGTAGCCCGCGTGGGCCCAGGTGTAGGAGGAGGGGGCGCAGCAGAGGCCCTAGCAAGAAGGCAAGGCGGGTCTGGAGGAGCCCAGGAGATGGCGGGCAGTGTGTGTGGAGGGCAGGAAGGAGTAAGAAATGGCACGTTTGGCTCACAGAAGAGGGTGGTCGTGGGGAAGAGATAAGGTGGGTGAGGGGAGGCTGCCAGCGACCAAGCAAGAGGCCACAGGGTCAGAGCAGAAGCGCCAGAAGAAGGGAGAGTTGGAATCAGTGTGAACCAAGAATAAAGAAGCCCACAGCAAATTCAGGTAGGAAACCTATAAGATGGGCCAGAGGTTGCCAGCCTCTAGCATAGAAGGAAAACTCTCTGTGGGCCAAGGCAATTTGAAGCCTCAGGCAGAAAGCAAACACCCCCAGCGGCCAGAGGGAGGTGCTGAGCCTCAGGGTGCCCTGCTCACCTGGGCATGGGCTTAGGCCTGCTGGGGAGCCCGAGGCAGACACCCTGCATTCACACTCAGCTTTGCCAGCCTGTCAGCTGTGTGATCTCAGGCACAAGACTTCGATTCTGTTTGCCCGAGTTCCTTGTCTGTAAAGTAGGAAGCATGCTGTATTTAAGCCACAGTGGTGACGAGGATTAAAAGGGTTGATATTTGTAAGACACTCGGAACAGTGTCTGGCTTATGTAGGAAGTGCTTTTCACGTATTTGTTAAACTGAACATACTTCTAAGGACAGATTTCTAGCAGGTGGCAGTAAAACCTTTTGAGTAAGAGGTGGCTTTTTCCAGTTCACACAAAACTGTGGTGTGTGCCAGCCATGGGGCTGGTGGAGGGGGTCCAGGGGAGAGAAACAGCTGAAACCACAAGTTTTGGGGGCACGGCTTGTGGGGGAAGCAGAGATTGGGCACATCCTATACAGTACCAGGCTTCCCTGATGGCTCCAGCAGGTAAAGAATACATCTGCAGTGCAGGAAACACAGGAGATGCAGGTTCGATCCCTGAGTCGGGAAGATTCCCTGACAGAGGAGATGGCAACCTACTCCAGTAGTCTTGCCTGGAGAATCCCATGGACTGAGGAGCCTGGAGGGCTACAGTCCAAAGGATTGTAGCATCAGACACAACTGAACAACTACACACACACACACACTGTACCAGGTTGTGGGGCAGCTGGTACCGGAACCTTGACCTGGCCCCTTCCTAGCCCCTCGAGAAGGCAGGGGCCTGGCTTCTGGGCTGGCTTCTCTGGGAGTCACGGCTGTCCTGCTCTTTCCTCCCTGGGCCCAGATGAGACCCTCCTGAGGATGGACGAGGTGGACCACATCCCGCAGACAGCAGCCAGCCATGTGCGCTCCCCAGACCCCCTTCCCACTGACGAACAACCACCTGCCGACATGCTGCGGCCCGACCCTCGGGACACTCTCTACAGAGGTAAGACCTCGCCGCGTTCTTGACCTCTGGCCTGGGGATGTACTGCCAGGCCCATGGTGTCAGGGAGGAGACTCGGGAGGCTTCTGTCCTGCACAGCGTCCCCAAACCAGAGGCTTTTTGCTTTCACGTGTGTGAAATAGAACACACGTGCAGAACAGTGCAGAAATACAGACGGACCGCTTCACAGCTGTAGCGATCATTACAGAGCAAACGAGACGGGACAAGAAGTAGAGACAGAATCCAGACATGCCTCTGCAACCGCAGGCATCAGCTTCTCACTGGGTTCTAGCTCCTGTCCAGTGAGAGAAGTGTGTCCCCACTAAGGCGTTGGGGCCTTAAACTGCCAGGGACATTTACGTCTTAAACGTTGACGTGGACTTCCCTGAGGGGCCGGTGGCTAAGACTCCTCGCTCCCAAAGCAGGGGGCCCAGGTTTCATCCCCAGGTGGGTAACTAGATCCCACATGCCACAGCTAAATAGTTCACATGCTGCAGCTAAGACCCAGAGCAGCCAAATAAATAAATAAATACTTTAAAATAAAAATTAAAAGATGACGTGTCCCCTTCCCCCCACCCCCACACGCCCCCTCCATGACAAGTGGAAGGAAATTCAGTTACTGATGCTGCACTCGGGTGAGGCTCTATGGCCTCTTGGAAGTTTCGAAACCTGTTTTGAGACTGGCCGTATACAGCGATCCCAGCGCTCTACTGTGCCTTGAGCCAGGGACTGTGTCCAAGCTCCTTGTCTCCAAGGTTCCCTGTGAATGCCACCCCCACCCTCGAGGGGGGGCCAGCTTGGTTTAGCAGCCTCAACCACGGGATGTGGACTCTCTCACGAGCAAAGACAGACATGTGCAGGCTCCAGGCTGCAGCCGGCAGCCCTCAGCCACCTCCTTCCACCCCCAGTGCCTCTGATCCCCAAGGCTCAGCTCCGACACGTCCTGCCTGACTGCCCCTACAAGCCCAGCTACCTGGTGGACGGGCTCCCTCTGCAGCGCTACCAGGGACTCCGGTTTGTAAGTCTCGCCTGGGTGACAGGGGCTGGAATGGGAGGGGCTGGCTGAGGCTGACCCCTTCCTCCCCACGCCACACCCCGGAGGCCCTGGGCCCGGAGAACTGGCACTCCACTGTGCCCGGCCTTCCCACACCACACCACTGGTATTCCTCGGGTGCCCAGCCTGGATGGGCAGCCCTGTGGAGCCCAGCGCTGTGCAGTGTGTGGCCTGGCTGAGGCCTCCTACCCTCCGCCCGAGGGCAGTGGTATTTATCAAACTATAGACGAGACGCTGGGGAGGTGAACTGTGGAGGGGCTCGGCTTTAGAGAACCCAGAGCCCATGTGGAGGCTGAGAGGCGGGGTGATGCTGGGCTCCTGGGCCCAGAGATGACGGCGGGGGAGATTGGAGGCAGGACAGAGGGCCGGGGCCAGCTGTGGGGCAGGGTTGAGAGGGTTTTGGTGGCCATGGCCTAGAGCTGTGTTTGAAGGGGGGCAAAAAGCAGTGTAGGGAGTAGCGGGGGTTGGTCCTGGGGTGCAGTCGGTGGGAAAGGCCACAGGACGAGAGGTGGGTGGTCCCGGCTGCAGCTGGATGAGCTGGAGCAGGAGACGGGAAGTGGGCACCGGGGAGCCTGGCTCGGGGGGCACGTACCACCCAGGTCCCAGGAGGGGGTGTAAAGAGTGGCCGGAATCCAGATGCTTGGTCCACAGCAGCCCCGTGCCTTCCTCCGCCCCGCCAGATTCACCTATCCTTTGTTTACCCTAATGACTACACCCGCCTGAGCCACATGGAGACCCAGAATAAGTGCTTCTACCAGGAAAATGCCTACTACCAAGACAGGTGAGGCGCCAAGTAGGGGGAGCCAGGAGAGCTCCCTGGACCAAGGGGCTGCGAGGGCACTCCACCGGGGCCCTTGGCTTTTCCTGGGTGCTTCACACATGCACATGCACACACACACATATATGTACACACATGCACACACACTCACACCCCTCTCCCCTGTACCCCCGGCCAGCTGTGACCTCAGAGCTCCCCTCCTCCCCACTGCAGGCTCAGCTTTCAAGACTACATCAAGATTGACCAGCCTCAGAAGCAGGGCCCAGAGCAGCCAGGTAGAGTGATGGCCGAGCCTCCGGGCCAGGCTGGAGGGTGACAGTCCAGACTGGGCCAGAACCGTCCCCAGGAGCTTAGAATGCAAACCCTGCAGCCCCTTCCCCCAGGCCTAAGAGATGGGGAGCAGCCCTTCGCCCCCTTAATTTCCAAGACACAAGTTGGGACGTTTCGAAAGTGGGGTGGTCCAGAGGAGGAGATTCAGGGCCCTGGCGACACATCCTGAGGGCCCGAGGGCCTTGCCTGCCCTACACTTAGGAAACTGCCCTACAGAAGCACTGTCCTCCCACGGCCTCTCGCTTTGCGGGGCTGGGGCCTGACCCCGGCCATCCGCTGGGCCCCTGCTAGCACTTTCTGTCCCTCATGTCACCATCCTTGACAACAACGCTTTATGCCGATGGAGACGCTGGGTTAGTTGAGGCTGAGTAACTCACCCTGGGTCTTGCCGGGGACTTCTGCCCATCTCACCTCCCTGGTCCTCAGCTGTCTTCTGGATCTTGCTGGGGAGACGTTGAAAAGCCCATGTGAGGGATGGTTTTAACAGCAGGTTTCGAGGACGGCCTTCTAGAAGAATCCCAGTATGGAGAAGCGGCAGAGGACACCCCTGCCCCTGATGGCCAGGATGCCAGGATGCCAGTGGGGAAGTCAGGCCCCCCCACAGCCCCCAGGAAGGCCGCCCCTGACCGCCGCCTCCGAAACCTGCGGAGACTCCTGGCTCGGGCCCAGGAGGGCCTGGCAGCGCCCCCTCCCTGGCAGAACTCCACAGCCTCCCTCCCCGTGAGGCCCAGCACCACCCCTGCCCAGCCAGCAGACAAGAAGGCAAGGAAGCCCAGCCTCGAGCCCCACCAAGCTCCGCAGCATCCTGACAAGTGGCCCCCGGGGCCCCTGGCTGGGCACTCACCACCAGCAAAGAGGCCCAGGCCCGCTGGTGCCAGTCCCGGGAAGATGCTCGGGCGGTCCCAGTGGCTGAACCAGGTCGAGTCGTACATCGCAGAGCAGAGAAGGGGCGATAGGATGGAGCCTCCAGACCCCAGGAGGGGCTGGCCCGAGGACCAGGATGTGGTGGTGGCAGGAGCTGGCCAAGAAGGACAAACAGAGGGTGAGGCCGAGGGAGAGGATGAGGGGGAGGACGAGGAGGATGTGAGCGAGGTGCTGGAGTATCTGTCTATGTTCGACCCCGTGGTGAACTGGGAGCAGACCTTCAGCGCCCACGATCTGGACTTCCAAGCGCTGCGGACGGACTGGATCGACCTGAGCTGTAACACGTCGGGCAACCTGCTGCTTCCAGAGCAGGAGGCGCTCGAGGTCACGCGGGTCTTCCTGAAGAAGCTCAACCAGAGGATCCGGGGGTAAGGTAAAGGGCTCTCGGGCCGGGCGGGGAGGGGCGCCTGCGAATGCGGGCCTTCAGGCCTTGCTCCCAGCATTGGGCATGGTCTGAAATCCTTGGGCCTGGCCCTGGGCCCGGGCTGAGCTCTGGGAAGGCGCTCGTGCAAGAAGCCGGTAAAGAGGTGGAACCAGCAAAGCTGGCGCTAAAAAGACACCCTGAGACCCCAGATGTGGGCTGGAAGGGCGGCGGCAGAAGGCACGACTGAGCACTTGGTTTTTTTCATCCATTCATTTGTTTTCAACCCACTGATGTTTTTCTAACTGAGATAAAAGGAATATATCGTTTAATTCACCATTTAGGAGTGTACAGTTGAGTGGGTTTTAAGTATATTTAGAATGTTGTGCAGCCACCACCCCTATCTGATTCTAGAATGTTTTCATCGCTTTTAAAAGAAATCTGGTTAGCAGTTTCCTCCGTCCTCCCAGGCTCCGGCAACCACTGCTCTGCTTGGTCTCTGTAGATTTACCTATGCCAGACATTTCACACGGGTCTGGCGTCTTCCACTTAGCAGATGCTTCCGAGGCTCATGCACATTGTAGAGTGTATCAGTGCTTCATGTCTTTGTACAGCTGTCTCATAGTCCACTGTCTGGGCAGACTACATGTCTGTTTATTCATCAGCTGATGGGCATTTCGGTTGTCTCCACCTATTGCTCTTATGAATGATGCTGCTATGAACATTCATGTACAGGGTATTTGCGTGACCCTGTTTTCAGTTCTCCTGGCTAAATTCCTTGGGATTGAATGGCTGGGTCATAGAGTAACTCTAGGTTTAACATTTTGAGGAGCTGCCAACTCTTTTGCAAATCATCTGTACCATTCTACGTTCCCATCAGCGGTGTGTAAAGGCTCGAGTTTCTCCATAGTCTCATCAATTCTAATTTTCCTTTTTTAAAAAATAGCCACACACACACAAAAAAAATAGCCACGCAAGTGGATGTGGAGTGGTATTGCACTGTGGTTTTGATTTCATTTCCCTTGTGACTAGTGATGTTGGGCCAACCAGTCAGCATTTCCAATCGTCTGTCGTGTCTTTTCTTTTAAAATTATTCTTTTATTAGCCATACGTATTTTTAAAAATTTTTTTGGCTGTGCTGGGTCTTTGTTGCTCTCTAGGTGTGGCACGCAGGCTCAGTCACTGTGGCACACAGGCTCAGGAGTTGTGGTACACGGGCTTAGTTGCTCTGCGGTGTGTGAGATCTTTCAGGACTAGGGATCAAACCCATGTCCCCGGCATGGGCAGGCGGATTCTTAACCACTGGACCGCCGGGAAGTCCCCGTTGTCTTTCGCACTGTGGACTGAACAGAGCTGTGTAGTAATGAGGGTTAGTTTCTAAAGGAATCTCTTCACTGTGACTCACGCCTCCACCTTACGTGCTGAATACTTAGGGTCTTAGAGCTCTAAGAGACTAGCTCATCCATCTCTACAGATCCTTTTTTTAAAGATGATGGCAGTGCCCACTGGAGCGGGTAGGCATCGTGTGAGCATGTTAACCAGCTGCAAAGCTGGGCAAAGCCCGGGGTCTCCTGACACATGGGGTGGAGTGACAGAAGCCTCCCGCCCTTTCCTCCAGGAGGTACCAGCTTCAGCGCATCGTGAATATAGAGAAGCGGCAGGACCACCTCCGTGGGGGCCGCTACCTCCTGGAGCTCGAGCTGCTGGAGCAAGGCCAGCGCCTGGTGCGGCTCTCGGAGTTCGTGTCCACACGCGGCTGGCAGGGCGCTGATGCCGTGGGTGGGAAGGAGGCCGAGGCCCTGAACCTGCAGGGCCTGGTGTGGAGCCCGCATGACTTCCAGAGGCACGGCCCGGGTGCCCGGGCCCCGGAGCCCAAGCTGTGCTGGCCCCAGGGCTTCTCCTGGAACCACCGCGCCGTGGTCCACTTCATCGTGCCGGGTGAGCCTCCCACTGCCTAGGCACCCTCGGCCGAGCAGAGGCCTCGTGAGATAGTGAGCGCCTGGTCTCTGCTCCCTGATGTGATCTCACAGAACCTGGGGGAAAGGCCACCGTGGGAAACGGGCTCACGGGAGCGAAGTAACTGGTCTCAGGTGACCTGGGCCGTCAGGGCGGGAGCTGAGAAGGACGGCTGACCGGCAGCTCTTCCTATGGAACCTGCATGCAGGGTTGGGAGTGAACAATGGGCTGGGGCTGCTGGCCTGGGGCAGTAAGACAGGGAGGGGCTTGGGGAGGAGGCTGGCTGGTTTTCATAACAAGAGAGGGAAAGGGGAGCCGGTCACAGGAGTAGAACAGGTTGGAGGGAGGGGGTCAGACAGGAAGTGCAGGGTGATCATGGGATGGACAGCTGGTGAGTTGGACTGTCAGGGCCCAGGAGGGTTACTATGAGAGTGGATGACAAGCTCCAGCTCCAGGCTTTCCGCGGGGCCCTGCCTGGGAGGCTGTGCAGGGACGGGGTGGAGAGACCCCCGTACCAGGAGCTCTCCGCTGCCCTCCGACCCCTACTGCCCTGCTAACCTTTCTCGTAGCCGCATTGCCCTAAGCAAAGGTCCAATGGGACTCCTGACCACGCAGGACCTGGGAGTAAAGAGGTGCTCCTTTGCATTACTCTGCTTCTTTCTCCCCACCCTGCTGGGCAGTGAAGAACCAGGCACGCTGGGTGCAGCAATTCATCAGAGACATGGAGACCCTGTCCCAGGTCACCAGTGACCCGCACTTCAACATCATCATCACCGACTATAGCAGCGAGGACATGGACATCGAGACGGCCCTGAAACAGTCCAAGCTGCGGAGGTGAGGGTGTTCCCGGCGGGGCGCAGCCTGAGCAGCCTCTTCCTGAAGTCCCATCGGTGCCCTGATTCTCAGTCTAGCTCTTCCCAGAGGATTCACCCACCCAGAGTCCCATCCCAGGAGCCTGCATCACCTCTGTGCTGCCTGCTGGCTTCCTCCTGGGACCATCACAGCTGGGTCCTGAGGCTCAACCTCTCTTTTGCTCTCCCCGCAGCTACCAGTACATGAAGCTAAGTGGGAATTTCGAACGCTCGGCTGGACTCCAGGCTGGTGTGGATCTGGTGAAGGTAAGCGGCCTGAGAGGGGCCTGGGAGACGACAAAGGCTGGTGAAGAGACCCTCAGATGGCCAGCTCCTCGGAGAGGAAGCCGCAAGACACACGGTCCTCTATGCTACTCTGCAGGGCCAGGGCCAGGGTGGGAGCGTTTGTCCGGAGTCCCCAGCATCCATGAAGACAGTCAGGGTTGCCTCTCTGATCACGAGAATTGTGCCCCAATGCCCAGGGCCGTGGAAATCCATCCAGCACTTTGTTTCACACAAGCTTGTCGGTCACTGAAATGGGAGAGAGCCAGAGGATGGTCCTAGAGTGTCCTGGGCTCCTCGCCCTGGTCTAGGGGGACTGCTGATGCCCCCATCTGTCCCCAGGACCCGCACAGCATCATCTTCCTCTGTGACCTCCACATCCACTTCCCAGCTGGCATCATCGACACCATCCGGAAGCACTGCGTGGAGGGCAAGATGGCTTTCGCCCCCATGGTCATGAGGCTGCACTGCGGGGCCACCCCCCAGTGGCCTGAGGGTGAGCCTGCCCTGGGCTCGGGAGGGTGGGAAAGACCTCTGTGCCTTGGTGCTTAACCCGGAGCTGGAGACAGTCCTGTCTCCGGCGGCAGCACCCCCTCTCCATCTCTTCCCCCTCCCCATCTCCACTCACCTGGCAGCCCTGCTCACCTGGGCAGACCACGAAGTGGCCCAGGGCTGAGCTGACGGCAGCGGCAGCAGCAGCAGCAAGGCTGAACACTTCCTGGGTTTTCCCCTTCATTTGTTCGTCAGACATTTACCAAGCACTTACTATGTGCCAGACTGTGTGCCCACTCAGGATGCAGAGAAGAGAGGTTTCCTGCCTGGAGAGGGAGCCGGGCATGGCTGCACCCTCGGGGGCTGCTGTTGTCAGAGCCTCCTGGGAGCCTGTCACCAGCCCTTGGTCCCTCCCTGGAGGACTGCTGCCTTCTCTGGACCAGGAAACTTAGCTCAGAGGGCTTTCCCCACAAACAGGAAAAGGGCTCATTCAGATGAGAGTCTTGCGCCTCCCAGTAAAGGGTCTAGGGGTGCAACCCTGGAGCCCCCTCGGTCCACCTCCTGGCCCGGGTTCAGTTCCCCCTGGGCTTGTCTGTCTGCAGGCTACTGGGAGGTGAACGGATTCGGGCTGCTAGGCATCTACAAGTCAGACCTGGACAGGATCGGTGGCATGAACACCAAGGAGTTCCGAGACCGCTGGGGCGGAGAGGACTGGGAGCTGCTGGACAGGTGACTGGGGAGGGGCCTACGGGAGGAGCCTGGGGCAGGGGCGGGGCTAGAGCCCCCCAGGTCCAGCCCCCTTGGCCCCACTGGCCTGGATTCCTTTCCTCGCTGAGACTGAACTATTGGAGGGGATCCTGCCTCTGCCTGTGTGGCAGGGCAGGCGTGGAGGGTGCTTGGCAGACAGTTAGGGAAGGGCACAGACTCTGAGCTGCAAGGGTGTGAATGGTAATGTTGTCCGCTGGGCACCCCCTTGCTCACCCGGGAGAACATGGCTGGGGAGAAGGCTGGAGTTTTGGGGGGTTTATGAGAGAGTCAACACAGGGTCAGCATAAGAGCCAGCGTGGACCGTTGAAAGCATTGAGTATCCAGGAGGCTCTGGGTCCCTGGAGCCCCGGGAGAAGGCAGTTTTGCAGAGGAGGACAGGCTGGCGGGATGCAGGGAGAGGGCGTTTCAGGGCGTGTGTGTGGGTGGTGAGGAACCAGGAGGCTTAGTCTGAGATTCCACCTCAAAATTCCTCAGGAAATTTGCCACCAAGGGGAGGAGGGGGAAAATGGATGACACCTTGAGATTTGAGCTTTAGGAGTGAGGGTGAAGGAGAGAGAGGAGGAGAATCCAAGAGAGAAAGGATGTAATTGCTGAAGCAGCGTCCAGAGGAGGTAGACGGGGCAAGGTCAGGGGCCCAGGGGGAGGGGACCCTGACGAGGAAGACACTCTTCTCCCTGAGAGACCGGACACCTCCTCACCACCTAGTCACTGGGCACCTGACTGGGTAGGCGATGGACATCCTCCACCCCCTTCTTAGTGGACATCCTCCACTCCCCAGACTCTGGGAGGGACGTGTGGTCATCTCTCTTTTCCAGGTGAGAAAACTAAGCCTTGAGGAGAAGTTAACAACTTGCCCTAAATCTCTCAGCTATGACTGTCTTGAAAACCCGATCTGAAAACTTGAAAATCGGATCTGTTTGATTTTTCCCTAGAGGGCAGGCAGGCAGGCAGGAAAGAAGGTGACAATATTAAGAGAATTTAAGGTGCAAACGAGGGCCCGTGAGGGAGCTTGTGTTAGATAACACAGCTCCCGTAAAGCTCCATGGTCAGACCCCAAAGCGGAGAGAAGCCTGGTGTTACCTCCACCCCTGGGGGAAGGCAGACCTCCACAGTTCTGCCTCCTGTGAGGCCCAGGGAGTAAGAAACTGCTCCAAATTCCAGTTATTTCCACCTGCTGGGAGCACAGGCCTCCCAACGGGAAGAGGGTGGGAGCTGGGACAGGGTCTGCTTCCTGACTCCCCCTCCCTCCATCAGACAGGGTGGAGGGACCCCTGCTGGCCGACCTCCAGGTGTGGTGAGCACTTGTACCCTTCTTCACTGGTCCTCACCACATCCACCACTGTATCCATTTATCCTTTCTAGGGAGAGAGGCTCTGAGACACGGCCCAGGCCGTTTGGCTGTCTGCCCAACCCCTGCCCCGTGGGACGCGGCCAGGGCCTGGTGGGGTCGTGGCAGGCGGGCTGGCCCTCTCCCCACTTCCCTCGGTGCTTCTGTGGCTCATCCCTCCCCCCTCCTACCCAGGATCCTCCAAGCTGGCCTGGAAGTGGAGCGTCTCTCCCTCCGAAACTTCTTCCATCACTTCCATTCCAAGCGGGGCATGTGGAACCGCCGCCAGATGAAGACGCCTTAACCCCGGCACTGGGGGGCACCTGCTGGACCGATGGCTTCTGGCACCTGGACCACAGTGGCCCGGCCAGTGCCCGCTCACTGCCGGAGCGGAAAGGGAGGGGAGCAGGGGCCGTGGTGGGCCCAAGCAGCCTCCGAGTCGGTACCCCCTGCCCCAGCAGCCGTCCTCCACCTCTGGGCCTCTGGGGCCAGGAGACGAGACAGAGATGGCAGAGTTCTCAGGAAGGGCAGCGGGACCAGGTCAAGGGAGGCAAGCCCAGCCTGGCCACACCACACTGATGGGAGGTGCCTTCCAGTGCCCACCCGGGGCTCCTAGCGGGGCAGTGACCATGGACTGGAAGCTTTTCTATTGGATGAATTTTACTGGGGTTTTACTTTTTTTTTTTAACAGAAAACCAAAACCACACATGTCCAGACCCAGCATAGACTGTGAGGGGGTGGAGTTGTACATTTATAGGAAGGGCACTCCCTCCCTGCATACCTCAGACCCACGGGTACGTCCCTGGGCCCTGGACCGGGCAACTGGGGAGCTGGCCGCACGTGGAGCCATTAGTAGCTGCCCCGTGGGTCCTTGCCTCTGGGACACATACACCTTCCAGGTAGCCGACCAACAGCTGGCCGCCGATCAGGGCATTAACCTCACCCTCCAGCCGCACTGTCTCCAGACTGACTGGAAGCACAGAGTGGACCAACTCCTCCCAGTGCCTCAGGGGGTTGGGGGCCAGGGAACCTACTGGGGTGGTGGGCTCCTGGCTCCCCGGTGCAGGGCGGACGTGCATCACAGGCGAGGGAGGATGGGGGGGATGGCAGGGAGAGAAGACCCCTTCTGTCCCAGCCACCTGTGAGCTGGGCCTTGGGGACCACATGAAGCAGAGCGGGGAGAGGGGTAGGGGAGGGGTGAGGTCCAAGGGGAGGGATGAGAAGGGAAGCGGGAAGCCTGAGTCCTCACAGCCCAGCCCCCTCCTGCCGCCCCGCAGGGAGGAAGAGGAGAAAGACCCTCTGAACTGGGGAACGGGGCCCCAGGGGGGAAGGTCTGGGGAGGTGAGGCGAGGATGTCGTTCTGTCCACAGAGCGGGAGCAGGACTGAAAAGTGAAGCCGTTTCAGGGAGCACAGCCCTCGGCCTCTGAGGCCTGGGGCACCCTTTCTGTCACCTAGATCGCATCGCACACTTCTCTTGCACTAATGGTCCCAGGCGCCTCTAGACTGGGGATGTTTCTACTGCTGCTGCCTTCTGCACTGCTCTAACTCACCACCGGTGCCCTGGACGTGCGGCCTCGCAAACCCCAGCATTTGCGAGGAAGGGCCCAGAGCAGGTGCGGCGGGGCCCGGGAGGCCAGTCCGCTGGGCCAGGCTCGGTGTCGTGATGGAGTCCAGGTCTCGGTGTGTGGAACTGCAGGGTCTGCCCGGTGGGCCCCGCGGTCAGCCAGAGCACAAATTTGGCCTGTGGGAGAATGGAGCCCGGCGAGAACCTTCTGGAGGTTGACGAGAACCCCTGCCTCCCGCCTAAGAAATCATGAAGGACACAGACTTTTCGGTTAATAGATTGTACCTTGTGGATGCTCGATCTGCCCTCAGGCTATGGCCTTTTATGGTCCTGGCTCACATGCTGTGCCTTCGGGGAAGGACTGTAGGGAGTAGATGAGAGCCGCAGCTGCCTGGGCGGCCAGGTTTCTTTCTGGGGCTACTTTTATCCCTGGGCGTTGCCCAGCAAGGCCTGAGTCCACCCAGATGGTCCTCCTGCTTCACTCCTCCTGAGGACAGACGTCTGCCCAGCCTCCCCTCCCCGGCCTGCCACCCCCCTGCCCCAGCCAGTGCCTTGCATTCTGCGTTTGTTACCTCCACACCGTCTGCCTTAATGGAGGGGGCCTGGCACGGCCCCTACTCGGTAGGGAAATGTGTAGGGTGCGGGGAGGGAAAGCGTTAAATACAGCAAAGTCTCAGAAAACAAAATGCCCTCGTGTTTTCCTATTGCCCATCAGGGTGGGAGAGGGCTGGGCAGAGGGCCCAGGCTCACATGGCCATCTCTAAGCTCTGAGGCCTCCAGTGGACATGCCAGGGACTCTCCGTATCGCCCTTCATCACCTGTATGTGTGTGTGTGTGGTGGGGGGGGGCAGGCAGCCTTCCCTGCAGTGTGGTTTACTCAGGAGGGGGACCACGAGGTTCCTGTCTGAGGAATATTTCCTGTGCAGTAGATTCATGCAGGTTGGAGCTTTCAGTTGAGAAAGGCTGATGGACACAGGAAGGTCGGGTGAGGATCTGAGGTGTGGCTTATTCTAAGAGAGCGGACAATCGAAAAGCATCTGTGTTTAAGCTGGGCGTGCCCTGTTGATGCGTTACAGTACAAAGGTACCATCCTGGTCATATCTGATCTAGGCAGAGATTGAAATTAGTTTGTATTCCTTAAGCACATGCCCAAGAGAGGGTGCTTCTGTGAAAGCTGCGGCGGCCAATTTGTTAGTCATTCAGTCATGTCCAACTCTTTGCAACCCCATGGATTGTAGCCTGCCAGGCTCCTCTGTCCATGGGATTCTCCAGGTAAGAGTACTGGAGTGGGTTGCCATGCCCTTCTCCAGGGGATCTTCCTGACCCAGGGATAGAACCTGGTCCCCTGCATTGCAGGCAGATTCTTTACTGTCTGAGCCACCAGGGAAGCCCAGAGGCAGCCAATTGGAGCTTCTCAAAAAGCATCCAGAGGAGACCGGTCTGCTGCTAATGCAGCAGATGGTAATTACCCTAGGCACTGAGCAGGGAAACCTGACTCAGAGCAGAACCCACAGGAGAGGGCGTGACTTAAAAGCCTTTTCCCCTCCAGGCTTGGGGTTGCTCCTTTGAGCCATTTCCAGGACACAGATGGAGACAGCCGCCCGCCCGGGTGCTTGAGCCTTCACAATTGAAGACACAAAGATTGACTCATGGTGGATCTGCAGAAAGCTTTATGGAGAGAAATCATTCCATCCTACAAGCTGGGGCAGAGGGAAGGAACAGGGTGGGGTCAGAAGCAGAGTCCTTAAGCTGGGCAGACCCAGCTTTCCATAGGCATGCCTGAGGCCCAGGAAACAGGTGGGTGGTACTCGAGTCCGAGCTCAGGACTCCAGGCCCAGATGACCCCGCTTAAGCTGGGAGAAGAGCCCATCTTTGTTCCAGCGCCGAGGGTAGGAAGCAGGGGTGTCTACACTGCCCTCTGAGTCTAGGAGCTCTCCCCGAAGCTGTATGCTGTGCCCTTCAGCCTGGCAGATCAAGGGGGAGAGAAGCAGTTCAGGCCCAGCACCTGTAGGGGAAGCAAAGAGATGAAGAGAAAGAAGGGCAGGCCAGGCCAGACCAGCGCCTCGGGCCCAAGTGTCACACAATCGACCTGGTGCCTTCCCAGGGTGCAACTGCGGGTTCGGATCCAAACCTGAAGCAGGGCCTGAGGCTCTGTGCTGCCAGCTGGCTCCCTGTGGTCCTGGACTCTGTCAAGGAGAACACCCGCATCTCCCTCTTCCCCCACTAACCGCAGCCTCCACCCTCCCAGGCTGCAGAGAAGCTCAGCCTAGGAGGAGAGAGCAGAGGACTTTGGTGAGTCCCAGCCCATGCTCTGCTCCATGACCTCATCCCTGCCCCAGGTCTACATTCTTCCCCTTCTGCCTGGCGAGCATCTCTCTCAGCCCAAACCCACAGAGGTGAGAAGGGCCACCTGTGCACCTCCCATCTTCCCTCACCTGGGCTCCAGGTCTTATTCAGAGAGGGGTCCCAGCAGCCAGGAGCCCAATCCTATGTGCCCCGAAGGCTGTGATGAAGATGTTGATCATGACAGTGATAAAGATCAAGGCGGTGGCTGCGTTGTTGAGCTGGTTGAGTCGCCACTGCTTTTCCACCTCATTAAGGTTCAGTAGAGCTGTGGAGAAGAGGGAGAAGCAAATGATGGCCTGGGGGTGGGGAGATGACAGCCTGGAGCTTCCCCCACCACAGCCCCTCAGAGATCAGGAGTTGGTGGCCATTGTGCTGCAATGCCTTCTCCCTCACTGATCATGAGGGGTGTTCACGTGGTACTCAATAGAGCCGATTTTGGAAACTTACACTGGGTCTTCTGAGAGTGGGGAATGCACGCTCTAAGGAATGCTGCTACGAGTTAGTGAGCATGGTCACTTAGCAGGTATTGTACTGGCTACTAGATGGGATGCTAGGAGGTAGGTCAGGGTGCCTGCCTGCACTGTGTGGTTGTTACTTGGGCACTTGAAGGTGCACAGGGCTAACAGCAGGTTAGTGTAAGACTGTGCAAACGCACGGTGTGACAGGGAGGCATTCGGGACTTTTCTTCCCACCCACCCCCCGAGGCCAGCTCCAGGCCCGGGCTCCTCACCCATGACCACAAGGAGGATTCCGATGACCACCTGCAGGATCAGAGAGATGCTAAGGAGGGTGACGAGGGCGAAGTAGTTATAGGAGGACGGACCCCGATCTAACACCGCTTTCAGCTGCACAGCGTTGGACATGAAGAGCGCCATGTCCAGCAAGCTCTCCGCCAGGCTCTTCTTGGTGGCATAACGGTTCAGGTTGACGAGCGGGCTGCTCCCTGGGCTGGGGCTCCCAGGCTGTTGGGGACAAAATACAGGCTTACCCGGGAGGCTCCAGAAGGGAAGCGGTTGAGAGGCTGGGAAGGGGTGTGCTAAGTCGCTTCAGTTGTGTCTGACTCTTTGTGACCCCATGGACCTAAGCCCCCCAGGATCCTCTGTCCATGGGATTGTCCAGGCAAGAATACTGGAATGGGTTGCTAATCCCTTCTCTAGGGGATCTTCTCAACCCAGGGATCGAACCTGAGTCTTCTGCATTGGCAGGTGGGTTCTTTACCACCTCTGTTTTCCCCTGAGAGGAGAGCATTGCAGAAGACAGGATGAGGAGTTCTGAGGCTGAGTGGACAAGGAAAAGGCCTCTCTCCTCCCAGAACGATGTGGGCCCCAAGGCGGGGTGCAGAGCGCCACAGATGGAACAGGAGCTGCGCGCTCTTGGGTTCTGCTCCAACTTGACCTCGTGGGGACCCCTGCAGCCACAGCCTTGCTCGGGCACACACACCCCAGCTGTCACACCCGGCCCATTATACACACGTCTGTGAACATGCATGTATGCACACAGGAGTACAGGCCGGTCAAAAGAACTCATTTGTTTGTTATTACTTTTTAGCTAGAATTTATTGATGCATAATTTACATTTGATTTGCTTTTGAAACATTAAGATGAAGTTTTACTCTCAAGAAGCCACTTACTCTAAAAGAGAGGGTCACAAGCAGGGCTGGGGGGCAGGGGGCAAACGGAATGCTGCAGGCAACCTGCAGTCACTCGAAAGAACTGGGCGCGTTTTGAGGTGATTCATTTAGGATGGCGCTGGATATGGATGCACAGCCTAATGAGGGCCCAGAGCCGGGGAGACATGTTGAAAGGTTCTCGTCCCGCAAGGCACCGTTGCCCCGTGTCCACGTGGTGGCGCTCGGGTCCGAAGGAGCAGCTTGGGCAGCTGGGGTGTGGGCGCTGGGGGGTGGGGTACAGTTTGGTGTTTCTCCCTGAGGAATCCACTGACAAGGCAGGGTTGGTGTGAAACCTGGCCTCACAAAGGCTAGGATGGGAGCCTGTTCCCAGGTCTGCTTCGGCTGACCTAAAACCCACCAAAGGTGTGAAACAGGGGTTGAAATGACCCAGTGCTGACTTGGGTGGGCCAGTCACCCTGCAAGGTGGGGACTGTGGTTAGAGGACAGACGGCTGAGAGACTCGGGGAGGCGGTGCCTAGCAAGGAGTCCCCATAACAGTCGTGTCTGACTCTTTGTGACCCCATGTACCAGGCTTCTCCACCCGTGGGATTTTCCAGGCAAGAGTACTGGAGTGGGTTGCCATTTCCTTCTCCAGGGGATCGTCCCGACCCAGGGATTGAACCCAGGTCTCCCGCATTGCCGGCAGATGCTTTACCCTCTGAGCCCCTGGGGAATCCCCAAAAGCAGGGGAAGGGTTTTCTTAAATTCTTCTGGACGATTTAGGTGCAGCCTTGCCCTGAGGCAGAGGGATGACTGAAATGACTAGAGGGGGCCCTCCCTATGGCCTGAGGATCCGATTGGATGAACCCCCGAATCCTGATGGATGCCCCTCTTTTGTTCACAGCCAGGAGCCCAGGAGCGACCCCCTCCCACCCTAGCCGCCCGCCCGACCCCGCCAGAGGTGCGGCCGGTGGGCGGGGACGGCCGCAGGGCGCGCGCCTGCCTCGGGCGCTGGGCCTTTAATAAGGCCGGGCGTCCGGGAACAAAGGCCCGGCCTGCGCGCACCGGCCTGAGTCACTTCAGTTCCTCTGCCCGTGCCCGCGCCCTCCCCACCCGGCCCGGCCCCTCCTTGCCCCTCCTGCGCCCAGGGGGTCTGAGGAGCCGGCGCGGTGGGCGCGGGCCGCAGATGGCCCTTGTAGTTGTCCGGCTCCTCTGGGCGGGGGCCGGGGCCTAGACGCCCCACCGCCCGCGCCCCCCCCCCCACCCGGCTCTGGGCCTCCCACTTTGGGCCTCAGTTTCCACACCCACAAACGGGGGGTTAATGCCATTCGAGAGGCGTCCGAGTGAGACGGAAAGAGATCTCCGAGCCTCGTTTTTCCCATCTGAGGTCGGTCTCACAGGGACCCCTGGCCCTCAGCGTCTGTCTCAGCCCCCCTCCGCCCTCACTCTTCCTCCAGGACAGCGGGGGCGCGGGGGGGCCCAGACCCCAGGGTCCTCCTTAGAGATGCGCGGCCCCCAGCCTGCCCACCGCGCCGGCTGAGCACCCAGGCCGGCTCTGCTGACACGAAGTTGGGGCCCGGCGTTCTGGGCGGCAAGGCCGCGTGGGTGGGGAGAGCGGGGGTGGCTGACCCCGCAGACCCCGCCCCGGGCCGCGGGCGCCCCACGCCGCCGGGCACAGCCGGGCGCGCGCTCTTCCTCGCCGTGCCCTCGGTCCGTTTCAGACTGCACTGTCCCCAGCCCGCTTGCCAAGTCCAGCTCCCCAGGCTGGTGTGGGTTCCAACCCTTGAAGCCGTGGACTGCACTCCATTGTTCCGCCAGACGGTTATTTATCCCTTCATCCTTGCTGGCCTGTACTTTTGTTTCTTGAGGAAACTTGGGTTGGATAGGGAAGGAATGCCTTTTTGAGCAGAAAAGTAAACACAGTTTTGCAGTTGTTTATTGTCCCATTTGAAAAGGCCCTGATGCTGGGTGGGCTTCCCTCATAGCTCAGTTGGTAAACAATCTGCCTGCAATTCAGGAGACCTGGGGTCGATTCCTGGGTTGGGAAGATCTCCTGGAGAAGGAAATGGCAACCTACTCCAGTATTCTTGCCTAGAGAATCCCATGGACAGAGGAGCCTGGCAGGCTACAGTCCATGGGGTCGCAAGAGTCCGACACGACTTAGCAACTAAACCACCACCATCACCTGATGCTGGGAAAGATTGAAGGTTGAAGAAGTGGAGGACAGAGGATGAGATGGATGGATGGCGTCACCAACTCGATGGACATGAGTTTGAGTAAACTCCAGGAGGTGGTGATGGACAGGGAGGCCTGGCGTGCTGCAGTCCATGGGGTCGCAAAGAGTCAGACACGACTGAGGGAGTGAATGGAACTGAATTTATAGACAGTAAGGTCGGTGGGGGCCGCCCGCTTCAAGAGATCATTCTGCCCTTTCTTGGAAACGAGGTTACAGGGGTGTTCTCCCAAGGGGGTAAGTAACTGTCCTACCAAAAAGCCATGGGATGCCCTTCTCAGAGAGTTTAGGACCTGGAGCCCGCCCACTGGAGGCAGGAGTGGGGGCCCTGAGAGGAGGAGAAGGCCTGGTGGGAAGGCCAGGTGAGGAGGATTTGTGACAGCTGGTGGGAACCACAGGAGGCAGGCCAGGTCCAAATCCCGCTTCTGTGACAAGCTCGGTATTCCCATCACCCAGCTCCCTTTCTCATCTGCGAGATGAGGGAGGCAGGATAGATGATTTCTTATGTCCCTTCCAAGCCAGGGCGGTCTAGGTGCGGGGAAGTCCCTCCTCTGAGTGGAGTCTCAGGGGCCGGGGATATACCCTCTAAGAGGCAGAGTCCAGGTGGCTGGGCACCAGGCCAGCGTCAGAGGCCCTGAGTCACTCACCCTAGGCAGCTCCAGGGCAGGGGTGACCCTCCATTGAGTCAGTCAGCCCTGAGAAAAGCCACATGGCAGTTTCCCTGTGGATCAGCTATAACACAGGGCGTCAGACACAACAGGCCCAGAGGAGCCATGGGCTGTTGGCCCTGTGTTGGCCTCAAGATGCCCGACTACCCAGAAAAGCCACCTGGCAGGAGATGGCAAAGAGCCAGGCTGGTTTCAAAAAGGGGAAAGGCGGATCCTAGCCCAGGAAGAGCGATTCGTTCAGGTGTGTGGATTGGGGCGACCTACTATGCCAACTCACCTTTAATGAGGTGCTGTAAGGCAAGTGCAGAGAAGAAGAGAGCAAACCCGGCAGTCAGGCAAGAAAAGAGAAAATTATTAGAGGGAAAAGACAGGGTGACTGACTCTTAAGGAGAACCAGCGTCCTCCCTTTCTGACAGAGTCCTTCTTATACCCCACCAATGAGAAGTTCTCCAAAGGGACGGTCACGTAGCTGGAGGTCTGGAATCTGGTGGTCTCGCAGCTTTGAGAAGATAGGCACAGTGAGATAACAGGATGCCATTTGGGCAATTTGGTCAGTCTCAAGGATCACTGTGATTTCCTCTTTGTTTGCAAGGTCGACATAATGAGCCATCTTAACAATGAGCCCCCATGCAGACCCTATCACCTGTGAGCTCTCAGCCTCTGTCAGGGTTAAGTGTGAAAAGGTGCCTGGGTCTGTCCTACTATGGGCTTGCACAGTAGGTCCCGGCAGTGGGGATGACAACAGATTCCTCTTACAGATTACAGACCTTGTGCCTGACTCGGCTAAACACAGGACATGAGTCATCTTATCCAGTCCTCACACAGTCCCATGAAGTTGGTCAGGGCACCCTTAGGGGTCAGGACACGCTTAGGTTGGTTGGTCGGTCAGTCGCTCAATCGTGTCTGACTCTTTGCGACCCTGTGGGCTGTAGCCTGCCAGGCTCCTTTGTCCCTGGGATTCTCCAGACTGGAACACTGGAGTAGATTGCCATTTCCTTCTTCAGGGTATCTTCCCGACCCAGGGATCAAACCTGTGATTACTGTAGTTGACAAGAATGGAGGCTCTCCGAGAGCCTGGGTAACCTGTTCAAGGTTTGGCAACACAGATTTTATGCCAGTTCTCTATTTGCCAGAGCCTGTAATTGTGACTCCTACACTTCAGCCTCCCAGAAGATAGACTCCCAGCCTCCAAGGAGTTTAGGATCTAAAGATAGACTCATGTGGCTGCAGATGAAAGAAGACCGAATGTACACTAGCTCAGGGGAGGAATAACACCCCTCCTGGGGCGACACTTGCCTTGGGCTCCTCTGGTCACAGCAGGCTGTGCCTTGAGCCCCTGCAGAAAGGGCCCAACATCCATAATCAAAAGGCTAGAGTTCACACTGCTAAGAGGTGACCCAGGAGGGGTTGGAGAGAATAGGGTTGACAGAGAAAGTTTCATCTGGATGTTTTGGGTTTTGACCCCTCTGAGTGTTTGAACTATCATAAAACAACAACAACAAAAATTAAAACACAGTATGCAAGACTTCTCTGGTGGTACAGTGGATAAGAATCTGCGTGCCAACGCAAGGGACATGGGTTCCATCCCAGATCTGGAAGATTCCACCTGCTTTGGAGCAACTGAAGCCCGTGGGCCACAACTCTTGAAGCCTGAGTGCCTAGAGCCTGTGCTCCACAACAAGAGAAGCCACCGCAACAGAGTAGCCCCCTGCTCAATGCAACTGGAGACCTAGCACAACCAAAAGTAAATACAGTATTTTTAGAAAAAGAAGTATGGACCCCAGGAGGCCAATGATTAATATAAAGCAGAATTTATAATTCTGTCTCACCTGGGACCCAGCTTCTCCGTGTGTAAAATGAGCATAATAGACCCTGGTTCGGAGAAGGCGATGGCACCCCACTCCGGTATTCTTGCCTGGAAAATCCCATGGACGGAGGAGCCTGGTAGGCTGCAGTCCATGGGGTCGCGAAGAGTCAGACACGACTGAGTGAATTCACTTTCACTTTTCACTTTCATGCATTGGAGAAGGCAATGGCAACCCACTCCAGTGTTCTTGCCTGGAGAATCCCAGGGACTGGAGAGCCTGGTGGGCTGCTGTGTACGGGGTTGCACAGAGTCGGACACGACTGAAGCGACTTAGCAGTAGCAGCAGCAGCAGGCCCTGGTTAGCTCAGAGGGCTGTTGAAAAGATCAATGAGATAATGTGGGTGAATGTGCTTTGAAGACTGAAGCCTTAGAGCAAGGAGGAGATGAGAGGGAAGTCCCTCCCACACAGGCCCACACTCCCACCTGTGGGCGGAGAGGCATCTGAGTGGAGGATTCTGACATGGCCTGGCCCCGCCCACACTTCAAAATTCCCCTTCGTCATCTCAGCAGCCCCTCACACCCATCTTTGAAATGGTTCCGCACCCAAGGTGGGCTTCCCAGGTGGCCCCAGGGGTAAAGAACCCACCTGCCAATGCAGGAGATGTAAGAGACGTGGGTTCGATCCCTGGGTGGGGAAGATCCCTTGGTGGAGGGCATGGCAACCCACTCCAGTATCCTTGCTAAAGCCCATGGACAGAGGAGCCTGGCGGGCTACAGTCCATGAGGCCGCTAGGGTTGCCAAGAGTCAGAACACTAAACACTCATACACACCCATCCCAGCCCATCCCATTGGAAACCTTTCTCTTCACCTGCCGGGGAGCCTCTTTCAGGGAGGGAGATTCTCAGACAAGTCCACCTACCCTGGGTTCCCTGCTGTGCAGACCAGACTCCCCCACGCCCACCCCCTGCCTGGCTGGCTCCCACCTCCCTCTCCAGCCTGAGCTGAGACTCACCCTCCCTCCTGGGCCACACCACATGACTCACCGTTCCTGAACACACCCCACCCTTCCGCCAGCTCTACTCCCTCCAGGGCTGAAGGCCTTTCTTCCCCGTGGCCCCCCACCCCCAGGTCAGCCCTCCCTTCGTAGACCCTCCTCTCCAGGAGGCCCCTCCAGTGCCTGCTTTCCTAGGGGGAATGCATCTTCCGTGTTCCTGGGTCCCCTTGGTGGCTTGCCCACATTAAAGGCACAGTAAATGATGACAGCATTGAATTTTTTTATATGAAGGGTTTACTTCAAGGAGTTTTTCCAGAAAAGGCTAAAAAAGAAGGGATCTCTGAGGGTGGGGTTGCAGACCCAAGAACTGCTGGGTGAGGGGCGTGGTACTTGGACAGTGAATATCAAACTGAAACCCCTGGCCCAGGGGTAGCCCTTTCTCCCGGTCTCAGGGAACCAGTGACTCAGGCTGGCCGCTGCCACTGGTCTTCAGGCCAAAGCCCGCAAAGGCCCAGAGCCCCGAGGCCTGTGTCTGGGGCCGGCACTCAGCCTGCCGCCTTGCTGTGCCAAGCGCAATGGGTCTCGCCCTTAAAAGTCAACAGTCTCTAATCCACCGCGGGTGGGGTGTCCGCGGGCTGTTCCCGTAATAACACCCAACTGGTCCAGGAGTCTCCTCTCAGGCCGGGGGCGCAGCCTTGCGAGGCGCCAGCCACCCCCCCCCAGATGCCCGCGGGCCTTGCCGCCGGCACTCCGGACTCGGCTCGGAGACCGTCCCGGGAGGGTGTGCAGCGCCTCCTCGTCCGCCAGGGGGCGGCAGCGCACCGCGCGGCTGGGCCGGAGCGCCGCTGATCCCGCTGAGGTGAGGTGACTTTCTCTCTGACAAAAGGGGGTTAGAGGGACTTCCTAACACTTCAGTGGGTACGGCTCGGAGTTCCCAATGCAGGGGGCCCGGGTTCGATCCTTGGCCGTGGGGCTAGATCTCACGTGCTGCAACTCAGACCCAGTGCAGCCAAATTACTCCCCCACTCTCCAAACCCCAACCCCCACCAGGGTTCTGTGTGGATTTGCCACACAGAAACTGCCAAAGAAATGGAGCAGGAGTTCTTTCCGAATAAACACATTGCTCTGGGGCTTTGAGACCCACCCGGCACTTTGCTCCCGGCTTTGGGGTTCTTGGCAGCATTCCCCAAGCCCTCCTGACCCACCTCTGCTCATGGTAACCCCACCCCATCCTTCCAGGACCAACACGCTGGCCAGAATTTAAACAATGATAACTGAATACTGAGATACCATATACCAGGCTGACCCCCATGAAGTGGGTTTTTCTCTTTTTTTTTGGCCACACCAAGCGACTTGCAGGCTTTTAGTTCCCTGACCAGGGATTGGATTTGGGCCCTTGGCAATGATTACAGCCCAGATTACACTGGGCTGCCAGGGAATTCTTGTGAAGTGGGTATTAACAGTCCCGTTTTACACGTGAAGATATTGAGACTCAGTGATTAGCTGTCCAAAGTCACCAGATAATAAGGGACAGTCCTAGCGCCAGAACCCTACACCTGAATTCTCTTTTCTGTTACACACCCGTGGTTCTCAAATTGTGGTCCCTGAAGCAGCAGCACCTGGGCACTTGTTGGAAACGCAGATTCTCAGACACCACCCTAGACCTTCTGAGTCAGAGACGCAGGCTGGAACCCAGCCATCTGTGTTTTCACAAGCCTCCAGGGGATTCCGACGCGGCTAAAGTGTGAGTGCCATCCATTGACTCCGCGCTACCACACTGAAGCTGGCGCTTCACATGCCTGCCACCGTCTAAGCTCTGTGCTAGACCCTTCCTTCCATCGGCTGTCCCTGAATTCTTTTAACAAGACCCATTTTTTCAGACGAGATGGGTGAGGCTCAGAGCAGTTCAGTACTTTTGCCCTGGGATCACCCAGCTGTTGATCTTAAGAGCTGGGATTTGAACCCAGACAGGCTCTGGAGCCTGTGTCCTCAACCCCTACAGTCTTTGCATGCATGCTCAGTCGCTCAGTCCTGACTGTGTGCGACTGTGTGGACTGTAGTCTGCCAGGCCCTCTGTCCATGGAATTTTCCAGGCAAGGATACTGGAGTGGGTTGTCATGCCCTCCTCCAGGGGATCTTCCGGATTTAGGGTTTGAACCCACATCGCTTGCGTCTCCTGCATTGGCAGACAGGTTCTTTACCATTGAGCCACCTGGGAAGCCCATTATAGTCTTTAGCCCCTGGAAACCCCTCAGAGGTGTGCCCTAGTCTGAAGGATGCAGAGGGAATCTTTCCAGCTCTTCTCACTGAACAGGGTGTAAATCCAACCCTGCGTTTGACTCCAGCTGGCAGCACAGACCACCAACCCCAGTCCCCAGGGCCAGGTGCTGCCCACCCTGTTTATAAGGCCTGACCTGTTCACCCTCAGACTGTCTTCATGTCTTCACTCAAACATTTACAGAGCCCTTCTTGGTTTTGCAGAACCTTAGATTTTGCGGTGGACCTGAGTCCAGATGGGAGGCAACACACAGGTAAATGGAAACGACTCTCAGAACAACTAATCGTTAAGCAAATGGGTTCATCAGTACCATTTTGTAGACTCCATATATGTGCACTAATACACAGTACTTGTTTTTCTCTTTCGGACTTACTTCACCTAGAGTGATAGGAAGGGGATGAAGGCTCAGGAGGGAGGGGAGATATAATTACATACGTATATATATGTGTGTGCTCAGTCCTCAGTTGTGTCTGACTCTCTGCGACCCCATGGACTGTAGCGCACCAGGCTCCTCTGTCCATGGGATTCTCCAGGCGAGAACCCTGGAGTGGGTTGCCATTTCCTTCTCCAGGGGATCTTCCCAACCCAGGGATCAAACCCACGTCTTTTGTGTCTCCTGCATTGGCAGGTGGATTCTTTACCACTACGACCACCTGGGAAGCCATATAAATATATATATAATTATGGCTAATTCACGTTGTACAGCAGAAACCAACACAATATTGTAAATCTGCTATCCTCCAATTTTAAAAAGTCATAAAGCAAAATATCAACATTCCACACGACGGTGCACATTAATTTTGTACCTTCCCACTGGATGATACGTTTGCAGAAGGTGAGAATTATTTCCTTGGAACCTCAGGCAGTCAGAAGCCGCGAGGGCTGTGCCGACAGTCCCTGGCTGCCATCCAGGGGAGCAGACCTCATTGGGAGATCATATCTGACACGGAGATGGGAAAAGGGAAGGTGGTGAATTTCCCACCCCACCCAGCCATAAGCAGAGCCTGCCAAGATCCAACATGTCCTCAGCTCCCTGGCATGTCCAGAGGTCCCTGCCTCTCCCATATACCCCTGCTCCCCGTGTCCCCTAACATGACAAGGTTTAGCAGAGAATCAAGCGCCTGAAGAGGGAAGCAGAAAGGGAGATAGCAGGGCCTTTTAGTCCCACTCCAGTAGATAAGCTTCACGGGAACAAGGACTTATCTGTCTTGCTCTCTGCTGTGTCCCAGAAATCGGCGCCTAGCCCGGCACACTGGATGAGAGAATGATGGCTCTGTCACCCCTGTGTTCATTCAGAAGGGGCTGAGGCGGCAGGACCGCCGAGCAGCGCTCCCTGGACCTCCCACATGGAGCTGTCTGCGGGGACAGGAGGTGGTGTCGCATGGGTGTGCCCACTCCTGATGCGGCCCTGGTGTGACTTCACAACCTCTGTAAGTGTGTGTGTGTCCACTGTCACTGGGGTGGGCCGTGCCTGGTGCCGGGCAGGAGACGCTATTGTTCTCACTGCTGTTGCCCAGCTGCCACTCTAAGCAGGTGAGACCCAGAGGGTAGGCAGTGGGTGCCCATGGATCAAAGCCAGGTGCACACGACCCTCAAGGTTAGCCAGCCCTGGGACTTCTCTGGTGGTCCAGCCGTTAAGACTCTTTGCTTCCACCGCAGGGAGCAAGGGTTCCATCAGTGGTCAGGGAAACTAAGATCCCTTAGAGGCTGCACAGTGTGACCAAAAGTTAAAAAAAAAATATTAGCCAGCTCTGAGTCATATGCCCCCTTGCGCGCAGAGCCTAACTGCCAGGCCTGTTGCTGCCCCAGCCCCAGGAGTCACCCGCTCTCCCTCCAGGCCCAGCAGAGCTGTCTTCCCTCCTTAGGATCACAGCTCCCGGCCCCAGCTCCTGCAGCCTGAGCAGAGGCTCTGGTGTCATGGGCCGGGGTCTGAAAAAGATGAAGGTCAGGGGACAGGCGGTTCTGCACTTGGAGCCTGGGGTGCCATCTCTTCCCCTGGTGACCTCAGGCAGCTCACAAGACCTCTGCTTCCCAGCTTCCTCTTTGGCAAAAGGAGAGGATGCCAGCCCTCCAGCTCCTTTGTTGTGAGGTGCTAGTGTGTGGTTAAAAGGGTGAGCCGCTGCTGAACTCGGCCAAACCATCGGCTAAAGGGCTGTGGAAGCCCCAGGCCCATCTTCACCCAAACCCCCGGGCTCCTTGGGAATGACCCATCGGGGTTGCTGCCCACACGGGACAGCCCAAGCTCCAGAATGCTCCACATGTACAGCCTCTCTTTCCATAACTCCATTTCTCCAGCTCTTATCACATTCCAGGCCCTCTTCTAAGCATGTTTATCTGTTATCTCAATTCCTTCTCATAGACCTTAAGAGGGGACATGCAGATTTAGAGAAATTAAGCAACTTGCCTGAGGTCACACAGCTAGAGACAGGGGAGTCGAGATTTGAACCCTGGTCTGTCTGGAAAAAGTGGAAGCAGTGACAGATTTTATTTTCTTGGGCTCCCAAATCACTGCAGTTGGTGACTGCAGCCATTAAATTAAAAGATGCTTGCTTCTTGGAAGGAAAGCTATGACAAACCTACACAGCATATTAAAAAGCCGAGACATCGTTTTGCTGACAAAGGTCTGTATAGTCAAAGCTATGGTTTTTCCAGTAGTCATGTAGGGGTGTGAGAGTTGGACCCTAAGGAAGCCTGAGCGCTGAAGAACTCTGGTGCTGAAGAAGACTCTTGAGAGTCCTTTGGACAGCAAGGAGATCAAACCAGTCAATCCTAGAGGAAATCAACCCTGAATATTCATTGGAAGGACTGATGCTGAAGCTGAAGCTCCAGTACTTTGGCCACCTGATGCAAAGAGCTGACTCATTGGAAAAGACCCTGATGCTGGGAAAGATTGAGGGCAGGAGGAGAAGAGGGTTACAGGGGATGAGATGGTTGGATAGCATTGCTGACTCAATGGACATGAGTTTGAGCAAATTCTGGGAGACCACGGAGCATAGAGAAGCCTGGCGGGCTGCAGACCATGGGGTCGCAAAGATTCGGACACGACTTAGCGACTGATCAACAATAACAACTGTCTGATGCCAGAGTTCCTGCTGTTAACGTTGTTTATTTATTTTTACGTAGACTCTGGCTGCCGATGAGGAAACCATGCCTTTTTTTTTTTTTTTTTTAATATTTATTGGCTGCCTTGGGTCTCAGCTGCGACTTGCAGGCTCTTTAGTTGTGACGCTCAAGCTGAGTCGCTCCACAGTATGTGGGATCTTGTTTCCCTGCCCAGGGATTGAACCTGCGTTGGGAAGTTCTGTAAGCCTCTGGTCAGCTCTTATTCTTTTACCACCTTCGCGGAAGGCCAGTGCGTGTGTGTGCTCAGCTGCTTCAGTCCTGTCCAACTCTGTGGCCCCGTGGACTGCAGTGGAAGGCCAGTGCCCTGAGTAAATCTTGCCTCTAGTGCCCAGCTGAGTATCTGGCCAGCAGGTGCTGAGGAAGGGAGGGAGAGTGGGAGGAAGGAGGGAGGAAAGGTGGGCAGGCGACTGGTCCTGCCCTGAACCACTAGCCCGGACCCAGGCTGCCAGCCCCTTTCCACGGCCCAGGGTGATGCACAGGCAGTGAGGCGGTTGCTGGGTCACTGCTGTGCCCTCGCTTTTTCTAAAAATACAAAGAGACGAGCCCTCCAAGGCCACCAAACAGATCTCCAGCTGCCCTGTGGGGTCAGTTCCTGCCACCGGGCACCTGCTCCTTCTGGATCCTACCTGACAGCTGACCCCATATCCCTGGAGCTATTTACTGCCGGACAAAGTCCAGTTGTGCGGAGGTAGCAGCTCTGAGCAGCCTGTGCTGAGCTGTGGGACACCCGGGTGGTTTCGGGGTCTTTTCCCCAAAGCCTGGTCGGAGCAAACTCTTCTTCGCTGGGGCTCCGAGTCCAGGGCCATCAGTCCCTCCTGCTCCTTTGGAGTCTGAACAGCAGCTGGGTTCAAAGATAAGGACACTGGCCTCAGAGTCAGGACACCGGAGTCAGGCTCCTGCATTGCCCCCAGCATCTGCGGGACCAGCGACCTCTGTTAGCCTCCTACGCAACTGGGAGTACTAAGACGACAAAGCAGTGGCAGTGTCATCGTGTTCTGAAAGGTGTATTTCATGTGTGGAAATGAATCTCATGAGATTTGGACTGAAATGTTAACAGCGTCATCGCTGGATGCTCAGATGGAGGTATCCTTATTCTTTGGGCTCTATCTGTATTTCCAAGTTCTTCCTCAAGGAACACACGCAGCAAAAGAAAAAAATGCTAGAACAACCACCCCACAGTTGATATTTAAGTGTTTGTCTTGACTTACAGGACAGTTGGGGCTTCCCTGGTGGCTCAGTTGGTAAAGAAACACCTGCAGTGCAGGAAATGTGGGTTTGATCCCTGGGTCGGGAAGATCCCCTGGAGAAAGAAATGGCAACCCGCTCCAGTATTGCCTGGAGAATCCCATGGACAGAGGAGCCTGGCAGGCTACAGTCCATGGGGTCACAAGAGTTGGACACAACTTAGGGACTAAACCACCAAAGGACAGTTTGAGGAGCAAGTTAATGAAAGCAGGTTGCAAGCTTTAAAGGGCTTTCCAAGTGTTGGGGGTTCTTATTTTAATATTTATTTTTATTTATTTATTTGGCTGTGTTGGGTCTTAGTTGCAGCACTCGGGATCTTTGACCTTCATTGTGGCATGCGGGATCTAGTTCCCTGACCAGGGATTGAACCCGGGCCCCTGGCACTAGGAGCGTGGAGTTTTAGCCACTGGCTGGACACTGGGGAAGCTCCAGTGTCGGGGGTTCTTAACACTCCTTCTGGCAGGGCCTTTAGGAACTGGGACCCAGGTATGGGGAGGGAGTAAGTTTTCCAACTCCGCACAAGGAAACCCCATAAATCAGCTCTGCTGCCCTAGGGTTACCATTCCTCACCAGGTGAGAAGGGGAGAGAATGACGGTCCGATCTGTGTGATGCCCTGGTTGAGGGTGGGCATGGCCATGTAGTGCGGTGCCCCAGCCTGCTCAGTGCGTGAGTCAGCAACACTGATTGAGCGCCGACTGTGTGCTGTGCCCTGTGCCCTGTCCTGAGAAGATAGCTCTGTTTGCTTTCCTCAGTCAACAAGTGTATCGAGCATCTCTCTGTTTTGAGGAAGTCAGAGTACAGGGGGCGTGGCCTGGAGGTGGGGAGCCTGGGCCGGGTTACAGAGAGGGGTGGGCGCTGTGGGAGAGAGGAACGAAGCAGGAAAGCAGAGGACCACCCCTCTGGGGAGCCTGGAGGAGCTCTTGTGGACTTGAAGGCCATCTCGGCTGGATCGTGAAGGATGAGAAGAGTCCTCCAGAATGTCCTTCGTCTGGGGGTCACAGAGCCCTGCCTTGGGAAACGGCTTCCTGGGGGAGAGGCTAGTGGACTGTCTAAGTGATGTTCATGGAACCCCGAGGGATCCCTGGTACAAAATGTATTAAGAATTTCAAGATGGTAATGGCCTTCAGCCAAGCACAGGGCCTTTCTCAGTGCTGGCCCTTCTGAGCAGTACCTTGAAGCCAGCCCGGCCTGCTCGCCTGCATGCATGCTAAGTAGCTTCAGTCATGTCCAGCTCTTTGCGACCCTATGGACTGTAGCCCACCAGGCTCCTCTGTCCATGGGATTTTCCAGGCAAGAACACTGGAGTGGGCTGCCATGCCCAGCCTGCTCGCAAGTGCAAGGAAAAGGCTGAGGGATTTCTGTCACTGGGAGGACCACCAGCCTTGGGAAGCTAGGCAACTCTTCACAGCATCTCGGGTTAAGGTTGGGCTCCAGAGGCGAGCTAACCCAACCAGATCTGGTTCTGTGCTTAACCCTTCCTGTTGGTGGCTAGGGATGTGCTCTCTTCTCTAATGGTGCCCGCAAGGCTGGAGGCCCCAGGCTCCCTTCCCAAGCACCCAGACCAGGGAGCAGCCAAGAACACAAACACACGTTTGTGGCCTCACGTTAAGGCCTCAAAAGATGCACTCTTCTTTCTGCCAACAGGGCATCTGTTTCAGCCCTATGCCCCACCCTCTCGTCTTTCTAATGAGGAAACTGGGGACCAAAGAGGCCAGGAGAACCGTTTGGGTCACCCGACTCGCCAACACTGAAACCAGAACTCAGGTTTTACAAATGCCCCCTAAGCGCCCTTCCCCTAAAGGAGCCCTCTTCATTGGATTGTGGGGGCCGGGGGTGGGGGCTGCCCTCGGCAGTGGTCTTCAGGCCTCCAGACCCTCCAGGGCTGAAGAAACCACTGCTGCCCACCGGAGGACGCTGCTCACGGGGCTCTAGTGGTATGGAGAGGAGTTGAGATCTGGGTGGAAGAGGCTCATGACCTTTCACCTTTAGGCTCATGCCTTTTCACCCTTAATTTGGGCAGACAGTAGAATAGACAGGGAAGGAGAGAGCCCTGTGCCAAAGGTAGTCCTGCTGCTAAAACCTGTTGGGGGCGGAGCCTGGGCCCTTCCTGTGGGGAAGGAGCTCTGTCCTGTTAAAGGTGCCAGAGGAGAGTCCTAATGTGGGTCAACAGCAAGACCGGGAGAACCAGGAGTGGAAACTCAGGACACAGGAGGGGGTGTACACGTGGGGGGTCTGGGTCCCTGTGGACCCAGTGGGGGTCCCTGCCCTCACTTCAGGAAGCAGGCCTGAGCCCTAGGGAAAGCAGCCAGGCTGAACCGATACACGGCCCCCAGGCAGAAACAACTCCAGTCACCAATTAGCAGCAGAAAGTGCCCAAGGGCATCAAATATTTACCTTGTACAGGGTAGAATGTTTGCACATATGTGATCGAATAGAATTTGCACAGCTGCCTCAGGACACAAGCTGAGGCTGTGTTGTAAGGATGAGCAATGAACGCAGAGGAATCAAGTCACTTCCTAGAGACCATCTGACTAGTTTAGTCCTGGCACTGGGAGAGAAGCTGGGTTTGCTGCCTTGGTCCAGCTCCCTGCCCTGGCCTCTGGCTGGTCTCCACCTCTCTACCTCTATCCAGCGCTGCGCCCTGGGGCCTGTGGGCAGAGGTGGCAGGAGGTGCTGGCAAGTGTTTGTGGAATCAGGATGGCACTTTCTGTCCCTACGTTGAGAATGTCCTCTGTACCCCGACTCGCCACCACCCACTGAACCTCTTCCCAGCAAGGATGTTGGCCCCCACTCCCTGGTAGGCCTTTGATGATACCTTCGGTCTGCTGACTGGTCTGTTTTCTCATTGGAACGTGAACTCCTTCAGGGTCAACAACTTATGGACAAACAAAGCTGTTTACAGTAAGTTCCTGACATAGGAACTAGTCCCATTCCAAGAGCGGGTTCGAGTCCACGGCCATACCACCCTGAACACACCCGATCTCCTCCAAGAGCGTATTTGTTAAGTTCAAAAAAGTGAGCCTAGATATCCATCTAACACAGTCGGCTGTCCTGTAACAGGTTTATAATACTTCTCGCACAAAGACTGCATAAAAAACAAACACAAAAATAAACACTTTTGATCTTACAGGACAGTACGTTGAAAAGTACGCCAGACACGTGAACTAACTTGTGTGACTGGACGTGTGAATGCACGTTCGCATGTTTGAAAGTTCACAGCTTGAAGGTTCGTGTGTAGGGGACTCACTGTAGTTTATGAAGTGAGGTGACCTGCCTAGGCCCCATGGCTTCAGACAGGAAACAACAGCTACTTGTCATCCATTTCCCAAAGGGCCACGCGTTCTTCCTTCCCTGGGCCTTGCACACGGTAGACACAGGCAGGCCTCCCCTTTAAAAACATCTTGAATTAACTTAGAAGAAGCACTGTGAGGGAGGGCTGGAGAGGGGCCGTACGGCAATGGACTCCCCACAGTTCGGTTCAGTTCAGTTTGCTCAGTCGTGTCCAACTCTTTACGACCCCATGGATGGCAGCACGCCAGGCTTCCCTGTCCATCACCAACTCCACGTCAAACTCACGTCCATCGAGTCAGTGATGCCATCCAGCCATCTCATCCTCTGTCGTCCCCTTCCTTTCTTGCCTTCAATCTTTCCCAGCATCAGGGTCTTTTCAAATGAGTCAGCTCTTCTCATCAGGTGGCCAAAGTATTGGAGTTTCAGCTTCAACATCAGTCCTTCCCAGGACTGATCTCCTTCAGAATGGACTGGTTGGATCTCCTTGCAGTCCAAAGGACTCTCAAGAGTCTTCTCCAACACCACAGTTCAGAAACATCAATTCTTTGGTGCTCAGATTTCTTTATAGTCCAACTCTCACATCCATACATGACTACCGGAAAAACCACAGCTTTGACTAGACGGACCTTTGTCGGCAAAGTAATATCTCTGCTTTTTAATATGCTGTCTAGGGCTTCCCTGGTGGCTCAGTGGGTAGAGTCTGCCTACAGTGTGGGAAAGCCGTCTTCAATCCCTGGCTTGGGAAGATCCCCTGGAGAAGGAAATGGCAACCCACTCCAGTATTCTTGCCTGGAGAATTCCATGGACAGAGGAGCCTGGTGGCCTACAGTCCATGGGGTCACAAAGAGTCGTACACAACTGAGTGACTAACACTTTTCACTTTCAGGTTGGTCATAGCTTTTCTTCGAAGGAGCAAGCGTCTTTTAATTTCATGGCTGCAGTCACCATCTGCAGTGATTTTGGAGCCCAAGAAAATAAAGCCTGTCGCCGTTTCCTTTGTTTCCCCATCTATTTGCCTTGAAGTGATGGGATTGGATGCCATGATCTTAGTTTTCTGAATGTTGAGCTTTGAGCCAACGTTTTTACTGTCCCACAGACTCTTTTAAATGACAAGCCCACTGGATATTTTTCTAATCTCAGACTGAGGAAAACCTTTGTATACATAATGTGAAATCCAGAAGTCATAACAGATCAGTGAATGTGATCGTGTAAAAAGTAAGCCTGTTTGAATACAAATAATCGAAATAACAGGGTTTCCCTGGTGGCTCAACTGGTAAAGAACCCGCCTGCAGGGAGACAGGGATCCGACCCCTGGGTTGGGAAGATCTCCTGGAGGAGAGAACGGCTACCCACTCCAGGATTCTTGCCTGGAGAATCCCTTGGACAGAATCCCATGGAGAGCCCTGGTGGGCTACAGTCCACAGGATCTCAAAAGAGTCAGACACGGCTGAGCGACTAAGTGCGCACGTGATCATAGTAACATCAGCATATACCCTCACAACAGATTTTCATGCCAAGCCCTGTGCCGGACCCTTTCTCTACGTTAACTCATTTCATTCTCATAAAAACCCGTGAATCTGAGGTTCAGTAACTGAACCCGTGGTCACTGAGCTGGTATATTAGACAAACCAGGATTACCAAGCAGTCTGCCTTCAGAGAGGCAGCGGTGGGCTCAGCCCAGGACTGAAGGGTCCTCGGAGGTGGTCTGAAGGTGGGAGGTGAGGCTGGTGGGTTGGGGGTGGGGCAGATGGGGCAGGGCCCGTAAGGAACTTAGACTTTATCCTGAGAGCCCTGGGGAGCGGTGAGAAGGTTTTCCTCGGCAGAGTGACATCCTTACAGTTTAGCAGGGTATCCACAGGCAGTACCACTTCCAAGCAGGTGGTGAATAGTGCACCACGATCCGGGTTGTGGGGGTCGTGTGGTGGTCCTGGCGCTCTGGCTCCTGTCTGGATGTCAGGGTCATGGGAGTGCCTCTCCTTCCCACGGCTTCTGTGAACCCACAGTGGGGCCAGCTTTAGGTCCTGCAGGCTGAAGGGCCCCCAGCCCTCAGCGAGGTCCCAGTGGACTGCGTCTAGATTTCACAACTCCCTGCAGCTTCACCCCTCACCTCCTGCCTGCTGACAGCAATCTGCCGGAGCAGAAATAGCCCCAGCACATTCACAGCGCTTGCCCCATACATGTCGCACACGTCGGCCAGCCAGGGTGCTGAGCCTCCTGATGCGAGGCCCCTGCTCTCTTCCAGCCCAGGACCAAAGGCTGGCTGGTCTACTGCCTTTGCCAGAGTCTTGGGCATTTCTGATTGCAGAAGTCTCTGGAAGGGCAGCGCTATTGGAGCTCCAAGGAGCTGGTCCTAAACAGAGGCCTCCTGGCTGAGCCCTGAGCCCCTAGGGGAGTGGTGTCTGTGGCGGGCGGACATCACTGAGGGAGCTGTCAGGCGTCACCAGGCTGACTTCTCTCCCTGGGTCCCTCCTCCTGTCTTGTCTTATCGTGCAGCTGGGCTGGGGGCACTGCCAGGCTTCGTGGGAGCTGCCTCTGAAGGCCAGGCGCAGGGGGCGGGGTCTGGGCCTCAATGTAACAAGAGAGCTTTCAGAGCAAACCAGCTAACCGCAGGTGTGGTCTGTGACATAAGCTGTCAGTTTTAGGCAGAGAGAGCCCTCCTCCATTCTCAGCTCTGCTCATCCCTCCAACTGTCTAAAATTTAGGTCAGGCTGTAGGAAAATGCTTATCTTGTTTGCATTCTTGTTGCATTCTTGCAAGAATCTATGAAGTGAAGTGAAAGTTGCTTAGTCGTGTCTGACTCTATTGCAACCCCATGGACTGTAGCCTACCATGCTCCTCTGTTCATGGGATTTCCCAGGCAAGAATACTGGAGTGGGTTGCCCTTTCCTACTCCAGGGGGTCTTCCCGACCCAGGGACCAAACCTGTGTCTCCTGCATTGGCAGGCGGATTCTTTACCACTGAGCCACCAAGGAAGCCCTGCAAAAATCTGTAGAGGATAAAAATGTGGACTTTGAACTGAGTGGTGTCCAAGCCTGGCTTTCCTGCTCGCCGGCTTGGTGACCGTGGACAAGCTGAGTTCCCTGATGGAGACAAATGATGGTCCTCACCTCACTGGGCTATGTGCTGATGAAAAGGGAAGATACATGTAAAACGATTGCAGTGCCCTTGGAATAACACTGGAGACAATAATACCAATGATGAGCGTTATCATTGTTGGAGGGAGTCAGGGTTGAGCTTTCTGCGCTTTTCCCACCATTTCCAGAAGCTCTGCTTTGTCAATTTGTTAATCTTTTCAGTTTATTTTGGTAATCTTTGTTCTTCCTCTCTCCTTTGAATCTTCTACTTGATTCCTTCAAGCATGTTAGTATTTCTAAGTCTCTAGAATTCAGTGTGTGCTTTACACTTAGAGCACATCTCAATGGGATGTTTTTATGCAAATGGCTGAAGTTGGGCCTTGGTCTCAAAAAATTAACTCAAAATAGGATCTAGACTTACATTAAAGAGCTGAAGCTATAAAACACTTAGAAGAAAATATAGAAGTAAATCTTTGTGACCTTGGGTTAGACAGTGTTCATTTAGATATGACACCAATAACATAAATCATAACAGAAAAATTAATTGGACTTTGTTGAAATTAAAAACTTTCGAGAATTCCCTGGTAGTCCAGGAGTTAGGACTCTGCGATTCCACTGCAGGGGGGAATGGGTTTGATCCCTGGTCAGGGAACTTAGATTCCATTTGCCTTGCTGCATGGCCTAAGTAAATAAATAGACAAACCATTAAAAAGTTAAAAAAAAAACAAACAAACTTGTGTTTCAAATGACACCATCAAGGAAATGAAAAGAGAATAGAATGGGAGAAAATATTTATAAACCGTATATCTGACAAAGGGCTAATATCCATAAAAAAACTCTTCTAACCCAATAGATAAGACAAAAAACCCAATTGAACATGGCCATTTTCTTGAAAAGCTGCACAAACAGTTGATAAGCACTTGATGCTGACATAGTCATCATTAGTTTTCATTGCAAATCAATGAGACACCATGTCACACCCACTAGAATGACTGCAATAAAAGAGATTGAGATACCAGCTGTTGATGAGGAAGTGCAGAAACTGGAACTCACATTGCTGGCAGGGATGTGAAATGGTGGGACCACTTGGGCTGCTTGGCAGTTCTTCAAAAAGCTAAACACAGTTACCATATGTGCTCAGCTGCTCAGTGGTGTCTGGGTCTTTGCGGCCCCATGGACTACATGTAGCCCACCAGGCTCCTCTGTCCTTGGAATTTCCCAGGCAAGAACAATACAGGAGATACAAGAGACATGGGTTTGATCCCTGGGGCAGGAAGATCCCCTGGAGAGTTACCATTCTCTCTCTCTCTCTTTAGTTGCTAAATTGCATCCGACTCTTGCAACCCCATGGACTGTAGCCTGCCAGGCTCCTCTGTCCATGGGATTCTCCAGGCAACAATACTCGAGTGAGTTGCCATTTCCTTCTCCAGTAGATCTTCCTGACCCAGGAATCGAACCCAGGTCTCCTGCATTTCAGGCAGATTCTTTACCAGCTGAGCTATGAGGGAAGTGAGTTACCATATAACCCAGCAATTCCACTCCTAGATAAACACCCAAGAGAAGTGAAAACATTTATCCATTTGAAAGCTTGTACATGGAGAAACCACGCACCTGTCCACCAGCCAAAGCAACTTGATATAAAATCCTATTGTTCATTGGGCAAAATAGTAAGGCATGATTGCTAAGAACACTTAGAAAAAAAAAGACTTAAGAGGGAAGACTTGCCCTACAAAATAACATCTATTAAATAAACAGATTAGTCAACTTTGAAACAGGTCTTAGCATAAACAAGAACCAAATTAATGTTAAGGAAGTATCACAAACTTACCACAGGAAAAGAGATACACTATTAATCAAATAAATTTCAAATAGCTCAAATTGCTAAAGATAAAAAAAGAATAAAACCAAAAGACAAGGGCTTCCCTGATGGCTCAGTGGTAAAGAATCCGCCTGCCAATGCAGGAGTCATGGGTTCGATCCCTGATCCGGGAAGATCCCACATGCCTCAGAGCAACCAAGCCCGTGCACCACAACCATCGAGCCTGTGCTCTAGAGTCCGGGAACTGCAACTATTGAACCTGTACCCTTCAACAAGAGAAGCGGCTGCAGTGAGAAGGCCACGCGCCCCAACAGAAGAGTAGCTCCTGCTTGCCACAACTAGAGAAAAGCCCATGTAGCTATGAAGACTCAGCACAGCCAAAAATAATTACAATTATTAGACAAACAAGCCAACCCAGAAGACATGATAGTGACTCTGTAAGGGGAAAGATTTTCCAAACATTAAACCAAGTGGCAGAAATCACCACGAAGAAGACTAATAGATATCAAGATGTTAAAACTTCCGCCACATGAAACACTTCTTAAAAGGCAAATGTTACAGATTTATATTCTGAGCAAAGAAACATACTTAACAGCCTTTTAAGTATATTTATGATCCCAGTTTTCTAAAATAAAATGGTTTACATACACAGGTAAAAAGTGGACAGCTGAACTCTAAAATGTTAGCGGTTGGAGGCTGTGAGCTTGCTGGTACTGGTACTTGCTGGTACTGGCTGTGAGCTTGCTGGTACTTCTACCACCTGTGTGACCTCGGGCAGGGCAGTTAACCTCTGTGCCCGATTTTCTCGCAGGTGAAACAAAAGTAACAATAGCACCTTCCTGGTAGGGTTATTGAGAGGACTAAACGGGTTAATGCACGTCAAGACATAAAAGCGGCACCTGGCAAGTGGTAAGTGCTCAGTGACTCTAGAATTATGTTCTCTTACACACGGGCTGCTTTTCGGTTGACCAGGATACTAAAGGGTGTCCTGAGAACTTGGTAACACGTGAGAATATTGACACTGACAGACTCAGAAGTTAACAAGGAATGAACAAGGGAAAATAGGTCAGGCACATCAAGGAACGGCAGTGCATATTATATTACAGAAAGCCAAGGAGATGTTTTATACTTGTGATAAGTTGAAATTGTCTGCAAAATATGGCCAAGTGGAATTCCCACTTCCTGCCATTGGCCAAGAAGATGTCATGGGGGAGGTAGGATCTTAGAAGACAAAGAAGGGGGTTTCTTAGTTGGAATTGTGCCTGTGTGTGCGCTCAGTAACTCAACCATGTCTGACTCTTTGAGACCTCATAGACTGTGTGGACTGACAGATTCCTCTGTCCGTGGGATTCTCCAGGCAAGAATACTGGAGTGGGTTGCCGTTTCCTCCTCCAGGGGACCTTCCTGACCCAGGGATCGACCCTACGTCTCTTGCGTCTCCTGCATTGGCAGACAGATTCATTACCACTGTGCCACCAGGAGTAGTTAGCACTGGGAAGCCGCATAGGAGCCTGTAGCTTAGGATGTGGAGGGAACCCTGGAAGGCGAGGATGGGCTGGGGTGTGGCTGATCTGCCAGGCCACCGGGCTGTTACAGGCCAGAGGGCGCCAAGGCCTTTGCCTGGCTGCCCCTCTAGTGTAATGACCCTTCCAGCATGAGGGACCTCTTCTGATCACCAATCGGGTTTTCTTTGTGACTCTGGGCTCTTCTGTGTAGGTGTGAGGTCCCCTCTGGAGACAAATTAATCTCTCATATTAAAAAAAAAAAAAATCTCTCATATATAAACATATTTCACAAGCATCTGCAGATAAGTTTTCTGCATAGAAACAAGCGTGTTGATGGATGGGGGGTGGGCGGGTGGAGGTAGGGAGCTTGGTGCACAGAATCTTGGCACTGATGCTGTGTGTGAGCCTGGAGCTGTGAACCCCGTGTGCGTGTGGTTACGTGCAGACTACTTTCCAGTGACCTGATTCTGGTGTGCCCAAGGAGGACTGCAGACTTGACTGCATCTCAAGGGCTTTCGCTCACTCCCCACCACCCCAGGGCAGCAGGGGGCGGGTGCCAGAGCCTGTGTTTACCGGGGGATGTCTCCTCTGCTCTGTCCTGCTGCCCCTTCCTGGCCTGGGCTGTGCGGGGCATGTGAACGGTGCAGCCCTGGCCACAGGCCACCTTCAAAGAAGGAGCTCACTCATGACTCAGCCTGGGCTTCTGAGAAATGAGGAAAAAGGCGGGGAGATGTTTAAAACCTGGCTATCCATTGAGTCCACCCACTTGATGTCATGTGTGTGTGTGCACGCGCGCATGTGTGTATGTGTGTGTGCTCAGTCGTGTCTGATTCTCTGTGACTTCATGGACTGTAACCCACCAGGCTCCTCTGTCCATAGGATTCTCCAGGCAAGAATACTGAAGTGAGTTGCCATTTCCTTCTCCAAAGGATCTTCCCATCTTAGGAATTGAACCCACGTCTCCTGCGTCTCCTGCATTGCAGATGGATTCTTTACCACTGCACCGCCTGGGAAGCCCACCATATGAGGTACTCCTAATATACACCACATGATTAACAGCACTATCTCTGGATGGTAGAATTCAGGGAAAGCGTAAATCCTTTTTAACACATATTTCTGCATTTAAGAAAAATTTTGGATGAGAACATATTTCTCTTATAAGTAGAAAAAGAGATAATATTAAACAGATAAAACACAAACATAAAAAATATTTCCTCCCCAGTTCATTCGTGAGTGGGTCTCAAAAACTTGAGGGTCGTTGTTCCATTTTAGGAATTCATCCTGGGAAAATAATCAGAAATGTGTGCAAGGATTTAGCTTTAAGAGTGTTCATGACGGTACTATCTATAATAGTGAAAACTGGACGTAGCTAATAGTATTGGATTGGTTAAGTCATTACACTCTAATCGTACTGTGGGATAATAGCATTTTAAATGCTAATTATTTAAAATGCTTTTATGTAAGATTTATTTTTAATATAGGTTTAAAAAATATTTGTTTATTTATTTTTGGCTCTGCTGGGTCTTCCTTGCTGCGCGTGGGCTCTCCCTGGCTGCGGCGAGCGGGGGCTACTCTTCGTTGTGGTGCCCAGGCTTCTCGCTGGCTTCTCTTGTTGCAGAGCACAGGCTCTAAGGGGCACACGCTTCTGTAGTTGCAGCACACGGGCTCCAGGGTGTGGGCTTCAGTGGTCGTGGTACAGGGGCTGAGTCCTGGTGGCTCACGGCTTTAGTTGCTCTGAGGCATGTGAAATCTTCCTGGACCAGGGATCGAACCTGTGTCCCCTGCCTTGGCAGGCGGATTCCTATCCACTGTACCTCCAGGGAGATCCCTGAAGTTTATGATGACATGGTTAGTGTTCAAATAATTTCATTAGAATACAAAGTAAGATGTTAAACATGCATAATTTATCATGTTGTGCACACAGAGCAAATAATGGGACAGTCTACATGAAAGTGTTAACTGAGTGTTTCTGAGTGGTCAGATTATAGATTATTTTGATTTTGTGTTGTTTTTCTGAAAGTTTCAAAGATTCTATAAAAGGATGTATTACTTTGTAGTCATATTGTAAAATAAGCATTTTAAGATTAAAAACAAAACCCCCAAACACTCCAGTCTCAAAGTGCTGAGACTAACAGACTCCCAGAAATGTAGGGGATCACAGCCCCTGAGAACAGGGTAGGGGTCATAGCACAGCACAAGCTGTCATTCCTGAGAACCGAGGCTGCACCAGGCTTTATTTACATCATGTCTCTGACCCTTGAACCTGCTGCCAGGCAGGACCTGCCTCCACAGAGCTGGGTGCTGGGAGCCCTGGGTACTGCCAGGGTGGGGAAGCATGGTAGCTCTCTATTCCCCTCCTCTCGTCCCCCATGTCCTGGTTTCTGAGTGGGTAGGGAGGCGCCCAGTAGCAATTTGGCACTGGGCTTCAACTTTACAGCCTCCGGAGTCTTGGCTGCCACCAGGCCTCAAAGCCCCAGGTCTGAAATTCTCAGTGAATCTCAGGAGGTACTTTGAAGGGGGTCCTCTGGGAGACATACAGACAAGGTGACCAAAGCTCTGCTGGAAATGGAGTTGAAGCTGTAAGAAAATAAGGTGAAGCGGAGAAAAGGTTTGAAATTAGATGGATGGGCAGGGTGGGGAGGGGCAGCTGGCAGAATTATTGTAAACATTGTCCCATTTCTGTTAGTCTCCTTCTAATACTTATATAATTTGAAAACCTCAACCTTGAGTTCTCAAAGGGAAAAAAAGCGTGTAGATATTTCTCTGAACCTCTCGATAGTTAAGAAACACCACCAGGCCCTCTGGCAGAGAGACCGCTGTCCTTTGAAAGCTGTGTCCACACTGACCTGAAGGCTTGTTTATTTAGCCTTTTCTTCTCTGCAATTTGCTCATCATTGCCTTTGTGGTATCTGGCAGAGCAGCCAGTGCACAGTGATCGCTTGATAAATATTTGTTGAATAAATGAATGAACTGAGTGTGTATCCTCATTCAGAATGCATTCCCATGCTGGCAAGTAGGCAGGTGCTTTTTGTATTAGTTGCTATTCACAAAAAGAGATATCTTCCTTAAAAATAAAAGAAACCATTTTCTGCATAATAAGATAGAAAAGTCAGGCACAGTTTATTGATTTGTCTGACTCTGTAAACACCATTTTTAGATACATCCCCTAATGAACCTAATAGCAATCCTGTAAATTACCATTAGGCTAAGAACAAACGTGACTGCAGATATGATCCCTAACAGGGTGGTAACTGAGAAACCCTTGCGTAAGACATGCTGGAGATGCCTACAGTCAAGGCCGATGGTGCTGGAGACCCGCAGTTAGACGTGGTAGCCTGACTCCATTATAACTGCTTTATTGACAAGCCATATAATTCACCTGCTTAGAGTGTGCAGTTACAGTAGCTCTTAGTATATCCACAGAGTTGTGCCCCCATCGCCACAGTCAATTCTAGAACATTTTTATCACCCCCAAAAGACAGCCCATGCCCATTTCCTCCCACCCACAAGGCTCCAGCCTAAGCAACCAGTAATCTACTTTTGTGTCTGTATAGATTTCCCTATTCTGGACATTTTATATAAATGGAATCATACAAAAGTGATCCATTGTGACTTTCTCTTAATATGTTTTCAAAATTCATGTTGAGGCATGTATCAATGCTTCATTTCTTTTTCACTGTTGAGCAATAGTACGCAATATGGCCACATTTTATTTGTCTGTTCTTCAGATAATGAACATTTGAGTTGTCTACACGTTTTAGCTGTTGTGAATGACATTGCTTTACACTCATTCACTGTGTGGATGTGTAGACCTAGGAGTAGAATTTCTGGGTTGTATGGTCTGTGTTTAACATTCTGAGGAGCTGCCAGACTGTTTTCCAAAGTGGCTGGTTTGGAAAGTGTTTCACATTCTCACCAGTAGTATGTGTGGTTCCAGTTTCTCCACATCCTTAACGACTGTTATTATGTCTTTCTGATAATAGCCTCCCTGTGAGTCCTGGAGAAGGAAATGGCAACCCACTCCAGTATTCTTGCCTGGAGAATCCCAATGGACAGAGGAGCATGGCGGGCTACAGTCCCTGGGGTTGCAAAGAGTCAGACCTGACTGAGCGACTGACACTTCACAGTGAATATGAAGTAGTATTTCATTATGGTTTCAGTTTGTTTTTCCCTAATGGCTAATGCTGTTGAGCATTTTTTGGTGTGCTTGTTGTGTATCTTGTTTGAGGGAAAAAAAAGGTCTATTTAGATCTTTTGCCCATTTAAATATTGAGTTATTTGTCTTTTTATTATAGGTTATAAAAGTTTTTAAAAAAATATTCTGCATACCAGTTTCTCATCAAGTATATGATCTGCAAATATTTTCTTGCACTGTGTCAGTTCTTTTTTCACTTTCTTTTTAAAATTCTGATTTAATTAATTAATTTATTTTTAAATTATTTGTTTATATTTGTGGCTGTGCTGGGTCTTCGTTGCTGCGCTTGGGCTTTTCTGTGGTTGTGGCAAGCAGGGGTTACTCTCTCGTTGCAGTGCGCGGGCTTCTCATCGTGGCGGCTTCTCTCGTTGTGGTGCATGGGTTCTAGGTACGTGAGCTTCCGTAGTTGCAGACCCTGGCCTCTAGAGTGCAGGCTCAGCAGTTGTGGCACGCAGACTGGTTGCCCTGCATATATGGAATCCTCTCAGTCCAAGATTTGCTCTTATAGTTTTTCTAAGAGTTTTCAAATTTTAGCTCTTAGACTTAGGTCTATGATGCGTTTTGAGTTAGTTTTTGTGTATGGTGTGAGGTAGGGGTTCAACTTCATTCTTTTGCATGTGGGTATCTAGTCATTCCAGCAACACTTACTGAAAAGAGTATTCCCCACACCGCCGCCCCACACCCCCTGCCACTGAACAGTGGTCCTGGCACCACTGTTGAAGACCCATTGATCAAAGAGCTGAGGGCTTATTTCTGAACTCTCAATTCTATTCCACTGACCCATATGTCTATCTGTAGGCCACTATCACACATGACTACTCAATTACTGTAGCTTTGTTGTACGTTTTGAAGTTGGCAGATATGAGTTCTCCAAACTTGTTCCATTTTTTCAGATCATTTTGGCTAGCCTGGGCCCTTTGAAATTCCATATGAATTTTAGAATCAACTCTGCCAAGAAATTGGGTGAGACATTGATAGGGGTCCCTTAAATCTGTAAACCAATGTGGGGAGCATTGCACTCTTAGCAGCAGTAAAGGTATTTTTAAATGCTTAAACTACAAGGAGAAAGAGACTGGGAGCAGAAACAAGAAAAAGGAGGCGTACACAATTCAGTCGAGCAGTAGAAGCTGTGTCCTGGTGCCTTCAGAAAGGACCCAATAAAGGGACAGAGCCATCCAGGAAGGCACTAAATTTGGAAACACAGGGTACCAAGGCAAGTGGTAGTGATATGCAGTGCTGAGGTGGGGGATGGGCCGCAGGTCTGTTTACAGAGCAGTTCAGCCGAGATGGGAATACCAGACCACCTGACCTGCCTCTTGAGAAATCTGTATGCAGGTCAGGGAGCAACAGTTAGAACTGGACATGGAACAACAGACTGGTTCCAAATAGGAAAAGGAGTGTGTCAAGGCTGTATATTGTCACCCTGCTTATTTAACTTATATGCAGAGTACATCATGCGAAACACTGGGCTGGAGGAAGCACAAGCTGGAATCAAGATTGCCGGGAGAAATATCAATAACCTCAGATATGCAGATGACACCACCCTTATGGCAGAAAGTGAAGAAGAACTAAAGAGCCTCTTGATGAAAATGAAAGAAGAGAGTGAAAAAGTTGGCTTAAAGTTCAACATTCAAAAAACTAAGATCATGGTATCTGGTCCCATCACTTCATGGCAAATAGATGGGGAAACTGTGGAAACAGTGGCTGACTTTATTTTTTTGGGCTCCAAAATCACTGCAGATGGTGACTGCAGCCATGAAATTAAAAGACGCTTACTCCTTGGAAGGAAAGTTATGACCAACCTAGACAGCGTATTAAAAAGCAGAGACATTACTTTGCCAACAAAGGTCTGTCTAGTCAAGGCTATGGTTTTTCCAGTAGTCGTGTATGGATGATAGAGTTGGACTATAAAGAAAGCTGAGCACCGAAGAATTGATGCTTTTGAACTGTGGTGTTGGAGAAGACTCTTGAGAGTCCCTTGGACTGCAAGGAGATCCAACCAGTCCATCCTAAAGGAGATCAGTCCTGGGTGTTCATTGGAAGGACTGATGTTGAAGCTGAAACTCCAATACTTTGGCCACCTGATGCAAAGAACCGACTCATTGGAAAAGCCCCTGATGCTGGGAAAGATTGAAGGCAGGAGGAGAAGGGGACAACAGAGGATGAGATGGTTGGATGGCATCACTGACTCAATGGACATGAGTTTGGGTAAACTCTGGGAGTTGGTGATGGACAGGGAGGCCTGGTGTGCTGCAATTCATGGGGTCGCTAAGAGTCGGACATGACTGAGCGACTGAACTGAACTAAACTGACTGAACCCTCCAGATTTCCTCCCCCTTCCCTTCTCAGCTGGGGGGCAGCTCCTTCCCCAGGTAAGAGATTTGTTCTTTTCCAGGGCAGCGCTCTTAGAGTGTGGTTGTGAACTGGTTTAGGTCCACAGACTTTGTTACTAGCCCCAGTAAGGTACAGATGTACAAAAAAAATAAAGAGTGTTTAGAATTTTTAGCGAAATTTGAAGTTGCCTCCACATTCAGGTGCCTGCGCAGTGGCCTCATCTTGCTGAACAGGATACAGGCTGGTCTGGATGATTGACCTCCTACCATGAGTCACATGTAGTGGTGGATCACGTGTACCATCATGTACTGTAGGACCACTGTCGGTGCTGCCAGATTGGAAGATTATCCATCAGTGCCCAGCACAGATTGGTTGAGAAGCATGTTCTAGAGGCTGACAGGTCAGTGGTGTGTAGTTGGGAGAGGGTTGAAGTACCTGGTTGAATGTCTGTGTTCTTAACAGTGGGCTATTCAGCCTTCCTTCCACCCTCGTTTGAGAAAACTATCAGCTAGGTGTATACCCTCCGCCAGCATCTGTCCCCAGGCAGGAATCCAGAAAATTCTCATCAGAAAATACTTGATGACCCAGAGAGAAGATTCTTAAACAGTGACATTTAGAAGTTCCCTCTATTGGTGGCTCAGACGTTAAAGCATCTGCCTACAGTGCGAGAGACCCGGGTTCAATCCCTGGGTTGGGAAGGTCTCCTAGAGAAGGAAATGGCAACCCACTCCAGTATTCTTGCCTGGAGAATCCCATGGATGGAGCAACCTAGTAGGCTACAGTCCATGGGGTCGCAAAGAGTTGGACACGACTGAGCGACTTCACTTTCACTTTCTTTTCTGTTTACCTACAGTGAAGTTCTTCAATGGACGAGCCATACTCAGCACATGAAGCTAAAACTCTAAAAACTTTTGTTTTTTGAATAGTCTTTCTGCTAATACAACTCAGAATTCAAAGGTTAAGAAAGGTACAATGAAGAGGGCTTCTCTACGTCACCACATAGTTCCCCTTCCAGTAAACTGTTTAGTGCTGCATTCATCCTTTAACATAAAGTTACATGAAAGAGACCATGATAGAGAAATCAGAAACTCAGAGAAAAGAATTAAGAATATAAAAATTTTAAAAGTTCAAAAAAGGAAAGCAATATCTCTGGAGACAGAAGAGAAGCATTACATCAATGAAATAAGAACAGTATCCTATTAAAAGAAGTAATAGTCCAGAAACAAAAAAAAAAAAAGAGAGAGAGTGAACTCTTAGGAATTAAAAATATGAAATATAAGTATTTAAAACTCAACTTGAGAAAACGAGAAACGAGGTTTATGAAATCTCACAGAAAGTAAAACAAAGTGAGAGGGAAAATTAGATACAGAAAATAAGTTTAAAGGATCTGGTTAAAAGATGCAGCATCCTAGTAACAGGAGCTTCTGAAAGACTGAACAAAGAGAAGAGAAGGAAAGAAATAACCAAATACACAATTAATGACTTTCTTTTTTTTTTAAGAGCAAAAGAATGTGAATTTCCAGGTCAGAAGGACTCCTTAAGTGCCCAGGATAATGAAACAAGAGAGACCCATCCCAGGATACATCCCTGTGAACCTTGAGAGCACAAGAGGCCAGAGAAGAATCTGAACACTTTGAGACCAGAGAATAAAGGACAGAGAAGTGAAGTGGTCTGGGTCATCTCAGCAGCCACTCTGGAAGCTAAATTTCTATACTCAGGCAGACTGTCAATCAAGTGCATAGACATTTTCAGTTATGTTAGTAGCAAAAGTTTTACTTCCTTTGCTCACCCTCTTAGGATGTCCCTGGAAGGTATGCATGATCAAAACAAATAGTAGATCAAGGACGAAGATGTGGAATCCACAGTGGGGAGAGCTACTTGGCACTAACCAGAGCAGAGGGGAAAGAGGGAAGGGATAGAGGAAGAATGAAGCCAGGAAGTGGGTGCACGGAGAAAGCAGAGTCTGGAGGCCGGGAGAGGGGCTTCCACGGTGGTCCAGTGGTAAGATTCCACACTTCCACTGCAGTGGGCACGGGTTCGATCCCTGGTCAGGAAACTAAGATCCTGCATGCAATGCAGTGTGTACCCCCACCCCAACACCAAAAAAAAAAAAAGAGGCTGGGAGAGTCCTCCCCAGCTTCTCGTCTTCCCAAGGCTCAGTGTTCATCCATAGCTGGCCTTATGAGACACTTGACCTCTTTGTATCGAGTTCCTCTTCCTGCTTAACCAGTTCACGCAAGATTTTAGTCTCTTGCAACCAAAATGTTCCTCTTGATACCTCTGCTCCTCAGAGTTGGAACCAGCACCATCAGCATCACCCAGGAGCCTGCTAGAGATGCAGGCTTACAACCCTCCCCGAGACCCACTCAACAGGATCTGCATTTTAACAAGATTCCCAGATGACAGCACGGTCCTAGTAGATTGACCTTGCAAGGTTGGGCGGATTAAAAATAGTATGTAAAATACCTAACCCCATAATGGGTCCTCTGTGAGGTGTTCTGTAGGTGGTGATGGTGAGGATGTTGGCGGGGCTGAGAACACTTGGGATGACAATCTAGGGAAGCATTCCTAGGACCATGGCGCATGGCGGCTCAGCATCTAATTACAGAGACAAGGCAGAAAGCACGTCTGTACCAGAAAACGGGTTTCAACTCCACTCCAGGAACCTGTCGGGTTAGTCAGACCAGGTGTCAGCATGGGAAACCATGAAGAAAACCACCTCTCAGGTGTGGCAGCTGGCTATGAGTGAGTGACAGGCTGGCTCAGCACCTGGGGTGACGTCTGATGGGGTGGGGTCGGGGGAGATGTTGGCTAGGCCACCTTCTCAGCAGAGTGGGCGGGCATCCTGGCCCAGCGCTCAGGAAGCGGGTCAGGAGGACGTGCCCTGAATGAGCAACTCCTAAGTGCCTCTTCAGCCCCGTGGGATGGCAGGGCGGGGAAGGGGTTTAGGAATGAGGGGGGGCTGGGTCCCCCTATGGGGGCAGGGGATCCCTTTCCATCTTGGCGGGAGCAGGGCAGCCTTGCACACGGTTTTCCTGGCTCCAATCCTTTTAGCTTTCAGCCACCTTTTTTGTGCTAGGGGTTCTGTTGATTTTCCAGTACTGGGCAAATCTGACATACAGCTGGGATTTTAAAGATTTTTAAAGGAGAAGGCGATGTGCTCAGGGGAAGCTGGAGTCCCATGTGAACCCTCAGTGCGAGTGGATAGAGGGTGTCATCCTAGGTGCCTGCCTCGTCTGGAGCTACCGGGCAGGCTTTCCACTGTCCACCAGCCAGACGGCGCTGTATCAGTCCTTGTCCGGCTCTACCCAAGAAACACTCAAACCCTCCCAGTGTTTGCATAGTAGAGCCCCAGGTCCTTAGAACACCTGTAGGAATCTCACCCTCGGAAACAACAAACTCTGTCCTCAGCAGATGGCTGCCCTGTACGTGCTTGTTGTGGTCACCACCTGCGTAGACACGGCAGCCGTAGAGGCCTGATGTCAGCCTCAAGGAGCCATGGACACGGGCTGCGTGCTCCCCGAGTGCCAGGACTTCCTTGTGAGCCGAAATACAGTCTTGGTTCCTGTTATTCAGATGAGAAAACTGAGGCATAAAGTGCTGTGACAAGGTCACACAGCTTGTGAGTGGCTGAACTGGGACTCAAACCCAGGCAGTCTGGCTCCAGAGCCCCTGGTGGACAGGGGGCCAAGACAGCTCCTGTCCACTAATGCTTCTGGCCTGAATGGTGTTAGCCAGCCGAGCCGGAGGCAGTGGGCTGAGGCCGGGAGCAGAGGCATCGGTACTCTCCATGCCTGTCGTCCCCGCTGGCCCGTGTAACACCCGGCTCGTCTCCATCCCTTGCTGACTTCCAGTTTCCTTGCACTGTATGTGGAGTAGGCGATCCTGTGGATTCAGGCCACACAGTGTGCACGGCAGGGTCACTACACACAGGGAGGTGTGTCCACTTGTAGGTGTGGAAGGACACAGGGACCAGGGAGCACAGACCACATTCAGCAAGGCAGTTAGTGTCCCATTTTTTAAAACGGGGAAAATGATGTTTGAATGTGGACGGATGCTCAGTTCAGTCGGAGCCATGTAGGTGAGGCCCCAAGTGGACCTCCGGCCCAGCTCCGTGTCAGCAGATCTCCCCTGGGCATCATTGTGACCGAGAGCTACGGGGTCCATCCCCAGGTCCTGCTCCTGCAGGCATTTTTATCCACCCCCTTCCCTGTCCCAGCCGGACAGGCACTGAATCAGTGCTGCCTGGGAACTGGCGTCACCCCTGGCTCCTTTCTTGCCCAAAGTGGCATCTGCTCGGCCACAAAGCCCCCTTGTGCACCGTCACTCCTGACACATCCATCCACCGATGCCAGCCAAGCCTCACACCCGTCATGTAAGGACCAACCAGTGAGCCGGAAGTGCATGGGTGAAGAGAAGGTCAGGCTGGCGGCTGAGAGGAGGGCCAGCGGGCACAACCTCCCCCCATATGGCATGTGCCCTGCATGCAGTAGGCGCCCCGCACAGCCTCACTGCTGGATTCGCTGCTCCCATCACGGTGGCAGGATGGGCCCCGTGCCTGCAGGAAGTCACTTTAGCCCCCCAGGTGAGCAGCCCTCATGGCGCTGCCAGAACCGCAGCCCTGGAACCACCTCTGTACAGAACTCTGTGTTATCGTGTTATCACAGCAACTTCTGCAATCCGCTCAAGAACTTCCTGTTCTGCACCCGAGTGAGGGGAAGAGGCACTTCCTCCCTACAGCTTAAGAGAGCAGGAGGTTTAGACAGTGCTGGTGTGTGTGTGTGTGTGTGTCTGTGTGTGTGTATGTGTTTGTGCACGCGCATGCACGTGTAAATGTGTGGAAGAACCCTCTGGTTTCACTGTGATGATAGAAATGACAGTCTCTAGTTGTCTCCCATTTCAGTGTTGTTCAGTCACTCAGTTGTGTCCAACTCTTTGCAACCCCATGGACTGCGGCACACCAGGCTTCCCTGTCCTTCACTATCTCCTGGGAGTTTGCTCAAACTCATGTCTATTGAGTCGATGATGCCATCCAACCATCTCATCCTCTGTTGCCCCCTTCTCCTCCTGCCCTCAATCTTTCCCAGCATCAGGGTCTTTTCCAATAAGTCAACTCTTCACATCAGGTGACCAAAGTATTGGGGCTTCAGCTTCAGCATCAGTCCTTCCAATGAATATTCAGGGTTGATTTCCTTTAGGATTGACTGGTTTGATCTCCTTGCTGTCCAAGGGACTCTGAAGAGTCTTCTCCAACACCACAGTTCAAAAGCGTCAATTTTTCAGCATTCAGCCTTCTTCATGGTCCAACTCTCACATCCATACGTGACTACTGGAAAGACCATAGCTTTGACTAGACGGACTTCAACAAGTGATTCTCAAAGGAGAGATGCAGGTCTCATGAGGAAGGGACATCGGAATCTCAGGAGTCAGAGTGATAAATGAGAACATATATATATATATATATTTTTTTTTTCCTTTGGTCTTCATTGCTGTGCTGGCTGCTCTCTAGTTGCGGTGAGTGGGCTTCTCACTGCTGTGGCTTCTCTTGCTGTGGAGCGCAGGATCTAGAGCACAGGTTCAGAAGTTGTGGAGCACAGGCTTAGTTGCCCCGCAGCATGTGGGATCTTCCTGGACCAGGGATTGAACTTGTGTCCCCTGCATTGGCAGGCAGATTCCCAGCCACTGCACCTCCAGCGAAACCCAATGGAAACCTATATTTATCGAAAGGAGCATGATTTTTTTAAAGGACTGACCCTACCCTTTCAGAAGCTGTTCCTGTTCTTTGCTCTACTTGAAGAAACTCCATTTACCCCTCGGAGCCCAGTTCAGCTGGGAAGCCTTCCTCAGCCTCGTGGGCTAAATTTCTCCCTTTTTCTCAATCCTCCCAGAGCATCGGGTTCACCGCAACCCCCGCCCCCGGAAAGCATGTCCCATTGGTAGGGCAGAGGGCCACCTGTGGGCTGCATGCTCCTAGAACACAGGAAGCGTGCCCCACAGGACTTCCTGTATCTGATTCCAGATCCACAGACATGCAAGAGCAGGCCCTGCTGATTGACAGAGAGGTGGTGTGGGTGTAGGAAGCACGGGAAGGACAGGGTTGAAAAGTGAGGACCACTGTCTGAGACACGGATTGTCCATCCCAGCGGACTCTGTCTGGGGTAAAAGGCTACAGAGAGCTCTTTTAACACGATGTGCTAGAGGCAAACTGGTTACAAAAGGTAATGAGAATTTCCAAGAACAGAGGAAGATCTCAGGAAGATGAGGGACTGGTTCAGGCAGATTTCTGGATGTGGAAACCCAGAACCACACCGCCATCCTGAGTGGCTACCTGGCCGGGATGGGGGCAGAGTCCTATAGGCAGAACAGCTCTAGGAGCAAACTTGGGCTTCTCCAGGAGTGGGGGCCTGAGGAAGGCCGCAAGAAACAGAGGCCATGACGATGACCTGGTCATTGGGGCCAACTGTGTCACGCTGCATTGAGCAGCTGGGTAGTGCTCCTACAGATTACTAACCTCCTCTGGTTTGTGCCTCACAGTGCCACTCATTCTACTGATTGATTATGGGCTGCACAGGAGAGGAGTGTGCGTGGGTTCAAGGGCCTGACCCTAGACCCTTGGGTGTGTGCCTGCTCAGTAGCTTCGGTCGTGTCTGACTCTTTGCGACCTTGTGGACTGTAGCCCACCAGGCTCCTCCTTGCGTGGGATTCTCCAGGCAAGAATACCGGAGTGAGTTGCCATTCCCTCCTCCAGAGGATCCTCTTGACCCAGGGATCTAACCCACATCTCTTACGTCTCCTGCATTGGCAGGCGGATTCTTTACCACGAGCACTGCCTGGGAAGCCCGGATCCTCAGTTGATAGCAACACAAAGTTTCCAGGGATGGAATATTGAAAAGGCATCCGTGTGTCTCTTTAGGACAGTGAACGTGTACATTCTGTCCCAGAGCAAACAACAACAATAGTGTTACAGTTGCACCAAGAAACCCACTCCCCCCATCCCCAAATAGATTGGGGCCTCTTGATTATGAGGTGAGCCTGTCCCCCAGCGTCTAAATTAGAAACACGACTTTTGAACACTGTGGGGAAACCGCATGGCGCCCTCCTTCCTCATACCTTTAAGATGTGTCCCCATGGAGCACCCTTTTGTGCAGCAGCCTCTTCGGTGACCTCTTCTGAAGATAGGAATCCCTGGTTATGCGGATAAAGGATTGAAAATACCTGGACATTCACCTTCCCAGTGAACGTGCCAAGTCTCTGGCACTCGCAGCTTTCAAGCTGCCTGTTTTTCCGTAAGAGTGTGGTCCCTGCTGCTGTTGTCCTGGGTCCCCTGACCTAGGGAGGGGTTATCGGGAAGGCTGGTACCTGCCTCGATGGCATCAGAAGAAAGAAGCTGGGGACCAGCGTATACTGGCACAGGCTCCCCGCCTCGTCCCCTTGGAGTCAAAGCCCTGCTGAGCTGAGAAGCCCAGTCTAGCACCTGACCCCCGTTCCCACCGCCCAGCATTCCTTGGCCTCCAGACCTGTCCTCACACCAGCTGCAGAGCCCCCAGTCCTGCCCAAGTACAGTCCTTGTGCCCTGCCTTCCCGTGTCATTAAGGGCTTTCAGTAAAGCTCTCAGGCTCCTCGAGATGAAAGGACTAACCTGGCCCTGGGGGTTTTCTCCCAGGTCCCTGAGTCTCCCAGTAGGTGGCTGCAGGCGGAGGCTCGCAGGGTGTCCCCCACCCCCATGGTGTCGACGGGTTCTCGGCTCCTCACGTGCTCCCCAAGCAGGATGTTCTGATTTCCTCACCAGCTCTCTCTGTTGAGCCGCAGAAGGTGGGCGACCACCGTGGGGTGGCAGAGCCAGGCCCTTCTTCCTAGGAACTGGCTTCTGCCTCCTAAGTCCACCTGAAGCCACTGCTGTCCAGCGGGCGGCCTCGGTCACCACCAAGCCCTGCTGTCCCCGACTCTGGGCGCTCCTCTGGCGTTGCAAGTCAAAGTCCCCCCACCACGTGGAGGCAGCACTGTGCTCTGGGCAGTAGTTCAGGCTCTGGGGTCATCCTCTATAAGTATGAACCCTGGCTCTGCCCTGGGCTAGTGACCTTGACCTTTACCCACTGTAAAATGAGGTGCAGAAGAGTTCCTTCTTACGGAGATATTTAGAGGATTAAGTGAGATAATGTTAAAGTGTCGGCCTTCAGGAAGGGCAAGCACAGTGGTTTTCTTTTCTGAGAAATGTTGTCTATGTTAGTCCTGCGGTCACCCTATGGATTCTGGTCAGTAGGTCTTGCTTGAATGGCCCAGGCGAGTGGCCTTCCCTGCCTGACCCAGGGCCCTTCCTGCCGCAGAGCAGCTGACTTCCTCCTGGGCCTGGGGACAGTGTAGACAGATGCGGAAGGGCCGCTCCGGGGTCACTGACCTCCTGCTCCAGACGGGACATGCTGTGGGTGTGGAGGTCTTGCGTCACCTTTTAAAATGTCTGTCTTCGTTTTGTGGCTGTGCCGGGCCCTTGGTGCTGCGTGGGCTTACTCTGGTTGCGGCGAGCAGGGGCTACTCTCTAGTAGTGATGCACGGGATTCTCAACGCTGTGGCTTCTCTTGCTGCGGAGCATGGCCTCTGGGTGCACAGGCTTCGGTAGCTGCAGCGCAGGGGGCTTCAGCCGTTGTGGTGCACGGGTTCTGCTGCCTCAGTCATGTGGGATCCTCCCGGACCAGGAGTCGAACCATGTCCCCTGTAGTGGCAGGTGGATTCTTAGCCACTGGGCCTCTAGTGAAGTCCTTGTGTCACCTTCTTAAGGGTCACCTTGTTTTCCTTTTCCCAGTTTAGGTGATGACATAGTTTAACTTGGTCACCATCTTCAAAGTCTTTTCTGGAGAGAAAGATTAGACTTTGCCGTGTGCAGGTAGGAGGCTTGGTCACAGCACCCAGCCCTGGAGAGTCAGAGCACGTAGGTGGAGCGTGGAGGGGCCGCAGCCCAGCCTCCCTCCCTCCCTGACTTCCTGTGGTGGGGGTGGCTTTGAGAAAGCTGTCACAAGAGCTCCTTTCTCTTTTCCCAGCCTTCACCAGCCCAGATCCCTCCTTCCCTCCCCACGGCCTCTCTCCCCAACAAAAACTGTCAGGAGGAAGAACAGGGCAGCCAGGAAATAGCCCAATATCCTCTTTCTGCTTCTCTGACTCCCACCTGGGGAAGGGATAGAATGAGAGCCGCCATGTCCTTCTGCAATGCCTCCAGGGCCACCCCTCATGTTGTTTGCATACAGTTTATGTATTAGTGAGCTTGGTTCATCAGATGCTCCCCTGACTTCTCCCTGACACAGGTAGGTCCCATAAAGGGATGTGTGTTTGTACTTGGCTTCCAGGAACTTGTGGTTTCCACTGGGATACTCACTGTCAGCTCTGTTACTCTGGTTGGGTAACTTGGGTTAATCTGACCATTCATCTGGCCTACAAAATGGGAACCCCTGTAAGCCCTGTCTTCTACACGAGGTTGTCAGGAGGATTTTAAGTTGAGTTAGTACAGGTAAAATCATTTCATAAACTGTCGACATGAGGTCAACATTCCAGCTGTTATCATCATTAAAATTATTCAGTGAGTAACCGTGCTGCAGTCGTCTGAAAGGAATAAAGCGCTTTCCAGAGGAACCTGAGGATCTAACTACTAATTCAACGTCCACCTGAGGGAAGGCCCCACATGCCCCACCACTGCTGAGTTCTTTAGGGTGCTGGATCGCAGCAGCCTTATTCTGTCAACAAGCCTGTCCCAGTGCATGGGAACCCCTAGCCAGAGAATGCCAAGGTTTTGCCCTGACTGCACTGTGGTAAGAGATCCTGGGGAGGTCATTGTCGGGGTGGGGGTAGCAGTGGGGTTGGTGTTGAGAAGGCCTCACAGTTTTAGGCTCCAGAACGTCACTGCAGGAGGAATCCCGTGTGCAGTGGTGCCCAACCCCTCCACTTTACAGATGGAGAAACTGAGGTTCAGAGAGGCCTGTGGCTGGCTCAAGACTCCGCCAGGCCTCTGTTAGCAGACTGGGTGGACCCAGTGAGGTCCATGGGGCACCACCCCACAGCCGAGGGCCGTCTCAGCCCAGCTGCAGTGCCAGAGCATGGGCTCAGGGGAGACAGGGCTGTTGGCTCAGCAGCTGAACTGCCTCTTACCCCAGACGTCCCGTCTTGGTCTGCAGAGGAAAAGCGGCTCTTGGCCTCCCAGGGGAGCAGAAGGCAAACACACTTGGTTCACAAGAGCCCCTGAGAAGTGATGAGAACCTAGCTGACCACACCTCCCTGGGCTCTGCCTGACCCGCCGTCGCTGCCTGGACTCCTGAGCCACCCAACCCGGTGCAGAAAAGCAGGTCTCATGCCCTCCAGGCAGAGCCAGGGGCCCACAGACAAGAGGTCCTCAAAAAGGTCAGGTTTCTTTCTGACAAAAACAAACGCCAGCAGGCTCTTGAGCCCTGTGGGGACGGGACAGGGAACAGGATCCTGTAGTGTCTTTGGAGGGAAGGGAAGCCGGAACGGCATTTCTCTCTGGAGTGGGGACATTTGTTCCCAGGACCGTTGGATTTAATTCAGCAACTCCTTGTTTACGGGCCACGATGTGTCCAGCTTCGAGCCGGGCGCCGCGGGCGAGGGAGACAGAATATGTCTAAGACTTGGCGCCCGCTTCCGAGGAGCTCACTGGGGTTTAAGACTCTCACGTGGGAGTCAGGAGAGACACAAGGCAGGCAAAGAGAAAATGCTTTGGAAGGAATGAAAAACCAGTGTGGTACCACGTGGTTCTGAAAGTCGCCATGGAAAGAGGCTTTTTTCAAAAAGAAAAAAGAAAGAGGCGGGGGAGGGACTTTTTTATTTATTTAAAATATTCATTTAGCTGCACTGGCGTGGGTATCTTTAGTTGTGGCCTGTGGGATCTAGTTCCCCAACCAGCGATGGACCCCGGCCCCCTGCGCTGGAGTGCTGAGCCTTAGCCGCTGGACCCCCAGGAAAGTCCAGGACGGGTCTTACCCGAGCCCGTCCATTTCAGGTAGTGAGTGAGTGAGGGAAGGGGCCTCTTAGGACAGAGAGAAGCCTGGGTTCTCAACCACAGTTTCCTCATCTGTTACATGAAGAGCTGAAATTAGACCAATGAGTCCTGCTTTGTGAGAGGGGAGGGTCCTCGGTTACCATACAGTGTCCTTAAAACCCGATGCCCGCTAAGCATTGTCTCCAGAACAAATAGATCACCTCACACAGAGCTGCTGTGCTGTTTTCCAAGCACACAGAGATGCTGCTGTAATTTTAAGATGTATTAAAAGGATTATTGAATGGCCTGTAGCTTTCTCTCAGCACGCAGCTGACACTCAAAGACATTAAAAGTACAATTACAACTACCTGGAGGAATCCAAAAGAGTGTTTTTAAAAAAATATTTATTTCTTTGGCTGCACCAGGTCTTAGTTTGGCATGTAGGCTCTTTAGTTGTGGCAGGTGGGATCTAGTTCTCTTGACCAGGGATTGAACCCGGCACCCCTGCGTTGGGAGCTAGACCCCCAGGAAAGTCCCCAGAAGAGTTTCTGAAGTGTTCAAGAGGTACAGGCTGGAAGAGTTTGGCTCCTGCAGGATGAGATGAAGGGTGTGCGCAGCCTCTCCTGGACTGGTTCCTAGTCCAGCCTGACAACCGAGCCCCTCCCCTCCTGGCCTCGGTCTCCCTGTACAGGGAACAGAGACTGGACCAGGTGGTGTGTGGCAGTGAGGACAGGATGGAAGGAGGGGGACAGGCGAGGGGAGGAGGACAGTTTCTGCAAGAAAACCCGGGAAGCCTCAGGATGCTGCGCATGCGACGGTCTTTTTAAAAAGGCGACCTGTCACTTCCCCACATTTGTCATTGTTTCCCACTGCACATGTCCGCAGCACGTGGGAAGTGGGAGGGGTTGGAATGTCCTATGAATTCCCCCGACGCCCGGTTTCCCACCTTTATCCTCTAGAAAAATGCCTTGTGTTGTTTTGTTTAACTTTTCAGGAGGTCACAGGCCCATTAAGAATCTGATAAAGGTTACAGACCCTTGTTCCAGAGAGTATGCAGCCGCACCTAGCCGTGCAGGGTTGATTCTCAGCATCTCAGGGGGAGCCCCCGTGGGCACCCCATCCCCCGCCACCCCACCCCGGGGTGAGGAGGTCCTGCTCTCACACGGGTTGCTTTCAATACGCTTGCATTTACCTTCTCGTTTTCCACAGATCCAAGCCCTAAAGTCCCAGAGGACTTTTATTTTATTTATTTATTTTAAAAATGTACTTGTTTATTTGTCTGGGCCTGGATTAGTTGAGGCGTGAGGGATCTCTACTTGCAGCCTGTGGCATCTTCCTTGTGGTACATGACCTCTCTTAGTTGGGGCATGAATGCTCTTGGTTGTGGCATACAGGATCTAGTTCCCTGACCAGGGATCAAACCTGGGTCCCCCTGCTTTGGAAGCACACAGTCTTAGCCACTGGACCACCAGAGACGTCCCTCAGAGGATATTAATAGGACCTCGAAATGTCCCCTTTCCCAAACTGGTTATTATAGGCTCCTTAGGTTTGGGAGACTCATCAGACCCGTGCTCCAAGATGGAGTATCGCATGTGCCGGCCTCCCCTGGAGCCGGGCTCTCTGGGCAGCTGGTGGGAGGTGAATGGAGCCAAGACAGAGGCTTGGGAACAGAATCCACCCCAGAGCCAGGAACCCCCCGACAGTGCTGTTTTTATACATTTCTATGCTTGAAACTATGGACCTGTAGCGCTGTGATCCCTGGAATAGTAAGAACGTCTTTTCTCCAGGAAGGACCCCAGCTCCCATGCCCCTTCCCACCTCCACTCCGCAGGACAGCTCCCCTTTTGCCTTCAGATCCAGGTGAAGACACTTGTTCTGCTGAGACAGCCCGCTCAGTGCTTCAAGACCCTGAATAAATGAGCCAAAATCAGGGAGGGGCTTCTTCCATCCACACAAGACATTGCTCTGAATCTGAAGGTCCAGTGGTCGCTTATGAACCTGGGCCCATGCTCAGTTGGCCCAGGAGCACCCATTGTCAGACTTAGTTTCCATCCATCATGCTCTCTGGGTTGAGGGAGGGGCAGGAGGCCTGGAGGGGCTTGGAGGAAACCAGCCGGTCCACCAGGGAGGATCTGGGCTGCTGGGCTTGGTGAGGGTGCACGATTCACACTGCACGGGGGAGGGACATTCCCCAAATGCCAGGATGTCGGACAACATTGCAAAGAATGAACTTCATTTCTATTGCGGCCCTTCCTCTCCCCCACCCTGAACTCTGGTCCCATCCTTTTCCTCTGCAGTGAGCTGTGCAAATGACGCATTGTTCTCCACAGTCTCACCCTGCTGGGCCTTCTAGGACCCTAATGGCATCATTGCCTAAACATCTTTACAGGTTGTGTAAAGCCAGGAGCACCTCGAGGGCAGATTGGCAGGGGGATCCACATACAAATTGCACCCCCTGGATTATTTTATTCTTTGATTTAGACAATTTAATTTATCCAATAAATACTTATGGAGTGCTAATCAGGTCAGGATGCTAGGATACGAGGAACACAGAGCTATACTAGGATGTGGGCAAATATAAGAACGAACGAGATTTGGGTTCTGCTTTCAGAGAACCAGCTGTCTGCTGGAGGAAATAAGATGCTTAAATAAATACAGGTTGTTGTTGTTCAGTCACTAAGTCATGTCCAACTCTTTGTGACCCCCATGGACTACAGCACACCAGGCTCCTCTGTCCTTCACTTTCTCCTAGAGTTTGCTCAGATTCATGCCCATTAAGTTGGTGATGCTGTCTAACCATCTCATCCTCTGCCACCCACTTCTCCTTTTGCCTTCAATATTTTCCAACATCGGGTTCTTTTCCAGTAAGTCGGCTCTTCACATCAGGTGGCCAAAGTATTGGTGCTTCAGCTTCAGTATCAGTCCTTCCAATGAATATTCAGGGTTGATTTCCTTTAGGATTGACTGGAGGAGGAAATGACAAACCACTCCGGTATTCTTGCCACAAGAATCTTGGCGCTACATAGCTTCTTATACCAAGTAGTCAATCAATGAATATGAAAGAAATAGATAACCTGATAGTGAATAGCTAGAGTATGAGCCAGATTTTCATTTAACATCAGAGAACCTGTCCCCTTGAATAAGGACGGGTATTTTCTTGCCTGAAGTGCTCTCTGTTCTCAGACGTACAATCCCTCTATAACTTGGCAGCTCTGGTGAGACACCCCGAGGATACTGGAGGCTGGAGACCTGGGGTGGCTGAGTCTGTTCTCAAGACAGGACGTTGTTCCCAGTGTTAGGGTTTCTTTGGGCCTGGTGAGCATTAACCTGATGTCACTACGGCTTCCGGGCCTGTTCCCAGCGGGCCTTCGTCACACAAAGTCCTAAGGCCGAGCTGGATGCTTCCGTGGTCTGGTCCGGGGGAGAGAACCAGGTGTGCAAGAAGGCAGTATGAGCTAAGGGTCAGTACAGAGCGTGTCTGGGCCCTGGCCTCCTGGACTCCTTTCCTAGTTCCGTCACCCCAGGACTAGGAACCTGTGGACAAGCCCTTCTCCGCTGCAGGCTCGGCCTGTTGGCCACAGCTTCCCAGACACTGAGTGCTCATGACATGTACAGGCTTCCTGCTCACAGCAGCCAAGGTACACCGAGGGCTACAGGGCTGCATGGAGGGATGAGGCAAGGCGCCTGCCTCCGCCGGTTTCACTCTTATTGAACAGAGAAGGTGAAACCCAAGAAAATCATGGCACAGCAGTTATGAGCGTAACAGAGTCCGGCTGCCTGGTTCACGTATGGCTGTCTCATGAACTGACACTGGGCAATCACCTAACAGTCTTACAGATCAGGAGACTAAGGTACTCAGCATCTTAGCTTCCTGATCTGTAAGACAATCACACTTAACCATATACGAGGGCTACTGCAGATCAACTAGGCCATGTGAAGTCCTTAGTACAGGGCCAGCACACATGAGAATCCCTCAATTGTTTGTTATTATTATTACCAAGTTAAATAATAACATCAGACCTGAAAACACAGGGCATGAGGAAGTTTTCCAGGCCATCCCTTTAGAGTATAAGTTTTTTTGTTTGTTTGATATGTTTTTGTTTTGGCTACACTGCATGGCCTGTGGATCTCAGCTCCCCAACCAGGGATTGAACCTGGGCCCTCGGCAGTGAGAGGGCAGAGTCCTAACCACTGGACCACCAGGGAATTCCTCAGTGTCTAATTTTCCTGATAGAAGATGGCCCTGTTCTTTCCTTTTAGAGATTGCCCCAACACATACCCAGGGCCTGGCTGTCAAATAGGGGCTCGAAAATTGGGGGAAATGTAATGAAGCCTATTTCTAATTTTCAAACGAATGGCACAGGTAATAGGGAATTTAGGGCTATGAGACTGGTGGTGTGAGCTGGGCAGGCAGGGAGGGCTTCCTGGAGGAGGTGAGATTGACATGGACTTGACAGATGTGGGTAGGATTTGGATGGACAACACAAAGCAAGGAAGACTCCACTTATAAAAGCCCAGAGGAGAAAGGGGATTCTGGAGAGGTGGGGCAGACTTGGGGGACACGGCTGTGGCCCTCTACACACACACACACGGGGTGGCAGTGGTGAGTCCAGAGCCTGGGCTCTGACTGTGGGTCCAGGCCCAGAGGTGGAGCCAGAATCTGTGGGGCAGATTTCTGGCCCAGCAACAGGAGCCCATCAGCTGCCCAAGAGACCCTGGCCAGAGCCCTGGTCAGTCGGCAAGGCCAAGTTCTGTCTGTCTGGCTCCTCTTTCACACCAGACAGCTGGCTGCTTGGCGTGAGAAGCAGCTGTCACCAGGGCAGGGGTGCAGACCCCACATCATAGCCAGGCGTGACCTGTCCACAATTCGCTCTGACCCCGGGCTAAGCTGGTGTCCTGTTCAGGGTGGAGAAGTGACCTTGGGCCCGAGCCTCTGACTGGCCTCTGTGTCACAGCCCTTTCCCCAGGGGGCAGGTGGGGAGCGGGTTTTCCCTTTCTGCATGTGCTCTGAGCATCTCTCTGAGGGGTCTGTTTACTGACCCCTCAGAGGTTTACTGAGGTTTACTGTTTACTGAGGGGTCAGTTTACTGATGAGGAAAGAGAACACATCATCACGGTGACGCTCATGTTCTGCAGACCAGGCCTGTCCTATACACTGTCGTCATCGCAATGTCCCTATGAGGCCAGTGCTGCTGGGGAGGAGTTCACACAGCTAGGAAGCAGGTCACACAGCTGGTAAGGAAGTCACACAACTAGTGAGCAGGTACACAACTGGTAAACAGGTCACACAGCTAGTAAGCAGGTCACACAAGTAGCAAGATAGGGTTTGAACCCAGGCCGTCCGGCTCTGCTGGCCACTGTGCCACCCGGATGAAGGCAGCACAGGTCTGCACAGGGAGCAGCAGCCCGTCTCCCTGGTCCATCCACAAACAAGCTGAGACCCACTGACCATCCAGGTGATGGAAACGAGACCCCAGTCCCTGGCGCCCTGCGGGCCCCTCGATCACCGCTCAGGGAAACTGAACCAGACCAAATCCTCCCAGGCCCCTTCCTGGAGATGGAGCACCTGCCTGTGAGGCTTTAACACCTGAAAGGAGAGTTTTGGAAGGAAAGTGACTCTCCAGTCATAATTATAACCAGACTGGCCCGCTGCCCTCCACAAGCAGGAAAGCTGGTTCTAAACATAGTGGGGCGCTGACCCTCCCCTTTGTAGGTGCCCTCACTTGGGGTGGGGGGCGGCTGTGTGCCTGGGCCTCGGGCCCTCTCGCCTGAGACCCCAGCTCAGCCTCTCCCCTCCTGGGCAGGCGGCTGCCGAGCCACCCACCCCCATGAGGGTGGGAGGAGGGGGTCGACCTCATGCCTTAGGCTCTGGACGGGTAAGAGCTGCTGCTTAAGTAGGTGCCCAGATCCAGGGTGCATCTGAAAACAGGGATGCCTTCAACCGTTGAGCGAGGAAGGAGTTAAGCCTGGGATCTGGAGGAGGAGGGGAGGCAAATGTGGGTCTGGTGGGGAGGAAGCATAGCTCCTGTCCCAGGCTTGGGGCCCGGGGCTTTCAGCTCTGTTTCTTTTTTTTTTTTTCAGCTCTGTTTCTATTTCTAACCCAGCGCCAGGCCCTTGAGCACCGCTTGCTGTACTCAGCCTAGCAATTTGGCGACGGCCACAGGTATCTATATAACAGAACAGGATGCTCTCAGGACAGAAGTTCTGGAAGAAACCCCAAACGGAAGGCCGGCCCCCACGCCCCCGCTGGGCAGTCTCTAATGACCCCTGGGGAATATTCTGGACATGCGTGGGCATCTGCAAATTTACTCACCTGACAGTCGCCTCTGCCTCCTGACCCCGGGAGCAGAAGTGGGAAATATAGACTCCTCATGTTGTGTGTGATGCTTTTTAATCATTCTGATTCCATCTTCAGTTAAGGGGGAAAGGTGGTGAAAAAAATAACACCAAAGCACAAAGGTTTCTAGGACATTTTGACTGAAACTCCTGGAAGGCTGGAATTCAGTATGAATAGGGTAGAACCCCAGATTTCTGCAATACTCCTTAGGGGACTGAGCTTACTCTATGCCCTTTAAAATTAGAGGAGATTTTTCACCACTTCAGAATTATAGCAGAAAGGCTTGCAGATTTGAAGATAACATAACTGCATTGTGGGTTATATTTTGGGAATATATGGGAAGCCCAAAATATTTGGTAAGGATGCTCAAGTTAGGGGAGTTCAGCTGAAATAGCAATTTGTGGGTGAAATATTAGCCAGGAAATTGGCTGCAGAATCACCCACTGATTGAAGGAAGATTGGGGGTGGATGAAGTTTGTACCAGGCTCAGGACATGGAAAAGGATTCAGTAAAGCTAGGAGTTGAGTGTGCTCAGGGTTTAAAGTCCTAACCAGCCCCAGGGTGTCTGAAGCATGACCAGTAAGTAGAGTCAGAGATTCCATTCAGCAGAAGCAGACAGGAAAACAAATCTCTTTTCTTTGTTTGTCCTGGTTGAAAACCAAACACGGTAGCCATGTAAAGAGATGCCAGAGCCGGGAGTGTCCAGGCAGGGAGGGGAGGGTAAAAACGCAGCCAGCCTCTGACCACGGGGGATGCCAGCCTAATGGCCCTCCCCATGCCATCATCCGGCTCTGCGCTCTGGAATGGTCACCAGTGTCCCTGTATCTCCCTGATTCTAGCCCACAGGACACTTCCTGCTTAGCCTATCTTCCTGTGATCCCCCAGAATGTCATCTGGCAAGACTCAGCCTCCCTGTCTGGGACTGAGCGGCTTGAACCCCTAGAGTGTGTCCCAGGTAGTTCTCAGCTGTTGTGGGAAAGCATTGGATGAAGAGGAAGCTCCAGGTCCCGTTGAGGCTCAGCGTCTCGTGAAGGGAGCTGGGAGGAGGTGGGGGGAGGGACAAGTGGGGAGAAGGTTCTCAAGGTCAGCTGTAGGGTCCCCCAATTTTCACCTTCTCGACACAGACAAGTTTCAGCTGACCCACTAATAGCTTTAGAAAACTTGACCTTTTATAGAAACGAAGAAACTTTGTTGTTTCTTCCTTGCTTCAGTCTGTAAAATTACAGCCCTGCCTGTAGCTTGGAAGTGCTGGGAGCACGGCACCGCGATGAGGCGATCTGGGAGGGTGCCAGCAGAACTGACGGTGGAAATTTTATGCCATTAACACAAAAGACTAGTGGGCTGGGTTGAATGTGGGCAAGGCGTCATAGGATCTTAGGTCCAGCGCGTTTCCTAACAGCAGATTTCAATAAGCGGGACTGTGTATACACCTCAGCCTGGAGTCGGACTTGGGGCAGAGATGGACTGCGTTTCTTTCCAAAGAAGCCCTATGAGAAATAAATCAGTTCCTCTTCTCCAGTAATCTCCTCCACATCCCCTTCTGGACCAACCTACCTATAAGGGGCCCCACACTCCTATTCAAAAAATTAGTCACACCTTTTAAGAACTTTTAAGGGTGACCTGCTGTCTACATAAATCAAGTGCACATTCCTTTGTCTGGTTATTTAAAGTCCTACATAACTTAGCGTACCGCACCCCCTAGCCACCCACTCGAGTTCTCTCCTACACACCTGCCCATCTAGTCCAGCTGCCCTTCTCACGTCTCCAGAGGGCTCACTCCTTCCTGCCTTTGCAATACCCAGTATCCTTCACTTTCAACTTCGAATCTTTTTTTTTCAAATAACTTTTTATTTGTATACGGCTTTAAAGGCTACTTTCCATTTACACTGATTACAAAGTGTTGGCTATATTCCCCACGTTGTACAATACACCCTCGAACCTCCTGCACACCCAGTCGCTTGTGCCGACCACTCCCCCAGCCTATGTTGTCCCTCCTCCACGCTGGTAACCATTAGGTTTTTCTCTGTATCTGTGAGTCTGCTTCTTTGGTTATACTGACCACTTTTCAACTCCCAATTTTTTTTAATTTTACTTATTCATTTATTTCTGGCTGTGCTAGGTCTTTGTTGCTGTGAGGGCTCTTCTCCAGTTGCAGGGAGTCGGGGCTGGTCTCTAGCTGCAGTGCATGGGCTTCCCACTGCCATGGCTTCTCTTGTTGAGGAGCTCGGGCTCCAGGGCACATGGGCTTCAGGACTTGCAGCTCCTGGGCTCTAGAGCACAGGCTCAATAGTTGTGACACACAGGCTTTGTTGCTTCGTGGCATCCTCCCAACCCAGGGACTGAACCCATGTCTCCTGCATTGGCAGGCACATTCTTTACCACTGAGCCACCAGGGAAGCCCTTTACCCTGAATCTTAATTTACTTTTCCCCTCTACCAATCCCCTGAAGACCCCACCTTTGGAGATTTTCCCAACTATTTCCATTTTAATCTCTCCCATCTCCAAGTACTCTTCAAGACACACACACACACACACACACACACACACACACACACACACAGTGCGTCTCCAACTGCACTGTATGCTACCGCGAGTATGGGTTTAATGTTACAGCGCTCCACACAAAGTAAATAACTGCTGGTTCGTTGTCATCCTCCTACTTCTGTGAGTTAAAGGCTAAACACACATACAACACCAGTCTCGTCCCCTTTGTGTGGAATTTCAAAACAACATAACTCGAAGCATATTTGGGTCCTCTAAGTTTGGTAACAGGGAAAAAAAATGTAGAGAATGTTTGTGCCCAAGATAGTAAGTGGATGGATTCAGATAGAATAAACAGCTTGCTCAACACTGACAATTTGGATGCTTATCGGAAAATTGGGCACCTTGAGAATGTTGTACTCATGCTGGCATTCAAATCCAGGGCCCCCTAACATTAAATTCCTTTGAGGTTAAGACTGTTCCTCCTCATTCTCCTCTTTGAGGGAGTGGATACAAGTATTAGAAGGAGATTGGAAGAAACTATATATGTCTTAAAATGGAACAGACCAAGCATATAGACCAATGGAGTAGAGAGTCAGAAATAATTTATTTTTGACAAAGGTGCTGAGACCATTCAATGGGGAGAGGGCAGTATTTTCAGCAAACTGGAAAAAGTGGATATGCTTATATGTAAAAGAATGAAACTGGACACTTTCCTTATACCACACACAAAAATTAACTCTGAATGGATCAAAGACCTAAACTTAAGAGCTAAAACTATAGAACTCTTAGAAGAAAACACAGAAGGAAATCTTTGTGACATTGGATGTGGCAATACTTTCCAAGATATGATACCAAAAACACAAACAAATAGGTAATAAAGAAAATAGATAATTTCAACTCCATCAAAATTAAGAACTTTTATGCACTAAAGGACAAACAAAAACAAACAACCTGATTCAAAACTGGACAAATGACTTGAATAGGCATTTCTCCAAAAAAGATACACAAATGGTCAATAAGCACATAAAAAGACATTCAAAATTATTAGGCATTAGGGAACTGCAGATCAAAATGGCAAAAAGATACCACCTCTTACCCAGTAGGATGACTATTATAAAAAATAAATACAAAAAAGAGCAAGGATGTGGCTGCTGCTGCTGCTGCTGCTGCTAAGTCGCTTCAGTCATGTCTGACTCTGTGTGACCCCATAGACGGAAGCCCGCCAGGCTCCCCTGTCCCTGGGATTCTCCAGGCAAGAGCACTGGAGTGGGTTGCCATTGCCTTCTCCGGCAAGGATGTGGAGAAATCATGAAATCTCAAGCCTCAGGAGAATCACAAGCTGGTGAGAATATAAAATGATGCAGTTGCTGTGGGTAACAGTCAGGCAGTCCCTCCAGAAGAGAAACAGAGCCACATATAATCCAGCAATTCCTCTCCCAGGTGGAATTTCAATCCTAACCCCAAAGGATTCAAAGCAGGGACTCAACAGATACTTGTGTCCCAGTGATCATAGCCACAGTGTTCATAACAGCCAGAAGTTGGAGGCTACCCAAGGTGTCTGTCAACAGATGAATGGACAAACAAAACGTGGTCCAGACATACAATGGAATATTACTCAGCCTTAAAAAGGAAGGGAATTCTGACTCATGCTGCAACATTGAAAACATTATGCTAAGTGAAATGTCAGTCACAAAAGGACAAATATTGTATGATTCTACTTATGTGAGGGACCCTAGGAAAGGTAAAGTCACAGAGACAGAAAGTAGAATGACAGTTGCCAGGAGCTGGGAGTTAGTGTTGAATGGGTATGGAATTTCTGTTTGAGATGATGAAAGCATTCTGGAAACACAGTGGTGATGGCTGTGCCCTGTTATGAATGTATTTAATGCCACTGAATTGACACATCAGCATGGTTAAAATGGTAAATTTTGTGGTACAGATGTTTAAACCACCACTATTTTAAGAAAAAGAATATAAATTCTATCATGAGGAAACCATCAGACAAATCCAAACCGTGGGTCATTCACCAGAGTGACTGACCTATACTCTTCAAAAATGTCAAGATGATGAAAGGGAAACAAAAGGGAACTGGGTCCTGTTACAGATGGGAGGAGTTGTAAGAGACAGGACACCCAAATGCAATGACTAATCCTTCATTATATATATATATATATATATATTTTTTTTTTTTTATATGTGGCTGCGCCTGATCTTTGTTGCAGCATGTGGGATCTATTAATAAGTTACCTGACCAGGGATCCAACCTAGGCCAGCTACATTGGGAGCCCAGAGTTGGAGCCACTGGACTACCAGGGAAGCCCTTCCTTGATTACATTTTAATTTACAAATAGAGGTCATTGTGTGGACAATTAGGAAAGATGAATATGAGCTTTATATCAATGTTGAATTTCTTTAGAAGGAATGTGACACCGGGGCTGTGTAGGAGAATATTTATGAAAGCTGATCTACATCAAGTGTTTAGGGATGGTATCTGCAGCTTACTTCCAACTGAGGGAGGAAATGTATATCTACGGAAGGAGATAAAATACTTATGACAGCGTTGATGAATGTAGGTGAAGAGTTTAATGATATTATTGTACAAGTCTTTCCACTTTCCTGTACTGGAAAATTAAAAGTTAGAGGAAAAAGTGGGACAGTCATTCAGATGAGGGGGAAACGCTGACTCTCTGTGACCCCGAGAACAGAATGTGGATCTGTTTGCCACATCGGGCCATCCTGTCTTACTGACCTCACTCCCTGGAGGAACTGCCGTGGACTCTTTCTTTCTTTTTAATATTCATCTATCTATTTGGCTGTGCCACATCTTCGTTGTAGCATGCAGATCTGGTTCCCTGCCCAGGGATCAAACCCCAGCCTCCTGCATTAGGAGCTCGGAGTCTTAGCCACAGGACCACCAGGGAAGTCCCAGGACGTGGATTCTTTAGGAAGTGAGAATAGAGCTCCCGTCAAAAGCGACTGGCTAGAGGCCCTCCACTCCACCAGGGTGGCTTCTCTGCTCCCCTCAGCAGTCTGTCCACGCCACCCACTTTGATCGCTTGTGGATCTACTGTGTTGTGCTTCTCTGCACATTGAAGTTTTAAGCCCTTATGGCATGACCACCTCTCTCTTTTCCTATAACCCTCCCTCCCCCAACACCCCAAACCCCAGGCTCTGTACAGACCTAAATCCATAGTAAGTGCCTAATAAATATTTCTCTGTTCATAGACTATTGACTTTGTCAACACAGAGGCATGTGTGGAAGCGTAAGTGGTCAAGGCTGAGGTTAAAAGATTTACCGCCACTAAGGTATTAAAAGGCCGCTGGGTAGGGCCTTGCAGAAGGAATGTCAAGTGTAGGCTTTAACACCCCCTAATTCTCTGAGGCAGCCAAGTGTGACTGATTTAGGTAGTGACTTGAGCTCAGGGGTGGGGTAAAAGAAATACAACCTTGGCAAAAGCTTCCGAGTACCTACACACAGAATATCCCCAGCCCGGCCTATGGGGCAGCTATTCTCACGACCCTGGAAGCAAGGCCAGATGGAGGACAGAGGGCCTCTCGTTCTGGCTCCTGGAAGAGACTTGCTGTGCCTGGAGGGGTCTGCACCCCCTGGGATTCAAGCAGAGCAGCACGGGCCCCCAGCAGAAGGTGGAGGGGAGGACAGCCCCCGGAAGCACATCGGCAGCAAAGGGCTGCCCACGCCTGCGAGCTGCAGGAGCCACCAGGCCTGCTGCATTCCACCTCCAGCTGGGACACCAGTGCTGCTGTGTTGCAGCTTGTAAGGGAGTGCAGGCGTGTCCTTCCTGCCCTGAGTAATCTTTCAGTGAGGCTGGAAGAACTAATGGGTAAATTTCCTCTCTGTCCCTCCCAGCCAAGGCTTCCAGGAGGCAGGCCCTCAGCTGCATCATTACAATCTATTGTAATTCCTATTAAATCACTAGCATGGACACTTAAATTTTAAATTCAGTTGAATATTTTATCACATGCCTTCTTGTATTGGTCTCTGATTATTTCACCCAAGTCCTGGGTTCCCCCCAAAATCACAAGCTTCTTGGGGAACATGCTCTGTGTGACTTTGCCACCTATGCTTCCTCTCACATCCCGTATGGACACAGTAAATATTAGGTGCCCAATAAATATATGAGAATGGATAAATAATCTATTGTATATCCATACTGTGTAATACTGTGCAGCACTTAAAAAGAATGAGATTAAAAAAATGAGATAGTCCTACACATTCTGATATGGAAAGATTTCCAATTCATATTATTATGTCAGAAGTAAAAAGAAAAGCAATCAGGCATTGTATGAAACCCTTTATGGGGGCTCCCCTGGTGGTTGGTCCAGTGGTTGAGAATCTGCCTTGCAGTACAGGGGACATGGGTTCAATCCCTGGTCCGGGAGGATCCCACATGCTGAGGGGCAACTAAACCTCTGCATCACCATGACCAAGCCTAAGCACTTGCAACTGCTGAAGCCTGTGTGTTCTAGAGCCTGTGCTCTGCAACAGGAGAAGCCACCGTAAGAAGCCCCTGCCCCACAACTAGAGTAGCCCCCCGCTTGCCACAACTAGAGAGAAGCCTTTGCACAACCACAAAAACCCAGTGCAGCCAAAAATAAAAATAAATTAAAAAGAAAAAAGAAACACTTTATATATTATAGAAAGGACTAACAGAAGAAACAAGGGCTGGTCCAAATATCTGTTTATTTCCTTTCTCACATACACCCCCAGTCACAGACATTGTTGTAACTAGTGTAGAACGCAGTTATTTCCTGGATTTTCCTTTTCAAAAGAAATGGTTGTTAAATGATATGTGTAAGGTCGTTAGTGGAGGACTTGTCACAATAATGGTCACACTCATAGAGCACTTACATGGGGCAGGCATTTCTTAGTGCTTCACCAGAATTCATTCATTTCACCCCCATAACAATCCTATAAGAAACTGAGGCACAGAGAGGTTAAATAGTTTGCCTTAGGTTAGACAGCACAGCAAGGAAATGGAAGACCCAGGATTCAAGTCCAAGCCATCCAGAGCCAGAGCCTGCTTTCTTGACCACTGTGCTGAACGTGTTAAAACGTGTGCCCCTTCCGCACCCTTTCCCTTCCTTCTCCTTCGTACACTCAGTGATGGTACTCAGAACACTGTGTGACAATTAACTGCAAAGAAGAATCCTGTTTCCCACCCTAACCTGTGGCTTCATCTGTGGATTTGAAGGTGTGAGGTTCCTATAAGGGGTTCCTGGTACCTTCTGGAAATTGTTTGTGGGTGGTTACTGAGAGAGCATGACCATCTACCACAACTGTGTTTGTTGTTTAGTTGCTAAGTCGCGTCCGACTCTTTGTGACCCCATGGATCCCACCAGGCTCCTCTATCCATGGGATTTCCCAGGCAAGAATACTGGAGTGGGTTGCTGTTTCCTTCTCCAGGGGATATTCCCGACCCAGGAAACAAACCCGTGTCTCTTATGTCTCCAACGTTGGCAGGCGGATTCATCACTAGTGCTATCTGGGAAGCATGATTGTGTTTGCGTGTGTGGTGTACACAGATTCTCTAGCAAGTGCCTCCTGAGGACGACTTTAGCCCCAGCAGTGGATTCTCAAGGGGCTTCCCTGGTGGCTCAAACAGTAAAGAATCTGCCTGCAATGAAGAGACCCAGGGTTCTATGAAGTAGAATCTTGGCTTAGCAGGCAAGGCTGATGATTATGGGCATAATGAACCCTACCCGATGGAAGGGGAGGGTAGACTGGACAACTTTTTGAGGAGGGTAGATAGGTAGGTGGATGGTTCTGGGCTCCTCCAAGCCCCAACACATGACAACCAACACCCCCTGCAAGTGAATCAGGGGGCTTTGCACCAGGCCCAGGCCCCCGGGAGACTGCATTTTGTGCTGTTTCACATTAAACTCACATGCCTCAAATTTGCCAGATCTATCATCACAACAACATGTAGCCCCAGCTCACACATGGAATGTTTGCTCTCTGGCAGCCAAATGCATTGGAACAGGCAGGGGTGATCTCATAAGGCAGGGAAGCTGAGCAGTCAGTCAGATGATTCACACATTATTGAGATGGAGGAGGCGAGCATCATTTAATGAAAATATCTGGGTGCTGCAGAATCAGGAGTCTCCAGATGTGTGGCAGCTTAGGAACCATCTTATCTAAAGTCCTTTTACAAACGTGGAAACTGAAGCTTTACAAAAGGGTAGGGATTAGCTTCCCACCTGAGAAAAGTTAAAAGTTTTTTTTTTTTTTTAATACAATACTGGAGCCCCAGCACTATGGGCTCAGACCTCCCCCTCTCTGGCTCCAGGGCCTTCAACTACAGCCATCAATTCACCTCAGGTGCCTGATAACTTTTTTGTTCCTCCTTGTCTTTTAACGGTATTTTTACCTGTTGAATACCCTGTTCATATCATTTTACTTCCATGTAGAAGGAGAATCACCCCCCCGCCCCACCCTCTCTGTAGCTCTGAAGTTGCTGATGCCCCCACCCATCCCTGCTGGATGGACGGCTGGAGCTTGGACAAGAGATAAGAAGGGATATGCATAAGTTGTTTGCATCCCCTTTGTCTAGCTTCTCTCTTATGTATTTATGTTTACAAGGTGGAATTACTTGGCGATTTGCTTGTACTATTTTTAAATAGTAAAGACCAGCCATGGCCTTACAGATGTCCCATCAAAACACAAAAACCCTGTCTTCCAGGTGTACAATGTATCTGACTTTTAAAGCTGCCACTTTCTCACACTATTCTGCCCTACCCCTGGGAAGAGGTTTCTCCAGGGGAATGTGAGATGTGTCTACTACAAGGGGACAAGTAGGAGAGGACCTAGGACCCGGCTGTCTTTCTCAGGCACTCTGAGCACTGGAAGCAGATTGTGCCCAAGCCTCGCGTTCTCCTTCTCTGGGTTCCCGACCTTTATGCCTGATTTGCAGATGAGCTTCAGTGGCAGAGGCCTTAGACACATGCGGGGCCTTACCTTTCTCTGCTGGGTCAGGGGGCAGGAAGGGGCATGAGGATGCGGGGAGGAACGTGCCTTAAACCAGGATGCTCCTCACAGAAGCCAGGAAAGAATTCCAGATCACTCGTTTTGATTAGATCCCTGCGCTGAAGAAAACAGGCTCCAGGGGAAATCTTTTCCAACAATTCCTTAGAGCTAGTTTATTTCCTAGCCTGCCCACCCCACCCCACCCCTGCAAATGTCTCTGAAGACAGTGTGACTCAAGGGTAGAATCTGGCAGACCACAACCATTCTTCAGCAGGGTCCTGGCTTGGCCTTACCCAGAGGCAGAGCAGTGCAGGGGAAAAATGCACAGTGCTGCAGCCAGCCAGCCAAGGAGGTGAACCCCAGCTGAACCACTTCCGAGCTGTGACATTCAGCAAATTAAGTTCTCTGAACTGCATGTTTTCTCACCTGTAATAGGGGGAGGGGGAATGGGTAAGGATATCCGCACCGTTGCCCTAAAAAATCAGGCCAAAAAAAAACAAAAAAAAGACGCAAACAAGACGCAAATGGTCTGTTTGACATAAAGCAAGTTCTCTGAAAGCGGCGTCTGTGGTCACTGGTGAGCTAAGGGAAGCGCAGGGAAACTCAGCAGGAAGCCCAGGCCGCGGGGCGGAGAAGGAACCGAAATAGCCCCGGCGGTTCCACGGTCAGCGCGTCCGCCCGCCCCAAGTGAAGGGGTCCTCTACCATCAGGCTGGAGCCGCCGAGTGGGGAGGGGGTGTTTTGCTCCAGAAAAGGGTGAGGATTGGCCTCGGCCTTCAGCAGGGGAAGGAAGCGATAAAGCCACGTAACAAAAGCTCAAGGCCAAACCCACCGCCCGCCCAGCGCCGCATCGCGGCTTCCTCCCGAAGCCGCACCGAGTCAGCTGACTTCGCGGTCGTGCTGCTGGGCCCGCAGAGTGGTCCTGCGGCCTCCTCTCAGCCAATCGGCGGCGGCCCGGCCCCTTGCAGCCAATCGGCGACGTCCCGGCCTCCTCTCAGCCAATCGGCGGCGGCCCTGCCTCCTCTCAGCCAATCGGCGGCGGCTCTACTCCTCTCAGCCAATCTGGCCCTGCGCGCTGGCCTCTCGTGGCGCGTGGGGCGGGAAAGGCCCTCTGTAGTGCACTGCGTGTAAAGCAAGTGGTGTAACGAATATTCCTCTTTTCACGGGGCCTCTGCGAGCGTCCGCACTGGGCCGTGTCTGCTCTGGAGCCCTCAGAGCATCCGTCAGGGACTGTCAGGCACGGGAAACAGCGCCCATTCTCCTCTCTCCAGAACCAGCCAGTTACCCGAGACCCTCGCTGGCCCCCGCTGACCACCCCGCATCTTGCTTGCTGACTGGCTGTTGCAGCCTCTCAGCCCCGCAGTCTGGACTGGGGCAGGGGTGGGATGGTCTTTGCAAGTACACGTCGGAAGAAATGTACTTGCAAAGAAATTTACATCCAGCCCGAGCGGGCCCAGATGCTGCTACTCAAGAGCCGAACTCTGCTACTTAAGACAGACTTGCCTCTGTCTTGCTGTGTGGCCTGGGAGGGGACCTCCCACTTTATCCCTACAGGTATCCTGTAGGGGCGGATCATTGTTTTCATCCTGCAGTTGAGGAACCCCAGGTGCCCAGAACAACAGTTCTGCTTCTACTGAGGGTTGGTTTGCAAAGAAGCCAGAATTAATTATAAGTAACTGGGCTTCATACTGGCACACTACGTACAGGGTTCAGACTCAAGCCCTCAGGGCTCCCTTGTTTGCGTGGGGGAGGAAACTGCAAAGCCAGTGGATCTAGATCCACAATATGTCTTACCCGCTTCTGAGGTGGAGCAGTGGTAAAGAATCCACCTGCCAAGCGGGAGATGCGTCTTTGATTTCTGGGCTGGGAAGATCCCCTGGAGAAGGAAATGACAACGCACTCCAGTATTCTTGCTTGGAAAGTCCAATGGACAGAGGAATCTGACGGGCTACAGTCCATGGGGTTGGAAAAGAGCTGGACATGACTGAGCGCGTGTGCACGTACACACACACACACACACACACACACACACACACACACGATGGGGCTTTGCTCCTTGGAGCAAAGTTAAGAGTCTTTAAAGCCCCTCTCACACTGTGGGAGCAGTCAGTCCACTGTTTAAGTGCTGACCACATTGCCACTTTGGGGGAGAATCCTGGGTTACTAGCTCATCTTTCAGCTCTTAGATTAAATAGAACTTTCCTTGCCTCTCCCCCCAACCCCCACTGGCCCGCGCCTGGATCAGCTGCCTCCTCGAGCACCTTGGCAGCCCTTTTCACCCCGGCTGCTGCCCTGCTGCAGCTGCCTCTATCCTTGGGTCTCCTGCAGATGGAGGGAAGCTGCCTGAGAGCAGGAAGCACCTCTTGATGGCAGCCTCTGCGTTCACCTGGGATGAGCCAGGGAGGCCAGTGTTCCCCAGGAACTCCATTTGAGAACCACTGAACTAGAGTTTGGGAGTTAAAAATAAGTCAAACAGGGAAACTGGAGACAACTGTAAAAGCTTGACCTTTAGTAGTCATGATGATAGTGATCAACACAGTTGTCACTGAGTTTTTATCATGTAACAGGCGTTGTGGTCAGTGCTTTAGCGCAGGGCTCCACAAACTGAAATGGCATTTGAATCTCAGGGGGATCTTGTTGAGATTTCTAACATGCTTCCAGGTGATGGTTCATGAATCTCATTTTATGTATGAACTTGTCCTCTTAAAAGCCCCACGAAGTGGTTGTCACTATAATTCCTGTTTTACACACAAGGAAACTGAGAGGTTAAGTATCTGTGAACTTGGGTCAAAATAAATAAACTACAGAGCAGTGTGGGAGGGGACAATGGTGTGAGCATTTACATTTATAGAAGGAAAAACAAAAGCAGAGGAAACAGTCTTTACAAAGGCCTGGTGGGGGGTGGCCCCAGCGCTGCACAGACGGCTCCTTCAGCCCTTAGGCACCATGTGCACAATACTAGCCTGCCAATGTAGGAGCCAAAGGAGATGAGGGTTCGATCTCTGGGTCAGGAAGATCCCCTCGAGAAGGGAATGGCAACCCACTCCAGCATTCTTGCCTGGAGAAGCCCATGGACAGAGGAGCCTGGCGGGTCACAGTCCTTGGAGTCACAGAGTCAGAGGTGACCGGCATGTACATGTAGTACTTATGCACTTTCCAAATACCCCAAATATCTGAGGCCTGAAAAAATGTATTAGCACCTGTGTATGAAAACTGAGTATTTAAATTGATTTTTCAAGGTTCAAATGATTAAAAAGCCTTTCAAAAAATTTTTTTACATGAAAGCATTTGTATTTAGTGAATGGAGCCTGGTGGGCTGCCATCTATGGGGTCACACAGAGTCAGACAAGACTGAAGCGACTTAGCAGCAGCAGCAAAGATATATTTTGGGAGAAGGCGATGGCACCCCACTCTAGTACACTGGCCTGGACAATCCCATGGACAGAGGAGCCTGGTAGGCTGCAGTCCATGAGGTCACTAAGAATCAGACACGACTGAGCGACTTCACTTTCACTTTTCAGTTTCATGCATTGGAGAAGGCAATGGCACCCCACTCCAGTGTTCTTGCCTGGAGAATCCCAGGGACCGGGGAGCCTCATGGGCTGCCATCTATGGGGTCTCAAAGAGTCGGGGACACAACTGTAGCAGCATGGGTATATTTTGGTACATTTGATAAAAAACAGGATAGGGCTGCCTCCCCCTGGCCTAGGACCTACTGAGGATAGATTGGGCCCTGGCCGCACTGGGTCTGGATGAGATCTTGAGGGCAGCCGGGAACCACGGCTAGAAGCAGGACAGTGTTCTCTGTGGCTGCAGTGAGAAGAAAGGGCTGGAGGGAGGCCAGGCTGGAGGCCCGGCGGCTTGAGAGCAGATAGCCGCTTACAGCCTCCAGAAGGCAAGAGGATAAAGCCACAGCATTATACAAGCCAATTAGTCTTTGATTCCTCCAGCCCCAATCTGACTCAGCATTCTAAATTTACTTACGATTTGGGGACATGGGTTTTGCCAAACCCTTTCTCATTAAGGCCAGTGATATTCTGGTGGGGGTTGGGGTGGGATTTGAGAGCACATGTCTGGAGCAGACAGTCAGGAACGTGAACCTCAGCTCTGCTCCTGGCTGTGTGACTTTGCATAAATGATTTAACTTCTTTGAGCCTCAGATTCCTTGCTGGGTCGCTGTTATCCTGAGGGTGCAGTTATTCTGAGACCTAGTCGAGTTTTCTTTAGGAAGGAACTGAGGGTGGGCTACATAATTTCTCTTTTCATCGTCGTCTGAAGTAGAAATTATTATCCCTGTTTTGCAGATAAGGAAACGGGCTCAGAGGTGAGATACCTCAGGTCAATGCTCTTGGGGCAGTGTGTTGGAGAACCTGCAGGAGCTGGCTGTTCTGTGCGATTTCCCTTGAGTCTGTGCACTCCCTCGATTGCCCCGGCCACTCCTTCGGGCCCCATATCTCTTCCCCTTAGTCAGGCTGTGACTCGGGCCTGATGGCCAGCAGCCACAGATGAGCACTGTCCTTGGGAGCCACCAGCCTCCATCCTCCTTCTTACCAGCCTTGCCCAACCTCCCTACCACCTTACAGGTCTAGTATTCATTGCTCAGTCGTGTCCAACTCTTTTGTGACCCCATGCACTGTAGCCCTCCAGGCTCCTCTATCCACGGTGTTTCCCAGGTAAGAATACTGGAGTGGACTGCCATTCCCTTCTCCAGGGGATCTTCCCGACCCAGGGATCGAACCCACGTCTCCCACATTGCAGGCAGATTCGTTACCATCTGAGCCACCAGGGAAGCCCACTTACAGTGTCTGGATTTCCCTTATTAGAGAACTCGTCTTTTTGAGACTCAGACAGCCCTGCCCTGGACTGGGATGCTGTCCAGGGTCCCTCCCTATAAAGGGAGTAGATAAGTAGGTCACATTGGGGTGGTGGGGGAGGGTGCTGACTCCTTACAGGAGGAGGAAAAATACTGCAGGTCCCTCCTGTGGAGGATGGAAAAGGCGGCAACAGGGCTCCCCTCTGCCCTGTCTCTCCATCCCTCGGCCTCTCTTTTCCTCTGTCCCTCACAAGGATGGTCTCCTGTAGGCTGCTATTACTGTGAAATGCCTGTGGGGACAGCACAGGCAATCCTGGACTCCTGGGGTCTGGGGACACCAGTGGACACTGTATTAAACTGAAGCTTGTCCACCCTCTGCTCTCCTTCCCCACCCCACCCCCGCCTCCTCTTCAAGCTGCGTCCCCTAACTGTCAGATTCTGGGGAGGAGAAAGCTCAGCTTTCACAGAGTCCAAAGCTTCTGTTCCTTGAGCCCCATAGCCCCTGGAGGCCCATGGGACTGGGAGGGCACTGGCTGTCTGGCCAGTGATTGCCTGGAGCTGCTGCCAGAATCTGGTTCACAGAGACTGTTGTGGCAACAGAGCGATCATGGGTTTAGCAAGATCTCTGTTCCCCACTCCCAGCCCTCACCCTGTTGAAAACCGTTCACAGCAAGGGGTGTGGATGAGCATTCAATTGTGTGGATTTCTGTGAAAACCAGAGAGGCAGAGACAGGGCGTGACCCGAAGGTCCAGCGCTGCCAGCCCCGCCCTGCCCTGGCACCCCTAGGGACTGAGCCCTGTCTGAATCATAACACGGGGTGGCCACATTTCTAGGAAACTGCAGCTGAAGGAGAAAGTTCCCAGTTGTGTGAATGAGACTAGCTAGTTGTGTGCAGAGGAGGACTGAGAACCTGCGTCCGGGCAGTCTTCGGGTCCCTGGACTTGGTGCCCAGGCAAGCACGCAGAACAAAGACCGAAGCCTGACCCTGCACCTGGGGCGGGGAACTCCCCCGGTTCCTGGATGGGGGCTGTGGAAACAGGGAGTTCACCTCGGCCAGGCCCACGGGTTTTCCATTTTCCTGGCGTGGGGCCTGGCGAGCGCCCAGCTCTGAGGCTGGCTGTCCGGGACACTGCAGCCCTTCTGCAGAGACACTCCACGTTGCATGACCTCATCTGGCTGCCCTTCCTCCTCCTGTACCCAAGACCCTGGGCTTTTTTTTCCCCACCCCAAGAGAAAGCATGAGCCCCCCGCTCAGGGCAGTGTGGAGTGCCCAGGGGGAAGTCCCCACTCTTGCCTGGAGTTGCCCTCCTGGTGTGAGAGGCAGGGCTGGGTGACAGAAGAGAGACATCCGTCTTCACAGTTTCCTCATCATGCTTACTCTTCCCAGGGTAGGGTGGGCCTGCCTGACACCTCTCTCCCGGGCTGCAGTACCCCAATGGGTCTCTCATCAGAGTGGGTGTAAATCCCCCAGGTGAGTGGCAGGCAGGCAGCAGCAGTGACAGTGCAGTGGTGTCTGCCTCGAAACAAGAAGGTTAGACTCGGGGGCTGAGGCCTTTGTGCTCTCAGAAGGTTCAGAAGGAGACTGACAGCCCCCCTCCCTGGCATCCGCTCCAGCCTGGGCCCTGGGCTTGCCCCCATCCTTTCCGGACCCTGGGCGGGCTGCTCCCTGCAGGTCAGGTGTGAGTGCTTCCCCTGGGCTCATGGATCTAGGAGTACCTCGGGGAAAGGAGGCCAGCCTTGGAGCCTCTACGCCATCTCCCCACACGCCCCCCACCCCTCTGTGCCCCAACATCAATCAGCCATGTCTGTAAGCAGTGGCTCTGAAACTTCACGTCCATCAGAATCAGCAGGGAATGTACTAGGATACAGATTGCTGGGCCTCATGTCCAGGGCTTCTGATCTTGTAAATATGGAGATGTTCAGTCACTAAGTCTTGTCCCTACTCTTTGTGACCCTCTGGACTGCAGCATGCCAGGCTCCTCTGTCCTCCACTATCTCCCGGAGTTTGCTCAAACTCATGTCTGTTAAGTTGGTGATGCCATCGAACCATCTTGTCCTCTGTTGCCCTCTTCTCATGCCTTCACTCTTTCACAACATCAGGATCTTTTCCAGTCAATTCTTCGCATCAGGTGGCCAAAGTTTTGGAGCTTCAGCTTCACCATCAGTCCTTCCAATGTATATTCAGGGTTGATTTCCTTTAGGATTGACTGGTTTGATCTCCTTGCAGTCCAAGGGACTCTCAAGAGTCTTCTCCAGCACCAGAGTTCGAAGGAGCTCACCCTTCTCTATGGTCCGGCTCTCACATCCATACATGACCACTGGAAAAACCATAGCTTTGACCAGACGGTCTGGAGTGGGGACTGAGAATTTGCATTTCTAACAAGCTTCCAAGTGACTGGAGGCGGCTGCCCCAGGACCACATCTGAAAACCACCAAGCCAGAGCAGCGCAGAAAGAAAACCTGGGTTTGAGCCCTGGCCCTGCCACCCTCCTGCCCTGATGCTGTGTTTGGCCTCCCTGAGCTTTAGCTTGTTCCCCATTAAAGGCGGAGTCATGGTCGATGGGTGGGTAGGAGGATTATTTGGTTGGTGTATTTGAAGGACCCTTTCACTGTGCCTGCAGATTGAGCATGTAGTTAGTCAGCAGACACCGTATTTACTGAAGTGTTGTCTGCTGTCCATCGGATACTTGGCTCAATGTGGTGGCTGACGTGGACAGATTGTGTGCATGAGGATTCTAAGGTCCAGCTGAATATCATGTGTCTCTGGACCTCAGTTTTTTCCTCTATAAACAAGGCCTTCATTCTGTTGGATCTGCTAGGTCTGCCCTATTTCAATGCAGGTAGCCATTTTAAACTCGGCTCTGGGAGGAAGTTAGATCTTTGGAGGCATGGCCACGTTTTTCATCCTGGCCGGCCCCTCTCCAGGGCCTCCATCTGAAAGCCCAGGTGCTTCTGCAGAGCTCAGAACATCATCCGTCACCAGAGTCATTGGTTAGTGTACCCCAGAGGAGGGTGACATGGCCTTCAAGGTCCATCATGGTCTGGTTCCAGCCTACCTTTATAATCTTATTTCTCACTGTCTTTTCTCCATTCACCATGTAGTCTAGACAAACTGAGCTACTTGTCCTTCCTCAAAGATGCCCCATGATGTCCTGCCTTTGTTCACACTGTCCTCACAGCTAGAATGTTCTCTGCTGCTCAGTCCTGTTCATTCTTCCGAGTCCACCTAGTGACTGCCCCTCCAAGGATGCATCCCAGATCTTTCTGTCATCTGTCTGTCTGTCTAGCTATCACCTCTGTATCTCTCTATGTAATACAGTGATTTTTGCTTTCTTCTGTGGATGATAGCAGGATGTGTTGCTGGGGTCATCAGGCGTGAGATGTAACTCCACCAGGGTGCAGCCACCCCCACCCCCCCGTTTATGTCTGACAGTGTCCCTCTGAAGGAGCTCAGTGGCCTGCAGGCCTGTCCCTGGACCTCACATTTCTGAAGTCTGTTCTCAGCACATTCTCAGATGTGAAAAGCTAGAGTTGAGATATTAATACTACGTAAAAATTTTAAAAAGTGGGACAACCACTTCAAAGGAGAAACCAACTAACATGGATTAGTCAGCTGTTTATTTCCATGGTAGTCAGAGATGGGAAATAAATATGCATGTATGTATGTATCTGCTGTGGCTCATGTTCACAAATCTCATTTGCATGTAGGCACAGCTACTTCTCTTATTTTTCTTTTTTAACTTGCAGGGTTTTTTTCCTACTCTAAATATAATATATGGGTTAGAAGAAAATGTGTAAAGGAAATAAAAAGTAAAAATAAAAGCAAGAGAAGAAAATAAGTATTTATAAGCCAGAAGTAGCCAGTATTAACATTTTGGTATATTTCTTGTGAATAGTTTTCCTGTATGTATTTATCCTATATGATTCTTTTTTTAGGCATTTGGGATAAATGTTTATGTAGTTCTGTATAAACATTCTCTATAAATTAATTTTTTGACTTAAAATATAGTTAGCATTTTTCTATTCTTCCTTTACACTTTTTATTTTATATTGGAGTGCATGCGTATTAAGTCACTTTATTTGTTTCCGACTCTTTGCGACTCTTTGGACTGTAGCCCACCAGACTCCTCTGTCCATGGGATTCTCCAGGCAAGAATGCTGGAGTGGGTGGCCATTCCCTCCTCCAGGGGATCTTCCCAACCCAGGGACTGAACCCATGTCTCCTGCATCTCCTGCGTTCTTTATCACTTGAGTGCCACCTGAGAAGCCCCATACTGGAGAATAGCTGATTAACAATGTTGGGATAGTTTCAGGTGGACAGAAAAGGGACTTAGCCATAGATATACACGTATCCATTCCCCTCCAAACCCCTGTCACATTCAGGCTGGTATTTGTTGAAATATTCTTCCCAAACACTGAAAAAAAATTCCATGATATATAATTTTTTATATTTATTAATTTTTTAATTGAAGGATAATTGTTTTACAGAATTTTGTTGTTTTCTGTCAAACCTCAACATCCATATCTATTAACAGAAGTGTCAAAATTTATTTTGGGCTTCCCTTGTGGCTCAGCTGGTAAAGAATCTGCCCACAATGCAGGTGACCTGGATTCGATCCCTGGGTTGGAAAGATCCCCTGGAGAAGGGAAGGGCTACCCACTCCAGTATTCTGCCCTGGAGAAGTCCACAGACTGTATAGTCCATGAGGTTGCAAAGAGTTGGACACTGAGCAACTTTCACTTTGACTTTTCACTTTCAAAATTTATTTAACCATTCCTTCATTGTTGGTTACTCCATTTTTTTTTATATGAATAATATTTCAGTGAACATCCTTGCACATCTGAACATGTGTCTGGTTATTTTCTTAGGTTGATTCTAGAAGTGGGATTACTGGCTCATTTTTAAGCCTCTTGATACGTATGACCAAATTGTTTTCTGGATGTCGATTGCAAGATACTTGCCAAGCACTTTCTAGCCCTCCTGTTCATGAGTCACTTTTACCTCCACTCCCATTACATTCTGTCTCTTGCTGTACTACACTCCTTCTATACTGAGTTTGCATTTGATATGTACCAGTCTTGAGGGCTTCCCTGATAGCTAAGTTGGTAAAGAATCCGCCTGCAATGCAGGAGACCCCGGTTCGATTCCTGGGTAGGTAAGATCCACTGGAGAAGGGATAGGCTACACACTCCAGTATTCTGGCCTGGAGAATTCCATGGACTGTGTAGTCCATGGGGATCACAAGGAGTCGGACACAACTGAGCAATTTTCATGTTAGGAGACTGTCTCCTATCATCCTCCTGTCTCCTTCCATCTCCAGCACAGGTGGAAAAAAGGGGGCTGAGGACTGAATCCATTTAGGGGAATGTTCAAGCTGGAGAAGAGCTCAGTTTGGGAAGGAGAAGGGAGAGCATCTTGGTCTCCACACTCTGGGTGGGGACGCATCACTGGTTCAAAGGGAAGAAAGGGCTGGTCTTCAGCCGTTCATGCATCCAGACTCTGGGAGCTGGGGCAGATGGAAAACCAATCAAGTCCAGAGCCTGGGAGGGAGCAGTTCCTGTGATGCCTGGGTAGTGGCAGTCTGCCTTGAGGACCCGGTCACCCTTTCCCTCGCAGCTGGCCCACTGCACCCATCTCAGGCTCACGGTCCTGGCCTTGGAAAGCACCTGCATTGCTGATTGCAGACACTTAAATTCATGATTTTTAGATCAGCATTTCCCAAACTTCAGCTGTACTTTATTCAAGATTTCGGGTTTTAGTGAAAAGAAACCATCAATACGCACAGTCACACACCCCCTGATTCATATCACCCGAGCCATCACACTTCTCAACAATTAAGACGATGACTGAAACATTCAGGATGTGCCTACGTCAGTCGCAAGGTCTGCCTTAAAGCGTATCATGCCACTTGCTTTAGCCTCATCTTAAGCAGTAAAAATGTTGAAATCACAGGTTTGATGGATTAGTTAGATATTCTGTAACACACACTAAAACTATAATGAAAACCATGACAAAAGAAAATTGTCCTCCGTTGCTAATACTTTTACTACCAGCTGGTGGTAATTGGACCACATCTTTGGGAAACAACTGTTTTAACTAAACAGTTTCTTTATATTACAGTTGACTGTATGTATTCCCTTCCCTTAATCATAAGCTTTCCAAAGTCAGGTATCATGGTTTCTTTGGTGCTTTATTTGAGTGTTGAGGCTTAATAAATATTTTCCTTCCTTTGGTTTGGTTTGTTTTGGTGATGGGATATTGGTCAATAAGGGTTAATCTAGGTGCTTAACATAAGTGAAGCCTCTAAGGTCAGGATTATAAAGGGGAGAGCAATATTTATATGGTCAAGGAAGTTGCCCTGGGGCTTCCCTTGTGGTGCAGTGGTTAAGAATCCGCCTTCTAACGCAAGGGATACCGATTTGATCCCTGGTCCAGGAAGGTTCCACATGCTCAGCCCATGCGCCACAACTACTGAGCCTGCACACTCTAGCCCGTGCTCCGTAACAAGAGAAGCCCCCACAATGAGAAGCCCAAGCACTGCAACGAGAGAGTAGCCCCTGCTCCCCGAAACTCAGGAAAGCCCACGCGCAGCAACGTGCAGCCCACATCCAGCACAGCCCAAAATAAATATTAAGAAAAAAATAATAAATAAATATGAAGAAAAAGCTTCCCTGGGACTTCCCTGATGGTCCAATGGTTAAGAATCCACCTTGAATACAGGGCACTCAGGTTCAATACCTGGCTGGGGAACTGAGATCCCATATGCCACGGGGCAACTAACACCACACACCACAGCTCCTAAAGTCCACGTGCTGCAGTGAAAGATCCCACGTGCCACAACTAAGACCCGATGCAGCCAAATAAATACATGAATAAATATTTAAAAAATAAAAAGTAAATAAAATGGTAAAAAAAAAAAGTTGCCCTGGTTTAAATACTATGTCATCATAATTTGGACTGGAGGGATCAGGCTGGAAAACAGTAAGTCATTCACATTCTATCTGTCCTTTTTGGAATAAATAACACATCTACACATTTAAGAATTAGTCTTGGAGCAACATTTAGCTCATGGAGAAATTGAATCCACTATACTGACCTCATGAAATAAGAGGAATTTTCCATACCTTGAAAGCAGGGAGCTCAGTATATGGCCATTGATCAGAAGACACCAGTTGGATGGATGGATAAGGCGCTGATCTACAGTCAACAGAGCTTAACTACCCCCGGAAAACCATCCTCAGACAGAGAAAGAAATGTTTACTCAGTACATGACATGCTGTGGTCTTTATACACATCGCTCCACTAGATCCCATGTGGTAGCCGCACGGGAGGAGAGGGTGGAATCCTGCTACCAGTTGACAGAGGCCCCACCTGTCCTTAACCACTGCCTGCCACCTCAGATGACTGCAGCTTCCTAAAAGATCCAAGACTTAATGTGACCCAGAGGCCAGTCAGGAATTTGTGGAAACTAATGGATAGCCTTCTGACCAACCAAATAAACAAAGATGACCAGAGGGAAGTGTGACTAAGATTCCAGAATAAAAGAGTGTATTAAGAGAGGGAAAGAAGGGCACCCCTGTGTCAGTCACCTGCAAGAGGCGGAGACATTTGTCAGGGTCTGGCTGACCCTGCCTCCCCCGTAGCCCTATCCCCCTCTCTCCCAAGTACGGAGTCCTTAGCCTGTAATTTAGGATAGCTTAGCCCAGTTGCACATAAGAAATTCGTTCTTCAGAGACTGAAAATGAGCAGTACTGCTTCCTCAGCTACTTAGGATCCAGTGGAGGCAAGAACCAGATGAAGTACAAGAGGGCACACCCCTGGGTCAGAGATCTGGGTTGGAGCCCTGAGTCTTTTATGACCTTAGAGTTGATCCCCTCTAACTCATGGTTCATTTAACAGGTATTTTCTCCTATCCAAGTACTAACCAAACCCGACCCTGCTTAGCTTCTGAGATCAGATGGGATGGGGCGTGTTCAGAGTTGTATGGCCGTAGACTATTTAACAGGTATTTTCTGAGCACAGGCTGCGTACCCAGTACAGCCCTGGGCACTAGGGATCCAGCAGTGAATAAACAGGAGGTCCTGCTGGCCTGGACTTCACATCCTAATGAGAGTGATTAGGTTGAGTAAGCAGTGTAACTGCTTCCCTGGTGGCTTAGATGGTAAAGAATCTGCCTGCAATGCAAGGAGACCCGGGTTCAATCCCTGCGTCTAGAAGATCCCCTGGAGAAGGGAATGGCAACCACTCCAGTATTCTGCCTGGAGAATCCCATGGACAGAGGAGCCTTCCAGGCTGCAGTCCACGGGGTCGCAAAGAGTCAGATAGGACTGAGCGTCTAAACACGCACACGCGAGGACAAATCAGGGGAGGTTCCTCCTGAGAGGGAGGAGGGAAGGTTCCCCCAACACAGTGACATTTGAGCTGAGACCTGCATGTGTCAGGGAACCAGTCGAGGGCAAGAGCCTTACTGGCGGAGGGACCAGCACCCCCCAGACGGGACCACATCTGGATGGATGACAAGGAAGAAGACACAGAGACGAGATGCTACCACATCAGCGGTTTGGACACAGCTTTCCAGGCAATTCTAAGACCTCCGTGGTTTTGTCCCAGGAGTGGAGGAACCAAGGCAGAGGCCCCCCAACCTGGCCCAACATACAGTACAGCTCTGCTTCAATGTGAAGCATGTACTGGGGTGCTGCTTAAGATTTTGCTCTAAGAACAGATCCCATGATCACAAATTCCTGATCTCCAGACTCCTCCATCCTTCAGTTGTTGGACGCTGAAAAGTCCTCATCCAACCTCTATTGTCCGACTCTGCTCAGTAACAGTCAGAAAGTACAAGTCCTAGCAGCCTGACCCTCCTCGTCGGGATCCCCTCTGCCTCCTCCCGCGGCACTGGACTGGACCTGGTGACGCCCCCACGCCCATCCCCCTAGGAAGGGCCTCAGGTATCCACCTCCTCCTGATCGTGCACTGTTGGAAGAAGACACTCTGTCCCTCACCGGAGAGCTTTATCCGGAGATGGGGGAACGGCTCCAGTTTCTTCCAACCTGTGCTATGCACAGCTGGCCAGCTGCCCCCTCCCTAAACCCAAACTCCTCTCTTTCCTCTTCTCTGGAGCGGAACTGCCCGCAGCCCTCACAGAAGCTGTGGGGTTTGGGGAAAAGTGCTGGGAGGGATGTGCAATTGTCTTCTGGTAAAAGCAGCATAATTAACTTTGACTGACACGAGGAAGCGGAGCCCAAGAGGGATTCAAACAGTCCCTTTCTCACACATTTCAGAACAAGCGGAGAGTCCGGCAGGGAGATGGGGAGAAAAGGGATAAACTGGAGCGAGGGGAGAGTATCCAGTACCAGAATGTTCATCCTTGCTCCTCAGCATCCTCCTCTGCCCCCCGGCGCCTCTCCCCTCTGTCCCAGGAGGACTTACCTGAGGGTCGACGATCCCGCTTTCTGGTTCCATCCTGCTGCTCTCACCCGCCGGGCGCTGGTCAGACTGCGTGGGCTCCAGGCCCTGCCGTCTGGTCTCTGCCGTTTCCTCTGGGTGGGAGAGACCTCCCAGTGGCGGGACAGACATGCTGTCCACCCGTCTGATGTGGGATGCTGTGCTGGCCTCGGCCCCTGGGGAGTATACATGTGCATACACGTGTGTGTGTGTGTTTACGCTCCTGGCAGTGGCATGTGGCACGTTGGCAGGTGGCCTTTTGAGTCGGTGGCGACAGCACCGTTGACCCCAGTGGCTCCAATGCCCCAGAGGAGCTATCTGAGGTCACTCATCCTGCTTTTAGCAAGAGTGTTACTCCTGGCAGAGAAATCCTGTGGGTTTATCCCGGAAATTGAGAAACAGCCTGAAGACACCATCTGGCTTCCTGCTGGTGGAGCCAAATATGGTCCCCAGTCACCCAGGCCAGGGGGCCTCCAGCTTATTTCCAAGATTAAGGCTCAGGGATTTCCGCTTTCCTTAGTTTCCTCTGCCCTGAAAAGTTAAAAAAATTGTCATTTACCTAATAGGCCCGAAGCATAAGCCTTACTCTACTAAGTGTGTGAACAATACATTTGTATGGACAGTTCGGTTGTCATTTTCTCCCTTGATTAGTTAGAAAGAGAGGAGGAAGAAGTTGTACTTTTAAATTCTGTTTATGCAAGGAGTTGCATTTCCCCTGTTTTTAAAATAAAGCTACCAGGAATGAGTCTTTTTTTGGAAAGATTTTCTTCCTCTTGTTTACCTTAGAGCCAGAAACGCCTCTGGTTTGTTCCCAAAGCTGGTTTTAGACACCAGCTTGTGCGTGTGTGGGCGTGAGAGGCCCTGTGAAATGTATAACCCAGTTTAATGGTTGGGGGAGAAGGGGAGAGTCACAAGTGTACTCCCACTGCCCTCAAACACAGCAGTAAAAGGGCAATTTCTCTGCTTGCATGAAGTGATATAATGTGTTTATAAGTCCCCTTCCTGCTGGACAGGTGCTGTGAGGGAGGGTGGACTGTGGGATGAGGGCTGTATTTCCACCTAATCTAACAGACACACTTGCATTTAATTTAAATAGCAAACAGTCCAGCAGAGATAGAATACACAGTCTTGGGACTTCCTTCGTGGTCCACTAGCTAAGACTCCGCGTTCCCAATGCAAAGGGCTCAGGTTCGATCCCTGGTCAGGGACCTAGATCCCACCTGCTGCAATTGAGTCTGCCTGCCACAACTGAGACCTGGCACAACCACATAAATAACTATTTTAAAAAAGAGAATGCACAGTCTTTCCAGTTTCCACTCCCGTCCCCCACAGGAGAGGGGTGTGGTTTCTGTATGCTTGTTGGCAGAGGGGTGATGGCCTGTCCATCTCTGCTAGTTTCTACGCTGGAGCTGCTAGGCAGAGCCCGACTCTGCTCCTGGCTCCTGCTGAACAGCCTTGGTGGCTGGTGTCTGTGGCCAGAGTACCTCCTGGTCCTTCTCTCTTTGCTCTTAAGGACCCCAGGGGCTCCCTTGCTCACTCTCCCCATCTGGACTCTGGTGGTGACTGGACCACCTGAGACTTGCTATGACTCCCACGAGCTCCTCTCCGGGTAGTCTCAGATCAGTGGTCTCCTCACCCCTCTCCCCACCCGCCAAGATGGTTCCCTCTGGAAACCCTCCTACCAGACACCTGGCTCTTGGTCCTGAGTTTCTGATGAAGGCCAGGCCCATCCCCACTTCTGGTGAAGAATTTGCTTTGACAGAACTGCTCCAGGTTGGTGCGGGGGCAGTTTAGGGTGACTTCCTTCCAGACCCCAAAGTGAGAGTGAGAGACAGAGTCCACCATCTGCTGAGCCTTCCTTCCAAAATCTACAGCAACATCCACCCCCCACATCTCCACTACAATGCCACTAAGTGACCAACACTATTCTAAGCACTTTAGCACTCACGCAGTCACTCGGTTCTCATTACAGTTCTTCAGGGCAGGTGATCGGAGAAGGCAATGGCACCCTACTCCAGTACTCTTGCCTGGAAAATCCCATGGACAGAGGAGCCTGGTAGGCTGCAGTCCATGGGGTCACTAGGAGTCGGACACGACTGAACGACTTCACTTTGACTTTTCACTTTTATGCACTGGAGGAGGAAATGACAGCCCACTCCAGTGTTCTTGCCTGGAGAATCCCATGGACAGAGGAGCCTGGTGGGCTGCCGTCTATGGATCGCACAGAGTCAGACATGACTGAAGCGACTTAGCAGCAGCAGCAGCAGCAGCAGGGCAGGTGATACCACAAGCCGTTTCACATACAAGGAAACAGAAGCACAAAGAGGTTATGCTGCCCAGGGTCGAACCAAGATTTGAACCCAGGAGATCTGGATTCAGAGTCATGCTCCCACCCATGATTTCAGCTCAGAGAGGGGAAATTGGGACTCACATCTGAACACCTGCCTTCTCTTTCTCTGCTTCCCTTCTTCCCATAACCCACATAACTTTGGGTCAGAGAAGGTGGGCTTTCTCTTCTTTCTCTTTCTGTTTGATTGGGACTTGCCTTATGTGGAACACCTTGATAATAATTCAAAAAGGAAATAAAGACATTTAGACGATTCTCATTCTTGGGGGACATGGGTTCCATCCCTGGTCAGGGAACTAAATTCCATATGCCATGGGGCAACCACTGAGCCCGCATGCCACAACTAAGCCCTAATGTTGTACGTGTATTCAGTCAGTCATGTCCGACTCTTTTCGACCCCATGGACTGTAGCCCGCCAGGCTCCTCTGTCCATGGAATTTTCCAGGCAAGAATTCTGGAGTGGGTTGCCACTCCCTCCTCCCAGGGATCTTCCCCACCCAGGGACTGAAACCATATCTCCTGGGGCTCCTATATATTGGCAGGCAGATTCTTTACTACTACCCCGACCTAGAAAGACCCAATGCAGCCAAATAAATTAATATTTTTTAAAAATCCTTATTCTCAACAAAACCTGGCTATCAAAAATATAGTCTCAATGGAAAACCTTATTTTGAATGTAAGAAGCAAAATATCAATTATTACTTTTTTCCTTGCAGTTCTGTTTGTAACAACCTCAGTCATCCTTTAGACAATATGACACAACTGGCTAAATAGAGGGGAAATCAGAACAAAAAAATGCAAAAGAGAAAAGCACCTGAAGATATTTTCCCTCCAAACCCCTATTAAAAGCACATTGGTTTTAAAAGGAAACAGCTGTAATTGGCTACAATAATGGTTTCGGTTTGGCAAGATCTTCTTGGATTTGGACTTTCCCCACCTCATAAGCATCGTTTGGAAGTAAATAGCAAGCAGGATTTGGGAGATGGTTTATCTCTTCTGACTGGACCAGGGCTCAGCAAACTTTTTCTGTAAAGTGATAGAAGGGACAGAGAACAAATATTTTTTACCCTTATAGACCCTCCAGTTTCTGTTACATCTAGTACATCTGTCTCAGCTCTACTATTGCAGCCTGAAAGCAGCCATAGACAATATGTAAATGAAGAACTATTGCCATGTTCCAATAAAACTTTATTTACAAAAACAGAGAGTGGACCTGATTGGGTCCCTCGGGTTGTATTATCTGCTGACTTCTGTTTCTAAACAGAAAGAGGATCTAGAGTCTTCACTATCACAGCTAGGTCCAAGTTCCCAGACCATGTCTTTTTTTTTTTTTTTTAAGAAAAATTTATTTATTTTCTATAACCTTAAGAATATTGAAACATAACTAATTTACAGTGTTGTGTTAGCTTCAGGGGTACAGGAAAGTGATTCAGTTATACTATACGTATATCCATTCCTTTTCAGATTCTTTTCCATTATGGGTTATCACAAGATATCGAATGCATGTATTCTATTTCAGATTCTTTCCCATTATAGGTCATTACAAGGTGTTGAATATAGTTCCCTGTGCTAAACAGTAGGTCCTTATTGTTTATCTATTTTTATATAGTAGCCTGTATATATTAAATCTAAACTCCTCATTTATCTCTCCTTCCCCCCCGTCGGCCATCCCCCTTGGTTACTCTAAGTTTGTTTTTTATGCCAGACCAGGTCTTTCAAGTCTTAGTCCCACTGGAGAAGTGACAGCTGAGCCCCTACTGCAAAGATGTGAAAGTGCTAGTCCCTCAGTCATGTCTGACTCTTCCCGACCCCATGGACTGTAGCCCACCAGGCTCCTCTGTCCATGAAATTCTCCAGGCAAGAATACCAGAGTGGATAACTGTTCCCTTCTCCAGGAGATCCTCCCCACCCAGGGATTGAACCTGGATCTCCCGCATTGCAGGCAAATTTTTTTTTTTTTACCATTTGAGTCACTGGGGAAGCCCTGGAAAGATAATATGATATCAAATAAAAATACATGCCCTTGTGAGACACGCATGGCAAGTTAAGTTATAGTGAAGAGTGCTTCTGACCTTTGCTTGTAATACTGAAACTGTACCTACACGGAGGCTGTTCAGTCTGTTTCTCTTTACTGCCAGGGTGACTTCTGCAGTGGGAAGCCCATGGGACATTTTTAGGGAAACTGTCTCTTGGAAAGTGTGTATTTTTTTTTTTTTTTAATGTGCTTGAACTTATATGTAAGTAAACACTCAGAGCAACTCAGAAAGTGGTCATGGAGTAGGAGGCCCACAGTGAGACCCTAGGGCTATCTTGCCATGTAGGAAGCACAGAGAGCTATTGGGTCCTGCAGTGAGGAGACCCCTTAATGCTGAGTTGGTGAGACAAACCCTGGGTGAAAACTGGGTGACCTGGGATCGTGTGTGCTGAGTCACTGTGTGTTCTCAGGCACATCACTGAACCTCTCTGGATCTTACATTCTCCTTCGTGAAAAGTAATGCTGTCACAAAAGAGGATTCCTAACATCTCTAAGGCAACGGCGACCCACTCCAGTACTCTTGCCTGGAAAATCCCATGGACAGAGGAGCCTGGTGGGCTGCAGTCCATGGGGTCACTGAGAGTCAGGCATGACTGAGCGATTTCACTTTCACTTTTCACTTTCATGCATTGGAGAAGGAAATGGCAACCCACTCCAGTATTCTTGCCTGGAGAATCCCAGGGACAGAGGAGCCTAGTGGGCTGATGTCTATGGGGTCGCACAGAGTCGGACACGACTGAAGTGACTTAGCAGCAGCAGCAACATCCCTAAAGCTCTTAAATTCTGTTTCTAAAGTGTGTTTATATCGAACACTTCCTGTGTAACAGTATATGATCTCAGATCCAAGTCTGAATTTTAGTAGAAGTTAAGAATCTCTAAGGGCTTCCCCAGTGGCTCAGTGGCAAAGAATCTGCCTGCCAAATGCTGGAGATATAAGAGACCTAGTTTCAATCTCTGGGTTGGGAAGATCCCCCTGGAGAAGGAAATTGCAACCCACTCCAGTATTCTTGCCTGGAGAATCCCATGGACAGACAAACCTGGTGGGCTACAGTCCATGGGGTCACAAGGAGTTGGACACAACTGAATAATTGAGCAGGCACACACCAGTGCAGGGACTGATGAGGAGCCCAGCTGGCCAAAGGGGTCATTAAGAATGAGGTCGGGTTGCTCTGGCACCATCCAACAGAGCATTTCCACCTTCAGAGTTTGGTGAAAGCAGCCATTAGCCACATGTAGGGACTGAAATATGACTCGAAATATGAAATATACATGAAATGTGACTAGTGTGACTGAGAGTCTGAATTTTAAATTTTGTTTAATTTTAATGCACTTACATTTAAGTAGCTGGTAACTACCATATTGCACAACAGCCAGGAGCTTCTGAAGCAAAATTCACATATTCAAAGCATTACTGAGCAGTGGCCACTACTATTAAACATTCCCATCCTGGACACGCATCTCACAATGGATGTTCATTAGGTGAAGGCTGATTTGACATGAGTAGGAACCCAGGGCACGCAGGTCTCGCAGGAATGCCCCAGGAGGCCTGGGGATGCTCTTGGTTGTGGTCAGTAAAATTCCCCTTTGTTCTTTTGCATTCAGAGTATGGGGATTTTAACTGTGACTCAGAGCTCCGTGAATGATTAATACCTGGTTCTCCTTGCACTGGCACAAAACACCTCTCACCTCTGTGATGAAAAGGCTCCTGGCACTCTTTTGGTGGCTCAGGGGTGAGAATAGCTCATCTCTTCTTAGTCATAGGAGAGAGAGACTTCAGACTCTTCAGAGCAAGGGGATCTTTTCTTAAATGAAACCTTATAGAGACATTACTGTCAAGCAGCTTAAAGGGAAGCTGGTGGGACCCTAGGATCACATCACTCCTGTCCCTGCTGACCCACCGTCTGTTTCTCAAGTTATCCCTAAGGTGCCTCCTGGGAACCACTCGAATTCCAGGCGGGTAGCGTGGTTTATATGCCTCTAAGCACCTCTGGGTATGTTGGGGCTGTGTAATCACAAGTCACACAGGATCACGTGGGGTTTTTCAAGTCTTGAAATGACACAATAGGACAAAAAAAGAGAGAGAGAGATAAGGGGAAGAAGGCGATTGTAAAAGCACAGTCAAAATTATGACTGCTTACCCCAGCAGCAGGTGGGATACTGGTCCACAGGGCCTCGTTGCTGACAGTGTCCCCAGACAGTGACATCTGCATGTTACTGTCATACCAGGACTTGGGGAGGGTGTGGGGAGGGTGAGGCCAGCAGGTGCCACAAGGGAGCAGGGGTGAGGGTGCAAGGGCTGCACACAGGGCCCCGAGACCAGCGGGAAGGGCAGGGGCGGGGGCTCAAACGGTACTACTTCGGGTTGTGAGTAGATTGGAGGTCAGAGCTCACAGACTGAGGTGGAAGTGCCAGTCCAGCCACTCCGTGTTACAGGTGGCCAGCAGCTCAGTGGGGAAGGTGGAAGCAGAGGTTCCTGGTTACCCCTCAATCACATGGATGTGAACATGTGAGTGTGCGTGGGTATATATGGGTGTGTATGTGGGGGGCACCAATATGGGGAGAGTTGCTTATGATTTCAGAGTACTCTGTACACACTTTATTTCACTTGAGCCTCCCAACGACCCAGTTGCAATTTACAGATGGAGAAATCAAAATCAGAGTGACCAACCCAGGATCACTCTACTTTCCTGATGGAGGCAGGACTCAGTTTAAGATTTCTCTTTTCCAGTTCTTTCTCTTTTCTCCGTGGTGACTACTTAACATGCACACAGACATACCAATGTGATCTATAATAGGATGTCACACGCACACACACTGTCATTATTTCTGCCTGTGCAATGTAGCTCAACGAGTTTTTGAAGACAGTATCTCACCATCACCTAAGGAGACAGACCTAGTTTTCTTTTGTTGCTTTTTTTTTTTAAACTTTTTATTTTGTAATGAGGTATAACTGATTAGCAAACAATGCCATGATGGTTTCAGATGAATAGTGAAGGGACTCAGCCATACATATACAGGTATCCATTCTCCCCCAACTCCCCTCCCATCCAGGCTGCCACATACCGTTGAGCAGAGTTCGGTGTGCTATACAGCAGGAGACAGACCTACTTTTAACTCCTGGTCCTTACTAGTTGTGTCTGTCTGTGTTTAATAGACTTTGTTTTTTAGAGCATCTTTAGGTTCACAGCATAATTGAGTGCACAGTGTGGAGAGTCCCCATAGACCTCCCCGCCCCTCGCCCACACACACACAGAGCACAGTCTACCCCATTGTCACATCCCTGCTGTTGGGGTGCATTTTTTACAAACGATGAACCTATGTCACATGTCATGATCACCAACGTCCGAGGTGTGAAATCGGGTTCCGCGTTGGTGTTGCATGTTCTGTGGGTTTTGACTACCTGTGTTTTGAACATGTTACTTTGCCTCTTTCATCTGGTAAGAAGGGGGGCCTTAGTACCTAATTTATCAAGATCATGGTGAAGATTAAACTAAGTCAGATCATGGGTGTAAAGCCAACTACCTGCCTGGATGGTGTGAGAAGGACTCCATAATGGAGCTAATGTTAATTTTCATGTGACTCTCACCAGCGTGAGCCTGGCTGTTGAGCTCCCCCGAGTCTTTCCTTTATTCTTTTGATCTCAGCCCAGAGCCTCGAGTCTGAGCCTAGAAAATTCTACCAGAGATGAGTTCTTTTTTTTTTTTTTGGAGATGAGTTCTAATGGTTCGTAAAGATTGCTAGTCTGTGGAGATAAAGGGGGCTGTTGAGAGCAGGCTTGGTTCTTGGAGGAGGAAGGGTTGGGTGAAGTAGGAATGAACTGTGAGGACCTTCAAGAGGCATTCTTGGGGCCGGGGTGGGGAAGAGCACCAAAAATTCTGATTTGGATGCTTGCCAAGAGACACAGGAGCGGAAGAGAAAGTGCAGGAGGGAAAATCAGAGCACAGGGGAGGCTGGGCTTTTGTGAGCGTGAAATAAAGAAACCATCTTGGTGGGATTTTGTTAGAGATGTTTAATACTGTGAACTGTGGGGAACACAGTGGGATTATCCCTTGTGTTCACACCCCCTGCTCCTTCATACTGCTCACCTCTGGACACCTTCGGGGTGGGGAGGGAGGTTCAGAGGAGCCTTTATATTTTCTGTGTGAAGAACCTGACTGAAAAGACTGCTCAGTGCTCTCAGTTGCTCTTTTTCATTTTTTTAAAATTATTTATTTGGCTGCACTGGTCTTGGTTGTGGCATGCGGGATCTCCATATTCACTGTGGCATGTGACATGTGGGATCTAGTTCCCTACCCAGGGCTGGAACCTGGGGCCCCTGCATTGGGAGCACAGAGTTTTAGCCACTGGACCCCCAGGGAAGCCCCTCAGTTGCTCAACCAGGTCGTACCTGCTCTTCTCACAGCATCTAGAGTGTGCACAGCCACCTCATGCACAACTCGGCTGGGAGCCCTCTGGGAGCAGAACCGTGGCATCTGCTTTCAAAGCTCTGAAAGCAGTCAGCCTGTGCGCATGCTCACAGGCCAGGGATCTGGGGCTCCCTCTGCAGAGTGTGGAGCTGGTTCCCAGACCAGGTCAGACGCCCAGAGACATTCATGCTGGAAACGCTGGGTAACTCAGACCATTGTGAGGGGAGCAGGACCAGAAGGGGTGCACTTCCCCCATCCTTGTCTTAATGTGCTCTGGTGTGAGTCATTTCCTATCTATCTGCTACCTTGGTTTCACTCATCTGCAAAATGGGGAGAACTGTTTTATAAAAGAACATGTGTTCACTTTTTTTCCCTCGGAAACAAAGTAATATATATTCAAAATGGAAAATGTAGACTCTACAGAAGAATAAGTAATGAAATAGAAATCACCTTTAAAATAACCCAAAGATAAACTGTTAAGATTTTGATGTATTCCTTTTCAGTCTTTTCCGTGTGTGTGTGTGTGTGTGTGTATGTGTGTATGTATTTTCTCAGAACCAGTGATGTAATTTGCAAGTCCCAATGTGAAAATGTGGAGCCCCTTGTTAAAACATTATTATGCATCTTAAGATGGCCGCAGCCCAGCTTTAAACCAAGTTCAGAGTGCTTGCCAGGTACCAGGCGTTGTGTGGCCCCAGTTGTATGCTCATGAATCTGGCTCTGTCTAGTCCCTCCTCAGAATAATAGCAAGATCAGTTACTGAGTGCTTTCTATCGTCAAAGTGTTTTACTTAAATCAGTTCTGATTTAATTCAACTTTCCTGAAATAAATGTAGCTCTTTCCCCACACTGCCCATGTTGCAGATAAGACAACAGGGGAGCAGAGCGTTTATGCAGCTGGTAAGCAGCAGAGACCTTCTGACTGCAGGCCCGTGCTTTCTCCAACTACAGCACACTGCTTCTCATACTAACTTATAAATTAGTAAAAAAATTTTTTTCATAAAATTGAGACTATACTATGTGTAAAACCTTGTATTCTTTCTGTTTTTATACCACCAGTACCTTTTTCCTGAGTCTGTTTTGTCTGAGTCCGTTCCGGCTGCTGTAAGAAAATACCACAGACCGGGTAGCTTATGAACAACGGAAATTTGTTGCTCTGTGTTCTGGCGGCTGCAGGTCTGAGATCAGGGCACCAGAGTGGTCGGGTGAGGGTGGACTTCCAGAGTGCAGAGACCTTGCTTCGTAACCTCACGTGGTGGAAGGGCCAGGGGCCTGTGTGCTTTTTTTGTTTATTTCTGGCTGTGTCGGGTCTTAGTTGCCACACTCGGGATCTTTGTTGCATCGTGCAGGACCTTTCACTGGTGTGCAGGTTCTCTAGTTGCTCCGAGGTATTTGGGATCTAGTTCCCAGACCAGGAATCGAACCTCTGTCCTCTGCCTCACAAGGCAGATTCTTAACCGCTGGATCACCAGGGAAGGCTCAGTGTTCTTTTATAAGAGCACTGATCCCACCCAGCAGGCCTCCATCTTCATGCACTAATCACCTGCCAAGACTCCACCTACTGGTACCCCCTTTGGGGGTTACAGTGATTTCAGCCTGTGAGTCTGGTAGGGAACACAGACATTCAGACCATAGATGGTGGCATTAGATGTAGGAGAAAAATAATGGCTATTGGTAGGCAATAGTTCCAGATGACACAATACTGAGAACAATTCCATTGCAAGATGCTGTGAAATACAAAGTGTGAGTGAGCCAGAGCAGGACCACGTGGCCAGTGGAGACTGCACCTACCCCCTCATCTGATAAACAAACCACGAACACCTCACTGTCTCTGCTCTGGATGCCCTCCATAGTAAGGAAGATGTCTTTGCACGTCCCTAAGAGCCAAGAAGAGTTCTATCAGACTTTATTTTCTACAGTTTGCAAAGGAAGTCAGTAGGGTTTGTTTTCCAAGCACTCATTAAATTATTATATTGAATATGATTTCAGCATTCCCCTTACACACACACACACACACACACACAAATATCCCTCTAGGGGGTGCGCACTCGCCCTCCCACCGCTGGCAATCACGGAGATACATGTAAAAAGAACCAGTTCTGAAGCTCGTATTAAAAGTCTCACCGTATACCATTCCAGACTCTGGGGAATTCAGTCTGAGTCTCAGTAGCCACAGAGGTAACATGGAGCTCATATGAGCTACCCCACCAGTGTAATCAGCCTTTTCCTAAAGCAGGGGATTTCTAAGAGCGAAGCAGAGGTCACTGCAAATTAGAATTGCTTTGGAGGCTTTAACTCTTCATTGAAAACTGCCACCATATTTGTGGTCCCTGGGATTAGGAACTGGAGGTGGGGTGGCAAGTAAGGCCTGTTACTGTACACACTTCCTCTCACATGTTACAATTTGGGGTGTGTGTGCTGGTGAGCTGTGGTTTAAAGGAAGACAGTGTATTTCAGGGGAAAGAAAGATCACCCAGTGCAGCCTTAGGGGTGTGTGAGAGAGAGAACACAGGTCATCACGTCTGTCGCTGGGGTCAGTGGAATCTTGGGAGGCTGAGCAGCTGAGTGAGGGACACCAGCCTGAGGCCAGTTTCTTTGTTAACAATATCTGGTGGTGTCACCCCTTCCCCTCCCGAAGCCGAGGGCATTGGGGTAGGAAAAAAGCCTTCCTCGTTTGTCTTTAAGTTTCCACCTGTCAAAATGCATCTTTCTAGATGACATGGTGCCCTTTTAACCCAGTGTCGCACAAAGAAATTTAATGAGGGGACTTCCCTGTCAGTCCAGTGGTTAAGACTTTGCCTTTCAATGCAGGGGGGTGCAGGTTCTGTCCCTGGTTGGGGAGCTAAGTTCCCACATGCTCAGGGCAAAGAACCAGACATAAAACAGTATTGTAACAAATTCAATAAAGACTGTAATGGTCCGCTAAAGAAAAATCTTAAAAAAAGACTTAGGGAAGAATAGCATCATTAGACTTTAGATACAACATAAGAACAAAGTATTCTTACCCCAAAATGCCATGTCCTAAGGGTGTCCCCCAGGAGGATGGCCCTGGGTCAGTCACATCGAAGAAGGTGGGACAGGCGTGGGTTGGTTCCTGGCCCTCTTTCCCTGTACCTGCTGCCCTGCTTGGGCAGGGGTAAAGACTCCTCCCGGACCCCCTGAGCCTGGCCCCCTCGCTCCGTTCTGATCCCCCTCCTCCATCACAGCGCTTTTTCTCCGCGCTTTCTGTTATAGCATGTGCCCACTTCCGCCCCCATCCTGGGTGAGCCTGCAGGTTTCTAGCACTTTCAAATTGATTTTGAAAAACGTACAAATGGGAAAGGCCCTTAGACTTTTCTGCCTTTGATTTCTCCCTCCTCTTGAGGTGAACACCTACTTGAGAAACCAAGAATCCTTGTAATCACAGTGGGTCACATTTTGGTTTTGTTTCTCATTATGATTTTTTAATGATTAATATTATAGTATGTAGGTCTACTGTATCCACGCTCTAGGCTCAGACACTAAAGAATCTGCTTGCGATGCAGGAGATCTGGGTTTGATCCCTGGGTTGAGAAGGAACCCTGGAGAATGGAATGGCAACCCACTCCAGTATTCTTGTCTGGAGAATCCCATGGACAGAGGAGCCTGGTGAGCTACAGTCCATGGGGTCGCAGAGTCAGACAGGACTGAGTGACTGACACACACAGGTCTATTACAGGATATTTGCAGACTAGAGAAAAGGACAAAAAATGCCGTAAAAACGTCATAATCCTAACATATGACTGCACAGAGTCAACTTTAATAATGATGATGTTTTAGGAAAAATTGAAACTCTCCTTAATCCTATAATTTTGTTGTTGTTGTTCAGTCACTAAGTCGTGTCCGAGTCTTTGCAACCCCATGGACTGCGGCATGCTCGCTTCCTCTGTCTTCCACTATCTCCTGCAGTTTGCTCAAAGCTGTGACCATTAAGTCAGTGATGCTATCTTAACTATCTCATCTTTTGCCGCCCCCTTCTTTTGCTTTCAGTCTTACCGAGCATCAAGGTCTTTTCCAGTGAGTTGGCTGTTCACATCAGGTGGACAAAGTATTGGAGCTTCAGCTTCAGCATCAGTACTTCTAATGAATATTCAGGGTTGATATCCTTTAGGATTGACTGGTTTAATCTCCCTGCAGTCCAAAGGACTCTCAAGAGTCTTTTCCAGCACCACGATTAAAAAGCATAAATTCTTTGGCACTCAGCCTTCTTTATGGTCCAACTCTCACATCCATACCTGACTACTGGAAAACTCATAGCTTTGACTGTATAGACCATTGTTGGCAAAAAGATGTCTCTGCTTTATAATACACTGTCTAGGTTTGTCATAACTTTTCTTTCAAGGAGCAATCATCTTTTAATTTCATGGCTGCAGTCACTGTCTGCAGTACTTTGGAGCCCAATAAAATAAAATATGTCCCTATTTCCATGGTTTCCCATCTATTTGCCATGAAGTTATGGGACCATGATCTTTTTTCAATGTTGAGTTTCAAGCCAGCTTTTTCACTCTCTCTAGTTTTACCACACTATTATTTGCTCTAAAATGTCTTTTAAGCTAATGTTCCCTTTGCAAGATACTATTGCCAATGCATGAGCACAGGGCACTGTTGACTGCTCTGTTGGTCTGTTAGAGAGTAACCACAAATCAAGTTTCATTTAAAGGACTGTCACTCCAGTACTCTTGCCTGGAAAGTCCCATGGATGGAGGAGCCTGGTAAGCTGCAGTCCATGGGGTCACTGAGGGTCGGACACGACTGAGTGACTTCACTTTCACTTTTCACTTTCATGCATTGGAGAAGGAAATGGCAACCCACTCCAGTGTTCTTGCCTGGAGAATCCCAGGGAAGGGGGAGCCAGGTGGGCTGCCGTCTATGGGGTCGCACAGAGTCGGACACGACTGAGGCGACTTAGCAGCAGCAGCAGCTCATTTTAAGCAGTTCTGTTGTCCAGTAGGGCAGAGAAAGCCTCTGTGAAGAGGGAATTTGGACTGGCTGATCTTCAGGTAACAATAACTGTAACAAACACAGCCATGTCCAGATCTGGCCATTCCAAAGTTCATTGTAATTTAGGCAAATCTAGAATATGTCCTCTGTTGAGGAAAGAGGTTGCTTAGGGATAGAAGGAATATATATAAAATGCATTTGTGTATTTAGTAAAACTGCAACTTGGTTTAAAATAACTTAGCTTTGGGTGTATATATGTATCTGTATCAAGTCATGACATGGATACATAAAATGTTAGAGATGAAGATGACTTAAAAAAATGAAATAAATTACTTTAGTGGTGGTGGGTTATGTGTAGGCAGAGAATGTACTAGAATTGCCTCAAGATGCCACTTAGTAACGGATGAATCATTAGATTCAAAATGTACAACAAATACTACAAATCCACAGGAAAAACATAAACCACTCAAAAGAGAAATGGGCAAAGACCTTGAACAGTGATGCACAAAGAAAGAAATGCGACTGCTAATTATTAAAAAATGCTCACCAAAAACAATGAGATGCTGTTTCCCACTCATGAGATTGGCCAAAAGTAGAATGTCTGACAATAGCAAGTGTTGGCATAGGATCCAGCCATCCCACTCCTGGGCATCAATCCAGACAGCAACTATAATTTGGACCCGAGTGTTCATAGTAGCACTAGTTACAGTAGCCAAGATATGGAAGCGACCTGTCATCTACAGGTGAGTGGATAAAGAAGATGTGGTGCTTACATACAATGGAATATTACTCAGCCACACAAAGAATGAAATAATGCCATTTGCAGCAGCATGTATGGAACATAGACAGTATCATGCTTTGTGTCTCAACCCCAGAGGATTTGATGAAGGGTGATATAACACTTCAAATGTGGAGTCTGACAAGATCAGGGTGTGAGCAAGGCTTGCAGTCCCTTAATCTCAGGTGGTTGGTCTCCTTGTTTGTTCATTTGTTTTTTCATTCAGTCTCCTAATCCTGATGAGCTTCTCTGGATGCTTAAATTTTGCCTCAGGTGTTTCCTGGCTGCTCCTCCCTTTATTAGCAACTGTTGAAATCCAAACTGGCTTCTTCCTGTGAGCCACGGTGAGCACAGACAGTTATTTAAGTGACTTTTCTCAACTCTCCCAAGTATTATACTGATCTGATATCATTCTAGATACTTAGCTGCTGTCTTTCAGTTGTGAGAATCGTATGGACTCTTTTTGAAACCATGGACTGTAGCACGCCAGGTTTCCCTGTCCTTCACCAACTCCTGGAACTTGCTCAAACTCGTGTCCATTGAATCAGTGATGCCATCCAACCATTTCATCCTCTGTCGTTCCCTTCTCCTGCCTTCTGTCTTTCCCAGCATCAGGATCTTTTCCGGTGAGTCGGCTCTTCGCATCAGTTAGCCAAAGTATTGGAGCTTCAGCCTGAGCGTCAGTTCCTCCAGTGAATATTCAGGATGCTTAAGAGAGAACTTAACTCATTACACATAGCGATTGCATTTTGACATTTGTCATGTTAAACCCAACTGAGAAAGACTGCCAGGGGATGCTCCCAAGTATGTTTGCAATACACCCTACCAGTAATTATAGAAAGTTATAAACAGTGTGTTCCTGTGTAGGGAGTGAATAAATAAATCCAAGTCTGTGATAACATGGAATTCAATGCAGCAGATTAAATAAATAAGCCAGATCTATATGATTCAGCAGAAATAAATCCTGAAAGCAAAATGTTGATTTTTAAAATTGTAGGGCTACATAAAGGTGTGATATCTTCAACCAGTGTTTTGTAAAGTACATAAAGTGATGCTATACTATTTATAAATGCTTATTTGTAATAAAAACATAAATAGGATCTAGATATGCCCCTAGTTCATGGCAGCGACTGCCTCTGAATGGAGGGGAAGCTTGATCTGGGGATATTCATCATCAGTCTGTCCATGAATATTCTGGCTTTCCTCCAAGGCGCAGGGGGGACCATACTTGCTCACATTTTCAGCAGGTAGGCATTATCCTATGACTTACCTTAGCTAGAAAAATGTGAATAGAGGTGCTACTTCTGGGTGGAAGCTTTTTTTTTTTTTGTCTTTTTGGCTGCATTGGGTCTTAGCTGTGGCACATGGGATCTAGTTCCCTGACCAGGGTTCAAACCTGGGCACCCTGCATTGGTAGCGCAGAGACTTAGCCACTGGACCACCAGGGAAGTCCTCTGGTTGGAAGATTTGAGAAGCACGTGGACATGACTTAGCGACTAAACAACAACTTCATCAAAGACCAGTCTGATGCCATAACCACTTCACTTTGATATAACAATCTTAACTCCAATCCAAACTTGTTATAGGAAACAGTCCTATGAAAACATTCTGCATTTATTGTAAACCTACTGTCCTGGACATTGTTCATTATATTGCATGCTGCTGCTACTGCTAAGTCGCTTCAGTCGTGTCTGACTCTGTGCGATCCCACAGATGGCAGCCCACCAGGCTCCACCATCCCTGGGATTCTCCAGGCAAGAACACTGGAGTGGGTTGCCATTTCCTTCTCCAATGCATGAAAGTGAAAAGTGAAAGTGAAGTCGCTCAGTCGTGTCCGACCCTCAGTGACCCCATGGACTGCAGCCCACCAGGCTCCTCCATCCATGGGATTCTCCAGGCAAGAGTACTGGAGTGGGGTGGCATTGCCTTCTCCATTGCATAGTAGCCCCTAAAATAAGGTCTTAGGTAAAAAGCACTGAGCCAGGCCCTTGGGCCCGCTCGGCCATCTTGGCCTTTGTCTGTGTCTGTCTGTCCGTCTCTTTGTTGACCTGGTGCCCTCCCACCTGGTATCCTGTCGCTGAGGGTTTGGTCAGGTGTATGTAAACGTCCTTTGTGCGGTGAAGAGCACACAGTGAAGAGCGGCCCAGCCCCACCTGGTCTGTTGACAGCACTCTGTAAATAGATTGTTAGAGTTCAGCTGAATTTTAGCCTCTAATGTTTGAGAGCTAGATTAATAAAGTCTATTCCTTTAAAAAAAAAAAAAAAGAATTTAATTCCAAGAAAATCTTTTTCTAATTAGTGGGTAATTAGTAGGCATCCACTTTTCTTTATTTTTATTTATTTATATTATTGTTGTTATTTATTTTATCTTAAAAAAAACCCACTTATTTTAGCCCACACCCCATGGCATGGCATGTGGGATCTAATTCTCTCACCAGGGATTGAACCCATACCCGCTTCATTGGGAGTGCAGAGTCTTGATCTCTGGACTGCCAGGAAGCCCCACTATCCAACTATCCACCTTTGTTTATGACATGTTTCCCTTTTTGCTGTGGTTGCCAGGAAGCTCAAAGACAAATGTATCCTCAGTAGGTATGGTGGCCTTCCTGCTTTGCTTCCTCTTACTTTCAGAAATCCTGATACTAACTTTATGGTGTGCATTGTCCTTTTTGAAAGCTGTCTCACACCTCTTGAGAAAACAGAAGTGCGTGGAGCATGGATCCTCTGTCACACCACCTCCACTTCAGGCTCTGTCTGTTGACTATGCTCCTTTTCCCCTACAGGGAGGGAGCCTCAGCTGCGGGAGGCGGGGGACTGCTCACTGACCCTTAGCACAGCCACTAAGCTAAGGAAGAGGCTGACGCAGCCCCAGCAACTCTCTGTTGGGACTGGTGCTCACCTTTCACAGCAGTATAACAAGGGGGTCCCCTGTGGAGATGTATTTTGGGGTCCATTCGTATTTCTAAAGCAGATATTTCCATGACTGTCTCTTTTTCCCTCCCCATGCAGTACTTCACACGAAACATCAGATGAGAGACACAGAGTCCACGTAATTCAGAGGGCTCTGTCATACCCCTGACCTGCACATTTAAGCTGAGGAATCACTTCAGTTGTGTAAAGCAGCCTTATGCCCAGAGATAGGATATTTCACTTCTGTTTCTAGGAATGCTGTGGTCTTGCTGTGAGACTTGGTCTCCCTAGGATTTGGCTTCATGTCTTTGTAAAATGGCATATCTCCTATCTCTATCAATATTTTATTTTTTAAAATTAGAAATAATTTTATTAAAATAATAAAATCATGCTTATAAACATTAATATACTATGTAATTATATGTTATTATTAAATAATAATTTATTATATTATTTTAAGTTCTTAAAATAAAAAATATTAACAAAATTTTAAAGTTGGGGACTTCTTTGGTTGTCTAGTGGCTAAAACTCTGTGCTCCCAATGCAGGGGGGCCCGGGCTTAATCCCTGGCCAGGGAACTGGATCCCACAAACCACAACTAAAGATCCTGTGTGCTGTAATTAAAGAACTGGCATGCCTCAACAAAGATTCCACGTGGTGCAACCAAGACCTGGTGCAGCCAGGTCTTATTTATTAAATAAGATCTGGTCTAATTTATTTAAAAAAATAACCTTTTTTAAAAAATGGAAAAAAAAATTTTTGTTGTTTTTTTTTCCTTTTTCTTTTTTAATTTTTTTGGCTGTGCTGCACATCACATGGACTCTTAGATCTCCCACCAGAGATACGACCCATGCCCCTTGCAGTGGAAGCTTGGAGTCCTAACCACTGGACTGCCAGGGAGGTACCTAAAGTTGGTTGTTTTTGATTTTAAAAAGGACCAAATAAAGAGTTCACATATTGCACACTAGCAAGCGTGTGACCGAGGTGAGCTGTGGAGGGACTCAGCTCCTGGGGTGTATAATGGCTTACGATACAGAAATGAGACCATAGTCTCTGGGGTGGGACCATGGGGATGTGGGGGTAGAATAACTTCAGACATGGCTATTTTTCAGTGTTCTAAGAGTAGCTTAATCATATAAGGGAATCAGATGAGTAGCATTCATGCCAGTATCATCAGCTCAAGCCCTGCTTCCAAACAAGAGCTCTGAGGATATGTATCATAAGAATTGCTAAATAGGTAGGGTTGTGGTCCAGAGAAGGCAATGGCACCCCACTCCAGAACTCTTGCCTGGAAAATCCCATGGATGGTGGAGCCTGGTGGGCTGCAGTCCATGGGGTCACTAAGAGTCGGACACGACTGAGCGACTTCTCTTTCACTTTTCACTTTCATGCACTGGAGAAGGAAATGGCAACCCACTCCAGTGTTCTTGCCTGGAGAATCCCAGGGACGGGGGAATCTGGTGGGCTTCCGTCTATGGGGTCGCACAGAGTCGGATACGACTGAAGCGACTTAGCAGCAGCAGCAGCAGCAGCAGCAGCAGGGTCGTGGTCATTGGAAGGACTGATACTAAAGCTGAAGCGCCAATACTCTGGCCACCTGATGTGAAGAGTCTACTCATTGGAAAAGACCCTGATGCTGGAACAGATTGAAGGCAAAAGGAGAAGAGGCTGACAGAAGATGAGATGATTAGATAGCATCAATCATGCTACCGACTCAATGGACATGAATTTGAGCAAGTTCTGGGAGATAGTGGAGGTCAGAGGAGGCTGGTGTGCTGCAGTCCATGGGTCACAAATAGTCGGACATGACTTAGCGACTGAACAACAACAACAGGGTTGTGGTCACATGCACAAAAGTAAGTTCTCTCTGTCTCCCTGTTGGAGAATCGTAATGCATATTAACATATGAACAGTTGAAGTCTTGCAGAAAAGAAACCTGTCTTAACTGTGTTTGATTCAGTGTTCCTAGATATTTTTAAAAATTTGGCTACATCAAGTCTTAGTGAGGCATTTGGGATCTAGTTCCCTGACCAGGGATCGAACCCAGGCTGCCTTGCACTGGGCATGTGGAGTCTTAACAACTGGACCACCAGGGAAGTCCCCAGTGTTCATATTTTATTTGTGCACAGAACCCCCTCCCTGCTCACTTCCAGAAGGCTCACAGGACCTTGCATGTCATGTGGGGAGGCAGTATGGGGGCCTCTGAAGGGGGTCCTGGACTCTTCTGTGAGGCTCTGCCACTGTTGCTGAATAACCAGACCAGGCCCATTATGGTCTTGATTCCCACGCCCGATAAAGGAGGAGTTAATGCTTGTCCACACTTACTGGGGATGCATTCAATAATGTCTGCGTGGCTTTGAAAACCTTCAGAACAAGGTTCTGTGGAGGCAATGTCATTATCTTGGCCACTGCAGCAGGCAGAGTAATAAGTCATGTCATTAGCTGCCACCAATCTGGACCTCTCGGAGGCTGCACACGTAGCTTTCTATCCTGGCCTCTGGGAGGGATCTGTATAAATTCCCTATACTTCAGTAAACAAACCCACTTCATGCTGGTGCCTTGATTGAGAAGAGAAGAAAGGGAGGAAAGAGGAGCTAACGTAGTGAAGAAGTGGGAGGGGCAGGGCCAACAGCCCTGCCAGGCGACATCCCCCAGCGTTTCCTGCGTGCTGGGTGCCATCCCACACGGCTGAATACACTGTGCGTACCACTGCCCCACTGCATCCTCACCAAAACCCCCACGAGGCACACGCTTTTACTGTTGTTGTTGTTTTAATGTTTATTTGTTTTGTTTATTCACTTATTTTTTATTTGGCTGCGTTGGGTCTTGGTTGCAGCAGGTGAGATCTGTAGTTGCGGCTTGTGGGATCGGGTTCCCCAACTGGGGGTTCCCTGTCCCCCCTGTATTGGGAGTGTGGACTCTTAGCCATGGACCAGAGAGGAAGTCCCTAGACAGACTTATTGTGACAAAATTGAAGTTTACAGAGATTGAGTGACTGGTCCAAGGTCATGCAGGTATTAAATGGCAGAGCTAACACCTGAACCAAGCCTGGCTGATCCCAAACCCACAATGTAACTAGTGTTTCCTAAGGTGGTACACACGAGATGATCTTAGGTGGTTAAAAAAAATACCTTTTTTTTTTTTGTAATAGTTTTGCATTTAGGTATTTATTAGAAAAATATAATATGCATTATAAGCCCATGGTTTTATTAATGAATATTACAGGTTAGGATAAACAAAAATATATATATATATATTTTTTAAATAGTAAGGAAATTATAGTACCAGTGGTATGTAGAATTATCAAAGATTATAAAAGCAGTGCTGGTGACTGAAGGTGGAGAATCTCTGCTCCCAACAGAAGTTAGAGGCAAAAAGCCAAAACCAGTTGGATTCCCTTTTTTCTTTTTTTATGTTTATTTATTTGGCTGTGTCAGGTCTTAGTTGCAGCATGCAGGATCTTTTTTTTTCTTTCTTTCTTGTTTTAGTTGCAACATGTGGACTCTTTAAGTTGCAGCATGCTGACTTAAAGCATGCTAACTTTAGTTGCGCTATGTGGGCTCTAGTTCTCCAACCAGGGATTGAACCCGGGGCCCTCCATATTGGGAGTGTGGAGTCCCAGCCACCAGACCTCCAGGGAAGTCCCTGGATTCACTTTTATAAGGTTTTGGGCTTGCTTCTAAACAAGCAAAAGTGTCTTCTAGGTGCTTCAGAAGGAAGTGCATGAGGGGAAATTAAGTTCTGTGAATGCTGAGGGCTGGCAAACGCTGCTCTGTTTACCTGGATGGGAGTCAGGGTGGACAGAGGAAAATATCTCAGGTTGAGAGCCCCGATGCATGGAAAATCCAAGCTTGACCAACACTACTGCCTACAGAGAAGGAAACAGTCACCACCTTCCAGTCCTTGGCCAGATTGCCCTGACCTCCCAGCCAGGGTCAGCTACCCGGTTCACCTTTCAGCTCTGGAAGGGAAGAGTCTCAGTCCAGACTTCTTTGTTGCAGAGGAAACCCACTCGACTAGTTCAGGCCAAGCAGCAAAAAAAGAAAGAAAGGGGAATAAACAGGTTTGGTGGACTTACTGGGTTTCCTGCAAACCACAAACAGGCTTCCCAGGTGGCTCAGTGGTAAAGAATCTACCTACCAATGCAGGAGACACAGAAGATGCAGGTTTGATCTCTGGGTCAGGAAGATCCCTGGAGAAGGAAGTGGCAACCCACTCCAGAATCCCATGGACATAGGAGCCTGGTGGGCTGCAGTCCATGGGGTCGCAAAGAGTTGGACACATCTGAGCATGCATACATACAAGTCACAAAGAGGTGGAACCAGGAATGGGAATCCCAAGGTGCCTGTCTATTTCTTTGAGTGTCTCACCTCTGCTTCTCTGAGGTTCTGCTTCACTCCCTCGTTCACAGTATCATCAGGCAAGGCCACTTGGGCCCTAACTTTGCATCACTGCACAATTCTAGCCTCCAAAGGACACATACCAGTGTGTGAGGCCTCAATTCTAAATTGCCATAAGAGAGTTTGATTGGCCCAGCTTTCAGCCAGAGTCCTTTGCTCCCAGTGCATTATAGCTGGGTCATAATGGCTCTTCTGAGGTCTGGCACTTTCACACTAGTGGGTATCGGGTCCTGTGAGTCCTATTAGAGGAGCCTTGAGTCAGTATCCACAATATGATGTCCCCTGTGAGCCCCATCTGTCAGGCTCTTCCAGTTCAGCTAGCTGTATTTTGATATTTCATGTTTCAGATAAAGGAGTGGATTTCCTGCATCAGTAGCAATGTTTCTTTTGTTGTACCAACTCTGGCCTCCTTGAGGCTTGAGGGGGCTGGACTCTCTTTGGAGGATAAAGCTAGAGTCATTTGGGACATAAGGAGCAAGAGTTTAGGGAGTGGGCCATCCACAGTGGTTCCGGGTGCCACTGTGTGCTCCACATGGGGTACTCTGGGGAAATGCTGAGTCGTGATGTCGACTGAGATTTATCATGTCGCCAGTAATGATGACAAAGGAAATTTGAAGAAACAACCTCATGTAAAGATATAAAAAGAAGAATATTTGGACTTCCCAGAGAAGGCAATGGCAACCTACTCCAGTGTTCTTGCCTGGAGAATCCCAGGGATGGCGGAGCCTGGTAGGCTGCCGTCTATGGGGTCGCACAGAGTCGGACACGACTGAAGCGACTTAGCAGCAGCAGCAGCAGCAGCAGTGGTCTGGTGGCTAGGACTCGGTGCTCCCAATGCAGAGGGCCTGGGTTCAATCCCTGGTCAAGGAACTAGAAGATCCCATGTGCCACGACTAAACACAAACAAAAAAGATCCCACGGGGCAACAGAGATCCCAAGTGTGGCAACTAAAACCTGACACAGGCAAATAAATAAGTAGATAAAGAAAAAATTTAAAAAGACATTAGAATATTGATGGAGAAAAGAAACACAAATAGACACTTTCATGTAATGAAAACAAAATCCTGAACTGTGGACTCAGAGACATGAGTTTTAGACTTTGACTTTGTTCCTTAACCAGCTTAGGGACCTCTGACTAATGATGTAGCTAGTTGGGGTCCTTATCTGTTAAAAACTGGGATAATCCTCTAAGTCAGAAATTTCGATGGTCTTACTGTGTATCATTCTTTGCTTGAAAGAGAGAGGATCTTGGAGTAAATGGGATGATCAGAGTCTGATGAGGATCAGAAAGGTCTGATTGCTCAGAGAAGCCAGATTTTCAAGAGATTTGAAAGGTTTGAGGACAGGTTTTGGTAGAAAGGAAAAAGCAAGGTTTGGGGTTTCAGGGTGGAGAAGGAAATGGCAACCCACTCCAGTATTCTTGCTGGGAAAATCTCATGGCGCCTGGCGGGCTACAATCCATGGGGTCACAGAGTCAGACATGACTGAGCAGCTGAGCACACACAGGAAAGTTTACTGGGAAGGGCTAAGACAATGGCTTAGGGGTTGGGAAGAGAGGTATAATGCTGGAGAAGAAGCCCTGGACCCAAACATGATCTGGATCAGTCGTCTCCCTTTGCTGGGTCTGAGCTGCCTCCAGCTCTGTTTTCAGAGAAGGAAACTGCATCAGGAAGGAAATAGTAGTAGGCTTGTCTAGCTGAAGCAGAGTCTGAGTTGACATATAAAACAGTTAAGGTGAGGAAGGCTGATGAGACATCTCGAAACCTGCATTCAGGAATCTCCCTGACTCAGAACAGGGCAGCTGGTTTTTAACCACTAAATTCCACTAAATTCCAAACCATAACCGTCTCTTCCTCACTGTAAACGTTTGTTAGTTTGCTGAGTGTTACCACTGCTCGGGGGCCAGGAATCAAGACTGTGACAAATTATTTTAGACACTGGCAGCAGCAGCAGCAGGTCTCTAGAAAGATAGTGTATGGGAAGGCAGTCAAAGAAAGACTGCAGTCCTAGGAGGAACTAAAAAAAAAAAAAAAAAAGGCAACTTCTGGGACTTCCCTTGTGGTCTAGTGGTTAAAAATATGCCTTCCAATGCAGATGATGCCGGAGAAGGTGATGGCACCCCACTCCAGTACTTTTGCCTGGCAAATCCCATGGACAGAGGAGCCTGGTGGGCTGCAATCCATGCGGTCACTAGGAGTCAGACACAACTGAGTGACTTCACTTTTCACTTTTCACTTTCATGCATTGGAGAAGGAAATGGCAACCCACTCCAGTATTCTTGCCTGGAAGATCCCAGGGACAGCGGAGCCTGGTGGGCTGCCATCTATGGGGTCTCACAGAGTCGGACACGACTGAAGTGACTTAGCAGCAGCAGCAGGTGATGCCGGTCTGACCCCTGGTCAGGAAACTAAGATCCTGCATGTCATGGGGCAGCTGAGCCTGCCTGAGCCTGTCTGTCGCAACTAAGACCCAGTGCAGCCAAATAAATAAATCATTAAAAAAAATTTTTTTCCAACATGCAGAATTAGAATATCTGAATACAACACCTTGCTAGGCTTCTCTGATTTTGCGTGCCAAGTCGCTTCAGTTGTGTCCAACTGTTTGCGACCCCATGGACTGTAGACCCCAGACTCCTCTGTCCATGGGAGTCTCCAGGCAAGAACACTGGAGTGGGTTATCATTTCCTTCTCCAGGGAATCTTCCTGACCCAGAGATCGAACCTGCGTCTCCTATGTCTCCTGCACTGGCAGGCGGGTTCTTTGCCACTAGCGCCACCTGGGAAGCCCCTCCTTTGTTTTTAGTGACTTCAAACTCAGGATGAAGGAAGGGCTGGTGAGATGAAACCTGGATTCTCCCTCAGTTCCATCTGGGGGGTCACAGGGGTGGTTGGCAGTAATCTGCAGTCACCCATTGTTCAAATAAAGTCCTTGAGGATCCTAGCAAGCCAGCTGAAAGGAGTTTCTAGTTCCTTAGGCTGAAGGAGAGCAGAATGAGGAATTGCCTGGTGGAGGCAGAAGACAGGATGAAAACAGGAAGGATATAAGGAGTCTAGGGACTGGCTTTTTCACTGTTTATGAAGGTCAAGGAGCTCAGTAAAATAGTCTGAGTTCTCTTTAAAGGACCTCAGTGTGTTTTCCCCCCTCTAGCCATACTGACAGCGGAGTCTCAGCTTTCCAAGCACACACACACACACACACACACACACACACACACACGGGGTATTGGGGGAAGTAGGGGAGAAGCGGAGTGGAGGGAGAGAGAGAGATGAACATAGTAATTGTTTTCTCTGAGATAAGCCCCAAGCTCTGTTCTATTCTAAAGAAAGAACACTGTCTCTCTGTTTTTTTGTTTTTTGTTTTCTTTCTTTCTTTTTTCCCTTCACCCTTCATGTTTTGTTCAGGGATGAATACTGAAAGGGAGGGAAAGAAAAGAAAGCTAACATTTTCTGAGGGCCTCGTGTGTGCTGAGCACTTTTTCTCATCTACTATATTTCTTTTCATCTCCATGTTTTCATAAATGAAGAAGCTGCAGGGTCAGAGTATTTCAGTCCTTTCAGGTCTCCCCATTGTAAAACGCAGAAGTGGGATGTGAACTCTGTTCTGACTTTTAAGCCATGACTCTTCCCACACGGAAGGAGAATGAGTCAGGCCCACTGCAGGCCAGGAGCCACTGGGGACCAGAGGAAGCTGTGTGACTTAGAAAAGTGTTCTCAAACTTGCGCACACAGCAGGGTCTCCTGGAGGGCTTCTTAAAACCCAGATTGCTGGGCCCATCTCCAGAGATTCTGATCCTGTAGATAGGAGTGGGGCCCGGGAATCTACATGTTCTTATTTAAAAAATGTTTTAGTTGGAGTGGAGTTGATTTTCAGTGTTGTATTTATTTCTCCTGTACAGCAAAGTGATTTAGTTATAGATATGTGTGTGTATATATATATATATTTTAAATTTACTTACTTGTTATTTTTGGCTGTGCTGGGTCTTCGTTGCTTCCCAGGCTTTTCTCTAGTTGGGAGCACAGGCTCCAGGGCACGTAGGCTTCCGTAGTTGCAGCTCTCCAGCTCTGGAGCACAGGCTTAGTCGTGGTGGGGCATGGGCTTAGTTGCTCTGATGCAGGTGGAATCTTCCTGGACCAGGAATTGAACCCATGTCTCCTGCATTGGCAGGTGGATTCTTTACACGGGACCACCAGGGAAGCCATATTTTTATTTTTTTCATAGTCTTTTCCATTGTGGTATATCATGGCATATTGAATATAGTTCCCTTTGCTGTACAATATGGACTGTAGCCCGCCAGGCTCCTCTGTCCATGGGATTCTCTAGGCAAGAATACTGGAGTGGGTTGCCATTCCCTTCTCCAGGGGATCTTGCTGACCCAGGGATCAAACCTGGCTCTCCTGCATTGCAGGCAGATTCTTTACTGTCTGAGCCACCAGAGAAACCCATAGTAGGACCTTGTGTTTATCTTATAAGAGTTTGCATCTGAATTTCCAGAAGTTGCATCCAGGGCCATACGTTGAGAATCGTTGACTTTGAAGCATCTCCCCATAGGTGGTCTAGTGACAGGGGTCGGAACACGGCAGCATCACTTCTGTGCACAGTGGCCAGTGCGTCCCAAGTGGCCCCGGAATAGAATTCTCCACATTCTGAAAGCTGATAGAACCGGGATTTCTTGATTTCAGGTTCCATACAGGTTCGCCCACAGGCTTCCCTGGTGGCGCAGAGGTTAAAGCATCTGCCTGCAGTGTGGGAGACCTGGGTTCGATCCCTGGGTTGGGAAGATCCCCTGGAGAAGGAAATGGCAACCCACTCCAGTATTCTTGCCTGGAAAATCCCATGGACGGAGGAGCCTGGTGGGCTACAGTCCATGGGGTAGCAAAGAGTCGGACAGGACTGAGTGACTTCACTCATGGGTTCGCCCACAGGACATTCTCTACTCCATGCAGTTCCAGGATTCTGTACCTGTGAATTTGTCTCCTTGCTAAAATGTACTTGTGACCCCAGAGTCGCAGCACGCTGGCAGGGCTTCTGAGGATGTTTGCAGATGCACACAAGTGCTTCCCGAACACGTGCGTGTTCCCAGTTGCAGTGGGGGGTGGGTGGGGGCGGTGCTCACCTTCTCGGTTCAGCCTCTTCTGGAGACAAGTGTCCTACTCCATGTCTACTTGGTGCCATGTTTTTCGTAGTTATATACTTGTCATTCATGTTTCTGCTGTTGAGAATGGGTGTCCTGGTAAAGTGCTGCCCGGTGTTCTCAAGTGCAGAAGGGCTGGGCCAGGCCTCTCAGAGAAAATCTGTGTACCTGGTAAACACCAGTTGTGTGCTGTGGGCCCTAGGTTCAGTGTTAATGACCCAACAACACATGTCTAAGAAGATGTCTTTAAACAGAAATACACACAGATGGTCAGTTGACAGAAATGCCGTGGCAGGAGACTTGCAGGCCCCTCACCTGGAGCAACTTCACAGAGCACGCTGACTCCAGGAACTGCGGATTTACTATGTATCTGAGAAATCCGAGGGGTAGGGGGCCACGAAAGTTAATTAGAAAAGGAGAAAAACTTAACTTTTGACTCAGAGACTACATAAGGCTTTGTGTGTGTGTGTGTGTGTGTGTGTGTGTGTGTGTGTGTTAGTTGCTCAGCCATGTCTGACTCTTTGCAACCCTCCAGATCCTGTGGAGCTCACCAGGCTCCTCTGTCCTTGGGAGTTTACAGGCAAGAACACTGGAGTGGGTTGCTGTCCTCCAGGGGATCGTCCTGACCCAGGGATTGAACCCAGATCTCCTGCATTGCAAGCAGATTCTTTACCATCTGAGCCAGGCAGATGCAAATACACATATATAAAGTATGCAAAACTATGTCGTTCCTCTAGTTACTGCATGTGCAGAATATAGGAAAATATTAGTGATGACGGCTGATGTAACTGCGCAGCCTTTCCCTGCAGACGATGTTTTGTGTTGAACGAGTGGTCTGATGTCCCCACCTCCTCAGCTCTCTTTGGAGAGCGGTCAGAACCGGCTGTACTAAGGCCAGGCTTCTCACATTCCATACCCGGGCCTCCGAGGAGGAAGGGCAGGGGCCTCGCAGCTGCTGTTTATCCCACTCTCGTTTGCAGCCGGAGGACAATGGACCTGCTGGTGGAGGGAGGAGAGGAGCGCTCCATTGTTGGTGCTGTGGAAAGCGGGGCTCTGGGCGTGGGGATCTCTGCGTGCTCCTCTCCTCCCATCCCGAGTTCTCTCAGGAGCTCAGCCGCTTTTCAGAGATGTGCTGTCATGCTGGGAAGTCAGGGGAGAAATCTGCTGTCAGTGCAATGCTGAACCACACAGGCGCTAGGGACACAGTCTAGAACTCGGAGCACACTTAGCCCAGAGGAGCCCCTCTTGCAGGCCTGGGTGGGCTCGCTGTGCAGGGGTGAGGCGTCTGCAAGGAGAGGCCCTACTCATGTGGATGGGATGGAGCAGGACTCCATTGAGTCAGGACAATGACAGGTCATCTGTCAGTTCAGTGTATGTGAGCGCTCTCACTTCTTCCTTTTATTTCGTTTGTGTTCTATCTTGAAGGGCTTGTAACTTTTATACACATTGTCCATTTCTGATCCATCCCAGCAGCAAGGCTGACTGCGCTCCTGGCTGTTCCCTTACTCCCACCTTTAGGGGCATCTGATGGCCAGTGTGGAAGGGGCTGCACGTCACGCTCCCGGGTTTCACTCCCATGTGCTCATTTTGCCTGGAGCCCCTACTTGACAGAATGATGTCTTAGTCTCTTCTTTTGTGCATTGATCTTCTCGTCCCACCTCTCCCTGACCTGCTGCACGGCATCATCCAAGTCCTACTACAACTTGTAATAGATGTGCCTACAAAGGTGGTCCCCCACTATGGATCCGTAGGGGTTGGGACTTGCAAAGCCAGGAGGAAGAAAGAGAAAAGTAGTGGTGTCACTGGAAAGAGGAGAGGGAGCCGGAGTAAGAAGAGATTTTGCTACAAGATCCCAGAAATATTCAGAGAACCAGCTCCCAGCTCATGTTTCCAAATTGTTTTGTTTGTTGCCCTTTGATTTTAAAGTTCAATCGGACACTGTCTTCCCAGCCATTTGTGTTATTTTCTCTGAGTGTCTCATTTCTTACCTCTGGGCTCCCTTGCTCATCTTTCATTGTTCATTTTATCCTCACTCTCTGAATCCTCACCCTCCTAGTTTCCCCGCTGCTTCCACAGGTTCTAGAACCCCATCTTCACTCAAAGCATCTGTGGTGACAGTTACACATACGGAGCTGGTTATGGGTGTGATGCGACGGTGAATGCCTATATGAGGCTGATTCTAGCATGACCCCTGTCATAGGAGGAAGCTGGAGCACAGGGGAGTCAGTAACCTCACCAAGGTCACCGAGCTGAGGAAGACAAAGCCGAGGGTTCCTACCTAGCTGCTCTGTGCTCATCACCAACCCACACAGACCCTCTTCCAGCAAATGACCTGCTTTGTACTAACATGGCCACATTTTTTAAAAATTTATTGTACTGAAGTATAGTTGATTTACAATGTATCAATTTTTTCTGTACAGCAAAATGATTCAGTTATACATATATATTCTTTCTCTTTCATATTCTTTCCCATTATGGTTTATCACCAGATGTTGAATATGATTCCCTGTGCTATACAGTAGGATCTTGTTGTTTTTCCATTTTGTATGTAATAGTTTGCACCTGGTAATCCCAAATTCCCGATCCATCCTCCCCCAACCCCTACCCCTACCCCCTGCTTGGCAATCACAAGTTTGCTGTCTGTATCTGTGAGTCTCTTTCATTGTTATAGTGTCTGACTCTTTGTGACCCCATGGACTGCAGCGTGTCAGGCTCCTCTGTCTTCCACTATCTCCTGGAGTTTGCTCAAACTCATGTCCATTGAGTCAGGGATGCTGTCTAACCATCTCATCCTCTTTCGCCCCCTTCTCCTTTTGCCTTCAGTCTTTCCCAGCATCAGCGTCTTTTCCAATGAGTCGGCTTTTTGCATGAGGTGGCCGCAATATTGGAGCTTCAGCTTCAGCATCAGTCCTTTCCCCGGCTTGGCACTCACACACCCACGCTGTGTCTGGGAGTCTGTGCCATAGACAAGTTCATTTGCGTCATGTTTTAGATTCCACATATAAGTGATATCATATGGTAGCCTGGCCACCTTCTCGTTGGTGTTTGTGGTCAGCAGTCTTTCTCAGAAACTACTACAGTGGACATGGTGATCTGCCACACAGACTCCCCTTCAAGGATGGAGATGTGGCCCCAGCTTCTGGCTTCAGAACCCATCTCAGCTGCAGAGGGTCCCCAAGCTCAAGGTCATGTTCGTTCCAAGACAGCCCACATCCAGTGACCAAGGAGGGTGTGTAGACTGCTGTTCTGGTCCAGCACAGAATTATGTGACAAGACCTTTTGGTTCCTGAGTGTCCTGCTGGGCTGGGCAAGACTGCCATCAACGCCTGCATGGCAGCTCAACTCCTCCTTCTGCTCAATCCTGCTTCCTCCTCCACTATGGACCCCAGAGGCATTCTCCAATAAACTGAGACTGTTACCGTGGGCCTCGGGCACTTGGAGAAGAGTACCATCTTCACTCTGTAGCCTAAATTAAAGGAAAGGGACAGATCTAAGGAAAAGCCAAGGCCAAAGAAAATATTGATGATGAGTTTTAAAGATGCCAGACTTATCACCTTGTATCACTTTAATCCAGTCTTCTCCACTGATCATTTCTGGGTGATTTTGTTATCCTCTGAAACTTTTATGTAACAGTATGGCAGTTCCTCAAAAAAATTAAAAATAGAATTACCTTATGATCCAGCAATCCTGCTTCTGGGTATGTACCCGAAGGAAGTGAAAAATATTTAATACACCCGTGTTCACCGCAGCATGATTCACTGTAGCCGAAAGGTGGAAGCAACCCCAAATCCATCAGCAGATGAATAGGTAAGCAAAATGTGGTGTATGCGCATGCTGGAGTATTATTCAGCATTCAAAAGGAAGGAGACTCTGACACATGCTGCAACATGGATGGACTGTGAGAGTATTATGTCAAGTGAAATAGGCCAGACACAGAAAGACAACTATTGTATGATTGCCCTCAAATGAGGAAAATCAGTCAGATTCACTGAGACCAAAAGAAGAATGGTGGTGCCAGGGGCTGGGTGGGGGGAGGATAGTTGCTATTTAATGGGGGCAGAGCTTCAGTTTTACAAGACGCAGAGGGTTCTGCGGTTTGGTTGCACAATAGTGTGAATATACTTGATACTACTCAACTGCACACTTAAAGATGCTTAAGATGGCAGATTTTACGTTTGGTCTATTTTACCGCAATTCAAAAAAAAAAAAAATCTTTCATGTGGCAAGATGTCAAAATTAAATTTCAGCAAAGGAGCATTTTAGAGAGCATGTCTCAGACTTTTTCCTGTGTACACAGTTCTCTGAAAATGGTCATGATCTGAGATCCTGCCTGGTGTAAGCCTTTGAAGGAGAGAGGTGAATCCCCCCACAGGATATGGCCGGAGAAAGACAAAGCCCTGAAGAATCACGGAAAAGAACAAGCAGGAAGTTCTCAGGGGAAACGGTGCCAAGTGCAGGAGGGCCTGCCACAGGGTTGGCCGTGCCGTGGCTGCAGGACAGGCGCTTCTGGTGTCCAGCGAAGACGATCTGAAGGCAGGAATAGAGTGGGAAGAGCACCTGGGTTCCTGGCTGCACTCCCTCTGGAGCAGGGGATGCACCATGGTCAAAGAAAATGGTCAGGAAGAGTCATTTTCCATGCCCCTTGGAGGAGGGCAGTCACAACAGCAGGTGCTAAACAGGAAGAAGCAAAGCAATGGTTTTGAAGTCCATTCAGCACCTAGAAGGGCTCAAAGACTGAGGTTCCAAAGGCAGAGGTGACAGGAGGGTGGAGGTGGGATGAATGGAGAGGTTGGGATTGACATAGATACTCTACTATGTGTAAAATAGATAACTAACGAGAACCTTATTGGTTAACAGGAGTTGGTGATGGACAAGGAAGCCTGGCATGCTGCAGTCCATGGGGTCGCAGAGTTGGACCTGACTGAGTGACTCAAAATTCTCCAAGCCAGGCTTCAGCAATATGTGAACCATGAACTTGCAGATGTTCAAGCTGGTTTGAGAAAAGGCAGAGGAACCAGAGATCAAATTGTCAACATCCACTGGATCATCAAAAAAGCAAGAGAATTGCAGAAAAACATCTATTTCTGCTTTATTGACTATGCCAAAGCCTTTGACTGTGTGGCTCACAATAAACTGTGGAAAATTCTGAAAGAGATGGGAATACCAGACCACCTGCTCTGCCTCTTGAGAAACCTGTATGCAGGTCAGGAAGCAACAGTTAGAACTGGACATGGAACAACAGACTAGTTCCAAATAGGAAAAGGAGTACATCAAGGCTGTATATTGTCACCCTGCTTATTTAACTTCTATGCAGAGTACATCATGAGAAATGCTGGGCTGGAAGAAGCACAGGCTGGACTCAAGATTGCCAGGAGAAATATCACTAACCTCAGATATGCAGATGACACCACCCTTATGGCAGAAAGTGAAGAAGAACTAAAGAGCCTTTTGATGAAAGTGAAAGAGGAGAGTGAAAAGTTGGCTTAAAGCTCAACATTCAGAAAACAAAGATCATGGCATTCAGTCCCATCACTTCAGGCAAATAGATGGGGAAACAGTGGAAACAGTGTCAGACTTTATTTTTTTGGGCTCCAAAATCACTGCAGATTGTGACTGCAGCCATGAAATTAAAAGACGCTTACTCCTTGGAAGGAAAGTTATGACCAACCTAGACAGCATATTAAAAAGCAGAGACATTACTTTGCCAACAAAGGTCCATCTAGTCAAGGCTATGGTTTTTCCAGTAGTCATGTATGGATGTGAGAGTTGGACTGTAAAGAAAGCTGAGCGCCAAAGAATGGATGCTTTTGAACTGTGGTGTTGGAGAAGACACATTGAGAGTCCCTTGGACTGCAAGGAGATCCAACCAGTCCATCCTAAAGGAGATCAGTCCTGGGTGTTCATTGGAAGGACTGGTGTTGAAGCTGAAACTCCAATACTTTGGCCACCTGATGCAAAGAGCTGATTCATTTGAAAAGACCCTGATGTTGGGGAAAATTGAGGGCAGGAGGAGAAGGGGACGACAGAGGATGAGATGGTTGGATGGCATCACCGACTCAATGGACATGAGTTTGGGTAGGCTCCAGGAGTTGGTAATGGTCATGGAGGCCTGGTGTGCTGCAGTTCATGGGGTTGCAAAGAGTCAGACACGACTGAGCGACTGAACTGAACTAAATGAGAACCTGCTGTACAGCACAGGGAGCTCTACTCAGTGCTCTGTGGTGACCTAAATGGACTTAGTGTTATTTGCTCAGTCGTGTCTAACTCTTTGCGACTCCATGGACTGTAGCCCACCAGGCTCCTCTGTCCATGGAGTTCTCCAGGCAAGAATACTGGAGTGGGTTGCCAGTTCCTTCTCCAAGGGATCTTCCCAACCCAGGGATTGAACCAGGTCTCCTGGGGCTCCTTCATTGCAGGCAGATTCTTTGCCATCTGAGCCAGGGAAGCCTGACCTAAATGGGACGAAAATCCAAAAGAGAAGGGAAATATGTATACATATAGCTGATTCATTTTGCTGCACAGCAAAAAACAATAACATTGTAAAGCAACCATACACCAATAAAATTAGTAAAAGCAAACAAAATGATACAAATAAAATGATACAAAAATAAACAAATAAAAGCAGAGATGACAGAGCAGGATGGGTAGTCAAGTATCAGACTGAGGATTCTAGCTGCCTGCGGTAGAAGCTGAAAAGACACCTGGATGGTACGTCTGAGTGTCTCCTGAATCAGGCGGTGAGCTGGCCTGGGCCTTGGCTCATTACAACCAAAGAGCAGCCAAACAAGGAGGTCAAGAGGGGAGCTCAACCTTGAAGGAGTTGGATTTCAGAGTAACCGGAGCCAACCATCCAGCCTGAAGCTGCTTTTTTCAAAGTGTCGTCACCACCAGGCACCAACAGCAGCTGCAGATGCCCCCACTCGACACACAGGTGTGTGCTCATCACACACCTGTCCTGCTCATCACGTCACCTTATCACGTATTCCAGAGGCCTGTAAAAAATTGCTTTATTAAAGATGTTATCTGGGTGCCCTGGATGTTACTGAAGGGGTTCCTTTGAAGGGCTTTTAACATTATTCTCTTCCTTCCGTCCTTCCTTCTTTCCTTTCTTTTGGCACTATTTTCTGTTTTTTTAATTGTGACAAAATACATAAAACATAAAATTTGCCATTTTAGTCTTTAAAAAATATATATTTATTTATTTGGCTGCACTGTGTCTTAATTGAAGCATGCAGAATCTTACCTGCAGCGTGTAGAATCTAATTCCCAGACCACGAATTGAACCTGGGGACCCTGCATTGGGAGCACAGAGTCTTAGCCATTGGACCACCAGGGAAGTCCCCGTTTTAACCATTTTTAAGTACGTAATTCAGTGACATTAATTACCTTCAGCATGTTCTACAACCATCACCAATATCTATTTCCAAAACTTTTTTGTGACCCAGCATGGACACTCTGTACCCACTAAGCAGTAACCACCTCCCTCCCTCCCCAGACCTTGGTATAACCTCTGGTCTACTTTCCGTCTCTAGGAATGTGTCTACTTCAAGTAACTTATACAAGCACATTCATTCTTTTGCTTCTGGCTTAGTTTACATAGTCAACTTCTTCAAGGTTCATCCTTGTTGTTGCCAGCACCAGGATCTCCTTCCTATTTAGGACTGAATAATATTCCTGTGTTGGAGAAGGAAATGGCACCCCACTCCAGTATTCTTGCCTGGAAAATGCCATGGACGGAGAAGCCTGGTAGGCTGCAGTCCATGGAGTCGCTAAGAGTCGGACACGACTGAGCGACTTCACTTTCACTTTTCACTTTCATGCACTGGAGAAGGAAATGGCAACCCACTCCAGTGTTCTTGCCTGGAGAATCCCAGGGACGGGGGAGCCTGGTGGGCTGCCGTCTATGGGGTCGCACAGAGTCGGACACGACTGACGCGACTTGGCAGCAGCAGCAGTATTCCTGTGTATGGATGGACCACGTTTTGTTTCTCCATCCGTCTGTGGAGCTCCTTTTGACTACGGTGAGTGATGCTGCCATGAACATGGGTGCAACATATCTGTCTGAGTTCCTGCTTTCAATTCCTTTGGGTGTATACCCAGAAGTGGAATGACTGGATCATATGGTCGTACTATGTTTAGCTTTTGAGGAACTGTCAGACTGTTTTCCATGAGGGCTGCACTATTTTACATTCCCATCAGCAATGCACAAGTGTTTGAATTTCTCCACGTCCTTACCAACATTTGTTACTTTCGTTTTTTAAAAGAATACGTTACGTATAATAACCATTCCAGTGGCTGTGAAGTGATATCTGATTGTGGTCTTGATTTGTTTTTCCCTAATGACTAGTGATTTGATCATCTTTTTATGTGCTTACTAGTCATCTGAGTATATACTTTGGAGAAATATCTATTCAAGCCTTCTGCTCATTTTTATATTGAGTGGTATTTTTTTGTTTGTTTGTTATTGAATTGTAGTCATTCTTTATATCTTCTGGATACTGATTCCTTATCTGATATATGATGTGAAAATATCTCCCCCACCCCATGTTTTTTTAAATGTTTGTTTGTTTGGCTGCACTGGATCTTAGTTGCGGTAAGTGAAATCTTTAGTAGGGCCATGAGACTCCTAGTTGCAGCATATGGAATATAGTTCTGTGACCAGGGTTCAAAGCCGGGGCCCCTGCACTGGGAGCTCAGACTCTTAGCTACTGGACCCCCCAGGGAAGTCCTTCCCCCCATTCTGTAGTCTGTCTTTTCATTCTCTTGATAGTATTCTTGGATGCACAAATGTTCCTTTGTTTGTTTGTTTCTGAAAAATAACTTTTATTCTGAATCAGTGATAAGCTACGTATTCATCTGCCACTATTTCAAGTCACAGTTATATTCACATCTGTCCTTTGAAACACTGAACCGTTTTTTCTACCAAAAATACGAAACGCTTCACGAATTTGCCTGTCATCCTTGCACAGGGGCCATGCTAATCTTCTCTATATCGTTCCAATTTTAGTATATGTGCTGCTGAAGCGAGCACGCACAAATGTCCTTAATTTTTATCAAATCCAATTTATTAACTTCTTTTGTTGCTTCTGCTTTTGTTGTCAGGTGCCAAGTCACTGTCAGATCCAATGTCATGAGAACTTCCCCTATGTTTTCCTCTAAGAGGTTTACAGTTTCAGCACTTATGTTTAGGTCTTCCATCTATTTTGAGTTAGTTTTGTGTATGGAGTAAGGAAAGGAGCCAATTTCAGGCATGTGACTATTTAGACTTCCCAGCACCATTTGTTGGAAAGACTATCCTTCCCATTTCTTATTTTCTTTTATGTTTACATATTTTTAAGTTCCCTGCTAAGGTAAGGAAAGTGGGGATTACTTAAACTGTAAGCAGTCGATGAGCAAAATATATTACATTTAGGTAAATACAATATTGAAACCAGATAACTCTTCTGTGGATCTGTGTTAATATTACAGATCTAAGTCTCACCTCTTCCATGATGCCCTACTTCTTCATCCTGAAACAATTTCGTCCTGTATCAGACTCTTAGCTTTCATGGCCTATATTTTTTTGCATGAATTTTTATTTTTAAAAAAGTAGTCATTATGATTATTATTTTAATGTTTTATCTAGTTACTTACTTATTTGGCTGCACCAGGTCTTTGCTGCAGTTTGTGAGATCTCTTTTTAGTTGCAGCATGTGGATCTAGTTCCCCGACCAGGGGTTGAACCTGGGCCCCCTGCATTGGGAGTGTGGAGTCTTAGCCACTGGACCCCTGGGCAAGTCCCTTGTGTGGATTTTTAAATTGAAATGTATTTGACATTAGCAGTGTGTAAAGTTAAGGTGTTTTAATTTTTAAAAAATTATCAATTGGCACTTTTTACTCCAGGGCCCCAGTTATTTTTCTCACAAACTATAGAAGTTTATTTTTCACAGTGTTTGATGAGGACTCACTTCCTAGACTACATCTTCTCTGTAGCTGGCAGACTGATGCTGGCAGGAAACCTTAGCTCCTCTTTGGTTTTCTCTGTAAGGATTCTCAAGTGTCCTCACGATGTGGTACCCAACTGTCCCCAGAGGAGCGATCTAGGAGACCAAGGAAGAGGCTCCCATGATCTCTTGGACAGCTCATTATGATTCACTGAATGTCAGGCTAAGGATCCACGTTAGGCATGACTTTACACTACAGCCTACCAGGCTCCTCCATCCATGGGATTTTTCCAGGCAAGAGTACTGGAGTGGGGTGCCATTGCCTTCTCCAAGGATCCACATTAGGCATGACTTTACACTGCAGCCCACCAGGCTCTTCCGTCCATGGATTCTCCAGGCAAGAGTACTGGAGTGGGGTGCCATTGCCTTCTCCAAGGATCTATGTTAGGCATGACTTTACACTGCAGCCTACCAGGCTCCTCCGTCCATGGATTCTCCAGGCAAGAGTACTGGAATGGGATGCCATCACCTTCTCCGTACATGCATCCAGTGTCCTCTAATGCAAGGTCAGGCTGAGAAGTCTCGCCGTCTGACGTCTGCAAGATGGAGGCCCCAGAGAGCTGGTGCAACAGCTCCATCCAAATCTGAGGTCCCAAGAACCAGGGGGGCCAATGGTGTGAGTCCTGTGGAGAAGCCACTGGCTCTTCTTGGGCACAGTTCTCGGGGACTGAGATTGGGGATACCCACAGAATCCCCTCGGTGCTCAGGCACACACTGCCTGGGAGTGCAGGTGAGTCGGTGCCCCATGGGGCGAACCTTGACCCATGGGATCAGGAAGCAGTCCTTCCTGAGCGAAGGGGGTGGATGATTCTGAGGCCCTTCAGCACGGCTCCTTGGAAAGTGCTAAGGACACGAAGCCTCAGTTCCCTACAACAGTCTTCCCAAAAATACACCTTTGTATTGGTTTTCCTCCTTTCCTGTCTCACCGTCCCCAGTTCCTGCCCACCTACCCCCACCCCCTACCACCAACGCTTCTACTCAGACTTTGGTCTCAATCCTTGCTTTCCAGGAAGAACACAGGCTAACACAGTAGCCCTAGTCTTCTGATAGGTCTTCTTCTTCTTCTTTTTTTTTTTTTAAATCAGAAACAAATGATTTCTTGTAAGCAGTGATACAAGACAAAAGGAAAGTAAATGTTAAGAGTCAGCAAGGAAGGGTATGGCTCTGTGATCAAGATAGAAACACTTGGTTTCTGTATCAGGCTCAGCAAAGGCGATAGCCTGAAAATAGCCGCTCTTATGGAATCAGCTGTTCTGAAGTCACGGTCAGTTGACCGGAAGCTGTAATTTCCCTGGTCTGTCCTTATAGCGCCTCCGCCCAGGGCATCGTTCTGTGCAGAGGCCGCCGGTGTGATAACTCCGCCTGTGTAACTGGGTTACATGCCAGCCTTTTGGTTTTCTAATCAAAGGTTTATTTCCTTATTTATTTCTTACTTGGTGGCCGCGCCATGTGGCATGCAGGATCTTAGTTCCTTGACCAAGGATCGAACCCATGCCCCTGCGCTGGAAGTTTGGAGTCCTAACCACTGGACTTCCAGGGCAGTCCCATTCCTTATTTGTTTTTAAAATGTACAATTTAGTGGTTTTTCAGTATATTCACAAAGTTGTACAATCGTCTCCACCATCTAACTCCCAAATCTTCTCATCTCTCCAAACAGAAACCCGTGTCCATAACCCATCACTCTCAGATCCCCACCAACCACTAGTCCACTCTCTGTCTCATAAATTGGCCCATTCTGGACGCCTACTATTAATGGAACCGTATGTGACCTTTTGTGTCTGGATTCTCTCACTTAGCCTAATGGTTTCAGGGTTCATCTACGTCATAGCCTGGGTCAGTACTTCTGAGTTCTTACTTCCTGACACCAGCCAATTCTTTGCCACCAGCTGGTTGCCCAACAATTTTATTCAGTTATTGCACTAACTCCTGGAGTTAGCTCAGACACCACAGATGAAGTACTCAGTCCCACAAGACTGCCCCCACATGAGAAACAAGCTGCACATTTCTGTCCAGGCAGCTGCAAATTCAGAGGGTCCTATGACCCCTTCCCCCACTTAAGTTTGATACCTCACTGGGATGACTCCAGCTCGAAAATCGGGAGACCGCTTGACATACTAGTTTGTTGTCGGCACAGACATGGAAGAGGTGCAGGCGGTGAAGTGTGGTGAGGCCTCTCAGGGCACACCCTCTGCCAGCACTTTGATGTCTCCATCAACCCAGAAGCTCTCTGAACCCCATTATTTAGGGGGTTTGGGGGAGTTGATGATGCGATTGATTCAATCATTAGCCGTCGGTCATTGAACTCAGTCTCCTGCCCTTCTTCCCTTCTTGATGTTGGGCATGGACCTGAAAGCTGCAACCCTCTCACCATAGCTTGGTCTTTCCTGCTGCCAGCTCCCATCCTGAAGCCACCTAAGAGCCGCCAAGAGTCAGCTCATTAGCATAGACCCAAATGTGATTGAAAAGCGATGGTTATCAATAACAGAAGACTCTCCTATCACTTAGGAAATCCCAGGACTTTAGGAGCTCCATGCCAGGAATCAGGGACAGGGACCAGACATATATTTACTATTGTTCCATAATACTTTATTCCTTGTTATGGCTGAATAGTATTCCATTTGTTTATCCATTCCTCAGTTGAGGGACATTTGGTTTGTTTCTACCTTTTGGCTATTGCAAATAGGGATGGCAGAGCCTGGTGGGCTGCTGTCTATGGGGTTGCACAGAGTTGGACATGACTGAAGCAACTTAGCAGCAGCAGCAGCAGAACAGAACATTTATATGTAAGTTTTATGTTTTCTTTTCTCTTGGGTAAATACCTAGGAATAGAATGGTAACTCCCATGTTTAACTTTTTTAGGAACTGCCAAGCGGTTTCCCAAACACTTGTATTTTTTTTTTTAAATAACTCTCTATATACATTATTTTGGGCTTTCCCAGTGGCTTAGCAGTAAAGAATCTGTCTGCAATGCAGGACATGAAGGAGATGAGGGTTCGATCCCCAGTTGGGAAGATCTTCTGGAGAAGGAAATAGCAACCCGCTGCAGTATTCTTTCCTGGGAAATCCCATGGACAGAGGAGCCAGCGGGCTACGGGCCCCAAAAGAGTCTGAAGTGACTGAACACACACTATTTAGGCTTTATTTCCCCATGAACCTTATAAACTCTCTGAAAGAAGGATCAGTGTTTTCCACTCTTCTGAAAGCACCACAGTTTTTCTCCTAGGGCCTTACACATCAGTATTTGTGTGTGATCACTTACTAGGACAGTGTGCCCTTCACCTTGGTTACTGTTGTTGTGGACTCGCTCAGTTGTGTCTGAGTCTTTGCGACCCCCTGGACTGCAGCACACCAGGCTCGCCTGTCCTTCACCATCTCCCGGAGCTTGCTGAGATTCAGGAGCAACACCAGTCTTACTATCAGCGGGTTGGTGGATGTACACACGGCTTTCTTTGCTTCCTTGCTCTCCTTGCTGGAGGTTGCAGGCAACGGTTGGTGTGTGTATGTTGTAGAAACAGTCAGAGTGTGGTGATGGTATTTGGGTGGTGGCTAAGAGGGAGTGGGCTTCCCTTGTAGCTCAGTCAGTAAAGAATCTGCCTGCAGTACAGGAGACCTGGGTTTGATCCCTGGGTTGGGAAGATCCCCTGGAGAAGTAAATGTCAGCCCACTCCAGTATCCTTGCCTGGAAAATCCCATGGACAGAGAAGCCTGGTAGGCTGCAGTCCACGGGGTCGCAAAGAGTCGGGTATGACTGAGCGACTAACACTTACTTAAGAGGGAGTGGGATTAGAAGGAGTGGCTTCTTCAGTTCACGTGCTTGTTCAGACCCCGGAAAATGTTGATCAGTTCTCACTGAAAGCGATGTGTCCACTCACGTGAAATATGTGTACTTTGAGGGGACCTATTTATGTTCCACCGGGAGTCATCCTTTCCTGTCAGGAATCTCACCTGCTGCTTTGTCTGTTTGGTCAGATTCCTGGCATATTTTTGTTTCCTGTTGTTTAGTAAAGGTGCTTTTTCTGGGATGTACCAAACCTGGTGATTTTTTTTTTTTTCTGAAGATTTTTTTTTTTCCTTTTGATTCAATATATTGAGAAAGAAATGGGAAGGTCAGATCCATTCTAGGAGTGCTTCGGGTTGTGTGTTAAATAGCCATTCATTTTGAAACACAAGGACAGGATTGTAATAAAAGGACATGGAACAGTAAAAACAAAAACAAAAACCCAACAACAAAACAAACGACAAAAACCGAAGTGATGCGTCCAGTTTCTACTGTGCTCACGTTTGTCTGTATCTTCCCTGTACCATCAGCTCATCTCAGCTCTCCATTCACGCACATCTCAGAGCCTCAGCCCAGGCGTTAATCAGGCAGGACTCTTTCATTGGCACGTGACAAAAAAACCAACTTCAGCTTCCTCGTGAGAAAAGACAAAAGCAGAGGAGCAGTTTCTTGGCTGTAGGTCTGAGTTATCATCTTCAGCGAAGCTGGGTCCATCGCTGTCAGAAGGATTGCTCGTGTCCACTGTCCCCCTGAGTCTGTGGGCTCTGTTTTCTTCTGTCTTGACTTTATTCTCAGGAAGATTCTTTCCCTGGCAGCACGTCGTCCCCCGGAAGCTCCCTCTGCCGCTCACTGTGTCTTTGACATAAATCCTGGGAAGCGAGGCAGCGACCAGGAGCTCGGCTGGTCAGAAGAGCCCATGGAACTCACACTCCTCGTCCCACCACCCACCTGAGAGGGGAACAGGAGTGAATGGATGAAAGAAAGAGGGGGCAGGGAGAAATGACGAGAACCAGTAGGCCTTTACTTGGCAACCAAGCCAACATCTTGGAAACCACTGTCTCAAGAGAAACGTGGCTCCTTGTTGACCTTCTCACCGCGTTAGAGACAGGAGGCTCCGTGTGCCAGGCCCGCTTTGGCAGGGGCGGGCAGGACACTGGAGCTCGAGGGAGAAGGACAGGTGGTTGCTGGTGAGGCTGGAGGAAGGCCCGGAGCAACTCCTTTGTCGCTGGGAACCCGAGCCTCTTGGGAGCCGTCACACGAGGATGGCCTTGGCTGGGGATGTGCATAAACCGGCCAAGTTCACAGTCGGCCTCCCTCAGCCTGGACAACCTTTGAGAGAGGCGTGTCTCTTAAATTTGCAGAAATGAGCTGCAGCAGAGGGGAGAACCAACATTTCTCATGGTTGCAATGTGCACACTGTGTCAAAACGTGTTGCTGCATCTATGTTGCGCTAACCTTGAGAAAGCAAGGCTCAGCCCAGCCATGAACAGAAGATGTAATTTTGGGGTTGAGAACTCAAGGAGTTCCAGAATGGCTCCTCCAGATACATTTATCTTTGCTAGTCATTGTTTACTCCACTGCGTTTTTTACTGTTTTTATTTGAGTGGAAATACACATTTTCCTGGTCATTAAAAGAATAAGATGTACAAGGTTCACAATTCAAGCAGTACAGAAGGATAAGCAATGCTAAGCAATGATATGGACATGGAGAGCCTCCATTATACAAACATGTACGGTCTTGCTCATTCATCTATACATTTGGTGTTTAGTTTAATAGCTAAGTCATGTCTGGCTATTTAACTTAATAGCCCACCAGGCTCCTCTGTCCATGGGATTTCTCAGGCAAGAATACTGGAGTGGGTTGCCATCTCCTTCTCCTGGGGATCTTCCTGACCCAGGGATCAAACCCATGTCTCCTGTGTTGTAGGTGGATTCTTTACTGCTGAGCCACTGAACGCTATTCCAATGAAAATGCTTTCAGAACTTTTTTTACAGCGAAGGTGTACAGAGAAGGTGATGCCAAAGTAAATGCTGAAAAGTAAAGGCGCAAAAATTGTAACAAAATTCTGAAAAAGAAAAATAGGGTAAAATTAGCCCTAGAAGATTGAAATATATTATAAAATTACCATTATTAAAAGTTTGCCAGTGACACAGGTATAGACCGATTAGTGGTATAAACTAGCCATTCATAAATAGATACAAACATACATGTGGGCTGTATGTGTTTAAGATAAAGGTAGATATTTACATCTAAAGATAGAATTTCAGGATTGGGGTGTGGGGAGATTACTAATAAATGGAATTGAAACATTTAACATACTATCTAGAAAAACAATGCCTCCCGCATTGCAGGCAGACGCTTTAACCTCTGAGCCCCAGGGAAGCCCTAGAAAAACAAAACTGGATCCCTACCTCATTCCTCATATACCAAAACAAATTCCAGATGTGTCAAATGTGTTAGTGTTAAATTGCTTCAGTCGTGTCCGACTCTTTGCAACCTTGTGGACTATAGCTTGCCAGGGTCCTCTGTCCATGGGATTCTCCAGGCAAGAATACTGGAGTGGGTTGCCATTTCCTCCTTCAAATACTTAGATGCTAAAAATAAAACTGTAAAAGTAAAACATTGGGAGAATTAAAAAAAATAATCTTGGGTGATATCATTGGCTGAACTGTATTTCCTCAGTATTCATATTTTGAAGTCCTAACCCCCAGGATCTCAGAACGTGACTGTTTGGGGAGATAGGGAAGGTAATTAAATTTAAAATAAGGTTGAGGCAGTGGGCTCTAATCCAATATGTTGCTGCTGCTCCTACTCAGTTGCTCAGTAATGTCTGACTCTGTGTGACCCTGTGGACTGTAGCCCACCAGGCTCCTCTGTCCATGGGGAGTCTCCAGGCAAGAGTACTGGAGTAGGTTGCTATTCCCTCCTCCAGGGGATCTTCCCAACCCAGGGATCGAACCCTGGTCTCCTGCATTGCATGTAGACTCTTTACCACTGAGCCACCAGGGAAGCCCAATCTGATATAACTGGTGTCCATATAAGAAGAGATTAGGACATAGACACTCATAGAGACAAGACATGGGAAGAAGGCAGCTAGCTGTTTACAGCCAAGGAGAGAGGCCTTAGAAGAAACCGACCCTGCTAATGCCTTGTTCTTGGACCTCCAGCCTCCAGAACTGCGAGGAGATAAATTTCTATTGTTTAAGCCACCTTGTCCACGGTACTTTGTTACCGCAGGCTTGCAAGCTCATACAGGTGACTAAAGTATTTTAAGCAGCGTATGACATTCAGAAGCTGTAGAAGAAATGCTTGATAAATTTGACTACTTAACAATTTAAAATTTCTGCAGAAGTCTCCAGAAGGGAAAGAGGAAACAGGAGAATTTTATGATCCCCAGGAACTCCCTCCCCTGAGCAAACATGAGGTGAGGGGAGGGGCAGTGCGCTGTCTGTGGGGGGCAGGGAGGATGAGTGGGTAAAAAATGCACGCTTCACACGGTTAACTGTGGTTAATCTAGGACAGGGAAACTTGGAATGATTTTGATTTTCTTTTTAATTTTCTGTATTTTCTAGGGTAAAATTGGATTGCTTTTCTAAACATGAGAAAGAACAATAAGTGTTATAAAAATCATTTTGTATGTGAATCTTACTTTCCTAACTAGACCATATAAACTCTGTAAAGTCTTGAGTGTTGCCCAGACTGAAGTCACTTGGGCAGAAGATGCTTTGCCTGGGGTCAGAATGACCCACGGAGCCATCTGGGCAGCAGGATCAGGGGACTGGGTGTGTGTTACCTGCATCTGATCTCAGAGGCATGTCATCGCCCCCAGTGTGCACCTGGCCTCACGGTGCAGTGTTCCAGGGCTCCGTTACTTGGTGGTGTTTTTTGTTTTATTATTTTTGTCTGTGCTGAGTCTTTGTCGCTATGTGCAGGCTTTCTCTAGTTGTGACAAGCGGGAGCGGGGGCTACTCTTTGTTGGGATGCACGGGCTTCTCGTTGCAGTGGCTTCTCTTGTTGCTGAGTGTGGGCTTCAGTGGTTGCAGCACTATGGGCTCAGTAGCTGTGGCTGGAGGGCATTAGAGCATGGGCCTAGTAGCAGCATGTGGGCTCAGCAGTTGTGGTGCACAGGTTCAGTTTCCCTGCAGCGTGTGCAATCTTCCTGGACCAAGGATCAAACCTGTGTCCCCTGCATTGACAGGTGGATTCGTTACCACTGAGCCACCAGGGAAGTCTGGTGCTGTTTTAAACTTTGGGTGGTACTTCCTGGTCCATTAGAAGGTTGCCACTCACGGGTTTAACATTGGTTGGTGTGAATATCATCCATCATCTTGAATGTTAATTTATGCAAGACGTCTTCTCTGATTTCCTCACCGAGAAGTAATCATTCCTTCCTCTTAAGTTTCATCACATGTGATTCCTACCACCATAGCATCCATCACCTTCTAAATTTGTGTCAAGTTGTGTACACACACACATCTTATCTCCTCTCCCAAATGATGTGTTTCCTGAATCAGGATCCATCCTTCTCTTTACAAGGACACCACCCTATGAGGTAGGTGTGTTATCTCCACTTTACAAGCGAGAAACATGAGGACCCAGAAGGTTAACAACATCTAGTACAGTAGATTAGTATCTAGTATAGTAGATCTTTGGGCTTCCCAGGTGGCACACCGGTAAAGAATCCATCTGCTGATGCAGGAAATACAAGAGACACGAGTTTGATCCCTGGGTCAGGAAGAGCCCCTGGAGAAGGGCATGGCAACCCACTCCAACATTCTTGCCTGGAGAATCCCATGACAGAGGAGCCTGGTAGGCTACGGTCCATGGGGTCCCAAGAGTTGGACTGAGCACGCACAGCACACACATAGATCTTCAGTAGGTCACGCTGCTGAGTGATGGAGGCTGGATTCACATTCAGGTTGTCTGACCCAAGTCTGCACCCTTCCTTCCTGGGCCTCAGCATCCCCCAGCCATGCTCCCTGCACACTGAAGGCAGCAACAGTGCAGTAGATACTCATCAAATAAGTTCATTAATCTGTGATACAACAAGAAGGCTGGGCAGCTGGTGGGAGACCCTCCCAATTTCCCATGCCTCCTCTGATGGCCAGCATTAGGACAGTTTAGACAGTAAAGGATCTCAGAGTAAAGTCAGGGGGTACTAAAGGGCTAGATCTGCCTCCAGACCACCATCAGACCAAGTCTGACCAATGCGGACATGAGTTGCATTAACCTAGGACACTGCTTCACAATCATATGGAAACCTAGCTAAGCCAGCAACTTCCTAGAGGAGAGGTTACACATCTCAGAGAACAAAATTATGTCACTCTTTGAACCTTGGTGTTGACTGTGTGTTGGGGGTGGGGAAAGGGCGTATATATTGTACATGTTATACACACATACTGGAGTAGAAAATATTCCTGCCTGGAGAGTCCCATGGACAAAGGAGCCTGGAAGGGGTTGAAAAGAGTCAGACACGACTGAGCACACACTATACACATGCACGCACACACACACACACACACACACACATATATAGTGAGGTTTAATGAGAGCGTGTGAAGGGCCCAGCACAGAGTGTGGTACACAGAGGAACTGCACACCTATGAGCCCTGCCCTCCGCTCCACCCTCATTTCCCAGCTAAGCCGCAGGAAGGCACAGAGCCCGGGGGGAGATGAGTGCCGGTGATAAAACAGACAAGGACCGCTGGTGATGAGAGAGATGCTGGTCCAGCTCCGCAGGACTCGGTGGATGTGAATCAGAGGTGATGAGGTCCATTGCCAAGACCCCAGAGAGCAGCTTTTATTCTTGTGAGAAAGGTCTGTCAGGAGAGGGTGAGGGAGAGATCTGCCGGAGGAAAGTGGAGGTAGTTTTCTCCCAGCAGAGGGTGAAATCAGTTCCTGGGATGTCTTCCCTGAAACAAGTGACTGGTTTGTTAGCCAGGACTGGATTAGGTCAGGGTATTTAGCCATCTACACCTCTTGCTGGGTCCTCGGCACCTTAGTGAGGAATAACAGGAAGATTAATTGCAGGCACCTGCCAGTCTGCTCATCCCACATAAACCAACCAACCCTGGATGGTTGCTCTGATTCCAGAAACTGCTTGGTCTTCAGCCTCTCTGAAGTGTGCCCATCTGTCTGGAAGAAGGCAGTCCAGGCCATGTTTTTCCCCAAGCAGTAGAAAAAGCCAGGCTGAACAAAGCAAGAAGTTTGTCCTAAGAAACTGGAAGTTTACTTAAGAGATATTTCAACAACCTATGTCTTTGGTAAGTCTCCCCTGAAACAGACTCCTAGGAGGAGACATGCATGCAGGGTGTTGGGGTTGTCTTTATTTTTGAAGTTTTATTTTGATGTGGACTATTTTTAAAGTCTTCATTGAATATCTTACAATATTGCTTCTGTTTTATTTTATTTTTTAGCCATGGGGCATGTGGGATCTTAGTTCCCCAACCAGGGATTGAACCCGTACACCCTGAGTTGGAAGGTGAAGTCCCAGCCACTGGATCACCAGGGAAGTCCCAGTTATTTTTGTTGTTCTTGTTGTTGTTTGGGAGGTGGAGTGTCCTCTCAGGAACGACATGTGAACGGCCGTAAGGGGAGGAGGTGAGTTTGCATGCTGCAGCACCAGGGCCTCTGCTGAGCCCACGGTGGCTGGACAACAGTACAGAGTTGTCTCCAGTAAAACACGGTGTGGCCTTGCATCCCCAGTGACCAGCCATTGCATGCTGGCCGCCCCAGAGAGGGGTAGAACCTTGTGCGAGGCAGCTCCCTCACCCTCCCTGACCCTTCGGAGGGGGCTCAGCTGTGAACCACCAGCAGCTAACACCTCGGCGGCTGGAAGCTTCGCTAACCCACCACGAGGTGGTGAGCCACGTTCAAAGTTCAAAATCTAGGGAAAGTGTCAGACTGTCATGATTTTAGAGAGCAGTCATGAAGGAAAAATGAAGAGAAGCCCACTTAGGAGCGGAGATTTGGGAAGGGCCATCGTGTAATTGGCAGCTTTCCAGAGTGCTGATGGGCTAGAGCCTGGCCCAGGTGGCCTGAGTACAGGCCAGCGAGGTCTGGGGTGTGATGGGGAAATTTGCATGTTCCTTGTCAATTAAGGAAGTAGAATCAATGGACTGCAATACCTGGGAACTTACCCCGTAGCCCGGAATCAGAGTAGTCACTCAACAGATGTCTTTTTGAATTGAATAGTGATTCACTGGTTTGGAGTTTCTGTCTGAGGGATCCATTGGTGCTCTTTTTGGAAAGTGTGGGGGTTTTCCCCAGAGTGTGCATGCACCAGTATGCTCACCTTGATTTAACTATACTGTATAGGGGTCTGAAAGTCCTATTCATAACACATGTCAAGCCCTAGGAAGAAAAGGTAAGAAGATTAGAGTTTGTTAGATCTTGACAAAGGAAAACAAAAAACCACAACTGAACAAACAACCTTATCCATCCAATGGCTCCCTCTGAGGTTGACCCTTTACATCCCCCAAAACAGGCACCAACCAAATCCAGCGGACACGCGTCTCGGCAGTTGTACAGCTATACTGGTGCATATGGCTGAGTATCTCTTCTGCACGTGGAAGGCTTCCAGTAAATGATTGTTGGATTGAATTTCATTGCTTTGGTAGTCCTGGCCTTTCATCTGATGGCTTTCTTTCAGAAGTCAGGTTACTTTTTCTTGCCAAAATATGACCATGACCGTTTTTCCTCCTTAAAATCATCCAGTGGGAGTCGTTGAGTAATTTTAAAGAAATTCAGGGCAGTCCATTCTTACCTGCATTGTCCAATGTCACTAGCCACACATTTAAGGTTGCTGGATAAAAAACAGGACACCAGTTAATTTGAATTTCTGATAATTAAAGACTAAATTTGTAGTGTAATTGTGCCCCATGCAATATTTGGGTTATCCTTACACTACAAAATTATTGGTTGCCTACCTGAAATTAATAATTAACTCTGCATCCTATATTTTTATTTGCTTTTTCATTCCAATCCCAAAGAAAGGTAATGCCAAAGAATGCTCAAACTACTGCACAGTTGCACTCATCTCACATGCTAGGAAAGTAATGCTCAAAATTCTCCAAGCCAGGCTTCAATAGTATGTGAACCGTGAACTTCCAGATGGTCAAGCTGGTTTTAGAAAAGACAGAGGAACCAGAGATCATTGCCAACATCTGTTGGATCATCGAAAAAGTGAGAGAGTTCCAGAAAAACATCTGCTTCTGCTTTATTGACTATGCCAAAGCCTTTGACTGTGTGGATCACAACAAACTGTGGAAAATTCTGAAAGAGATGGGAATACCAGACCACCTCCTGAGAAATCTGTATGCAGGTCAGGAAACAACAGTAAGAACTGGATATGGAACAACAGACTGGTTCCAAATCGGGAAAGGAGTACATCAAGGCTGTCTATTGTCACCCTGCTTATTTAACTTATATGCAGAATACGTCATGAGAAATGCTGGACTGGATGAAGCACAAGCTGGAATCAAGATTGCTGGGAGAAATCTCAATAACCTCAGATATGCAGATGACACCACCCTTATGGCAGAAAACAAAGAAGAACTGAAGAGCCTCCTGATGAAAGTGAAATAGGAGAGTGGAAAATGTTGGCTTAAAACTCAACATGCAGAAAACTAAGATCATGGCATCTGGTCCCATCACTTCATGGCAAATGGATAAGAAACAATGGAAACAAAAAAAAAGAAACAATGGAAACAGTGAGAGACTTTATTTTGGGGGCTCCAAAATCACTGCAGATGGTGACTGCAGCCATGAAATTAATAAATGCTCGCTCCTTGGAAGAAAAGTTATAACCAACCTAGACAGCATATTAAAAAGCAGAGATATTATTTTGGTGACAAAGGTCCATCTAGTCAAAGCTATGGTTTTTCCAGTAGTCATGTATGGATGTGAGAGTTGGACTATAAAGAAAGCTGAGCACTGAAGAATTGATGCTTTGGTGTTGAACTGTGGTGTTGGAGAAGACTCTTGAGAGTGCCTTGGAGAGCAAGGAGATCCAACCAGTCCATCCTAAAGGAGATCAGTCCTGAGCGTTCATTGGAAGGACCGATGCTGAAGCTGAAGCTCCAGTACTTTGGCCACCTGATGTGAAGAACTGACTCATTGGAAAAGACCCTGGTGATGGGAAAGATTGAAGGCAGGAGGAGAAGGGGATGCAGAGGACAAGATGGTTGGATGGCATCACCGACTCAATGGACATGAGTTTGAGTAAACTCCGGGAGATGGTGATGAACAGGGAAGCCTGGCATGCTGCAGTCCATGGGATCGCAAAGAGTTGGACACGACTGAGCAACTGAACTGAAGTCTGGTAACCCTACACATGTGGCTAGCTAAACTTTAATTAATTGAAGTGCATAAACATTTTAAAATTTATTTTCTCAGACTTGCTCACTATATTTCAAGAGCTCAATAGCCATCTTGAATAGCACAGATATTAGACATTTCTGTCATTGCAGAAGGTTTTATTGGACCCTAATCTGCCAAGCAAAAGATCACAGGAAAGGTTTCTTTTACACACTTAAAAAAAGTTGTATTTGGAGCCTAGAGGACCCCTTGTAACATAGCCAAGAAGCCTCAGTCTCCATCTGTTACTTTTCCTGAACATGCAGGGTATTTATTTATTCCCAACAAGTGGGTCTCTATGACCGAAGCAGTTCCTGCACACTGACTTTTATGGAGGCAGGCATCCTGCTTTTCTCCTGGGGCTACCAGAAACTAAGTCAGCTCTCAGATCAGAGCAGATCAAAATTTAAAGTGTCCTAAATGAAAAATGAATGTGTTGTTATTTGACTTATCAGTCTCCTCACTCAAAGATTTTTCTTAAATTGATAATCTGATGACATTACCACCTAGATTATCTGTTTATAACCCAAGTCTGAGATGAGCTTGGAAAACACAGCAGAAGTCTTCCCTCCCTTAATTAGCCTTTTGGGAGAAAACCTGTTTTGCATCGCTGCCTGCAGTGCTGGGAGTCTTACAAGGACCAGGAGTCAATTAAACTTCAGAAGAGACACTTGCCAAAAGTTGATTTTTTTACATATGACTCGGTGGATCTCAAGTAGAAACTGGCTAACATGCCAAATGTGACCAACTTAAAAGTGAGAAGACTATATCAACATAAAGGTCAGGAATCTAAAGGACTTTACATAGTCAACAGTTGTACACCAAAATATTATAAAAAACAAAATTAAAGACAAATGACTTAACTTTCAAAATATTGCTACGTGTGTGACAGAGTTGATGCTGTCTATATATGAGAAATTCTCATGGATCAATAAGCAGAAGACAAGTTCCTCAGTAGAAAAATGACCAAATGATTGGAAAGTCACAAAATAAATACAAAAGTCTAATAGACCTTTAGTGTCTAGGATAGTGACTGTCACACAGCGGACACTCAGTAAATACCCACTGGATGAATGAATGTCTATGAAAAACACTTGATTTCAGGAAAAATAAAAAACTGCAAATTAAAATAACAGTGAAATATCATTGGTCGTTGCTTGTTGGGTCAGCCTTTTAATGTACCCTCCAGGACTTAGTGGTTGGTACCTAGACGTGTGTGCATGCTCAGTGACGCAGTTGTGTCTGACTCTGTGACACCATAGACTGTAGTCCGCCAGGCTCCTCTGTCCATGGGATTCCCCAGGCAAGAAACACTGGAGTGGGTTGCCATTTCCTCCTCTAGGGTATCTTCGCGACCCAGGGATGGAACCCACATCTCCTGCGTCTCCTGCCTTGGCGAGTGGGTTCTTTCCCCCTGGCACCACTTGGGAAGCCATACATAGACATGCGACGCATCCACATCAAGCTCTTTCTCACACCGAGTTGTCCTAGTTGGAGAAGGAAAGGGAGGTCTGTCTTTGTCTTCGGCATGCTGGCTGTCAGGGTGGGCTCTAGAGCCAACAGTGGCTGTAACTCCCACTTGAATGCGGCCAAAATACAGAAGTAGAAATGAGACGGAAAGACCGAGGGAGAGAGAAAGAGAAAGTGCTCTGGTGAAACTTGAGTCGATATATCCAGTCAGCTTTAAGGCTAGTGTACTTTCTTCCTTTCTGTGGTTTTGTGAACCAGTTAATTCTACTTTTTTTTTTTTTTGCTAAATTTAGTATGAGCTTGGACTTCCACTTCCTATCAAGATGGCGGTCAAAGGGACCAAAATTACCCTCCTACCAGAAGCAACAAAAAAATCTAGAGAAAGTATTTTAAGTAGCCATTTTCAAGATATTGGATATCAACACACTGCTATATTCAAAATAGAAAAACAACAAGGACCTATTGTTTAACACATGGAGTTCTGCTCAATGTTAGGTGGCAGACTGGATGGGAGGCAGATTTAAGGGAGAATGAATCCATGTACACGTATGGCCGAGTCCCTTCACTGTTCACCTGAAACCAGCATAACATCATTAATCGGCTATACCCCAATATGAAATAGAAAGTCTAAAGTCTGAAAAAAAAAAAAAAAACCAAGATATTGGACATCAGACCTGATGAAAGGGGAAAAGAATGAGGTAAGCCCTATGCACGCCCAGCCTACTGCCTTGAGAGATTTTCCAGATGGTGACACGGAAAGGTGGAATCTGGGTAGAGCCTGGCAGATTCCCTGAGTTGAGAAGTTGAGCTAGAGTCCAGGGAGACCAAGACAGCCAGAGTTTGCAGGGCAGAATATCAGAGAGGAGAGCACTACACACACACACAGAAAAAATGACAACAACAACCAAAGTCTAGAGATCTGCAGAGGGTCCCCCTCAGCTGTTCAGCAAAATTGTCACCAGCACGTGAATTCGAGGGAACTGTTCAAGACCAGGGAAAGAACCACCTGAAGGTGTTGCAGAAACAAGAACTCATCCAGGGCCTGCAGAGTGCCTGTTCCCGCCAGCCAGACTGGAAATCTTATAACTCACAGATCATTAAGCAAAGTACTCAGAAGGATTTTGCCTCAGTTGTAGGAGAAAAGCTGGCTCTCGATTAAATGCAGGTCTGGTCCTGCCTAACAGATTTTTTTTTTTTTCAGATTTTTAAAAATAAGACGAAAGGATCAAATTGTTTCCAAGTAACTGGGCTCCAAAATCACTGCAGATGGTGACTGCAGCCATGAAATTAAAAGACGCTTACTCCTTGGAAGGAAAGTTACAACCAACCTAGATAGCATATTAAAAAGCAGAGATGTTACTTTGCCAACAAAGGTCCGTCTAGTCAAGGCTATGGTTTCTCCAGTGGTCATGTATGGATGTGAGAGTTGGACTGTGAAGAAAGCTGCTACTGCTGCTGTTGCTTCAGTGAAGACAGGTGAGTGTCGAAGAATTAATGCTTTTGAACTGTGGTGTTGGAGAAGACTCTTGAGAGTCCCTTGGACTGCAAGGAGATCCAACCAGTCCCTCCTAAAGGAGATCAGTCCTGGGTGTTCATTGGATGGACTGATGCTGAAACTGAAACTCCAGTACTTTGGCCACCTCATGCAAAGAGTTGACTCATTGGAAAAGACCCTGATGCTGGGAGGGATTAGGGGCAGGAGGAGAAGGGGATGGCAGAGGATGAGATGGCTGAATGGCATCACCAACTCGATGGACATGAGTTTGGGTAAACTCTGGGAGTTGGTGATGGACAGGGAGGCCTGGTGTGCTGTGATTCATGGGGTCACGAAGAGTCGGACACGACTGAGTGACTGAACTGAACTGTGCTCCAGAATATACTCAAAAATTGAAACTACAGAAATATCCAGCACTCAACAAGTTAAGTTCATGATGAATGGCATTAATGAAAAATTATTGGGCATACACACAGATAAGTGGAGAATATGACCCATAATGAGAAAAGTAAATAATCAAACTGACCCAGAACTGATGCAGATGTTAGAATTAGCAGGCAAGGATATTAAAATAGTTATTATAACTCTGTTCCATAGGTTCAAAAGGCTAGAGAAAAGGTTGAATATGTTAAGTAGAAACATGGATGATATTTTTAAAAGACCCAAATTCAACTTACAGAAGTACAAACAATAGTGTCTGAGGTAATGGGTATATTGGGTGGGATTAATGGCAGATTATTTGTAATGTTTTCAAAGCTTGTCCATGTTGTAGCATGTATTAGTACTTCATTCATTTTTATACCTGAATAATATTCCATTGTATGGATATACCACCATTTATTTATCGATTCATTAGTTGATGGACATTTGTTTCTACCTCTTGGCTGTTATGAACAGCACTGCTGTGAAAACTCATGTACACGTTTTTGTGTAGGCATGTGTTATTGCTCTTGGGGATATACCTTGGAGTGGAATTTTCCTAAGCTTCTTTATCCTCTTATCCCCATTTATCAAGTACATAAATAGTCCAATTCCAGCTGGAATTGCTGGAATTACAGGGTAACCCTGTGTTTAACCTTTTGAGGGAGCAGCTGCACCACTTTACATTCCTAACAGCGGTGAAGTCCAGGGAATCTATTTTTTGCTGTTGCTGCTTGTGCTTTTGGTGTCATATCTAAGACACCAGTGCCCAGCTACAGCTCATGAAGATTCATGCCTAGGTTTTCTTTCGCATTTGGATACATGATCCCTTCCAAGTTAATCTTTGTGTGTGGTATAAAGTAGGAACTCACTTTCTTTTTTGTTTCCCTGTGGCTAGTTTGTTGTCCCAGCACCATTTGCTGAAAAACCATTCTTCCCCATTGAGTGGTCTTGGCATTCTTGTTGAAAATAAACTGATCACAAACGGGTGGGATTATTTCTAGTCTCTTAATTCCATTGAGCTGTATGTTTATCTGTATGTCAGTTTCACCCTACCTTGGTTACTGTAGTTTTGTAGTATGTTTTTGAAATCAGAAAATGTGTTTTAATTTTACTCTTGTTTTTCAAGATAGTGTTTGCTATTCCCTTGAAATTCTGTACACCTTTTAGGATCAGCTTGTCAGTGTTTGCAAAAAAGCAAGCTGGGATTTAATAAGGACTGTGATAATCTGTAGCTTAATTAGAGAGTATTGCCAGCTTAACAATATTAATTCTTCCAATCAATGAACACAGGACATCTTTCTGTTTATTGAGGTCTTCCTTAATTTCTTTTTGCAATATGGGTACAAGTTTTACACATCTTTTGCTAAATTCTAATTATTTTATTCTTTTTGATGCTATTGTAAATGGAGTTATTTTCTGAATTCAGTTTGTTCATTGCTAGTATATAGAAATATAATTGATTTTTGTATGTTGTTTGTGTATCCTGTAAACTTGCTGAATTCAATATTAGTTCTTATCATTTTTTAGTAATTCCTTAGGATTATCTATATCATGTCACTTGCAAATAAGCATAGTTTTCCTTTTTTCTAATCTGTTCTTATTTAACTGCCCTGGCTTGAACCTTTCATACAATGTTGAACAGAACTGACAAGAGCGGATATTTTTGTCTTGTTCCAGATCTTAGAGGAAAGCACTGTCTCTCACCATTGAGTACAGTGTTTGCTGTGGATTCAAATTATGTTTACTTTTAATTAAGCATTTTTGTAAATTCATCCAATATTTTACACATAGTTTTGAAATTTACTAATCTCTCAATTACCTATTGAGAGTGAACAGAGCTAGTTTTATCTTCTGAATGTGACTTACAAACACGTAAGCCCTGCTGCAAATTTGTTTCTATTTGGTGCTGGCGATAACCAAAGAAAAAAGATATTTGACCTTACATTAACATTCCCCGAGGCTGTCTTAAGCCTGATGCTAATTTGATGGAGTTAATAGTTAATTTTTATAATCCCTCTAATGGCTCTGTGGATGATCACAATGCTCTGTGCACAATAGGTTCTCAATAAATATTGATATTCTTTGGAAGGAATGATGCTAAAGCTCAAACTCCAGTACTTTGGCCACCTCATGTGAAGAGTTGACTCATTGGAAAAGACTCTGATGCTGGGAGGGATTGGGGGCAGGAGGAGAAGGGGACGACAGAGGATGAGATGGCTGGACGGCATCACTGACTCGATGGACGTGAGTCTGAGTGAACTCCGGGAGTTGGTGATAGACAGGGAGGCCTGGCGTGCTGCGATTCATGGGGTCGCAAAGAGTTGGACACGACTGAGCGACTGATCTGATCTGATCTGAATTGATCATAGGAGAAGGGATAACATGGAAAAATAAAACCCAAAGATAATCCAACATTCAAATTTTAGCCACTAATTTTTATCCCAACATCGCTCTCCAATTTCCCCTCTAAGCTTCTATATCCTTTTGTGCTCTTTATCGAGTGTGTAAGTAGCCTAGACTATAGACACTCAGAGAAGAGAGGAGAAAGTTCTGGTTAATCCACAGACACTCCAATTCGAATCTGAGTTATCCAATGGGGTTTGTACACAATTCTGTGATCTTAAAACAAATCCTTATCATCAGGAAAAGTAATTCCCTATTGGCACTCAACAAATATTTGGCAGTTTAAAAATAATATTCTAGGTTTAACAAACCTGGCTAGTAGATGAATGTAAGATTCTTGGGATGATAGTTTCTTTAGGCCATAGTTTCTAAATCTATTTTTTAAAGTGGGGTGGGGTAGGGTAGGGTGTGGTATGGTGAGGGATGGGCTTCCCAAGTGGCACTAGTGGTAAAGAACCCGCCTGCCAATGCAGGAGCCACAAGAGATGTGGGTTTGATTCCGGGGTGGGGAAGATCCCCTGAAGGAGGACATGGCAACCCACTCTGATATATTTGCCTGGAGAATCCCATGGACAGAGGAGCCTGGTGGGTTACAGTCCATAGGGTCACAAAGAGTCGAACAGGACTGAAGTGACTTGCCACACACACACAGGGTGGGGAATAGGACCAGGTTATCTCTAAGGGTTTTTCAATTTTCTTCTAAGACCCTATTTTATGATTCTATTTAAGTCATCTTTCTTTCTTGGAAGCTACTACTTTAGATGCTCCATTGATTGTAACCAAAAAGCACCAGGTAGATAAAAACACTTCTCATTCTTATTTGGGGGTGGTGTAAAGGGGTGCTAAGGAAATCTGCCTGACATTGTCAAGGATCAGGGAATGAAAAAATTATTAAGAGTTGAGAGTCCTTAATGGTCATCCAAATCAATCTACCATCCATTGTGGGAATTCCCTTCAATATCATGTACAGATCAGTCATCTAGCTTCTGTCTGAATGTTTCCTATAGTAGGGAGTTCACTGACTCACAGGACAGTTGATCCCAATTTAGGGCAGTTTTAATTATTAGCAAATTCTTGCTTATATTAAGCTGAAATGTGTCTCCTGGTATCGCCTACCAGTCTGGCCTTTGGAGACACCCAGTTCGTTTGCCTGGAGAATGCATGTGCTTAAACAACCTTGTGGGCTTTTGTTGTTGTTTATGTATTTGGCTGCACCATGCGGCATGCAAGAGATTTGTCCCTGACCAGGGATTGAACCCATGCCCCCTGCAGTGGAAGCACAGAGTCTCAACCACTGGATGGCTTGGGAAGTCCCCCAGCCTCGTGTCTTAAAAATCCCAAATTCAGTGTTAAGGAAGTCTTGGATCATCATCTGCAGATGTAGTTTCCTCTCTCAGGATTTCAGCTCTGGTTCCAGATTGCATATCAGTCAAAGAGAATGAAAGAGCAACCTTGGCACTTGCTATTTGCCCAGAAAAGTTTGTTTTCAGTTCTTTCTCACTAGCACGTACAAGGGGAAAAAAAATATCCATAAGCTACACTAAGATCCAATGCCTTGGCCTAGCTAGATGTGATAATTTGGACTAAGACAGCCCACTGGTCACTGGCTGGGTGACCAGGGCATCACGCTTCCCTTTCTGTGTATTCATTTTCTCACCTGTTTTATCTGCACCCCTCACCCCTCCTCAAAGGGAGTTCAGGAAAATGACAATAATAGTATGGCTATGTGAAAAGCTTTGAGTTTGAAAGATTCTAGGGAAATACAGGATGCTATTAGACTGGACCTGTCCTGAGAAATAACAACTAAAGGCCAATGAACACACTTAAAGAATTAAAACTATGGTAAAATAACTGTATGCCATTGCATCACCTTTCAAACACACAGACATGCAAACCCAGCTGGAAAACCATCTCATCCTAAATTAAATGTGAGGGTTAGGACTGTCTTCAGGTTGAGTCACACGGATCGCCCCTGCAAGTTCCGCGACTACTGTCAATCTTAGCTGTGCAGTGGGCTCTTGTCAGGATCAGGCACATCAGACTTCACTGGACACAACATTGACTGTTCCTGGTGCCTGTATTTTTACCTGAAAAAATAATAAAGGTCTTTTTAAAAAAAAAACAAAAACTCCAGTTAATACTAAATAAATACTGAAAGATTACAGTGTGTTAGACGCTGACAAGATATCATAATATCTAAATGAATTTATTGACCTTTAAATGAAGCTTGGCCCACATGTCTGTCTGTCACAATTTCCTACTTATTTCCTTCCCCACTTTTTCCCCATTGTCAACTCTTGTTATTCTCAGTGGTCATGGAAAAAGAAATATATTAGTTTGAGTGATGAAAACAACACAGGCTGGCAGGTTCTTTCTCTTCCTTTACTGAACTATTTTCTTTCTTTTAAAATATAATTGACATACAACAATATATCAGCTTCAAGTGTCAACATAATGATGTGGTATCTGTATATATTTCAAAATGATAAGGGCAGTAAGTCTAGCTAACATCTTTTAAGAGAGCTATTTCTAATCAGACTCATTACAGAGCTTCTAACAGTAAGAATCGAAGGCTCTGACACGAGCTTATACTGACAAACACAATCTCAGGAAGAAGTTCCCTTTGGTTCTCTCCCCAACTCCTCTAGAGAATGTGCTAGTGATAATACCCAGTGAAATAATACCCAGTGAATATCCAGTGAAAATATTACATATTTTCTATGTGTAATTACAATGCAACAGGACTATCAGATTGCATTAAGTTTGAAGTGTTCTTTTCATGAAGGAAATTGGCATTTGTATTATTGGAGAGAGAAACCAGTTTTGGGGAAGGAGGAATGAATATAAAGATGTAGGGCAAAGTGGACAAGTGAGGTTAGAGAGGTAAATAATTGAAGCTTTATATCCTATAGGTAGTACTTGAATAATAATAATTTTAAAGGCTGTCTTAAGGGAAGTCTGTTGATGTGCTAGTCCTGAAAGAGAGGAAGGAGGTCTCTGTCACAGCGGGGTCAGCTCACATTTTACCCTCTTTCTATTCCCCACGACAGGTAGCTTCCCCTATGGGCCTGGGGATAGTGACAGACCCTCCAAAGGCATCTTGTATATGCTTGTATATGGGGGTGAAATGTTGGTAACAACTTCAAAGTCCAAAACTGAAGTTCAACCATGTGATGAAAGATTATTCTGACACGTAAAATAATATTGTATATTTAAAAATTAGTGATAATTTTGATGGAAATATGATTAGTGTTAGGTTAAAAATAAAACAACACATACGTTAAAAAAAAAGAAAGTAAGAAATATACCCATAAATAAAAACACAGATAAAATATTGGAAGGGAATATACCAAAATATTAGTGTGGTTATTTCTCTATGGCAGAATTATGACTGATTTTTACTTTCCCCCCTTATATCCTATTTTGTAAATTTTCTAAAAATAATATGTATACTCCTGGAATAATAAAACAGTGAAGGTTGGTTTTTAAAGAGTGTTAACAGATAAATAAAATGGTTTTCCATTCTTTAAACAGATAAAATAATGTAATTTAAAAAAATATGTCCTTTGTTGTTCTGATGAATAGAATTTATTATAAACCTGGTTTGTTGTGTGTGAGTGTTTATAAATGTAAGTGAGTGTGTATAAATATGTGTGTGTGTATAAATGTGTACGAGTGTGTATAAATGTGTCTGTGTGTGTATAAATGTGTGTGAGTGTGTATAAATGTGTGTGTGTTGTGGGGGAGATCTTGGATACACAGAGTTAAATTTAACCTTTCAAATTAATCACATGGTTGACATCTGCTATGACCAGGGCCCCATCCCAGGTATTGTACAGGATACGGTTTTTATGAAGCACACACCTTGTTTATAGAAGGCCTACATCCGATGTGGAAAAAAAGGCTTAAATATGTGGAAAAGTCAGTAACAATCACCATAACAAGCCGATGGGTTTTTCTGCCAGTTGTTACATGATGTTCTGTTCATGTAATTTGATGATCAGAAGACGCTTCTTCTTCTTTTTTTTTTAGAAGCTGCTTCTTGAGAGGACCTGTCCACTTGAAAACATCTTAGTCAGTGTTTTTTGGGATGTTATCTGTCTTTAGGTAATAACCATGTGTCACAGGAATCTGCTGACTTAAGACATTTTCCCCCATTTATAAAAAGTTGAAATAAAATTGATTTGGCAATAAGATAGGGGCTAAGTCTTTAAAAGGGTTTTAAATTTCTCTTCAGGCCAGGTTCAGCCTTTGGGCCTCCTTCTAATTACTACCTGTGACAATTTTTTCTAACCAGTGCCTAGCACTTATGTCCTGATTCTTGGGTAGCTAATCCAACACTTCAATCTGTCCTGGTTTGTTATAGGCAGAGACAAGTGATAAGATTGCCCAATCCTCTTGTGTCATAACTTAATACCTCTGTTGAAGCTCGGTGATCAGGGCTGCAGAGATGTGCAGATAGACAGCTAAAATCAGCCTAGCAGTTGAAAAGGTCTGCTTTGACAAGCTGCTCCCAACATGTGCTAAGCTATGAAGCAATAGCAATATTGTCTTGTCTTTTTCTAGGAAACCCCTACATCCAAATTTAGATACCACATGCACATCCCTAACCCAGTAGAATCATGACTTTTGTTACTGTTTAGCACCCTTATTCAAGAATTAAAATCATATTGCATATAAAGTATGAAATCAGACATACTCTCTCTGCAGTGGGAACCTAATCAGGAGATGCACATAAAAGAAACCGAGAAGTGCTTTAGGGGAGTGTGATGGAGGGGGAGTCTTGGAGAGGGAAAGAAAGAATCATTTTAGGATTTTCTTAGAGAAATTATGAAGAAACTTCACTGGAAGTCCCAAGGGGAGTAGGCTGAAGTAACTTGCCACTCTGACAAAGGAAAACCCACTTGTTATGAATTCAGTTAGAGGAAGAGTCCAGCTCTGCCAGAGTCTCATCCACTATACCCCTGGGTGGTCCAGGCTCCTCTTCCTTCATCTTTCCCTGTTGTCGCCTTGTGTGTGCGTGTGTGCTAAGTCGCTTCAGCTGTGTCTGATTCTGTGCAACCCTATGGACTATATATAGCCCGCCAGGCTTTTCTGTCCATGGAATTCTCTACGCAAAAATACTGGAGTGGATTGCCATGCTCTCCTCCAGGGGATCTTCCTGACCAAGGGATCGAACCTGCATCTCTTGTATTGGCAGGTATGGTCTCTACCGCTAGCACCACCTGGGGATCCTTGTACTGTGTATAATTTTAGGAGCTTTGTGATTCAACTGGAGAAAGATGAGCCTACTACTTAAGGACTACTAGTATTGTCTTAAAATAATGTATACTTCTGTCTACTGTAGATCATTACTCAGTGTAGAACTTGGAGCTCTTTTCCTAATTCTCAGCCATCCTAAGAGAACAAATTTTACAATGTCTTCAATTGGTCTAAATGCATACAGACATTTGGAAGATGAACTATTATTGCTGTTGTTACTGAATTTGCTAAATATTCTTTCTAGTTACAGAGTTAATCTGACTGTAATCTGTGAAGATTAATAAGCAAATTATGTTCAGTAAAATCATTTTAAGAGAAATGTTATTAAATTATGAATGTTAAAGTAGCACATATACTTTTCCTTGATCATTAATGACTGGTTTGGCAGAATTATATGCCACTGAAAAAATCTTCTTTGCATAGTTTTTATTGTTGTTCAGTCACTAAGTCATGTCTCATTCTTTGTGACCCCATGGACTGCAGCACTCCAGGCTTTCCTGTCCTTCACTATCTCCCTGAGTTTATTCAGGTTCATATCCATTGAGTTGGTGATGCTATCTAACCACCTCATCCTCTGTTGTCCCTTTCTCCTCCTGCCTTCAGTCTTTCCCAGCATCAGGGTCTTTTCCAGTGAGTCAGATCTTTGTATCAGGTGGCCAAAGGATTGGAGCTTCAGCTTCAGCATCAGTCCTTCCAATGAATATTCAGGATTGATTTCCTTTAGGATTGACTGGTTTGATCTCTTCGCAGTCCAAAGGACACTCAAGAGTCTTCTCCAGCTCCACAATTCTTGATTCTAAGGCATCAATTCTTTGGTGCTCAGCTTTCTTTATGGTTCAACTCTTACATCTGTACGTAACTACAGGAAAAACCATAGCTTTGACTATGCACACCTTTGGTGGCAAAATGGTGTCTCTGCTTTTTAATACACTTTCTAGGTTTGTCATAACTTTCCTTCCAAAGAGCAAGTGTCTTTTAATTTCATGGCTACAGTCCCTGTCCAAAGTGATTTTGGAGCCCAGTAAAACAAAATCTGTCACTGCTTCCAGTTTTTCCCCATCTTTTTGCCATGAAGTTTTGGGACCAGATGCCATGACTTCGTTTTTTGAATGTCGAGTTTTAAGCCAGGTTTTTTACTCTCTTTCACCTTTATCAAGAGGCTCTTTAGTTCCTCTTTACTTTCTGCCATTAGAGTGGTATCATCTGCATACCTGAGGTTGTTGATATTTCTCCCAGCAGTCTTGATTCCAGCTTGTGATTTGTTCATCCAGCCTGGCATTTTGCACGATGTACTCTGCATGTAAGTTAAATCAGCAGGGTTTCAGTATACAGCCTTGACGTACTCCTTTTTCAATTTTGAACCCATAAGTTATTCCACATCCAGTTCTCACTGTTGCTTCTTGACCTGCATACAGGTTTCTTCGGAGACAGGTAAGGTGGTCTGGTATTCCTATCTCTTTAAGAATTTTCCACTTTGTTATTTATTTTCTGGTTTTTGAGGTATAATTTATGTACAGTTAAAATTCACCTATTTAAAGTGTACTGTTTAATGAGTTTTGAATGAATACAGCCCATACCTACCACCAAAATCAAGATAGAAAATATTTCCTTTACTTTAAAAGTTCCGTGTTCCTTTGCAGTCAGTCCCCTTTGCCCCTTCTTACCCCTGCCCCAGGAATAGATCAGTTTCTATAATTTTACCTTTTCTAGATTCACATGTAAGTGAAATCAGTCACCTTTCACGTCCGACTTCTTTCAGCTAGCATCATGCTCTTGAGATTCATCCATATTACCGTACATATCAGTAGTTTGTTTGTATAGCATTCCAGTACATGGAAATACCAATTTACTTATCCATTCAATTGCCTGTCAATAGATATTTGTTGTATTTCCAGTTTGGGGCTATGGTGAATAAAATTGCTCTGAAATGTCTTTGTGTAGACACATATTTCCATTTCTCTTGGGTGGGTATCTAGCAGTGGATTTGTTGGATTATATAGTTAAGTGTATGTTCAACTTGATTACAAAGTCACACTATTTTCCATACTGGCTGTACCATTATATGTGTGATAGAAACAGATACTTTGCATTCTCGCCACCACTTGGTATTCTCTTTTTAATTTTAGCCATTCTAGTAAGTATGTGATGATATTACATTGTGATTTTAATTTTCACTTTGTCAGTGACTATGATGCTATACATCTTTTCATGTGGTTATCTATCATCCATTTATCTTTTTTGATAAAGTATCTGCTCAAATCTTTTGCACACTTTTATTGCACTCACTGTTTATCTTAATGTTGAGTCGTAAGAGTTCCCTACATATTCTGTTTACAAATATTTTTCCTGATATTTGTTTTGAAGTATTTACTCTAAGTCTGTGGCCTTTTCATTTTGGTAACACTTCTTTTGAATGACAAATTGTTTAAATTTTTATGAAGTCCAGTTTAACAATTTTTCCTTTATGTGCATTTTGTGTCTTAAGAATTCTTTGCCTAACCCAAGGTCACATTGATTTTCTCCTATGTTTTCTTTTGGAAGTTTTATAGTTTTAACTTATATTTAAGTGTATGATCCATCTCGAGTTAATTTTCAGTATTGTATGAGGAAAGGATTAAGGCTCATTCTCTAGCATTGGGGTAGGCCTTGTCCTGGGACTTCAGTAAAGTTAAGTGTCATTTCATTCCCTTTCTCCAACGGGGAGGGTATCTCTCTTCACATTGGGCTGCCTGGGATTGGGGAAGGGGTGCTAAGGATAAGGTAAAACTGTCTTTCCTTCCCTCTTCAATGCATCTTATTTCTCTGCTTTACCTGGGTGCTCTAATTGCCACTTAAAATCCTTAGCTCTTGTGAAGGTATTTTGGCATGTGGATATTCGTTCAAGTTGATATTTCTATGAGGGAGCAGTCATTGGAAACTTGCTGAAGTCTGAAAGCCAAATGATATGTTTTAAAATTTTTAATTTTCAATTGTCCATTGCTTGTATATAGAAATGCAATTAATTGGTTTTTGTATATTGACCTTGTATCCACTATCCATGTTAAATCATTTAGTTCTAGTAGGGCCTTTTTTTTTTTTTTTGCATTCCTTGGGTTGTTTCTTTACTGTCTACATGTGTCTCATCTTTTTTCCTCTCTTAGTGCGTTGGTTAGGACTGCTAGTACCATGTTATATAAAGTGGTGGGAATGAATATTCTTATTTGCCATCCTAGAAAGCATTTGTTCTACCATTAAGCATGATGTTAGCTCTAGGTTTTTTGTAGATGTACTTTATCATGTTGAAAAAGTTCCCTTTATTTATAGTCAGCTGAAGGGTTTTTTTATATATATATATATATATAATGAACAGTTGTTGAGTTTTTTGTTTCTTTGTTTTGGCTATGCCATGTGGCTTGCAGGGCTCTTAGTTCCCCAGTTAGGGTTTAAACCCTCAAGCCATGGCAGTGAAAACCTGAGTCCTAACCACTGCACCACCAGGAACTCCTAGTAGTTGAGTTTTGTCAAGTGATTTTTATGCATCTCTTGAGGTGATTGTATGATTTTTCTCTTTTTTGTTTGTTGATAGGGCTTTCCTGGTGGCTCAGTGATAAAGAATACGCCTGCAATGCAGGAGACACCGGTTTGACTCCTGGGTTGGGAAGATCCCCTGAAGGAAATGGCAGTCCATTCCAGTATTCTTGCCTGGAGAATCCCATGAACAGAGGAGCCTGAAAGGCTACAATCCATGTGGTTGCCAATGAGTCGGACATGACTTAGTGACTAAACAAAAAAATTAAGTATTTTCATCCTTAAAAAAGAGGGAGATCCTGTTATATGCTACAAGATGGGTGAAACTTGAGGACATTATGCTAAGTTAAATAAACTAACCACAATAAAAAAAAAAAAACAAAAAATGGCAAATCACACTGATTACTTTTATGTTTACTATTAAATCTTGAGATAAACCCAACATGGACATGATGTATTACCCTTTTAGAAAAAAATCTCTAGATTTACTAAAATTTTGTTTAGGATTTTTACATCATGTTCATGGTAGGTATTGAACTGTAGTTTTCTTTTTGTGTAATATCTTTGTCTGGTTTTGCTAACTAGGTAATGCTAGCCTTATAGTATGAGTTGGGAATTGCTTCTACACTTCTGTTTTTAGAAAAGTTTGTATAGAATTTGTATTATATGGCTATATTTCCTTATGTGCTTGGTATAATTCACCAATTAACTCATCAGGTCTGGAGTTTTCTTTGTGAGAAGATCAACTGTAAATTCAGTTTCTTTGATATAGGGCCACTAAGTTTTCTTTTTTTTCATTAAGTGAACTTTGATAGTTTGTGCTTCAACATACTTGTTCATCTTATTTGTCAATATATCAGCATAAAGTAGTTCAGCATGTTCTCCAATTATCCTTTTAATTTCTGTAGGATTTAATATGATGGCCTCTCTTGTGGTCCTGATATTAGTCAGCTTAATCTTTTCTATTTGGGTATTGCCCAGACTTTAATATTAATACATACAGAAACAATTTTAAAATATAATATATGATCTAATACCTATTATTCTGCAACTTGAGTTTTTTATTTACTATTGTTATGTGACTACATATCTATTTACTTTGTGCTCTTCTATGGCTATATGGTATCAAAATTTATACCATACTTTATTTTCTTGTCAACATACATGCAGATTGTTTCATTTCTTGGTTATAGACAAAGCTGTAGTGGACCTTCTTAGAGTTATTTTTAGTGCATATGCGCAAGCATTTCTCTAAGCTGGGTACCAAGAAGGGAAACTACTGGGTCAATGGCTATGCACACTGCACATTTTAATAAGTACTAACAGACGGCCCTCAAAAAAAGTTGTACTAATTTATGTTATCATTAGCAGCGCATGAGTTTCTCCACACCTCTGTCAACCCTTGATATTATAAATCCATAAAAATTTTGCCAATTTTTTTGAGGGAAAAATACATATCTTATTTTAACTTGCAGTTCCCTAGTTACTGGATTCGTGTGTTTTTTTTTTTTTTGCCATATGCATTTCTTCCTACCTCAGTTTTCTTTTCCTAATTTCTCCCCCTTTTCTATACAGCTATCTTTCTTTTTCTTTATATTTAAGGTGTTATTTATGTATTTTGGCTATTAGGGTTCCAGTATACAGGTTCCAAGTTTTTCTGCCAGCTCATCCTTGTGCTTTATCGATCAGCATTGTCAATTCTAACATAGTCAAATGTTTTTCTTTATGGCTCTTGGCTTGTTCTTTGAAGTCCTTTCCTATCCCATGTTTCCCTATGTTTCAAAAATTCTTAGAGTTCTTTAAAAAAAAAAAAATTAGCTCCTTAAACTGTGTGGATATCAATTTGTAAATGGTGTGAGGTAGACATCTAATTTCTTTTTCAAAGGAATAACTAATTGTTCAAGCACTGTTTATTAACCTTTTCCCACTGACCTGAAGAAGATTGCCATCTTCCTCATTTATGGACCTCGTATGCACACGTTTCTGTATTCTCTCCATTATCTGTGCTTATCACAATAAGCAGACTTAATCTTATGATTTTCCAATATGCTCTGATATGGGGCAAGTCCCACCCCGCCTTTATTTCTTTTATAATAAAAAAAGGTTTCAAAATCTGTTCCTTGTTTAACTGCCTGATTCTCTTTTCTTCCTCTGGTTGCAAGTGACAAAGAGGTGAAATAAGAATTACCAAAAAAAAAAAAAAAAAAAGAATTACCATAGGCAAGACAAGGAGCATGAAGAATGGAGAAAGAGAAATTCTCTTAAGATGGTTTTTAAGATGGCTACCCTATGAATATGCCAAATAAACATGAAATAAGTTTGTGTGTTCAGCCACTGTCTGAATCATTGGTGCCTTTCATTGCTGTTCAGTTACCAATGGCAGGGACCACGTAAACATCAAATGGGAACGGATGGGAGCTAGAAAGAAACATGAATCAGGGTGAGAAAATGAACAGGGACCTAAATGAGTAAAGAACATGGTGAGAGAAAATAAAAACTTGTATTCTTATGGACCCACCTGCCAGGCAGTCCAGTCTCTGCTTAGAGTATCCACTGGGTTCTTTCTGCTACCTCTTGATGCTTTTTATATTTGGATTACAGAGGTCGGTTCTTTACTGGACACCTGACTTTACAGAGAAAGGAAAAGCACGATTTGGGATATAATAATAATGACTCATAGCAAATACCACTGAAAGTGGGTAGGTGTTAAAAAGGGAGCCCAACAAACAAGTGCGGTAGTAAAATATTCACATACACAGTTTAATCTTTAAATCTAGCACTGTACCTGTTTTCCTGGTGAAGCTACCATTACACAAGTTGGAAAAGCCGTCACATGGGTTTTGAGTTAACAATGAAATTATTTACAATGAATTTAGCTGTTCCTGACTGTCGATAGGGCCTGGTGGTTGTCATGCGGCTTGTGTTCAGTGCAGTGTGGCCAGAGCTTCATGGTCCAGTAAGTACGACCAGGTAGTAACAAAGGCTTTCAATGGCCGTTCACATAAACATCCTCATTTTTTATGTTCCCCAAACACGAACTTTGTGAGTTACTGATCTCCTTTCAACTCACCAATATATAATCAATTGTCTCATGTTTTAAAGTAGGCTATTTTCTCTAGTAAAAAGCAACAATTGCGTCAAGTTCTAAGGAGCTGCCTCAAGAAGTCCCATGTAAGAGGCATTTCTCCCCTTTGCACCAAGTTTACAAATGAAGACAAACCACTTAATACACCGTAATGATATTTACCATTACCAAAGCAAATGAGGGAAGGGGATAGTCTCTAAAACAATGGAATGCGAACACTAAGACTTCAGTGGCCCCTACTGAACTGTTTTAAAATGTTCATAATCTGCTAGCTTCATGAAACGTAATAACTGCTGGCTTTACAACAAACTTTTTTGTATACCTAAAGGGTAGCTTTTGATTAAAAACATTAAAAAAAATAGAGTAATTGTTCTACGTATCAGATAAATCGCTCTGGATTGTAGAGCCAGACCTCTCTCTTAAGTGGAGCTCATGCAGCTAGCTTTGGGCATTTGCTAGGAAACGAAGCGCTAACCAATCTTCCGTCCGGCTGCTTCCAACCGCTGGTCTTTCAGTGCGGCCGCACGGCCCGTGCGCTCCGGAGCCGGTCCGCCGCGGGCGCGGGGCCGGGGCCGGAGCCCGGGCGGAGCGCACGCGCGCTCGGAACAGTTGCGCACGTTTCAGCGCTTCCCGCTCCTACCGTTGGGCTTAAGACTTTCAACCGCCGTCTGGGTCCGGCTTCCTGCTCCGTCGGGTGCCCCCTGGTGCTCATCACCTGCACCATCTTGAGTGGCGGCTGCGCGGAGCAAGGGGTCCAGGGAGCCCGAGGATGCTTTCGAGAAAGCCGCACGTCCAAAGCCGGGGTGTGGATCACACGGGCACACTCAGGCACCTCTAAAGGAAGAGGCAGGCTGTTTTTACTAAGCACCAAGAGAGACAGGAGCACATTAAGTTTCATCCAAGTCAACTCAGCTCCTTCAAGTTTGTGGTAAAACCCGCAAAGATACGTAGACCTCGTTTCTTCTCGAATCCATCCCCTCCCGCGCGCTGTGCGCTTTTTCCGGGCGGAGTTCGCTGTGACCCTTGACTGCAGTGGGGCGGCCCGTCTCTGCGAGTCAGAGGATCTGTCCTGGGCTTGAAGCCCAGGATGCGGCCTTAAGTGCCATGGAAGGGAGCTTCCCCCCTCCCCCAGCCAATCAGTGTTATGCACAAAGTCTGTGGCCCGAGCAGAGGGGGTCCGGCTCCTCCCGGCTCTCCGCCCACGCTCCGGTCGCGCCACCGTATTTAAATAGGAACAGCAGCTCGTTTTCCATCCATGGCAATCCCAAGAGCCTGCTCTCTCCTCAGCACAGCATGGTGGGAGCCTCTCCCCTCTTCCTGAGTCCTTCTCTTGTTTTCTCTTCCCTTCTTCCACAATTAATGCCCAAGTCATGCTTTTCCTAGCTAGCGCCCACTAAAGGATGAGGCTTAGCGACCCGCGGTGACGCTCCCATCCGCCTTCCAGAAGAGGCGGTTTCAAAGGGAACTACAGCTCCCGTGGGGCCTCAGGCTAAGCCACCGCAGGGCATCACGGGAGTCGTAGGCGTCTTCTTGCTCTGTCCCGTTCATTCCTCAAGGTGTCAACTACAAGTCCCAGAGCGTCTCAGGGCAAGACAGCCTGCGCGAGAGCCCCGCGAGCGGAGTGGGGGTGGGGCGCCCCGGGCGGCGGGGGGCGGGGCCCGAGCGGGCTGTGTGGAGGCTTCAGATTCCCGGCGCCATTTAGCGCGGAGTTTCGCCGGCGGACGCGGCTCTTCTTCCGCGGCCTCTCTGCACTCATCTCCGTGACAGAAGGCGCCCGACCGGGTGACTGCCCTTACTTCTCCCGGCCCTCCTCGGCCCGGAGGAGCACCGGGCTCGGGCCCTCCCCCACCGGCTCTCCCTCCGTCAGCCCCCGGCCCCGGCCCGGAGAGGAAGGGGTCCGCCCGGCCCGGGGCGGGCGGTGAGGCCCGGGGCCGGGGGCCGCTCCTCCGTGTCGCGCTTCGGCCCCTCGCGTCGGGCAATGGGCGGCCTCTGAGGCCGTCCAGCAGGGCGGGGAGGAGGAGCGGCCGCCTGCCTGGCCGCGAGCCCCATCGCGGCCTCGTCCGCCTCCGCGCCGAGCGGCAGCCGCTCGGGGGTCCAGCCCGCCCCGGGCCGCAGCGGTGGAGAGCCGGCCGCCGCCTCCTTGACTCGGTGCGGGCCGCCGCGCCGCCCCCATGACCGCGCGCCCCCGGCCCTCCAGCCCGCCCGTCCGCCGCTCGCCGCACGATGGGTGCGGGCCGTGAGGCGCCAGCCCCCGTGCCTCCGCCCCGCCGCCGCCCCCGACAAGCGCGCCTCGAGAGCCGCAGCGGCCGCCGCAGCCGGGCCCGCGGGCCCGCCTCCCTCTCGGGCCGCCGAGTCAGTGCTGAGTGAGGGGCCGTCGCCCCGCCGCCCCGGGCCGGCCCCCTTCTTCCGCGAACTCGAGCAGCCCGCCTCGCTCCCGCTCCCACCATGTCTGGCGGCGCCGCCGACCAGCAGAGCAGCGCGCAGGGCTCGCTGTTCCTCTCGCCCCCGGCGCCTGCCCCCAAGAATGGCTCCAGCTCGGACTCCTCGGTGGGGGAGAAGCTGGGCGCCGCAGCGGCCGACGCCGCAGCCGGCCGGACGGAGGAGTACCGGCGTCGCCGCCATACCATGGACAAGGACAGCCGGGGGGCGGCCGCGACCACCACCACAGAGCACCGCTTCTTCCGCCGCAGCGTCATCTGCGACTCCAACGCTACGGCCCTGGAGCTGCCCGGCCTCCCTCTGCCGCTGCCTCAGCCCGGCGCGGCTGCCGTGGTCCCGCAGCGGAGCCCCCCGGAACCCCCGCGCGAGGAGACCCTGATCCCCGCCGCTGCCGCCCAGGTGGCCCAGCAGCCGCCCGCCGCCGCCGCCGCCGCCCCTGAGGAGCCGGTCGCCGCGAGCCCGGCCACCTCTTCGGCCCCGAGCAGCGCGGGCAGAGACCGCCAGGCTGTCCAGCCGGGCCCCGCGGGGAGCCGAGAGGAGCCTCCGACGTCGAGAAGTGGCAGCGGCGGCGGCAGCGCCAAGGAGCCCCAGGAGGAACGGAGCCAGCAGCAGGATGACATCGAGGAGTTGGAGACCAAGGCCGTGGGCATGTCCAACGACGGCCGCTTTCTCAAGTTTGACATCGAGATTGGCAGGGGCTCCTTTAAGACGGTCTACAAGGGTCTGGACACCGAGACCACCGTGGAGGTCGCCTGGTGTGAGCTGCAGGTATACCCCACCTTCTTTCTCTTATAGTGCTGTGGGTCCCACATTTGGCTCGGCCACTTGGCCGAATTTTCCCTTTACGTGTCTTCCTCTTGACTGTTAGCTGCGAGTGGGGGGAGGCCAACTTTCGAAAGAGTCACCAGGATTTGGGGTGTTGGCACAGGTGAGGCGTTAGTATTTGTAGCCAGAGATTCGCTCCTAGGGAAGGAGTGGTGAAAGTCATCCGGATACCAGCGCGTTGCCTCCTCGTCATTGTTTTAGTGTCTGGCAGGAAACCAAATGAGCGGGGAAGTTTTTGAGTTCGGAAAGTACAGTCCTCTTGCCTTGTGTTCATCAGAGGTCTGCAGTGATGAACTGCTCGTGTGTTAGATGCGTGTTTCCATTCCTGAGAACAGGCGGTCTTAAGTTAAGAACGACCTTGCTCACGAATGACCTTCTTTTCGACGAATCTTAGTTGGTGGTCGCACCGGCATCTAATAAACTAAAAAAGGCTTCCTTCACTGGATAGTTTGAGATTAGAAAGTTACAGTTGGGTGTTTGATATCGTTCCACCTGATGATGTTTAAGCAAGTTTTGATAACCGTGAGCAGACGTTGTTATTAAAACTAGTGTGTCTTTAGCCCACTCGCTGTTCTGTGGGTAATACAGGAGCTGATGTAAATTGTGTTTTGAGAGTTGTAATGTCATTATCATTGTTTTAATCTTGTAAAAGATTTTTAAGCTAAACTTTCTCAAGGGTACAAATGAGTGACAAAGGCTTCATTTTTAACCTCTAGGAGGTTTTCATGGTGTAAATAATGGTGTGTCATCCTGGTTGACAAGGTTATAACGGGGTTTGGGCTACTTGTTGGCTTGATCTGTAGCAGCTTGACTGAAGTTGGTCCTCACCTATGTGTGTTCACATAGGTTATTGGAAGAAGTGGAGTTGAACTGAATAAAAAAACCACTGACATTATACGTGAAAAATGCCAGTATCCATATTTTTCTGGCAAAGGAAATGAACCAAGCTGAAATAGGATATGAAAGTACCTGAGTGATCTAGGAATTTATCTATTATCCGTGACCCAATATGTTAACATTTAACCTTTTGAATGTCACCTTCCAAATGACCAAGGTCATATCAAGTGTGAAGGAAAATTAACATGTGGAAGGAAGTAAACTTAAAAAACTGACAAGTTTTTTAGGAATATAATTTCTTAAATTTTATAGTTAGTGATACAGAACTTCTAAAGGCATTGTGAAATAAAAACTCAATTTTGTAGTGTTTTAAGAGTTCGAAAGGTGGTAGACCTGTTTTTTTTTTTTTAATTGTCAAATTATAACTTTATTCTTTGGTCATTCTTACTCAGAAACTTTGATCTGATTTGTTTTGGTTTACAGGCAGAGTATTAGTTACAAGCAAACAAACACCTGTTACGTTTTTAATACCTAAGGTGCTTATTGCTACTGATCCTGTATTGTATTCTTTTATTGTTTCATATTTGAATAGGTGCTTTTTAATAATTTTTCCCCTCTATTTGTTACCTTACTCTCAAGACCAGACCCAAGTAAGTGTTGAGCACTTTATGGATTAACTTTGTTAGATTCAATTTTTAACTTTTAAGACTTCTCAGAATGTATGTTTTTTTTGTCACCTGGAATCTTCAGATAGTTTATTATCTTGAAACTACTGATACAGTGGGTGAAAAAAACCTCAGTTTGTCTAATGTCACGATTTTGTCTAAGCTTCTCATTTTTTTTTTCTAGAACTCATGAATGTATGATTTTTGTTCTCTAGGCATGGTCATGGTTAAACAAAAGAATATCTTCTCTCTATGTATAACAGTGCCATATTATTTTTATGCTAGTTTGGAATTTGGCTGGAGAACCAAATGAAAATGCATTTGAGTGGTACCCTGCTTTGGAACCTTCCTTTTATGATCCTACTTTGACAGTTTTCCATTTTTGTTTTTAAAATGTGATTATCTTAGTCCCAAGATCTTTTATAGCAGTAGTTGGACAGTATTTATGATGTTTTGGCCAAAACACTTGATAACAACCTACTCAGTAGGTTAGTGGTTGAGTTATTGTCTTTGGATCTAAATTCAAGGACAAGCCAAAGGATTACTAAATCATTGGGGAAAAAATAAACTTTTTTCACTAAATGTATACTTACTACAAATTTTTCTGTAGGAAGACTGGAGAAATATTGTGTTGTTGAGTTAAAAATGTCATGTATTAAAACTGGAAGAAATCTTAGGCTATTCTGCCCAGCTTCTTATTTGATAAATGAAGAACCTGAAGTAGAGTAACTTATTTGTAAATGACTTTCTTGGGTTGATAAGGAATAAAAGTAACTGGTTAGGATCTAATAATTTGAGAAATGTTAAAGCATTTGTAGTCTAGTAGATGGTTAATTAGTAAATCTCAAATGAAGCAGTTCTGTTTTTGATGTGGAAGTTACTGTCAGATTTTTGGAGAGATCTGATCCTGTAACCCTGGCAGATTCCAGACTTATGATGTGGGTAGCGATTTTATCACTTCAAATGGAGAAATAAATAGGCTTTTGGGGATGAAGGATGGATGGGTGTGGTATGTGAGTCAAATTTGTTTCCATCAAGCCTATTTTTAGAGTCACAATATGCATAGTTATCTATTAAAACAAATACTGACTCTTAATATGTGGGTAGTACTTTGATACTACAGGATCTTAAGTGATAACTGAGATCCATTAAGGTGCACATTTACTTACCTGGTTTTACTAGGCAGGTGATGTGCCTTAATTTTACTTCTCTTTTGGCTTGATCAGAAAATGTTGTTACTGCTGGACTTTACAGAATTTACATTGCCTTTTTTAGGGAGGGTTTGTTTTTGTTTTAAAGAAACATAGCATAATTGCTTTGATAAAACATAATTATACACTGCGATTCATTTACTTTAAGCACTTCTGCCCATGCTGCTTCTAAATACAGAGTTCACTGAATATATTGATAAGATTATTTCCAGATCTGCCTGAAAGGAGAAGTCAAATCATAAATTTTGATTAAACTCCAAAATACTTAGTGTATGCTTTTTTCTGGCTTTTAGCAAGTTAAGGCTCATGTCTCATCATGAGTATATGATATCAATGTTTTATGAAAAGTTTTTTGATGGTGTGTAGAAATTTGTTGTGGTTCTGTGATTAAGAAACCATAACTTATTCTTTGTTCTTAATTCATTGAACTGTTATTCCCATTTTGAATAGTGAGGATTTTTCTTACCTTAATGTTTTAAATTTGTGCCACATTCCTTGGTTTTTAGGAATCTGTACTAACTTTTAGTCTCAGAAACTAAATTTCAGAGAATAGTCTTTGGAGTCTTTTTGCTTTTAAATTTTCAGAGCCACTGATTTGTTGGAGTATGGGCAAAATTCAGGTAGCTCAAGGGTAGCTGCTGTGCAAATTAAAGAATGATTGGTGACTTGTTTGAAGTAATCCTTTGTCCCTTCTCAACAGGACAGAATAATAATTAAAGACAGAATAATTTTGGCTAGGTAAGAGTTAATTTAAAATATATGTAGACTTATTGTTTGAAGAAATAACCTTTGTACAGGACAAAGATTATATTTAGGTTGTTTTTTTTTTTAATATAGTTCTTTGTTTTAGGGGCTTAAATGTTTTCCATTTTTCTTACCTTTTTTCAGATCTTTAGTATCACAATTGTTTGTAGTGTAAGAACTTGGGAAGAGATTGTTTTTGTGTAAAACAAACTGGGACTCTATTGTGGGTGACTGAGTTCATTTCTTGACATTCAGATTCTAGTGCAAGATCCTGGTCATTTAGAGTCATCTTGGTTAATCCCTGTGGAAACATTCAGCTAAAACTGGGCTCTCATTTTCAGAAATCAGCTTGATTTCAGAAATCAAGTGTGTTATTTGTGTTTCCTGATAAGTTAGTATTTTAGATAAAGCTGTAAAAACTGCAAGAATGGTTATGTTCAAATTATAATTTCTGAAAATGTTCATATACTGTGAAAAATTCACAATAATTGGTTTCTAGGTTTTGCTATGCCAGTTCTTTATATTTACTTATTGTTCGCATTTTATATTTTTTTTGGTCCTGTATTAAAAATCAAGTGTGCGGGATTAGGTGAGACTTAGCATGACCTGCACTTGGATTTGGAAAAGGCACTCTTTTTCTGCAGTATAACACAGTGATTAAGAACTAAAATGCCTGACTTTCCATTCAAATCCTGGCTCAGCTAATGATTGTGTAACCTTGGGTAAACTTCTTTGTTAGTTCCTTACCTGTAAAGTGAAATGTAATGAGTGCCTATTTTACAGAGTTGTTGTGATGATTAAATGAATTAGGATATATAAAAAACTTCTAGCACCGAATGTGGCACATATATATTAACTGTGATGATGCAGCATCTTTTTTTTAGGCTACCTTTTTGAGGGTACTGATGAAAATTTTGATTTGTTTACATTTATTCTTGAAAAATATAGCAAACCTCCATACTGTTGCTACCATTCTTACAGGAGAAATGTTGGAATTGAACATGGTGTCATCAGTGTTTTCACATCCTTTAACTTTACCTGTCCTCTGCCTAACTTCCTCTTGTTAATTTCATAACTTGTTGCTCCCAAATGGCAGTCTTTCTGAATGACTAGTTTCCAGAATTTGCTGAGATCTTTGCTCTTGGGATCATTCTTTCTTCACATTGATTAAAAATCATTTACATTCTTTGTCTATTCCATTAGTCTTTGAGCTCTTTGAAGACATAAGTAGATGCTCCATATACTTTGGTAAGTATTAAATTTTTTCTGTTACTAAGTTAGAAATAGTTGTAGATCTCAGGGTTTTTTCATCCATATTCCTTGCCTTTCATTGGTCCACAGCAGATTCTCTAATCTTGTATTTTGAGATTTCACTCTGGTATAATACAACACATATAGCAGAAACCAGCTCTGAGGCAGATAACTTGGATTCTGTGTTACCCAATTATCTGACCCTGAGTAAGGAACTTAACTCTGTAAGACTGATTTATTAGTAACATGTCTTATTGACTTCACAGGATTGCTGAGGAGCAACTGAAATACTATGTGAAGGTACTTTGAAAAATGTAAAGTATGATACTTCAAAGAAAAATCCATTTCGAAGGCTATTAATTATCACTTGTTACAGATTAATTATTTTAAACTTCGTAGTTGGGTTTTAGGAGCATATTGTTCAGTTTAAGGGTTTTATTAAATCTTAAGTTGAGTTTAAGGGTTTTATTAAATCTTAAGACAGCTTTTAGACTGAAGAGCAGCTTTTGGACTGAAAAGAAATTGCCAGAAGCTTTTCTTAAGAGTGTTTTTGTTTGGAAGAGGATTATGCCTTTGACAACTGGCAGGCTTAATTTTGTGTGTGGCTCTAAAAAGATTGGTTATTGATATGTTCTTCAGGAGAGAAGAAACTTTAGTATTTGCTTGGTTTTGTGGTTGACTTCATTGTAGACTATCTCTACCTGAATTTGTATTAATTTAGCTTTTCGAGTGGGCTTTCATAAATAATTTAGTTTTTGATGTTCTGACTTGAGTCTTGGCATTGTAAGATTGACATATTAAATGTGCTGTGCTAAGTTAATGTGCTTAATGATTTTTAGAAAAGAATCGTCAGATAAGCTTTGTCATCACAAGCAAATACAGTTTTCCCTGAAATTTAAGAAATATTAAGAAATTAAGATTTTAAGAATAATTTAAGAAAATGTTTGGAAATCTGCTTGGTATAATCATATTCAGGTTAGTTAAGAAAATCCACTGTTTTTGTAGATGCCTTTTGAGCTGCTAGGGTGCAGTTTCTCAGACACAGGTGATCTGTGTTTTCGTCATTAGGTACCTGGTGAATGGTGTTGAGTTAATCGAGCACTAATATATAAACCAAACAGTGAGAAGTGAAATGAAGTAGTGAAGCACATCATTACTGTTGTCATTGTCTCTATTAGTTGACAGAAGTAAACATGTTGTTTGAGGTAATGATAGGATTCTCTTCCTGGCCAATGGTTTTGAGCCAGACAACATGATGTACAGTCACTGTCCATATCTGCAGGTTCTGCATTCACAGATTCAACTAATTGTAGATGGAAAGTATACTGGAAGAGAGAAATAGCAGAAAGCAAAAGTTGAATTTTTTGCACTTGTAGCAACTGTGTGTATTACATTGTGTTTACAACTATTTATGTAGCGTTTACATTGTGTTAGGTATTATAAGTGAGCTAGAGATTATTTAAAGTATACGGAATATATGTATAGATTAAATGCAAGTAATGCACCATTTTATAGACGGGACTTGTGCATCCTGGGTGGAGGCTGGGGAGCGTCCCTGGAACCAGCTCCCTGAGGACCCTGAGGGGTGACTATATTCATCTCTGTGGATTTTCTCTCTGCTTGGACTGGTCACTCATCCTGGGTTATGGTAGACTTGGGAAATGCAATATAACATCTCTTTAACATGCTAAAGAGTTCGTAGACATTATCGTATTTACATGCTCTTTGAACTGTCCACACACCCTTCCCACACAAATACTCGGCTGTAGGCAGTGGAGAGAATTTGAAGCAGAGGAGTATAAAATTAATTGTGGAGAATTATTTAAGGAGTACGAATATGTAGAGTTTAGTTTTATGTATGAGTGTGAGATTTCTAGGGCCTGAACTAAGACAATAGAAGAGCGGAATTTTTAAATATTTAGTAGAGAAAATGGGCAGGGTTTATTGATGAAGTGGAATTTGGAGGAAAAATGAAGCACAGGCGAGAGGGTGGGAATAAAAAATGGTACTGTCAGCTGAGGGAGGAAATAGGAGAGAATGGAGGGGAAGCCTTTGAGGGGAAGGGGTGTGGAGGTGTATTCAGTTGACATGATGAGTGTGAGGTGCTTGTGATACCTCCAGGAGGAAGTTCAACCAGGCCACTGGATACATTCCTGAAGCATAAAAGAATGGGTCTGAGGTAGAAATAGAGGCTGTCTGTATTAGTCATAGCTGAAATAATGGAAGTAAATGCAGTTATCTAAGGAAAGGATATATATGAAGAGAAACAGAGGAAAAGACAGAGAAGAATAATGGGCCTAGGGCAAAAGAGCAATAATTAAAGGGTGGGCAAAGGAAAAAGGAGCCCAGGGAGACTAAACAAAACAGCAGGAGAACAGAACAGAAAGAATAAAATTTCCAGGAAGGAATATAGCAGAGAAGTTCAATATATTCAAAGATATACAAAGGATATTACCACAAATTCACATACACATGCAGAATTAACAATAACTAATGTTATGTCACATTCACTCTAGATATTTGGTGATCTTACAGCTTCAGAAGAGTGGAAGGCTTGCAGTGAGTTTAAAGAGTGGCTGAGGAAGAAGGGCATGGCAACCCCCTCCAGTATTCTTGCCTGGGAAAATCCCATGAACAGAGGAACCTGGTGGGGCATGGTCCATGGGGTTGCAGAGAGCTGGACATGAATGAAGTGACTGAGCACACATGCACAAGGGAGGTTAAGAAGTAGAGACGGTAAGAGTAGGCCATTTCTTTAGACAGGTTTGAACAAATATGGGGCAAGAAAGATTGGGTAAGTAGAAGGCATGATCTTGGAGAACATGGATAGATGAGCAGGGAAAGGTCTTTAAAAGTTAAAACATTGATATATAATAATGTGTCTGCTTTCTCTGCCTCAGATAAGAGTCTGTTCTAAGGCAGTTACTGTTTTAGTTTTGGTTATTCTTTATGGATAGTTAAGTCAATCCAAAATAGGTTTTCATACTTCATATGCTGTTTGTCAACTAGTTTCTATAATACTCAATTGTTGGGCATGATAAACTGATTCTTAAAACAGCTTGTTTCTCTCTGTAGTTAGTCTCTGGCATTAATGCTGCATTTGGGTATTAATCTGGCGATACAGACTTTTTTAGTGGGGCATCTCTGAAATGACTGTCTTTGTGTGTCACTTGAGGAAGCAGATTTCACGTGAAACTATTACAAGAAAGATTCTTAATTATTACGCTATTTCTAGAATGTGGTTGAAATGGATGTATCTACAACAAAAAGCCTAAATAACTTCTTTAAGCCCTTGTCTTTTTGAAGAGTGTTCCTTGCTAATTAAATTAATCTGGAAAAGTATTAATAATTACTAATACTTACCTAATAGGATTTTTTTTGGTGATAAGCATAGTCTTATGCCCATAGCATATTATTTGTAATTCTCAGAGGTATAGTACAAGGCAGATTTTTAAACATTTTATATTTGAGGAAACAAACACAGGTTTAATAGCATGTTTAAGATCACATGGCATCTGAGTCCTTGTTTTTTTCCACTGCAAAATACTTCAGTTAAACTAGGAAGAAGTTTGAGTTATAGTGGAATTGAATTTTTTTGTTCTGTTTAGAAATTACAATTTGTTATTGAGCAACTTACACCTTTTATACTTCCAGTTCATGAAGTAAATCTCCATTTCAGTAGCCTTTTAACCAGTTTACATTAGTAGATGCTATAAGGAGGGAGATGGTGTGTTTATTAACTTCCTGGTGTATCCTAAGTTACTTATATTGGTTATGATATAGAGCGTCTGTTTATTTTTTATTACTTTTGTTTATTTTTAATTTTTTGGCAGCTCCCTGCGATATGCTGGATTCTAGTTTTCTAACCTCGTATCAAACCCACAGCCTTTGCAGTGAAAGTGTGGAGTCTTAAGCACTGCATCACCAGAGAAGTCCCTTGAACGTCTGTTTTAGACTTAAATTTTTGAGACGGGATGTTATTTTTAGTGGCCGCTGTGTATCAAACTTCCACCTAATAGAGACAGATTGATGGTTACAGTGCTGGTGTGTCTGCAGTCGTGCGGTTACGTCCAACTCTTAGTCGAGAATACTGGAGTGGATTGCCATTTCCTTCTCTAGGGGATCTTCTCGACCCAGGGATTGAACGCAAATCTCTTGCTTGGTAGGTGGGTTCTTTACCACTGAGCCACCTGGGAAACCCCTATAGTATTGGTAAGCTCTGTCTGTCTGTTGAAAGCCATGAGTTCACATTCATATCTCCAGTTCTAGAGTTCTTTCTAGCTTTCCCCTTTTCCATTTATATACACACCCTACTTGTGAGAGTGACAAACTTGCTTCTTATTATCCTAAATGTATGTATGAACTGGCATAATCTAGAAATACGTATGTGGTCTTTGTTCCTGATTCCTGACAGAGCTCCTAAAAGCCTTGAAAGTTCCAGGAGGATGGCAGTATCTTTTGTTCTAATGAGGTGACTCTTGACTGACTGGCTCAGAGATAGCTTCAGGGTAGGTGCTGGTCACCAGGAAGACCATGCCATGATTAGAGGGCTGGAGCTTTCAGCCCTTCTCCCACCCCCAGCTTCTGGGAGTGGAGGAGAAGAGGAGCTGGAGGTTGAGCTACTCACCAATGGCCAGTGATTCACTCAACCATGCCTAAGTAGTAAAACCTCCATAAAACCCCCTGATTCACAGAGTTTAGAGAGCTTCTGGGTTCATGACCACTTCCAGGTGCCAGGAGGGTGGTACACTGTAGAGGGAGGGCATGGGAGCTGTGTGACCCTCCTCAGAGGCTATACCTTGCCCTGTGTATCTCTTGTGTTTGGCGGTTCCTGAGTTCTCTGAGCCACTCTGGCAAGTTCTCAAACCTGAAGAAGGGGTCATGGAAACCCTGGATTCATTGGTTGGTCAGAAGTGTAGGTGGCAACCTGGGACTTGCAGCTAAGCTAGTGTCTGAAGTGAAGGCAGTGTTGTGGAACTTAGCATCTGCAGGGGTCCCTGCTGACTCCAGGTGGTTAGTGTCAGAAATGAGTTGAATCAGTAGGACACCCAGTTGGTGACCAAAGAGCTGAAACATTTGTTGGTGGTGTGAAGAACACTGTACAGTTGGAGTCAGGGAGTTGAGAATAACAGAGTTCAGAATAGCCAGTAGTCTCTTGGCTCCTCTGGATGGAGGTCCCTTAGGCACCCTTCTCACTCCAGCAAGGCTATTTGAAAATTAATTCACTTTCTGTCCTTTTATATTCTCTCTACTGCTGCTTTTGGGGATATGGTACAGCTTTTTTTTTTTTTTTAAGCCTACAGTTAAACAGGTGACATAAATTGCTGTGAATTTGCTTTAAGAACATTGCAGTAATCCAGGTGAGTTTTTCCCTCAGCACATTCATAATCATTTCCTATAAATACAGATAATGTCTGTATTTAATTTCTACTAGGAATTAATTACATTAATTCCTGTTAGGTTGGTGCAGTTTCAGACATGAATTTTAAATCATTATAACTGGGCTCAAACACATCTTTATTAATCTAAATAGCAACCATTACAATCAGCACGTTTTTGCCAGTGAGAAGTAAGTTTATTCCTGTAGCATAAAAACAAAACAAGACCAGGAGCTGACTGTGGCTCATATCATGAACTCCTTATTGCCAAATTCAGACTTAAATTGAATAAAGTGGGGAAAACCACTAGACCATTCAGGTATGACCTAAATCAAATCCCTTATGATTATACAATGGAAGTGAGAAATAGATCTAAGGGACTAGATTTGATAGAGTGCCTGATGAACTGTGGACGGAGGTTCATGACTGTACAGGAAACAGGGATCAAGATGACCATCCCCAGGAAAAAGAAATGCAAAAAAGCAAAATGGTTGTCTGAGGAGGCCTTACAAATAGCTGTGAAAAGAAGTGAAAAGCAAAGGAGAAAAGGAAAGATATACCCATTTGAATGCAGAGTTCCAGAGAATAGCAAGGAGAGATAAGAAAGCCTTCCTCAGCGATCAAGGCAAAGAAACAGAGGAAAATAATAGAATGGGAAAGACTAGAGATCTCTTCAAGAAAATCAGATACCAAGGGAACATTTCATGCAAAGATGGGCTCAATAAAGGACAGAAATGGTTATGGACCTAACAGAAGCAGAAGATAGTAAGAAGAGGTGGCAAGAATACACAGAAGAACTGTACAAAAAAGATCTTCACGACCCAGATAATCATGATGGTGTGATCACTCACCTAGAGCCAGACATCCTGGAATGTGAAGTCAAGTGGGCCTTAGAAAGCATCACTACGAACAAAGCTAGTGGAGGTGATGGAATTCCAGTTGAGCTATTTCAAAGCCTAAAAGATGATGCTGTGAAAGTGCTGCAGTCAATATGCCAGCAAATTTGGAAAACTCAGCAGTGGCCGCAGGACTGGAAAAGGTCGGTTTTCATTCCAATCCCAAAGAAAGGCAATGCCAAAGAATGCTCAAATTACCACACAATTGCACTCATCTCACACGCTAGTAAAGTAATGTTCAAAATTCTCCAAGCCAGGCTTCAACAATACATGAACTGTGAACTTCCAGATGTTCAAGCTGGTTTTAGAAAAGGCAGAGGAACCAGAGATCAAATTGCCAACATCTGCTGGATCATCGAAAAAGCAAGAGAGTTCCAGAAAAACACCTATTTCTGCTTTATTGACTATGCCAAAGCCTTTGACTGTGTGGATCACAATAAACTGTGGAAAATTCTGAAAGAGGTGGGAATACCAGACCACCTGACCTGCCTCTTGAGAAACCTGTATGCAGGTCAGGAAGCAACAGTTAAAACTGGACATGGAACAATAGACTGGTTCCAAATAGGAAAAGGAGTTCGTCAAGGCTGTATATTGTCACCCTGCTTATTTAACTTCTATGCAGAGTACATCATGAGAAATGCTGGGCTGGATGAAGCACAAGCTGGAATCAAGATTGCCAGGAGAAATATCAATAACCTCAGATATGCAGATGACATCACCCTTATGGCAGAAATCGAAGAAGAACTAAAGAGCCTTTTGATGAAAGTGAAAGAGGAGAGTGAAAAGGTTGGCTTAAAGCTCAACATTTAGACAACTAAGATCATGGCATCTGGTCCCATCACTTCATGGCAGATAGATGGGGAAACAGTGGCAGACTTTATTTTTTGGGGCTCCAGAATCACTGCAGATGGTGATTGCAGCCATGAAATTAAAAGATGCTTACTCCTTGGAAGGAAAGTTATGACCAACTTAGCATGTTAAAAAGTAGAGACATTACTTTACCAACAAGGGTCCATCTAGTCAAGGCTATGGTTTTTCCAGTAGTCATGTATGCATGTGAGAGTTGGACTATAAAGAAAGCTGAGCGCCAAAAATTGATGCTTTTGAACTGTAGTGTTGGAGAAGACTCTTGAGAGTCCCTTGGTCAGCAAGGAGATCCAACCAGTCCATTCTGAAGGAGATCAGTCCTGGGTGTTCATTGGAAGGACTGATGTTGAAGCTGAAACTCCAATACTTTGGTCACCTGATGGAAAGAGCTGACTCATTGGAAAAGACCCTGATGCTGGGAAAGATTGAGGGCAGGAGGAGAAGGGGACGACAGAGGATGAGATGGTTGGATGACATCACTGACTCAATGGACATGAGTTTGGAGGAGTTGGTGACGGACAGGGAGGCCTGGCGTGCTGCGGTTCATGGGGTCACAGAGAGTCGGACATGGCTGAGTGAACTGAACACGGCGACTGAACTGAACTGTAGCATAAAAATCCATGCTTCAGGATTCAGCTAATTCTTGGAAAGCATTTTTTGCCTCCTGCTGGTTGTGGAAGCGTTTTCCCTGAAGAAAGTTGTTGAGATGGTTGAAGAAGTGGTAGTTGGTTAGCAAGAGGTCAGGTTAATATGGCGGATGGTAGCCCAGGTGATTCAACTTTTGAAGTGTTGTTGGTTGTGCCATGTCCGGTTGGTGGTGTTGTGGAGAAGAATTGGGCCTTTTCTGTTGACCAGTGTTGGCTGTAGGTGTTGCAGTTTTCGGTGCATCTCATTAATTTCCTGAGCATACGTCTCAGATGTTATGGTTTCACCAGGAATCAGAAAGCTATAGTGGATCAGTCAGGCAGCAGACCACCAAACAGTGACCACGACCTTTTTTTGGTGCACATGTGGCTTTGGGAAGTGCTTTGGAGCTGCCTCTTTGTCCAGCCACTGAGCTGGTCATCATGGATTGTCGTATACAATCCACTTTTTGTCGCATGTCATAATCCAATTGAGAAATGGTTCATTGTTGTGTAGAATAAGAGATGACACTTCAGAATGCATCTTTCCAATTTGCTTCAAATGCCGAATGACCATAGAATGGTTGAGTTCTTGGGCAACTTCTCTTGTAGTTGTAAGAGGATCAGCTTCAATGACAGCTCTTAATTGGTCATTGTCAACTTCCCATGGCCAGCCACTGTGCTTCTCATCTTCAAGGCTCTCGTTTCCTTTGCAAAACTTCTTGAACCACCACTGTATTGCACCTTTGTTAGCAGTTCCTGGGCCAAATGTGTTCTTAATGTTGTGAGTTGTCTCTGCTGCTTTATGACCTATTTTGAACTTGAGTAAGAAAATTGCTCGAAATCGCTTTTTGTTTAACATCATTTCCATAGTCTAAAATAAATGGCAAGTAAAAAGTCTGTCGCAAAAAAAAAAAGAAATATGCATTGAAATAATGTATAACATAACCACATTTATTTAAGAATGTATTCCAATATCAAATGGTAAATTTCAACAATGCAAAAAATGGCGATGACATTTGCACTGACTTAATAATTAGTGTTTTTTTCAGTCTTTTTCTGATGAAAATTTAGCATCCAAATTAATATATTCTGAGTATAAAAAAGAGCTTCCCTGGTGGCTGTGTATAAAAAAAGACTCATTGGATTTTGAAGACTTTGTATTTTTTTTAAAAGTTAAAATATCCCAATTAAAAAAAATTGATTACATATTAAAATGATAATGTTTGGGTATATTGAGGAAATAAATATTAATTTCTTTTTTCTTTTTAAAGTACGGCTACATGAAAATTTAAAATTGAAAAATTGCAGCATAGTTCACATTATATTTCTCTTGGCTACCACTGACCTGGACTGTTCTGTTAAAATGTTGTAAGAGAGCTGATGCTGCAGTAAATTAAGTTTACTACTTCCTTTAAAAAAAAAATATCTTAGCACCTTCCTTTTTGTGGTTTCTTTCATTAGCACCCTTTGCAAGGCACAATTCTTTTGCTGTTGCTGAACACAGAAATTTGGGTTTTTAATGTCTTTTCTTTTGGGCTTGTGGTGCTTTTAATATGATTATTATGAAAATCGGCATCCAGTTCATCAAAATTTTATCTTGTCTTTTGCTATTTACCAACATGTCTATATCAGAAATATTTCTTGTGATCTTACTCTTTGAGTACTTTAGTTGTTGCAAGGAGAATGTTAGAAGTCAGTTTTTCAGCAAATATCTTGAAATATTTTCTGTAAATATTTTATTTCAAATAAAATGCATGTTTGGATGTATATTGAATGTGTAAACTTGCTGCTTTATTTATATTCTTTGATCATTAATAGCCACTGTGTTTTCTTAAAGTTGTTGGCTCATTTAGTGTCCATATTCCTAAGTTTAATGATATTGATAAATAGGTTACATTGATTTATTGGTATCTTTTGCTTATAAAAAGAGACATTATTTATAGTTCAACAACTTATTTGCATTAAGTTTCTCCAAAATACTTAATGTTTTGACTAACTGTTCCTGTACAGTAAAGAAGGTTGAAAAGATTAGTGAAGATATAGCTACCTGCTTTAATAAAGTTGTAAAATATTTGAGATAGCAAGACAAAGCTTTTCAAACTCTGTATGATAGTTTAATGACCATGGAAACCAGTTTTCCTTTTTGTTTAAGGACGTTTTGGTAGTCACTTTTTAGAGCTACCTGTTAATTTGATTTTGACTTAGTTATCTGAATTATAAGCTTCATTTATTTCCACCATAGATTTTACAACCTTAAGTCACAGACAAAGGCTTACAAGAAAGTTTTATAAAAGTAATACATTCTCATAAAAATTAGTAAATTAGAGGGCAAAGAGGAAATATAAATTACCTGGAATGTGCCACTTCATCTACAGATAAGCATTGTTAGGATTTCTAACAGTCTAATTTCAGTGTGTTGGATTTTTGTTTTTATAGCGGTGATCATATTGTATGGTCCTACAGTTTGCTAGTTTCATTGTATAGCAGAAACATTTTCCTTAAACATTTGAGGTTTTTAGATTAACCGGCAAATTCTGTTCATAGTCATAATTGGTGTGTGTGTTAATGTCGCTGTTAATATACTGTTAAGGTCACATAATTTTCCTGATTTATATAGAAAAGAGCATTTCGTATGTTAAAAATTTGAAATTTTAGATTGAAAAGTACTAAATATTTAGATAAAAATATTATTTGTGCACTGTTAGAATTGTTTTTGATGCTTTTTAACCACTGTACCTGCAGTTATGACATGAGTTTTAGAACTCATATTTTAATCATAAGTTTGTATGTAAAACACTTGAATTCCTACTTGAGTATGTATTAATTCTTCTTAATTCTCATTAAGAGAAAATCAGGATGTCTGGCTCACAAATACCTACATTTAGTGATGGCTAAATCTTGGAAACCGATCACTGATGGATTTGATCACTCTGAACAGAAGTTTTAAAGTCACGGTTGATATATTGCAAAGCTGATTAGTTTTTCACCTTCAGCCTTTGTTAAGAGATTAGCAGAGAGTTCATTCACCTCATGATTTTGGGCATGGTCAGAGTATTATTTTAAATCAGGCATTTGCTTCTAGAACAGTTACTGTGGTTGAGAAGTTTGTAAAAGTTGAGTATTAGGGGCTTTAATAACAGTACATTGAAAGTTCTTTGAGGAAGTTTAGTTTTGTACATTGACTAGATTACAGGGGAAAAAGCCTTAGTGTGCTTTTTTTCTTTTTTTTACTTCCTACCCACTTCAGATAACTTAAATCTGCTTCCTTTATTTAAATTTTTAGCAAAGTCTACTCCCAAGCTACTGTAGAGCTCTACAGAGAAGTTTTTAAAGTACAGGAAGTTCTTAATGCATTTAAAGTGCACTGCTTCCTAATTGCTTTTTCCATTATACAAGTTGTGTATGCTCAAAGACATCTTAGAGAACAGGGAAAAATTGAAACTAAAATAACCCTGCTGAAATTCCATCACTAAAAAAGTAATGCTTATGTATCATTTTGGAATACTTTGCTTTTGTTTCTCCCTGCCCAAGGTGGGTTTTATATTTATTCAACAAATATCAACCGATAAACTCTTACGTGCCAGGTACTTAGTTGGCAAATAGAGAAAAATCCTGCCCTCATGTTCTGCTGGGGTCATAGGTGTGTGTGTGTGTGAGCATCCTGTTCACTGGTATAATTGCTTTTGCTTCTTAGTACTGCTGCATATGCTTTTGTGATGTCAGTTTCAGAACTGACATTTTGATCTTCAGTTAGTATGTACAACACTTGAATGACGTGCTCCTTTATGTTAAGCCTGGAAGGTTCTTTTGAAGGCCAAGTTACAGGGACTGTTGGGTAATAGGATCTTCTCTAGAATTTTCTGAAGCAACGTTACCATCATTTTCTCTCCCTTTACCAGCTCACCTCCCAGTCAGTGTACTGAAAAGGGTACTGATAATGGTCTGGTGAATCCTGCTATCCCCTTCTTTCCCTCCCATCTCTACCTCCTCAAACTCCTTCTCAGTGCTTTTACCACCCCTGCTTCTGGTGTCTCTCTTTGGGCTGTGCTTTCTCAAACAGAACCCAGTTGAAGGGATTGTCTTCTATTTGCTGGTTCTAAAATAACACAAAAGACCTGGAGGCTAGGGACTTCAAAGGCTGGGAATTGAGGCAAAGAATTTACCTATTGGTTTGTAAGCAAAACACGAATTGATACCTCAGATTTCACTGTTCAGAGCTATTTTCTTAGTATTAAATTCAGAAATGGAATTACTGGTTCTGAGAGTATGAATATTTATATACTTTCTACACATGGCGAGATTATTTTTCAAAAGAGATTTGGTGACCTCACTGAGACTTCACTGCCCTTATTATCATGAAACTCTCATTGCTTTATATTTTATGTCTTCAGAACTTGACTTTATTCTTTTGTTCTTCATTACTTTTTAATTGTAGCAAGTCTTTCCTCCAAAGTTAGGTAACTATTTCTAATTTCTTAATTTTCTTTTCTTAGTATTAAAATTTGTTATGTTGTTGTGGACATGTTTATACTGTTGTATTAAGATTCAGATTTTAATTTATACAGATTTTGGACAAATGTATAGCTTCTCCTCAGTGTTAAAAATTTTACTTTTGCAATCACATTAATGGTTATTTCCTCATTTCTATTTTCTTTCATATAGTATTTAGAGAGTAAATTAAGGCATTACTTAATGTGATGAGTTAAATGGCACGTCAGGTAATACTTTTGTGACACAATGATTTTTAATTCAGTTTGCTTTAGATTTCTGTGTTTTTATGACAAGTTGTGTTTTCATTAACAGTTCCTTCTAGGGTCTACTTTTTATCGACCAGGCACTATGTTTTATATACACTCTCATTTAGTTCTTGTGACACACAGAGATCAATTACCATTTGCAGGTGAAAAGACTGGAAATTAAATAATTGGCCCAGATCACAACTGGCAAGTGATGGAAGTGGGAGTTAAGTCCAAGTCATTCTTGTTTATGTGTTTTTCTTTTTGTTCTTGTTTTAAAAGCCAGTATGCTTCTCTTCAAACTTTATAATTACCTAGTAGTGCACATTAAAATGGATACTGTAGGTTGTCTATGTGTGACCCAAAAGCCAAATTGATAATTTTTCAGTTTTTAACCTGGCATTTGATGTTGTGTCTTAAGTACATGTGGTCAAAGTTGAATCTCAATGTATTGTTCTTGCTTTGTATGGAATTTGTAACAGGGCAGGTGCTTTGGGAGAGAAATTACTTACTTTCCAAGGACTTCCAAAAGGCAGTAAAAGAAAATGGGATTTAGAAAAGAATATGGACTATAGAAAATTAATTGGTAATCCTGTATTTGAGAGTCGTAATTGTTGACTAGAATGCAAAGACCTAGTCATACAAAGTAGGTGCTCATTCAGAAGAAATGTGGAAGGTAAAGGCTTGGATTACATGACCATAGATGGCTCAGCGGTAAAGAACTGGCTTGCCAATGCGGGACACAAGGGTTCGATCCCTGGGTCAGGAAGATCCCCTGGAGGAGGAAGTGGCAACCCACTCCAGTATTCTTGCCTAGGAAATCCCATGCACAGAGGAACCTGACGGGCTATAGTCTTTGGGTCACAAGAGTCAGACGTGGCTGAACAACTGAGCATGTGTGCACACAAATATAACATAAACCTAGAAAAGTTGACATATTGTGACTAGATTATCATACCAGGTGAGTAATTTGTTAAAAAGTGATTTGTTGAAATTGGAAGGAAACACTCTATGTGATTAAGGTTTAGGATTATGAATGATTTAATAATATAGGATAGGACATACCCACTTTGTAAAGAGATTAACATAACCAAACTACGGAAAAATAAAAGATTTTAAGAAAAAAACCACTAGGAATATATATTCTAAACTGCAGAACAAAAATTTTAAATTCTTAGTAATACTGATAGTAGTCTAGTAACAGGAGAAGGCAATGGCATCCCACTCCAGTACTCTTGGCTGGAAAATCCCGTGGATGGAGGAGCCTGGTAGGCTGCAGTCCTTAGGGTTGCTAAGAGTCGGACACAACTGAGCGGCTTCACTTTCCCTTTTCACTTTCATGCATTGGAGAAGGAAATGGCAAGCCACTCCAGTGTTCTTTCCTGGAGAATCCCAGGCACGGCGGAGCCTGGTGGGCTGCTGTCTATGGTGTCGCACAGAGTCGGATACGACTGAAGCGACTTAGCAGCACCAGCAGTCTAGTAAGAGGTATAACTTCTCCCTGGTAACATGGCGAACCCCACCACAGGGCCAGGGTGGGGTTCAAAAAATATTACTATCAAAGTCACATATTGCCAGAAAATTAAAATTTAGGAAAATCTTGGAACTGAGGGAGGAATAAACATGAGAGAGGAGTAAGCAGCAGCGGGGAATACTGTTGGAGGACTGGAAATTGGCAGTTCTGCCGATTTTACTACTATAAAATGGAAAATGGATTGATTCCTCCTCCTCCTGCCCCACCCCCACATTCAGGAGGATAGCATTCTTTTCTGTTAAAACTGCCACTGATTATATATTTCTCCTGACAGTGATGATCATATTGTCAACTCTCTCAAAAGAGATGAACACTATATTTATTTTTGTTATATTTTAGAAAAATTAGTATGTGAACTTTAGCAACTCTTTTATTTGCATATGAGGAATTCCCTGCTGGGAAAATAAGATATGTTGCTGTGAATATAATTTTAAAATATAGACATACATATGTTTATTTATAAATTCTCTTTCACTTGATATTCTAAGAAAAAATCCATATACAGTCTTGTGAATTGAATGGACTGGAATAGAAATACTGTTTTTAAAAATATATCTACCACTACCCTGGAAGTTTGAGAAGTAGAGAATAACTAAGACATTTCCTTTTGTTTGAGTGTGAAGGACACTACCTCAGTCAACTCCCATTTCCTCTTCCCTGCATTTGTTTGAAATAGTCTATGTACGACACTAATTTGACTACTCAGTGTAATGCTCAGAAATCAGAAGAAATAACTTCCAGTCTCAACCATTCCCAGTGTTGAGCAGTTTTTTAAATCTGGAATTTTGATGTTAATCATTAATAGAATTGTTTAAGGGTGAGCAGTTAATATTCTTTAAAGAAATAATTTTGAGGTATCTTTTTTGGGGATTCCTTGCAGATGATATTATGACTTTATGGGTATTAGGAAGAAGGATGTGGAGACTAGTCATTGCTTGTATGACCACTCTGGTATGGAGTGGTGATGATCTGCCCACCATGGGCAGGGTTTAGTGTTTCTTGCTCTTTGTAGAGAGATCACCCTTGTTTAGACTGCAGACCTTGAATGTTTCTTTTCTTACTGACTCAGTTGATGAAGATTTGTTAGTAGATAGGAAGTCTTTTGTGTTTACATCCAGGTTTATTGTTCTGAATAGAGACCACTTAAAATGTTTATAATGTTTCATACTGAGTGAGATACACAGATTACCAAAAACCCCCATTTGAATTTTGTAGTACTTTGCTTCTAAAATTGGGACAGAATGTAGAAGTTCAGGAAATTTTCATTTGTATTGTGGCCCTGGCCATGCATTTTCCAAAGCAGTGGAGTTGCATTCCTAAACTTAGTGTGTTGCATGCACTGCTGAGCATAATGGGAAAAGGAAAGTGCCATAAAAAGCTAAGTACCAGGTAACTAGCTGGGAAAAACTCTTAATGGGAGAGCTGGTGTGGTCATTAATCCACTAGAAGAGTGCTTGAGGAAATGGCTGCATGTGTTAAACTGCAGTTTCTTTTGGTTATTAGAAACCAAAATAGGAAATTCAGAATTAGCACTTACATACTGATAACATTTTTTCTGCTGCCTAATACAGTGCAAAGAGAATTAAAATGGGAAACTTGGTTCTAATGCTAACTATAGAAGAATGACCTTGGGTGAGTATGTTGTCTTACTGATAAAATGAGTGGTGAAATTGTTTAAGGGTCCTTTCAGCTTTCGTTTGTTGCCTTAAATATGCTTCATTTCCTCGTGAACAATCAAGAAGGAAGATTTTTACTTTGAGCCTGATTTCCCCGACAGCTCCTCTAGTCACTTGATGCCTAGTAGATTGGCTATACACAGACTGCATTGCAGTGTTTTCAAACCTTTTTGTGTGTGAGTCGTTCAGTCATGTCTTACTCTTTGTGACCCCCATGGACTGTAGCCCTCCAGGCTCCTCTGTCCATGAGATTTTCCAGACAAGAATACAGGATTGAGTTGCCATTTCCTTCTCCAGAGGATCTTCCCAACCCAGGGATTGAACCCCGGTCTCCCTCATTGGAGACAGACTCTTTACCGTCTGAGCTACTAGGGAAGATTCCTTTTTAACTTTTAAAGATTTCAAACCTTTTAACTGAGCTCTATTCTAAGAAATACATTGTACATTTAGACCAGGCGTATACACATTTTAAATGACAGAAGTTTGACAAATTACCTTACCAGTGAAGAGTTATGTATCTCTTTAGTTTCATCTGTGTGTGTGTGTGATTTACAGTGTACTCTTTGAAACACTTTATTTAAAGTATAAACTTGAAACTGGGTTCTTTTTTTTTTCTTAAACTGAATTAGTTAAATAAAGCAGAAAGTTGTTGATAAATATTTTCCCCAAAATGAAAAATATAGTGGCTGTATAAATTTCAGCTCCTGCCGGTAACACAAGCTCTGAATATAGTGTTCATTCTTAGGGAGGAACAGATAATGATTTTTCATAACAGTTGAAGTTAGGCGTATATAAAATCTATAGTTGCTTAGTCTTCAGTGCAGATAATTTAATGATCTGTTAGTTTTCTTTAGTCCCTTATTAATAGATTGGCATTAGCTATGACACAAACTGGTGGCACGAAAACCCTTAAGCACCTTTTTGCGTTTGAGTTTTTAAAGGTATTTTGTAGAAGACACATATATAATTTTAACGCATACATGTATTTTAAATAGGTTCTTTCCTTTTGGGTTCTAACCCTCAAGAAAGGTAGAGAGATTTAACTCAAACTTACCAGTCTTTTAATCCTGTCAGATTCCTTCTCTCCCCATCCTTCTGCTCCCTGGTTTGAGTTTTTATGGAATTTGTGGCTTACTTTTTTAATGTAAGGATTAAAATGAAGTTCTCTTGGAATATACTTAATATTGGTAACTCTGGACCTCTCATTTCCTTAAATTCTAAGTCTTTTTCCTCATCTCAAAATGATAATTTGTATACTTGACTAGGTTTTTTTTTTTTGGACTGGGTTATTTTAAATACCAAGGAAATAATGGCAGTATACTCATAGTACAGTGTGATATTTTATGTAATTAAAAGTCATTATCATATGCTTCTCTGGTGGCTCAGACAGTAAAGAATCTGCCTGCAATGTGGGAGCTCCCGGGTTGGGAAGATCCCCTGGAGAAAGGAATGGCAACCCACTCCAGTATTCTTGCCTGGAGAATTCCATGGACAGAGGAGCCTGGCAAGTATAGTCCGTGGGATCACAAAGAGTTGGACGCAACTGAGAGACTAACACACACACAATATGGAAATTAACTTCTGAGGTTAGACTTGGAAATTAACTTGAGGTTTTTGATTGGAAGTGATCCTAAAAGTTCATCACCTAATTTTCACTTCACTGAGTCTTAGATTTGAATCCTGAGAGAAAATCGTATAGTAGCAGTTAACTAACGTAGCTAACTAATCTAGTGGCTCTGTAACAGTACCACTTTACATGTTCTGTAGTGCATCATTTCATTCAGTTCTCTAAGTAACCCTGTATGTAGTATCTTGTCATTTCTATTTTATAGATGAGAAAACCAAGGAAAATATTTGGTGGAATAACATTTCTAAAATTGAGGATCCTCCTATGGGGCTTTGGTGTGTATCATTGAGTATATCACTGTGGGGTTCCTAAGTCAGTGAAATTGACTAGAATTTAGATGTAGAAGTGAAATTCAAGGAAAACATCATGGAAGTGAAATTCAAGGAAAACAAGGTGGAAGTAAAATTGTAGTGAGAGACTTCATCTTAATTATATTTATGTATGACAAATTGCACTCATTTCATACTCTAGTAAAGTAATGCTCAAATTTCTCCAAGCCAGGCTTCAGTAGTATGTGAACCATGAACTTCCAGATGTTCAAGCTGGTTTTAGAAAAGGCAGAGGAACCAGAGATCAAATTGCCAACATCCACTGGATCATCGAAAAAGCAGTAGAGTTCCAGAAAACCATCTATTTCTGCTTTATTGACTATGCCAAAGCCTTTGACTGTGTGGATCACAACAAACTGTGGAAAATTCTGAAAGAGATGGGAATACCAGACCACCTGACCTGCCTTATGAGAAATCTGTATGCAGGTCAGGAAGCAACAGTTAGAACTGGACATGGAACAACAGACTGGTTCCAAATAGGAAAAGGAGTACATCAAGGCTGTATATTATCTCCCTGCTTATTTAACTTCTATGCAGAGTACATCATGAGAAACACTGGGCTGGAAGAAACAAGCTGGAATCAAGATTGCTGGGAGAAATATCAATATCCTCAGATATTCAGATGATACCACCCTTATGGCAGAAAGTGAATAACTAAACAGCCTCTTGATGAAAGTGAAAGAGGAGAGTGAAAAGTTGGCTTAAAGCTCAGCATTCAGAAAACTAAGATCATGGCATCTGGTCCCATCACTTCATGGCAAATAGATGAGGAAACATTGGAAACAGTGGCTGACTTTATTTTGGGGAGCTCCAAAATCACTGCAGATGGTGATTGCAGCCATGAAATTAAAAGATGCTTACTCCTTGGAAGGGAAGTCATGACCAACCTAGACAGCATATTAAAAAGCAGAGACATGACTTTGCCGACAAAGGTCCGTCTAGTCAAAGCTATGGTTTTTCCAGTAGTCATATATGGATGTGAGAGTTGGACCATAAAGAAAGCTGAGTGCCGAAGAATTGATGCTTTTGAACTGAGGTGTTGGAGAAGGCTCTTCTTTTATGTTTGTTTAAGAAATGGAATAATCCTATTTATTTTATTTTTATTTTATTTTTTATTTTAATTGAAGGCTAATTACTTAACAATATTGTGGTGGTTTTTGCCATACATTCACATGAATCCGCCATGGGTGTACATGTGTTTCCCATCCTGACCCTCCCTCTCACCTCCCTCCCCATCCCATCCTTCAGAGTCATCCCAGTGCACCAGCCCTGAGCATCCTGTCTCATGCATCAAACCTGGACTGGCCATCTATTTCACATATGATAATATACATGTTTCAGTGCTACTCTCTCAAATCATCCCATCCTCACCTTCTCCCACAGGGTCCAGAAGTCTGTTCTTTACATCTGTGTCTCTTTTGATGTCTTGCATATAGGGTCATCGTTACCATCTTTCTAAATTCCATATATATGCATTAATATACTGTATTGGTGTTTTTCTTTTTGACTTACTTTGCTTTGTATAATAGGCTCCAGTTTCATCCACCTAATTAGAACTGATTCAAATGCATTCTTTTTAATACCTGAGTAATATTCCATTGTGTATATATACCACAGCTTTCTTATCCATTTGTCTGCCATTGGACATCTAGGTTGCTTCCATGTCCTGGCTCTTGTAAACAGTGCTGCAGTGAACATTGAGGTACACATGTCTTTTTCAGTTCTGGTTTCCTTGGTGTGTATCCAGTGGGATTGCTGGATCATATGGCAGTTCTATTTCCAATTTTTTTAAGGACTCGCCACACTGTTTGGAGAAGACTCTTGAGAGTCCCTTGGATTGCAAGGAGATTCAACCAGTCCATCCTAAAGGAAATCAGTCCTAAATATTCATTGGAAGCTGAAATATTCATTCAGCTGAAGCTGAATCTCCAATACTTTAGCCACCTGATGCAAAAACTGACTCATTGGAAAAGACCCTGATGGTGGGAAAGATTGAAGGCAGGAGGAGAAGGGGATGACAGAGGATGAGATGGTTGGATGGCATCACTGACTCAAGACATGAGTTTCAGTAAACTCCGGGTGTTGGTGATGGACAGGGAGACCTGGCATGCTGCAGTCCATGGCGTCACAAAGAGTTGGACACGACTGAGTGAGTGAACTGAACTGATGACAAATTTAGATGTAAAAAATTAACGTCCTAAATCAGCACTGTCCAGTAGAAATACAGTGACTACCACATAATGTGGTTTAAATATTCTAGCGCATGTATGCTCAGTCGCTCAGTTGTGTCTGACTCTTTGTGAACTTGCGGACTGTAGCCCTCCAGGCTCAGGGTTTCCCAGGCAAAAATACTGAAGTGGGTTGCCATTTCCTACTCCAGGGGATCTTCCTGACCCAGGGATCAAACCTGCCCTCCTGTATTGGCAGGTGGAATCTTTACCACTGAGCCACCTGGGAAGTCCCACATTTTCTGGTAGCCACATTAAAAGAAAATAAGAGGTAGAATTAATTTTAACAATATATTTTATATAACCCTCTATATCAAAATTTCATTATAGCATTAGTCTATAAATTATATTTTATATTCCTTTTTTCTATTAAATCTTCAGAATTCAGTGTATATTTTTTAGTATCTTGTGTATAGCAGAAGTGATTGTTATGCATACACACACTAATCAGCTTCCCTGGTAGCTCTGCTGGTAAAGAATCCACCTGCAATGCAGGAGATCCAGGTTCGATTTCCTGGGTTGGGAAGATCTCCTGGAGAAGGGATTGGCTATTCAGTCCAATATTCTTGGGCTTCCCTGGTGTCTCAGACAGTAAAGAATCCACCTGCAATGTGGCAGACCTGGGTTTGATCCCTGAGTTGAGAAGTCCATGGAGGCGGGCATGGCAACCCACTCCAGTATTCTTGCCTGGAGAATCCCCATGGGCAGAGGAGCCTGGCAGGCTTCAGTCCTGGGATGACAAAGAGTTGGACACCACTGAGCACTAAGCACAGCACACACACAGGAATATATTGTTTTTTTACATTTTCTTCCATTATAGGTTATTATAAGATACTGAATATAATTCCCTGACAGCCGCATTTCAAAGTAGTATTTTACTAGCCATGTTTGGCTAGTGACTACCATCACTGGACAACTCAGTTCTGATAGTTCAAAAAATTTTTTTTTATCTTCTGAATGTTAAGGACCTCTTGTTAAACTGTTCTTGAGCAAACTTTCCCCACCATCTCAAGAAGTTAGTGATAAAAGTTTTAGATTATCCCAAATGATAGTGAGGCTGTGATTGCAAGCATAGATGAAATTTGATTCTCCCAAGTTCTCCTCAGTTTCAAGTTGAAGAAATAGTAATACTCTGTATACACATTTTGGAAGATCTAGAGATTAAAAGAAAAACACTTGTGTTATATAGAATGAAATATTGTTCATAAAAAAGAATGAAATCTTGCCATTTGTGGCACCATGGGTGGACCTTGCAGGCATTATACTAAATGAAATAAAGAGAGAAAGTGAAATACCATATGACCTCATTTACATGTAGAGTCTTAAAAAGACTAATGGAAATTGAACTTGTATATAGAACAGATTGGTAGTGATGACGAGAGTCAGGGTCGGGGGAGTGAGTGAAACAGATTAAGGGGATCAAAAGGTACTGACTTCCATGGTGACTATAATGAATAATATTGCATTGCATATTTGAGTATTACTAAGAAAGATCTTAAAAATTCTTGTCACAAGAAAAAAAATTTTCTTGTGTTTGATGATAGGTATTAAGTAGATTTACTGTGGTGAACATTTGTCAGTTTATACAAATATCAAATCATTATGTTGTTTACCTTTGTGAGCCACTTCCAGGTGGCCCAGTGGTAAAGAATCCACCTGCTAATACAGGAGACACGTGTTCGATCCGTGAGATTCTTTGGATGCGGAAATGGCAACCCACTCCAGTGTTCTTGCCTGGGAAATCCCAGAGGAGCCTGGTGGACTAGAATCCATGGGGTCGAGAAAGAGTCAGACTCAACTTAACGACTAAACAACATATTGTCTGTGTGTCAGTTTTTCGTACAGTTTTGTTTGTGTTTGCTTTTCATGTGATTATGAGTGTCATATAATTCATCACTTTTTCTGTTATGTTTTCATGTTAAAAGTTTTATGTGACATACAGTAAACTGCACATGCTTAAAGTGTATAATTTAATAACAAGCTTGGGTGTATGTGTAGATCCATGAAATCATCTCAGCATTCAGGATAATGAACGTATGTATCATCTCCAAAAGTCTCCTTGTGCCTCTTTGTTTTTTTTTTTTCCACTCACTGTAACAGTTTAGAGTACCATCAATGTTGTGTGGATCTGTAGTTTATTTTTTTATGACTGAGTAGTATTTTGAATGGCTGTATCATAGTCGGCTTATCCATTTACTTCTTGATGAATATTTGGGTTTCCACGGTCTTTGCTGTTTCACATAAAGCTGATATGTATATTTGTGTTCAAGTTTTTTGTACGGTTACGTGCCTTCATTTTCCTTGAATAAATACTGTTAATGGAAAGGTGGGATTGTACGTTAGGTATATGTTTAATTTTTTGAAATATTGTCAAGCCATTTTTTTTAAGTGTGTTATTTTACATTTCTGCCTGCAGGATATAGGAATTCAGTTGATATAGCATTCTCCCTAATACATGGTATGGTCAGTCTTTAATTGTAGGTATTTTTATAGGTGTGTAGTGGTATGTCATGGTTTTTATTTGTGTTTCCCTAATGACTAATGTAGTTGAGCATCTTTTTCTTGTGCTGCTTTGCCTTCTGTGTATCTTTGGTGACATGTCTGTTAAAATATTTTGCCCACCTTTTAAAAAATCGGTTTGTTTTTCGAGTCCTTTATGTATTCTAAATGCAAGTCTTTTAATAGGTGTAAGAATTTATAAGTGTTTTCTTACAGTCTGTGGCTTGTTTTTTTTTTTTTTTTATTTTCTTAACATGTCTGTATGGAGAAGGCAATGGCACCCCACTCCAGTACTCTTGCCTGGAAAATCTCACGGACGGAGGAGCCTGGTGGGCTTCAGTCCATGGGGTCGCTGAGTTGGACACGACTGAGCGACTTCACTTTGACTTTTCACTTTCATGCATTGGAGAAGGAAATGGCAACCCACTCCAGTGTTCTTGCCTGGAGAATCCCAGGGACGGGAGCCTGGTCGGCTGCCATCTATGGGGTCACATAGAGTTCGACACAACTTAAGTGACTTAGCAACATGTCTGTAAAGAATCAGTAGTTATTAATTTTGGTGAAGTCTTGTCAGTTTGGTTTTTTTGGATTATCCTTTTGGTGTCATATCTAAGAAAGCTTCACCTAACCCAGTTTTAGAGATTTTATAATTTTAGGTTTTGCGTTTAGGTCTATTTGAATATGGTAAGAGGTATAGATTGAAGTTCATTATTTTGCACGTGGCTATCTAATTGTGATAGCACTATTTGGTGAAAAGACTGTCCTTCACTTAATTGTTTTTGTACCTGTGTTCCTCATTCATTTTTTCGGTAGCTTTACTGAGATACTCACATACCATAAATTCACCCATCCACAGTGTACAGCTTTGCTTTCAGTATATTCACAGGGTTGTGCGGCTTACACCACAAGCAGTTTACAACATTTTTATCACTCCAGAAAGAAACCCTGTACACATTATAGCAGTCACCAATGAATTTTTGTAGAAATTAACAGCTTTTTGCAAAAGTTGAAATACTGTTACCACCTCTACCCCTTCCTGCTTAAATTTAAAACTTGATAATTTTCTGTATCACACTGACAATTTTGCAGCTTTCAAAGTATAATAGTATAACCATATCATAAATTACTTAATCATTTTGAGGGAACATTTAGTCCATGTATTCAGATTATACCGTAGCAAACATATATAACTGGGGACGCACATTTAATTTTATGATAGGTTGCTTGCTTACATAATTGGTAGAGATAAATAGTTCTGTGAGGCTTATTGCCGAAAAAGCAGCCACCATTCTCTTTCCACCTTCCTCTTCGCATTTCCTAGTCCTCAGAGATACCTACTTGCAGGGTTCTTTTTTTTTTTTAAGTTATTTCTGTAGATATTTACTCCATATATCTACTTAACATTCTGCAGTTGTAGGGTTTTGTTTTGTTTTTTCAACTTTTGATACTGTCTTTTTGATTCTCTCCGTGGGTTACTCCCACATCTGTCATGTATCCTTTTCTGTCATCTCCTGCAAAGAAGTTGAAATATTTAGTGTTTACATCCTTGTTCAGTTGCCCAGTTGTGTCTGACTCTTTGTTTACATCCTTATGACTATGTAAATGCTCTGCAAAGTTGAGCCTAGTAATATATGATTAGTTTTCACTTATTGTACAACCTTTTGCTTTCTCTGGAGTTTTTGTTTAGTTTCTATGTGTTTCATTTTTCCCCCTAAAGTTCTTCTCCTGGTTGTTTAAATCTTCTGTCAGTGTGTTGAATCTTCTAGATATTCTTCCATTTTGGAGATTCCTCTTTTAGAGACTTAACAACGTTCGCCAATCCATATTGCTTGCTTTCCAGGTTGATGCCCGGGTTAGGGGTCTCCTTTCGCTCATTCGCTCAATTCTTTTATCTCTAGCTAATGGTGGGTCCTGTTTACAGAAGTCCATTTCTTTCTCTTGGTCTCTTCCCTTATTTTTGAAGTGTACCTTAATATTTGTCTCAGAAAGGGTATTTGGGAGATATATATATTTTTGAAACCTTGCATTTTCTGAGAGTATCTTCACTTTTCCTCCCTTCCTTAATTGGCAATTTAGATACCAAATTCTAGATTGGAAATAGTTTTCCTAAAGAATCTATAATTTGTTTTAACTTTAATGTTGCTGTGAAGTCTGCTGCTGGTAGGATTCTCTGTCCCTTGTAACATACTTTTTCTCTAGCAAAGATTCTAGGTCTCTCGGCTTGTCTTCAGTGATGTGCCTTGCTGCTGCTGCTGCTAAGTCGCTTCAGTCTTGTCTGACTGTGTGACCCCATAGAAGGCAGCCCACCAGGCTCCCCCATCCCTGGGATTCTCCAGGCAAGAACACTGGAGTGGGTTGCCATTTCTTGGTGTGGGCCTAATTTTTCCATGTGGCTCTTTGTGTCTGAAAATTCCTTGGCCATCAGCAGATAATTTTTACTTTGTTGCTTTATTTATTACCCTTTATTTTCCATGAAGTTGGTAAAGGACAGGGAAGCCTGGCATGTTGCAGTTCATGGGGTTGCAAAGAGTCAGACATGACTGAGCAGCTGAACTGAACTGATTTTCCCTGTTGCTCCTTCTGAACTCCTGTTATTACATATGTATATTGGTTCTTCTAAAACAATGGTTTAATAATTTCCTTGTCTTTTTTTCTCTTGTATTTTAATGTCTTTTTTTCTCTAGTTTGTGTCTTAGAAAATCTTGGCTTAACCATGCTATTTCATTTTTGCTGTCATATTTTTTAACTTCCAAGGGGTTTTATTTAAAAAAAAAATAAGTCAACTTGTATTGTGTATACAAGCTTTTCTCATTTGAGAATTTTTTCTCTTTTTTCCTTGAAGTTTTCAACTCTTTTCCTAGCTTCTACTTTTTCCCAGGTATTTTTTTTATTGAGTTTAGTTGCTCCTTAATTTTAAATGTTTTCTTCAAGTTGATGAACCTCAAGGTGCTTGCTGGCATTGGAATTAGGCATTGAGAAACGGATAAGCAGTTTAATGGCTGGGGCTTGTTTATTCTGTGTCTCACTGTGATCTGACCGGGCTGTTGGGGAATCTTTTGGAACTCCGATGTTGGTATTTAGATGTTTTCATTTAGGCAAATCAGAATCCTAGGTTTATTGCATATGGCCAGAGAATAACTTATGGTTGGTTTCTGTCATCTCTCCTTTAGAGGAAGTTGAAGTTCTATGATCATGTGCTCTATTATTTATTAGAGGAAAATATTCTGCATTTGTTCATCATGTTGCTTAAATCCATATATTCTTACCTTGTTAGACTACTTGATTAGCTAATGTTTGAGGATCATGTATCAGCCCATTGCCTTCATGTGGGCCGCCATCTCATCCTGATGTTTGGATAGTCTGACTGACTCCTGCATTTGGCTGCATTAACCCTTGCATGTACCCACCATATTTCCCCACCCAATCATACATAAAAATCTGCTTTTTGTGTGCTGCCATGAGTTGTTTTTATGAAACAAGTTGATATTCACTTTACTTTCCATTGCCTGAAATTGCTTTTTCCTAATATTTGGGAGTTGAGTGGATATTGTGTATTGTAGATTCATAAGAAGTCCTGCATTAAAGAAGCCTGTTTAATTTAGTTTTTACCAACATTTCCCAAGTGAATTTGATACTCTTTCTTGGTATGTTTTGTAATATGTCAGATGTACACCTTACACACATACACCAGCGCACTTATTCACAGAACATGTATTGAGGTTATATTCTCAGCTCATACACTGAGAAAATCAAGGAGGCATTCTAAGTCACAAATAATCTGTGATAAGTCCTGTGATAGTGTTTTTAGATACATCTACTTTGATGAAAGTGTCTTCTGAAAGTGCTGAGAGTTTTCAGGATGTTTCTGGCAGCAAGTAGCCAAAAGGCCAGCTTTAGTGAATAAAGATTTATAATCTTTCATAAAAGATAGGGCATTTCCAGATAGGTTGATTCAGTCATGTCATCAGCAGTATCTTTGCCATTCTCGGGCCAGTGCCCCTTGGTGCCAGTCTCAGGCATCACATGTGACCTGGACGGTGTTCAGCAGCAGAAGAAACCATTTCTTTCAGATTGTCTCTTGTCTCACTGGCCAGAGTTGTGGTTATGTGCCCATGCCTAATTCAAGTCTTGGGAATGGGACTCTGCGACTGGTTTAGGCCAGTCGTGATTCCTTTCCTTGGACTGGAGGTAGGACCTGCTTCTCTTCTGTCGCAAGGTGGATGCTTGAACCAAGTAAGTGAACACTGTTAGCAAGGAGGAGTTTGGGAATGGTGAGTAGGCAGTGGACAATGCCTGCTACTTAGTCTTGAGGGATGGGAAGGAACTTCAAGTAGGAGGAGACAGAATGCTTGTGGATAAAGTGGTTTCTAAACTGAAGTTTTCTGAACAGAGAAGGTTGGTAGGGAGACTTTGCTTTAGCCTTCTAAGCCATCCTCTTTGCTGTTTGTCTTTTCTTTGTTAAGAATAGTAAACATGTTTAATATATTTCCCTGTGAATCTGTCTTCACTTTCTATGTTTGTCTGTGTGGTGAGCTTTAAAAGGAACATGTAGCAGTTAGTTGAATGAAATGTTTTCTGTGAGACAGAGGCCTTATAGGAAACTGCTAATCACTGTTTTAAAGTGACAAAAATCTTTCAATGTCCCATACCTTAGTATTAACATTTTTTTTTAAACTTTGGGAGATTCCAGTTTAGGGCCTAAATGTTACTTTGTCTGTTTCTTTCTTCCTTCCCTCCCTCATTCCCTTCCTTCCCTCTTTCTCTTCCCTTCTCTTCATTTTCTTCCTTTCTCTCTCTCTTTTTTTTGGAATGGAACTTTAGTACATCTTTGGCACTGGCTGATCTTGTCCTTATAATTTTAGAGGTGAAGATGTAGAAATCCGAGAAGATTAAATGATTTGCTTGATATTATTTGGTGAGTGGAGCTAGGTTTCTACAGTCCATGGGGTCGCAAAGAGTCAGACATGACTGATGCGACTTAGCGGCAGCAGCAGAGCTAGGTTTAGAAACTGGTGTTTAGGGTGATGAATTGCAGCTGCAGTGGAAAACTAAGGAAAATGTGCTGTTAAGATGCGAAACATGATTGTCTTTCGATCTTTTTAAATTATAGAGAGCTAGTATTTTAAAAAGGGACATAAAATTGTTTCTGTTAGGGTTGGTGGGGTATTATAAATTTCGTGGATGGCATAATACCATAGTATATTGTTAATGAAGTTGCAAACTTGGAAAAGAAATCTAGAAATGTTGGTAATAGAGTTTTATTGTTTTTAATTATGAAACATATTAAAAAATGTTTCTTGTAACTAAGAAAAAGAGGCAATTACTACACAAATAGGCTTAAATGGAAATTTTCGTGTGTATACTCAAAATTTTAGCCATATCAGAATGCTGTTATAAATGTTGGTTGTTTGTAAGACTTATATGGTAAGAACTTTCTTGTACAACACAGTCCTTAATTTACCCAAAATCTAGATGTGTGCTTTTCTGTAATTCTGGTTCAAGTTTATATTTGGCCAAGAGGTACTTTGCATGAAAGAGGTGGGGTTTTTTTGTTGTTTGTTTTGTTTTTTAAAGAAAAAAGCAAAAGGAGGAGGGGGAGTACATTTCATGCATGCAGTGTTAGTCGCTCAATCGTGTCAGACTCTTTGCAACCCCATGGACTGTAGTCTGCCAGGTTCCTCTGTCCATGCAATTTCCCAGGCAAGAATCCTGGAGTGGGTACCCATTCCCTTCTTCCAGGATTCCTCCAGTCCAGGGATTAACTCTGGGTCTCCTGCACTACAGGCTGATTCTTCATTGTCTGAGCCATCGTGTTGGTGGTGGTCAGTCACTAAGTCATGTCCAACTTTTTGCCTCCCTGTGAACTATAGCATGCCAGACTTTTCTGTCCTTCACTATTTCCCTGAATTTGCTCAAACTCATGTCATGATGCCATCCAGGCATCTCATCCTCTGTCACCCCCTTCTCCTCCTGCCTTCAGTCTTTGCCAGCATCAGGGTCTTTTCTAAGGAGTCAGCTCTTTGCATCAGGTAGTCAAAGTACTGGAGCTTCAGCATCAGTCCTTCCAATGAATATTCAGGGTTGATATCCTTTAGGATTGACTGGTTTGATCTTGTTGTCCAAGGGATTCTCAGGAGTCTTCTCCAACACCACAGTTCGAAAGCGTCAGTTTTTTGGCACTCAGTCATCTTTATGGTCCAGCTCTCACATCCATACATGACTATTGGAAAAACCATAGCTTTGACTATACAGACTTTTGTTGGTAAAGTAATGTCTCTGCATTTTAATACACTGTCTAGGTTTGTCATAGCGATTCTTCTAAGCATCTCTTAATTTCACGATTGCAGTCACCCTCTGTATTGATTTTGGAGCCCAAGAAAAATGAAATCTGACACTGTTTCCACATTTTCCCCATCTGTTTGCCATGAAGTGATAGGACTGGATACTGTGGTCTTAGTTTTTTGAATGTTGAGTTTTAGGCCAACTTTTTCACTCTCCTCTTTCACTTTCATCAAGAGGCTCTTTAGTTCTTTGCTTTCTGCCATATGGGTATTGTCATCTGCATATCTGGGGTTATTGATATTTATCCTAGCAATCTTGATTCCAGCTTGTGATTTATCCAGCCTGGCATTTCACATGATGTACTCTGCATAGAAGAGTACATAAATAAGCAGGATGACAGTATACATAAGCCTTGACATATTCTTTCCCAGTTTGGAACCACTCTGTTGTTCCATGTCCAGTTTTAACTGTTGCTTTTTGTTCTGCATACAGGGTTTTCAGGAGGAAAGTAATGTGGTATGGTATTCTCATCTCTTGAAGAATATTCCACAGTTTGTTGTGATCCACACACTCAAAGGCTTTTAGCATAGTCAGTGAAGCAGATGTTTTTTCGGAATTCCCTTGCTTTTTCTGTGATGCAGCATATGTTGGCAATTTCATCTCTGATTCCTCTGCCTTTTCTAAAACCACCTGGTACATCTGGAAGTTCTCGATTCATGTACTGTTGAAGCCTGGCCTGAAGGATTTTGAGCATAATCTTGCTGACATGTGAAATGAGTGCAATTGTACATTCTTTGGCATTGCCTTTCTTTGGGATTGGAATGAAAACTGATCTTTTCCAGTCCTGTGGCCACTGCTGAGTTTTCCAAATTTGCTGGCATATTGAGTGCAGCACTTGAACAGCATCATCTTTTAAGATTTGAAATAGCTCAGCTGGAATTCCATCACCTCCACTAGTTTTGTTCATAGTGATGCTTCCTAAAGCCCACGTGACTTCACAGTCAAGGATGTCTGGCTCTGGGTGAGTGATCACACCATTGTGGTTAAGTGGATCATTAGGAGCTTTTTTGTATAGTTCTTTAGTGTATTCCTGCCATCTTTTCAAAATCTCTTCTACTTCTGTTAGATCCTTCTGTTTTTGTCCTTTGTTGCCCCTATCTTTGTATGAAATGTTTGTTGCCTTGGTATCTCCGATTTTCTTAAAGAGATCTCTAGTCTTTCTCATTCCATTGTTTTCTTTCTTTGTGTTGGTCACTTGAGAAGGCTTTCCTATCTCTCCTTGCTATTTGCTGGAATTCTGCCTTCAGTTGAGTATATCTTTCCCTTTCTCCTTTGCCTTTTGCTTCTCTTCTTAGCTCTTTTAAGACCTCCTCAGACAACCACTTTGTCTTCTTGAATTTCTTGATCACTGTCATCATAACTTGTCATAAAATGGTCAGCCATTTTAGTTTTCAGGTGTTTATTATTTACTTTGTGAAAAATATTGAGTGGGGCAGATAAACTTGTCTGTAGCTTATTTAGCACAGAACATTGTACTAAAGTATATAACATTAACTATTAATATGATTGGGCTTCCCTGATGGCTCAGATGATAAAGAATCTGCCTGCAATGCAGGAGACCCAGGTTGGATTGGGTTGGGAAGACCCCCTGGAGAAGGAAATGGCAATCCACTCCAGTATTCTTGCTTGGGAAATCCCATGGACAGAGGAGCCTGGCAGGCTACAGTCTTTGGCATTGCAAAGAGTTGTACACGACTGAGCAGCTAACACACATTAAAATGACTGATATGTCCTTTCCTGATAATTTTCTCTCCATTTCTAATCTTAAATTGCAAGAGTGTTGGCTGTTTTTAGTCTTTGTATTTTTATATGTGTGGTGATACAGGAATCATTTGTTCAGTTCAGTTGCTCAGTCATGTCCTACTCTTTGCGACCCCATGAGTCGCAGCACGCCAGGCCTCCCTGTCCATCACCAACTCACAGAATTCACTCAGACTCACGTCCATCGAGTCAGTGATGCCATCCAGCCATCTCATCCTCTGTCGTCCCCTTCTCCTCCTGCCCCCAATCCCTCCCAGCATCAGGGTCTTTTCCAGTGAATCAACTCTTCGCATGAGGTGGCCAAAGTACTGGAGTTTCAGCTTCAGCATCATTCCTTCCAAAGAAATCCCAGGGCTGATCTCCTGCAGAATGGACTGGTTGGATCTCCTTGCAGTCCAAGGGACTCTCAAGAGTCTTCTCCAACACCACAGTTCAAAAGCATCAACTCTTTGGCGCTCAGCCTTCTTCACAGTCCAACTCTCACATCCATACATGACTACTGGAAAAGCCATAGCTTTGACTAGACAGACCTTTGCTGGCAAAGTAATGTCTCTGCTTTTCAATATGCTATCTAGGTTGGTCATAACTTTTCTTCCAAGGAGTAGGCGTCTTTTAATTTCATGGCTGCAGTCACCATCTGCAGTGATTTTGGAGGCTCCCCCCACCCCCAAAAAAAAACTCTGAATGCAGAGTTCCAAAGAATAGCAAGAAGAGATAAGAAAGCCTTCCTCAGCGATCAGTGCAAAGAAATACAGGAAAACAACAGAATGGGAAAGACTAGAGATCTCTTCAAGGTAATTAGAGATACCAAGGGAACATTTCATGCAAAGATGGGCTCAATAAAGGACACAAATGTTATGGACCTAACAGAAGCAGTAGATATTAAGAAGAGGTGGCAGGAAAACACAGAAGAATTGTACCAAAAAGATCTTCATGACCAAGACAATCATGATGATGTGATCACTCACCTAGAGCCAGACATCCTGGAATGTGAAGTCAAGTGGGCCTTAGAAAGCATCGCTACAAACAAAGCTAGTGGAGGTAATGGAATTCCAGTTGAGCTATTTCAAATCCTGAAAGATGATGCTGTGAAAGTGCTGCAGTCAATATGCCAGCAAATTTGGAAAACTCCGCAGTGACCACAGGACTGGAAAAGGTCGGTTTTTATTCCAATCCCAAAGAAAGGCAATGCCAAAGAATGCTCAAACTACCACACAATTGCACTCATCTCACACGCTAGTAAAGTAATGCTCAAAATTCTCCAAGCCAGGCTTCAGCAATATGTGAACTGTGAACTTCCAGATGTTCAAGCTGGTTTTAGAAAAGGCAGAGGAACCAGAGATCAAATTGCCAACATCTGCTGGATCATCGAAAAAGCAAGAGAGTTCCAGAAAAACACCTATTTCTGCTTTATTGACTATGCCAAACCTTTGACTGTGTGGATCACAATAAACTGTGGAAAATTCTGAAAGAGATGGGAATACCAGACTACCTGACCTGCCTTATGAGAAACCTGTATGCAGGTCAGGAAGCAGCAGTTAGAACTGGACATGGAACAACAGACTGGTTCCAAATAGGAAAAGGAGTATGTCAAGGCTGTATGTTGTCACCCTGTTTATTTAACTTCTATGCAGAGTACATCATGAGAAACGCTGGGCTGGATGAAGCACAAGCTGGATTCAAGATTGCCAGGAGAAATATCAATAACCTCAGATATGCAGATGACACCACCCTTATGGCAGAAAGTGAAGAGGAACTCAAAAGCCTCTTGATGAAAGTGAAAGTGGAGAGTGAAAAAGTTGGCTTAAAGCTCAACATTGAAAAAACAAAGATCATGGCATCTGGTCCCATCACTTCATGGGAAATAGATGGGGAAACAGTGGAAACAGTGTCAGACTTTATTTTTTGGGGATTGAAAATCATTTGTTAGTCCAGGTTTAAATATGCATCATAATATCCCACTACTGGGCTTCAGTTGGGAATAGCAGTTTGATTTTACTCAGCCTTGTAGCCAGAGTCCGCACAATGGAAGAGAAGAACTGTAGGATTTCCCATTATACTGAACTGTCTGTCTTCCTAAGGACAGGAATTTTCTTAACCATCTGGGTAAATCCGAAGCACTACTACTTCCTACCTCCCCCTCAAAGTGCAAGAGTTTGTCAAGGATGTTTTCTTTTTCTTTTTTTTTTTAATCTCTGAAAAAAAATTTTTTTTAATTTTATTTTATTTTTAAACTTTACATAATTGTATTAGTTTTGCCAAATATCAAAATGAATCCGCCACAGGTACACATATGTTTCCCATCCTGAACTCTCCTCCCTCCTCCCTCCCCATACCATCCCTCTGGGTCGTCCCAGTGCACTAGCCCCAAGCATCCAGTATCGTGCATCGAACCTGGACTGGCAACTCGTTTCATACGTGATATTTTACACGTTTCAATGCCATTCTCCCAAATCTTCCCACCCTCTCCCTCTCCCACAGAGTCCATAAGATTGTTCTATACATCAGTGTCTCTTTTGCTGTCTCGTACACAGGATTATTGTTACAATCTTTCTAAATTCCATATATATGCGTTTTCTGGCGGAAGAAATTAGCCATGTGAAGGCGGGGAGGGAAATACGTGTGTTACAGGCTGAGGAAGAGCAAAGATACAAAGGTGGAAGAGCTTAGCACAGAACCATAGTGATTTTACTTCTGGTTAATAAGACTTCTTTTTCTTATTATTTTTGTAATCTGTGACTCTTGTAAGAGAAAACCGTGCACATAGGAATAAATTTGAATTGTTTAATAATAAAGCTGTATGCAGATGTTTACAACAGAACCTGAAAGTTTCTCCTTGTCTGTGTCGTCCTACTTTCACTGCTATTCCCGGAGGCAACCATGTATTTTTTGCATTTTCATGTGCTTCCGGTTCTCCAGACCTTTGCACAAATATATATTCATCTTTTAAAAATGGTAACCATTTTTCTGTGACTATTCTGTCCTTGTGGAGTTTTTATGGAAGTCTGAGGAAAAGACTGGCTGGATGGCATCACTGACTCGATGGATGTGAGTCTTGAGTGAACTCCGGGAGTTGGTGATGGACAGGGAAGCCTGGCGTGCTGCGATTCATGGGGTCGCAAAGAGTCGGACACGACTGAGCGACTGAACTGAACTGAGGAAAAGAGACATGATTTGGATTCAGATTCCAGCTAGGTCATTAAAAGCCTCCATTTTCTTCATTTGTAAGATGAAGATAATGATAGCATCTCCCTAAAAGGGTTGATACACAGAATAAATGGGACTACATATGGACTCTTTAGTATGGTAACTAGTTCTTGGTGAGTAATACATTGTAGCTACTGTAATTAAGAAATAAGGCCAAGACACTTGTGTCATCCTCCTACTGCTAAGGAATAAACTTGAAGCAGTGGAGCACAGCCAGCCCTCTCCATCTAAAGAATAAAATCTCTGGGGTCTAGCAATGATGGCGGTTGCCAAGTCATTAAAGGGCTATGTCATGAAGAACAAGTCAGACCTTTTCTTTGTGGTTTTTAGAATCATTGAGTTACCAGATTGTCAGCTGTCTATGAAAGAACTATTTAAGGCAGAGCTTAGCAAAATTGAATGACCTGAAAAATCTATAAAATTATGAAGGACAGTGTGTTAATATATTGGTCTACCTGTTGTCTGTTAAAATGAGGCATGTACAAGAGAACTAAATAGTAAATTTAGGATAAAAATAAGGTTACTGTCATATAATATACTAAGAAAAAATGGTCGATTTCCTTTAGAAAAGATTATGGAAAGAATCCTAAAACCATAATATCACACGTAAATCCTTTAAAAATTTGTTATCAGCCTCTATTAACTTGGAATAATTGGTTCTCATGAGCATCCTTTTTGTTTTTAACTTTTCTATGCCATCCTTTGTGTTGGGCAGTTTGTTAATGGACCCTTGTAAATGTTTTGCTGCTTTGGGGAATGTGCTGATTTTTACTCCTGTTTTTTTTTTTCCCTATTCTCTCTCTCTCTTTTTTTTTTCTGGGGCATATTTATTTGTATGGTGAAAGGACTGATGCTGAAGCTGAAACTCCAGTACTTTGGCCATCTGATGCGAAGAACTGACTCATTTGAAAAGTTACCCTGATGCTGGGAAAGATTGAAGGGGGAAGGAGAAGGGGACGACAGAGGATGAGATGGTTGGATGGCATCACTGACTCAATGGACATGAGTTTGAATAAACTCCGGGAGTTGGTGATGGACAGGGAGGCCTGGCGTGCTGCAGTCCATGGGGTCGGACACAACGACTGAGTGACTGAACTGAACTGACAGTTCTAAATCTTTTTCTCTCTCCCGCCTCTCCCCTCCCGCCCCACATTTTTGGCTTCATCTTTTTTGATCACCTTGTAATTTGGCAATAAGTTTTTAATATTTTAAAGAGAAAAAATACAAAATCATTGAGCTTTTCTCTAGCATTCAGGTTTCCTGCTGCATGGCTGTCAATTTTTTTTCCCCTCCCAGTCACCTGCCTTCCATATGTGTGGCTCACAGTGGGGCTATAAACACAAGTTTGGAAGATCGATCTTCGTTCAAGAAAGAGCCAAAAGAAAAAAGCATGGGTATAAGAGAATTCGGAAGAATCATGCAGGATCCAAAAGTATAAATTAAAATGCTAACGTATTCAGTAAGATGCATGGAAACTTGGATTTCTGGCATGAGAGAAAGAAGATAAGACTACTTTAAGGGGGGCTTGAGAAGACAATTCAAGACAACAATAGCAGAATTTAAATCTACATTGAATATCATTTAAAAAAAAGCAGATGCCACAGAAAGTCAATAATAATGAGAAGTGAATTCAAAGAAGAGAGAAACAATTTATGGATAGTTGAGTTTCTAAAGGGACCAATAATTGATAGCCTAGAAGATGATTTTTCTGAGTTAAAAAAGTTCTTTGCATACAGACAGAAAGAACTCATTACTTCATTCTCATCAAAAACCAACAAATACACATCTTAGACAAAGACTCTAGCAAAATAATTGAACTTTAAAGATTAGGAAAAAGGGCAGCTTATAAATGTCCATGTGGAGAAATACAGTTATTTATTAATACTAAAGATGCAAAGTCAGACTCCCAGAAGACCATGGCGTGTACTATTTAAAGGAATTAGAGTATTGAAACAGGACTTAAGGCATCGAGAATTGAAGCTATTTTATAATGACTGACAATATAAATGAAGTTGTTAAAAATGTAAGCATGGCTGTAAAGGGAATTTGTGATGAATGGTCTATGGAATCAAAAAGGAAGCATTAATCAATTTCCAGATAACTGTAGCAAGAAGAGGTAAGGAAGGTGGTAAACATGGTTTAAACTACTGTAAGGCACTCCAGAGAGCCTGACTCTAGATGTAAGGCAAAGAGTGTTGTTGGACAAGTAAAGGAAACTCTGATAGAATGAAATAAGGTACCTTCCACACTGCTGGGAGAAGACATGAAAAGGAAAATAATTCAGTCATACATAAGATTGACTCATACTACTGTATTCAGTCATTATGACTGACAAATACGACAGTTTTATTTGGTTCAGTAGTATTCCATTTTACATATTTACCAGGTTTTGTTTTCCATTCATCTGTTGTTGGGCAGTTGGGGTGTTTCCACACTATGTCTACTGTGAATACTGCTGCAGTGAACAGTGGTATAAAAGTTGTTATCTGTGTGAGTCTCAGCTTCAGTTTCTTTGGGTATAAACCTAGAGGTGGAATTGCTGGATTATATGCTAATTCTGTTTAGATTTTTGAGTAAATTTGCCACACTTTTCCACAGTGGCTATACCATTTTATATTTCTATCAATAATGCCCAAAGGTTCCAGTTTCTCTGTATTTTTGCTAACATTTAAATTTCTAAGTTGTTTTTGTTTTTTGTTTTTATGGTAGCCTCCTAATGGGTTTGAAGTTAACTTAAATTGTTAACATATTATTTGTGTAAGTAGAAAACAATATATATTCCTTGTGTTTTATAGATCTTAAACAACTATAAAATCAAAATATACTTTCAGTTTTGCAAATTAAACTGAAATCAAATTAATGTTTATTTTGCAGTTATAATGCAGTTTTCCTTTATAAATACTTTATTCCTATGAGAATGTCTTTAATTACAAATGATAACTGCAGAAATACTCCCTTTAACTGCTAAAGGAATTCAGAGTAACTAATTGGGAAATTTGCTGACATTTTAGGGCATGCCAGCCTGCTTACAGCCAAACTTAGTTTATTAACAAAATTAACAATGACTTGAATTTATAAACTGCCACTTAGGTTATCATCTGGTTGCTAATGTAGTTAATTAAAAAAGCAAACTGCCTTAAATCTTCTGTTCAACTAGTTGAACCAGAATATACACATATAACTTGGGAAACCCATGGCTCAGACAGTAAAGAATCTGCCTGCAATGCAGGAGGACCTGGGTTTGATCCCTGGATCAGGAAGATCCCCTAGAGAAGGAAATGGCAACCCATTCCAGTATTTTTGTCTGGAGAATTCCATGGATAGGGGAGTCTGGTGGGCTACAGTTCATGGGGTCACCAAGAGTCCAACACGACTGAATGACTAACACTTTCTTTCACTTTCATATGTATATAAATTTGTAATTCATTCTCTAAGTCGAGCACAGAATTTTTTTCAGTTCACTTCAGTCACTGAGTCGTGTCTTACTCTTCATGACCCCATGACTGCAGTATGCCAGGTTTCCCTGTCCTTCACCAACTCCTGGAGCTTGTTCAAACTCATGTCCATTGAGTCAGTGATGTCATCCAACCGTCTCATCCTCTGTCATCCCCTTCTCCTCCTGCCTTCAGTCTTTCCCAGCATCAGAGTCTTTTCAAGTGAGTCAGTTCTTCACATCAGGTGGCCAAAGTATTGGATAGAGTTTCAGCTTCAGCATCAGTCCTTCTAGTGAACATTCAGGACTGATTTCCTTTAGGATGGACTGATTTGATCTCCTTGCAGTCCAAGGGACTCTCAAGAGTCTTCTCCAGCGCTCAGCTTTCTTTATAGTCCAACCTTCACATCGTACATGACTATTGGAAAAACCATAGCTTTGACTAGACAGACCTTTTAATATGCTGTCTAGGTTGGTCATAGCTTTTCTTCCAAGGAGCAAGCATCTTTTAATTTCATGGCTGCAGTCACCATCTGCAGTGATTTTGGAGCCCCCCAAAATTAAGTCTTTATCACTGTTTCCATTGTTTCCCCATCTGTTTGCTGTGAAGTGATGGGACCAGATGCCATGATCTTAGTTTTCTGAATGTTGACTTTTTTTTTTTGAATGTTGACTTTTAAGGCAACTTTTTCACTCTCCTCTTTCACTTTCATCAAGAGGCTCTTTAGTTCTTCTTACTTTCTGCCATAAGGGTGGTGTCATCTGCGTATCTGAGGTTATTGATATTTCTTCTGGCAATCTTGATTCCAGCTTGTGCTTCATCCAGCCCGGCATTTCACATGACATACTCTGCATGTAAGTTAAATAAGCAGGGTGACAGTATACAGCTTTAACATACTCCTTTCCCAATTTGGAACCAGTCTGTTGTTCCATGTCCAGTTCTCACTGTTGCTTCTTGACCTGCATGCAGATTTCTCGGGAGGTAGGTCAGTTGGTCTGGTATTCCCATCTCTTGAAGAATAATCCACATTTTGTTGTGATCCACACAGTCAAAGGCTTTGGTGTAGTTAGTAAAGCAGTAGTAGATATTTTTCTGGAACTCTCTTGCTTTTTCGATGTTCCAGTGGATGTTGGCAATTTGATCTCTGGTTCCTTTGCCTTTTCTAAAACCAGCTTGAACCTCTGGGAGTTCACAGTTCATGTACTGTTGAAGCCTAGCTTGGAGAATTTTGAACATTACTTTGCTAGTGTGTGAGATGAGTGCAATTGTGTGGTAGTTGGAACATTCTTTGGCATTGCCTTTCTTTGGGATTGGAATGAAAACTGACTTTTTCCAGTCCTGTGGCCACTGCTGAGTTTTCCAAATTTGCTGGCATATTGACTGCAGCACTTGAACAGCATCATCTTTTAGGATTTGAAATAGCTCAGCTGGAATTCAATTCCGTCACCTCCACTAGCTTTGTTCATAGTGATGCTTCTTAAGGTCCACTTGACTTCAGGTTCCAGAATTGTTTTACCCATTCTTGATATGTCTTGCAGTCCCAAATTAAGAAAATGCTAACTTCTCCAGATGACTTCTTCAGTAGTCTATTCCACTGCAGTGTAAAATTGGCCAACTGTGAATTGTATTCATGAATATATATCGAATAAATCCCTATGAATGAAGTATCTGACATAAAAATTCTGTTCTTTTGTGTAATGATTTTCACAGTTTTAAAAGTTTGCATGCAGTATGTCGATTCCTCAGAATAACTTAGTCAAGAAGGATGATGTTTGCATTTTACAGCAAGAAAACTCATGGCAGTTTCTTTAGTTACAGGAGTGCAGAAGAAGAGATGAGTATGCTGTGTGGATTACAGTATTCATTCCTACCTGTATGGGTTGTTTTGGAAAGTGTAGAAGAAAAGTTGGATCTGAGTGGCTTTGGAACATGGATTTGATGTACCCGAGGGTTTCCCAAACTTAGTGGTTGTAAGAAATTCTTTCCCCTGTTGATTGATTCACTAGGGTGAGGGCAGTGCATGAGAATCCTTGGCTACCCCAGAGGATTCTTGTAATGAGGCAAAATTGACTGGCTAATTTTACACTTACTATTTCAGAGCAGGGGACTTGGTGTGATTAAAAAGTATTTTTGGAGAACATATGAATCTAAAGGATAGACTGAGGTGGAAAAAAGCGTAATTAGGCGATAGATTTTTTGATAGGACGTAGTTATACCTTTTACTGGGTTGCAATAATGTAAAGGACATGTGGAAAATGATGAAATTTCAGAGATTAAAGGAGATTCCACCTTTACTACTTGGAAAGACAGAGAGAAACAAGGAAATTGAAGTGGATAAGCTGATTTGTGGAAGAAACTTTGTAGAGTAGGAGATACATCGAAGTTTTGACTGTAAAATGTCCAGTAGACATTTGTAAATAATAATTTGTACTCCAGAATTGGTAAAACAGTACATTAAAATAGTCTTGACCTTGATAAGCATGAGGATATCAAGTATTCATTCTCAATATAAAACTCTAAAGATGGATGTACTTGTGCAAATCAGGCTTTCTGGGTTTGTTTTTCATTCCTTACTCTTCAAATCTTACTGCTGTCTGTACTTCTGAGTTTCCTTGTAAAGTTAAGTATGAATTCACTGCCTCGGAAGTGGGTATGGTAAAGAGAGAGGTTAAGGCTGAGCTAATGAGAGGATTTTAGAAGAAAAGAGGGTATATAAGTATTTAAAGTTCATATGAATGGCTATGTTAAAGAGTCTTCTCTCCTTTTTTTTAATTAAAAGTTTTTTGGCTTTGTTCTAATTTTCTTGGATTAATATCTTGTCAGGCACGTAGAAAAGCTCACGCATTGTATTTTTACATGCTTAGTCGTGTCTGGCTCTTTGTGACCCCGTGGACTGTACCAGGCTCCTCTGTCCATGGGATCTACCAGGTAGTAATACTGGAGGGGGTTGCCATTTCCTTCTCCAGGGGATCTTCCCAACCCAGGGATGGAACCCGAGTTTCCTGCATTGGCAGGTGGTTCTTTATCACCGAGCCATCAGGGAAGCCCGTGTTCTTATATACTGGACTTGACTTTATTGACTTCTTTCCTGAACAAAACAAAACAGTTTGGATATCAGACTCTGAATTCTGTGATAAAACTCTTGCTGTTTTGTGATGTGTACCCACCACATTTAAGTTCCCAATGCTGGCCAGTTCTTACCAGGATGACCCACTAAGTTTTGTTTCGTTGGTCTCTCCCTTGGTGACCATACATCAACCCCATTTCATTTGGACTTTGTTTTCGGTATCCATTGCAGAGTAACTTTTGTCTCTGAAGTGTAAAATTTTCTTCCTGTAAATTATCAAGAGTTTTTTGATCTTTGCATCCACCTTCAACTCTCCTTGTCCCCCCTTGGCCTTCTTTTCTTTGCTTAGAAAGTTTTAGAATAAGTTCCTACCCGATAACCATTGGAATTTAGCCCTCTCAGTTAACTGCATTCACATTCAGATAAATCTAATTTATCTCAATGAAACCTATTTATGAGACTAGGTAGTGTTCTGAATTTTGCTGTATTATGAACAATAGATATTGTAAGTCATTTAGTGAAAATAGCTATTTTCTGATAGGACTAAATATGTTTATTCTTTTGTGGTTCAGCTATTACAAGTATCTGCTACATTTTTTAGTCTTAACATAAAGCTTTCTATATGTACCAGGCTTTAGATATTTTTTATTTCCTTTTGGTTTTGTGCCTCTGAAAAAAGAAGGGTGGTGAGAATCTCAAGCCCCACGTTTACTTATTTGTGGCCCAGTTTTGGGATGACGTGGAGGATGCTTCATGGTAGAACTATTAAATAAATTAGCACAAGTCTGGTTTGAGAGAGCACTCTAGACTTTCTTGTGTAAGTAGGTTATTTTTTCTTCCTGCTTTGAAACAGAGAACGTTTTGTAAGAAAATAAAATGCGAATAAAGATGAGCCAGAGGGAGAAGGGAGCAGTGGAGGAGGAGTTAGAACAGCTAGGTTCTTTTTTGCTCTTCTTTTGATGACTTGACCTATTGAGGAAAATTCAAATAGACTCTCTTCTCTACAGGATAGACCCTGTTCCTAAGGGTATCATATTGGAAGGTCATAATGAAATTTGTAGAAGGAATTTGTTGTTTAGTCGCTCAGTCATGTCCGACTCTTGCGACTCCATGGACTATAGTCAGCCAGGCTCCTCTGGCCATGAGATTTAGTAGACAAGAATACTGGAGTAGGTTGTCATTTCCTCCTCCAGGGGATCTTCCCGACCCAGGGATCAAACCCGTGTCTCCTGCAGGCAGGTTCTTTACCACTGAGCCACCATGGCTTTACTCTGTAGATTTGGCCATGTAAAACTCAGGTTTAATTTTCACAGGGTATTTCACAACACCTTAAAAACCCTATTAATCTTTGTTGTTGTTGTTAACAGTTAAGAGTTTTTGCATGAGCATCATTATTTTGCTTCTATTAGTTATTTTCCCCACCTTTCCTCAAGCCTTCAAGCCTCAAGTCTGATTATTTGGGGATTTTCAAGAAGAAGAAGATGTTACCTGTAGTTAAAAAGCAAAGTATTTAGTAGATAGAAGACTTTAAGAGTACAAAATACTTTTCTTTGTTAAGTATTTCAATTCAAATACTATCTTTGAATTGTTATTTTAGACCATGAAGGCCTGTGTAAAAGAGGAATCTGGACTTAGTCATTTACGTGATAACTTTATGTGATAACTTTCTTTCAAAATACAGAATAATAATTTAAATTTTTGGTAAATATTTACTGGAACCCATGCTGCATGGGCCCAAACAGTGGTTCAAACTGCTGTTCTCTATGCCTGAAGACAAGTTTTTATTTCCATATTCCAACACCCAGCAATTCGTATCACTGTAAAAGATGGAGTAGGTGCTCAGGGCTGTGTGAAGTCAGTGTGGTGCAGACAGTGATAAACAGGGAGGACTCCAGCATTGACCTCACATACTCTAATCAAGGAGCTCCAGACACTGCTCTCCACCCATATTTTGATGGGTAGACTTATCATATGTGTTCTTATTTTAGTAGTAAAATTTTGAATATTGCTAAAAATAAAATGCATAGAAGTTTAAATGTTAATAAGTCTCAAGTGTCAAATTTTCTGGGGGTACAGATGTTAATTAACTAATAAAGGAAATATTTCTGATTTGATTTTATGAAAATCAAGCTCACTGTTTCAGTTAAGCAATTTGTTTGGAAGGTTTGTTTCTGGGGCTGATAAAATAATCAATAGGAAGGCATAGGATTGCTGTTTTAGAGAATACTGAAATTTAGGGAATGAGAAAATGCTTCCAGAGGATGTTTAAAATATACAGAGCAAGGAACTGGAGAGTCAAATTGCTGTAGGTCATTCTACATTGCATTTCTCACCCAAGAAGAAATTGCATCAGCAAATAATCTCCTGAGCACTGTTATTTGGACGGCACTGAGATGAACGGTTGTTTCACTTGTTGTTAGGCTCCCCACCTCCACCCCCAGCTGCCTGGAACTGTGCATGTTATGGGAGGCCATGTGACAGTGATCCTTGGTTTTGTTCATTTAGCCTGTCAAAACAATTTTATGTAGGTGGAAAGAAATGAATGAAACGAATAGAGTGGGTTAGCTGCATCAGCTCTCATTTACACCGAAGGTAATGAGTGTTGCAGTAGGGATAGTGTAGCAAGCCCCCAGAAATACCCAGTTTGATAGTGTTGGAGAAAAAGATGCCAAAAAGCAACAGCTGTGTTAATCTGCTCGAAATTTTCTTTGATACTTAGAGTTAGAAATAGGGACTTCCCTAGTGGTTAAGACTCTGCTCCTAATGCAGGGGCCTTGAGTTCAGTCCCTGCTCAGGAAACTAAGATCTCACATGCTGCATGGTGTGGCCAAAAAATAAAATAAAAAATAAATTTTACCATTGACTTCATGATAATTTGTCACTTAGCAATGTTTTTTTTAAGTGTCCAAGTCTCTCTTTTTTATATAACTTTTAAAGGTTACAGTCCATTTACAGTTATTACAAAATATTGGCTGTATTTCCTGTGTTGTACAGCACATCTGTATAGCCTGTCATATACGCAGCAGTTTGTACTTCCCACCCCCCCCCAACGCCATACTGGCCCCCTCCCCCGGTGGTAACCACAAGTGTGTTCTCTGTATCTGTGAGTTTACTTCTTTTTTGTTATATTTGACAAATGATAGTATTTAAACAATATATACTCCTCTTATTTTACCTTCAACTGTAGTTTATAATTTAGTAAAGTGCCTAGTTCTTTTCAGTGATCCCTAGTTAATAACAAATATCAACATGGCTCTTCTGAGAAGAAAAATGTTCTAGGAGCTATATAAAAATTAAGATATGTTTGTCTAGTTTAGTGAATGGAACATGAGCTATGAATCAAATCTTCATTTAATTTGTGCTTCTGCTTCTCATTGTGAATTTGAGGAGACTCTAAATTTCTGTATCTCAGGGGTTTTCTGAGAATGGGAACAGAAGTAAAACAACCAGTTGGTGCAAATAGCAAACACTTGACAAATATTAATTAAGAAGCCCCAGGTGTGCTTATGGTTTGTGTGCTTCTGTTAGTTTTCATCTCTTTTACATTGTTTTACAAATTCTTGTGGATGCTAAAATAGTGTAGTTCTCTGAGATGTGAAATTGTCCTAGATTAAGAAGTCTTATAGATAGAACAAGTTAACAGATTATTGAAAGAAACACCAAATTACTTGGTTGGACTTTTTCCCTACTTAGTCGGTAATATGTATTCATAGTTTTTTTTTTTAATTTAATCTATATTAATTTTGGGGGTGTGGTGAGTGTTACATTGCTGCACATGAGCTTTTCTCTAGTTGCAGCAAGTGGGGCTACTTGATGGTGTGTGGGCTTCTCATTGTGGTGGCTTCTCTTGTTGCAGAGCACAGGCTCTAGGGCCTGAGGGCTTTAGTAGTTATCAGGTGCTGGCTCAGTAGTTGCTGCAGGTGCTCTCAGTAATTGTGGCTTATGGGCTTAGTTGCTTCTCGGGATGTAGAAATCTTCCTGAACCAGGAAGCAAACCAATGTCCCCTGCATTCCAAGTTAACCTCTAGACCACCAGGGAAGTCCTGTACTCATATTTCTAATGTTAAAGAAGGTTCCCTTAAAATAAGTCATCAATAGCTTTCAGGGAGGATAAAAATCTATAATAGACACATAAAATAGTCTCCATTTACAGTATAGATGACTTTGAGGCAAAATTAGATAAAAGTTGCATTCAGTGTATTTATTCTGTAGAAGAAAATTGGTTGTAGATTTTTGTTGAGGTCGTTACTAGCGCACCCCCCCCCTTTATATTTTCCTGTAAATGAGTAGTTGGCAGACTTTTTACAATGGCTTTTAACAAATCCTTTTAAAAATCAAAATGGTGGCAGCCTTGACCTTTGCAGATTGGTCGTAGTGTTTGAGTTGTGTTAAGTTACTGAGTCTCAGAGGCCCAAATTTAATCCTTACCTTTCTTTTAAGTCGTAAGAATTTATTTTATTCCTGAGGAAGTGCTAACTACTTGTGAAGAAGGTACACACACTTTAGTTTTTGGAAAGCACATTCATGAATTCATTTAACACATGGCAGCTGAACAATGCTAGGTTGTCAGATGCTAAAGATAGAACCCTGAAAAGGCATTTTGTCACCGCTTTTAGAATAAGCCTCACTATAATATTACTTGTGACTAAGAGCTCTGAAAGAGGCATATAGATAGTTCATGTCACTGTACAGATAGGCAGGAGGGGATGATATAACCTAGAGTAGGGGGCAGTCAACAGTGCTGTCCCTGTGTGAATGACTGGACGTTAACCGGGCATAAAAGGCCCACGGGAGGGCATCCTGTATAGAAGGAAGCATGTGTGAGGGACCTGAATGGGAAGAGGCATGGCATGCTTGAGAAAGGAAGCATGAAAGTGACAAGAAAGAAGGCTCTGAGAGTGGGCAAGGGTTGTATTGTGTAGGACCTCGTAGGTCATGGGGGTTTTCTACCTTTATCCTAAAGGCTGCAGAAAGCTAGTAGAGAGTTTTAAACAGGATTATGACATACAGTACTTCACTGAGTCTAAGATTCCAGTTGTATGATGCACTCTAATTTCAGAGATGTTAAAAATGTGGAAAATGACATTTCTAAGAATCAGTGAAGTGGGCATACCATAGAATTGATTAAATTGATGTTAAAATATTCTGACTGTATTTGGACAGAGTGGAATACACATTGTACAGGGGTAATAAGATTAGATGTGTGGAAACAGCTAGTAGGTTTACTGCAGAAATCCAGAGGGAGATCGTGACAGCTTGAATGAAATAGGATGGAGGCAGTAGAGAAAGACATGAATAAATTACTTTGGTTTGAGTTTTCTGGAGAAAAGGTTTACAAGTCTTGTATATGTTAAAACACTTGTGGATAGCATAGAAACAATCTTTATGTAGATTATAAATTAAAATTTAAGTAACAATGTAGAGTGATTATGCTACAGTCTTGGTTAACCTCTAGTGACAGTTTCTGGCTATACCAGTTGAGAGAAAACATTTTGTTTACTATTAAGTACTGTAAACTACCTTATCCGGTACAATGTAAATTCCAAGTTTCAGCTGCAGTGGTCTACTGTAAGTGATACACTTTCCAGAGGCTCTAAACTCTGGTTGAATAAACACATTTAAGTGAATAAGTTTAAATCTCGTAGCTCACCGTTATTAAAGTTCTGAGCCTCCTTGCCTCCAGTCTATATCCTGCATTTCCAAGTTTGCCTTTAGCACTTTCTGCAGACTCTTGCGGTCTTAAGCATTTTGGGTATTCTAACACTAGAGCTCCATGCCCATGATCTCAATGCTTAGGGTAGCCTGCTATGGTGGGGGACAACACTAGCTTGTGCACACAGAATTGGGTCTTATATCCAGTACTTGCTCTCGAAGTACTCTTTTTATAAATACAAATAAAAATGTTTTCTCTTTTTAATATCTATTAAGTTAATGCCTCTGCCTCTTACATTGGAAGGTCTAGACTAGCAGGAAACTTGTCTCTTACGTTTGTCGTATCCTATTGCCTGACACAGGGTACTCAAGTATTTAAAATCTAATTAACCGTTTATGAAGAGAGACAATAATCGCTAAAACTGAAATGAATGTTGTATGCCTCAGAAAATAAGAGTACTTACCAAGACAAGTAGTAGACTATATATGAAAATATAAAAATTAAATATTACTTAATGGTAGGTAGAATATTATAATTCATTTGGCTCATGTGTGATTAGTCTTCTGATTGTTCTGAGAGTAGATTAACGTTACAGTTTAAGTTTTCATAATTCAGCAGTAATGTATGAGAGTTAACAGGTGATCTAGGTTTTCTTTTTGGAATAGTTTCCTGAAATGAGGACGTGTAAGAATATATGGTAAACAATAGTTTTTTAATAAAACATACATTAATAAACACTATTGTCAGTAAATGGAAAATGAAACAAGCTGAAAATTCTTCCCACTGTATAATACCAGATACTTTGAAAATTTTAATGAGAAGAACTACAAAATCCTATCCTTTTAAATGCATAGTTGAGCTTGTGGGGATGTCAGGATGATTTCCAAGGTTTAAAAACTAAGAAGAAACTAGAAACCAGAGTAGGAAAAGTGAATTGACACTGAGGTTTTTCTGGGACAGTTGCCAGTCTTGTTGACTAAGAGGCATGGTTTAAAAGGAAAGATATACCCATTTGAATGCAGAGTTCCAAAGGATAGCGAGAGATGAGACAGCCTTCCTCAGTGATCAGTGCAAAGAAATAGAAGAAAACAGTAGAACGGGAAAGACTAGAGATCGCTTCAAGAAAATTAGAGATACCAAATGCAAAGATGGGCTCAATAAAGGACAGAAATGGGATGGAACTAGCAGAAGCAGAAGCTATTAAGAGGTGGCAAGAATATACAGAAGAACTATACAAAAAAGATCTTCATGACCCAGGTAATCATGGTGTGATCACTCACCTAGAGCCAGACATCCTGGAATGTGAAAGCAAGTGGGCCTTAGGAAGCATCACTACAAACAAAGCTAGTGGAGGTGATGGAATTCCAGTTGAGTTATTTCAAATCCCAAAAGATGATGCTGTGAAAGTGCTGCAGTCAATATGCCGGCAAATTTGGAAAACTCCGCAGTGGCCGCAGGACTGGAAAAGGTCAATTTTCATTCCAATCCCAAAGAAAAGTAATGCCAAAGAATGCTCAAATTACCACACAATTGCACTCATCTCACACACTAGCAAAGTGATGTTCAAAATTCTCCAATCCAGGCTTCAACAGTACGTGAACCATGAACTTCCAGATGTTCAAGCTGGTTTTAGAAAAGGCAGAGGAAGCAGAGATCAAATTGCCAACATCTGTTGGATCATTGAAAAGCAAGAGAGTTCCAGAAAAACACCTATTTCTGCTTTATTGACTATGCCAAGGCCTTTGACTGTGTGGATCACAACAAACTGGAAAATTCTGAAAGAGATGGGAATACCAGACCACCTAACCTGACTCTTGAGAAATCTGTGTGCAGGTTAGGAAGCAATAGGTAGAACTGGACATGGAACAACAGGCTGGTTCCAAATAGGAAAAGGAGTACGTCAAGGCTGTATATTGAAAACAAATTGTATTAAAATAGTTATTAAACCTTTTGAATTTGTGATATAGTATGCATTATTAATGTATATATTTATAAGCTCTCCTAGAAGATCTAATGACTAGTGTAATTTCAAAGAATGCCTAGTGTGGTATTTTAAGATAGGAATGGTATATCTAATCAGGGTAGTAGTAATAGTAACAGTAGTAGTAGTAGTGGAAGTGGGTACTAGTACTGGTGGATCGAACCCAGGTCTCCTAGATTGCAGTCAGATTCTTTACCAACTGAGCCACAAAGAGAAGCCCAAGAATACTGGAATGGGTAGCCTATTGCTTTTCCAATGAATCTTCCCAACCCACGAATCAAACTGGGATCTCCTGCATTGCAGGCGGATTCTTTACCAAGAGTTATTCAAGGGCAGCAATGGGAAAGGCTGTCTAGTTACACAGGAGAGTTTACATTACGTCTTTAGTGTTTAAACACATTATGTTATTGTATGCCTGGAATAGTTTGTTAAAATATGTATTACGTGCTTTGGTAGTTGACAGTTTAAACTTTAATTTACAGGGCAATGCAGAGTTTGTGTGTATGGTGCTTTGTTAAAGGAAGAACATCAGATTAAGTGCTTTTCTCCATTTATCTCAGATAAGAAGTGAATTAACCCGTAAAGTGCCAGGCACTTTAAATATATGATAGAAACATGCCTAGTAGATTACTTCTTATAACAGTCCTATGAAATGAAGGCATACACAGTCATCCCTCAATTTCCTTGTGGGGGAGAGGGGAGAAATTAAGATCTCACTACTTCCAAAATGCAATCTTGTTTCACTATTAAATTGCATGTCTCTGTCAATAGGTGACTTACCTTGGAATTGGTAAATTAACTGTACCTAAAAACTGTGTATCTGAAGCACACATTAACCGTGAAGATAGTAAAATAATCTCAAGCGTGACCTTATAATCGAGAGTTTTCTTAAATACAGTTTAGCCTGTTCTCATACTCCCCGTAACAGGCTGATGAAGTTATTATTAGTAACTTCAGTGTTGCTGCGGCTGCTGCCAAGTCGCTTCAGTCGTGTCCGACTCTGTGCGACCCCATGGACTGCAGCCCACCAAGCTTCTCCGTCCATGGCATTCTCCAGGCAAGAACACTGGAGTGGGTTGCCATTTCCTTCTCCAATGCATGAAAGTGGAAAGTGAAAGTGAAGTCGCTCAGTCGTGTCCAACTCTTAGCGACCCCATGGACTGCAGCCTACCAGGCTCCTCCATCCATGGGATCTTCCAGGCAACAGTACTGGAGTGGGGTGCCATTGCCTTCTCCCAACTTCAGTGTTAGGATGTTTTATTTTAACATTGTTGGTCATTATAATATAGCACATGTTTAGCATCTAAGTGTGACTATGTGGCTTGGTGTGTTTTTTTTATTTTAAACCATATTCTGTCTTTTTTTTTAAGTTTCAGATATACAGCAAAGTGATTCAGTTATACATGTATCCATTTTCAAGTTCTTTTCCTTTTTGGTTTATTACAGAATATTGAGCAGAGTTCCCTGTGTTATACAGTAGGTCCTTTGGTTATCTGCTTTAAATATGGTAGTGTATACCTATTTTAGTCCCAAACTCCTAATCTTAAATCATATTCTCTTTTGCTTTTTGATTATAGGATCGAAAGTTAACAAAGTCTGAGAGGCAGAGATTTAAAGAAGAGGCTGAAATGTTAAAGGGTCTTCAGCATCCCAATATTGTTCGATTCTATGATTCCTGGGAATCCACAGTAAAGGGAAAGAAGTGCATTGTGTTGGTGACTGAACTGATGACATCTGGAACTCTTAAAACGTAAGTTTATCTCTGTTAGAAAAGCTGACGAGGAAATAGAAGAGAACTTGAATCTCTTATTTCAGGCCTTATCAGTTCTTGTTGCCCAACATCCTAAGGAGGAAACGTTAGTATGGGAGCACGTTCCCTGCTCACAAGGTCCTCTGGTGTATAAAGTGGTCTGGTAATTATGTGTTGGTAAGTATTAACTGAGACGTTGTCACAGAATAAGCCTAGTTACTTTTAAGTCATGGTGAATGCCCTTTCTAAAGTTGAGTGGCTGAGAGATCAGAAATCAAGTGACAAGGGAGCCCTCTAGTGGTTGAAATGAAGCTGAAGCTTATTGACAAGTTTTACCGATTTATTTTATCACTTCATATTGGGCAGTTTTTGCTATGTCCTTGCAAATTTTGTATTGAATGCCAATTGTATTGTGACATTTATACAGATAATTCAGTTTCCCACAGGAGCATCAGAAATTGAAGCCAAAACAGTTAGATCAATCACCTCTTCCAGGAATACGGATAGGTCAAGTATGGATAGTCCTGGGTCTCCTGGATGTACCCCTGTGCCTGTGCCCGTGGATGCATAAAAGTGACATGTGAAAAGCCAACAGATTATCTCTCCCTGCAAATTCTAATTTCCCTTCCAACTTTTCTAATATTTATGGCAACATCTTTCTTCTAAGTTGTCCAGGATTCTTCTTATTCACATGTCTTTTTCTTTTCTTAGACTGTGCTCCCTGGTACTGTACCTGAGACTCGATAAATATTTGAATGAATTAAGGAAATTTGTGAAATTAAGGAAAATTGGTAATAGTTGTGTGTATCTTCTTCTTGAGATTCTTTTTCTGGTTTGAATACTTAGTGGGTTGTCATTCTGTCAGTACACAGTAGTTTTTTTAATTTTGATAAAATTCATACAACATAAAATTATCCTGTTTAAGGTGTACAATTCATTGGTATTTATTACATTTACAGTGTTTTATAACCACATCTGTCAAGTTCCTAAACATTTTTGTCACCTTAAAAGAACACCCCATCCCCCTTCACACGCAATATGCTGCTACTGCTGCTAAGTCGCTTCAGTCGTGTCCAACTCTGTGCGACCCCATAGACGGCAGCCCACCAGGCTCCCCATCCCTGGGATTCTCCAGGCAAGAACACTGGAGTGGGTTGCCATTTCCTTCTCCAATGCATGAAAGTGAAAAGTCAAAGTGAAGTCGCTCAGTCGTGTCCGACTCTAGCGACCCTATGGACTGCAGCCTACCAGGCTCCTCCGTCCATGAGATTTTCCAGGCAAGAGCACTGGAGTGGGGTGCCATTGCCTTCTCCCACACGCAATATATTTTTTCTTTAATTGCACACAATTAAGTTTTTAGGCATTTTTCTTTTAAGTTTAACGTTCTCTTTTCCCATCCTCATCTGTTTCAGTTTCTGAGCCTCATAGCAAAGGCAGCAAGAGGTAAAGTAGAAAGAGCTCTGGACCGTAGTTGGTGTCTGCTCCCTGCTCTGACTTTTGGCCAGCTGGGATTTAGGGCAATGAGAGCCCCTTCCCTGGGCCTCAGTTCTCCATGTGTAAAATGCATGGTTGGACTAGCTGATCTCTAGGATTTGTGGATGGGAATTTTTTTTTTTTTTTTACTGTGGTAAAAAACACATAAAATTTACTGTCTTGATCATTTTTAAGTGTATATAGTTTAGTACTTTAAGATACATTCATGTTGCTATGTAAACAAATCTCAAGACTTCTTCATCTTCCGAAACTAAAACCCATCAAACAACTCTCCATTCTCCCTACCAACTATTTTGTCTCTAAGGGTTTATCTGATCAAGATATTTCATATAAATGGAATATAAAATATGTGTCTGTCCTTGGCTACTTTCACTTACCATCTTTTCAAGGTTCATGTTGTGGCATATATCTATGCTTTATTCCTTTTTATGACTAAATAATGTTTTGTGGATAAACCACAATCTGTTTATCCATTCACTTGCTGATAGATATTTGGGCTGTTTCTACCTTTTGGCTATTGGGAATAATGCTGCTCTGAACATTTGTGTACAAGTGTTTGAGTACCTGGTTTTATTTCTTTTAGATCTATGTTCCTATGAGTAGAATTGCTGAGTCATATGGTAATTCTTTACCTTTCTGAGGAACCACCAAACTGTTTTCCACAATGGCTGACTCATTTTACATTCCTGCTGACACTCAATTCAAAAATGGGCAAGTAATTTGAATAGATATTTCTCCAAAGAAGATACAGACATAGCTAATACACACATGAAAAGATGCTCAGTGTCCTGTCATTAAGGAAACACAAATCTAAACCACATGAGGTAACCTGTTAGGATGGTTATTATCAGGGCTTCCCTGAGGATCCTGTGGTTAAGAATCTCCCTTGCAATGTGAGGAATACTGGTTCAATACTGGTTCAGGAAAATCCCACCTGCCATTGGTGACTGACCCTGTGTGCCACAACTAATGAGCCAGTACTCTGGAGCCCATGCGCTGCAACTACTGAGCCCACGAGCTGCAGTTAGTAAAGCCAGCATGCCCTAGAGCCTGTGCTTTGCAAAAGAGAAGCTACAGCAATGAGAAGCCTGTATGTATACTGCAACTAGAGTAACCCCTGCTCGCCACAGCTAGAGAAAGCCCACGTGCAGTAACAAAGACCCAGCAACCAAAAATAAATAATTTCTTTTTTTAAAAAAAGAATGGCTGTTATCAAAATGACAGATAACAAGTGCTATGGAGAAAATAAAAAACTGTTGTGCATTGTTGGTGGGGATTAAATTGGTGTAACCACTATGGAAAACAGTACAGAGGCTCCTCAAAAAATTAAAAACAGGACTACTATATGACCCCACAATTCAGTTTCTGAGTATTTACCAAAGAAACTGAAACACAGACTTAAAAAGATAATATGTACCCCCATGTTCATTGCAGCATTATTTACACTAGCTAAGTCATGGAAGCAACCTACATGTCTATTGATGGATAAATGGATAAAGAAAATATGGTATGTATATCTATAATAAAATACTATTCAGCCATGAAGAAGAAAATCTTGCCAAAAAACATCGATGGACTCTTGAGGGGGTTGTGCTAAGTGAAATGAGAAAGACAAATACCATATGAACAATACCAAAAAGCCAAACTCATAGATAACAGAGAACAGATTGGTGAGGCAGGGGCAAGTGCATGCGAGTATGAAATGGGTGGGTGGACAAAAGGTGCAAACTTCCAGTTGTAAATAAAAGTCTTAAGAATGTGATGTATAGCATGGTAACTACGGTTAATAATACTGTGCTGTATATTTGAAAGTTGCTAAGAGAGTAGATCTTAAAAGTTCTCATCACAGTAAAAAAAAAAAAAGTTGGAGTTTTGTGATGGATTTTAACTAGACTTACTGTGGCGATCATTTCACAATATATACATATTTGAATCATCATATTGTATACCTTAAACCAACATATGTTAATTACATCTCAATAAAAAAAATGGAAAAGAATATGAAAAGGAATATATATATGTATAACTGAGTCACTTTGCTGTGTAGTAAAAATTAAAGCACATTATCAACTATACAATTTATTCAATAAAATAAAAAAATAGAATTAGCATATGGTTCAACAATTCCACTTCTTGGTATATACCCAGAAGAATTAAAAACGGGGTCTTAAAGACGTACTTGTACACCCGTGTTCATAGCAGCAGTATTCACAATGGACCCAAAGTCGAAGCAATCCACGTGTTCATCAGTGGAAGAATGGATAAGCAAAGTGTGGTGTATATGTACAATGGAATATTTTTCAGCCTTTTTAAAAGAGAAGGAAATTTATGGTATATGCTATAACAGGAATGAACTTTAAGGGCATTGTGCTACCTGATAGAAGCCAGTCACAGAAAGACAAATACTGTATGATTCCATTTACATGAGATACTGAGAGTAGGCTAATTCATAGAGACAGAAAGTTGGGTGATAGTTGCATGGCCTCAGGGAGGAGGGGAAGTGGAGCGTCACTGTTTAAAGGGTATAGTGTTTCAGTTTCACAAGATGAGTTCTGGAGATGGATGGTGGTGATGATTGTGCATAATAATATGAACATGGCTCTGACAGTAAAGAATGCCCTGAATGTGGGAGACCCAGGTTCAATCACTGGATTGAGAAGATCCCCTGGAGAAGGGAACGGCAACCCACTCTAGTATTCTTGCCTGGAGTATCCCATGGACAGAGGAGCCTTGTGGGCTATAATCCATGAGGTCTCAGAGTTGGATACAACTGAGTGACTAATACTTCAACAACTTCAGGTGGTACATTTTATGTTCTATGTATTTATCATACTTTATTTTAGTGGAGGGGGACCAAGTGTGTTGACTTTTCTCAAAAAACAGAGTGGAAGAATAGTGTCCAGTTCCTTTTTTGAAGCCAGCATAACCCCAATACCAAAATCCTAAGATACAGCAAAAGAACTTGATAGAGCAGTGTCCCCCGTGAATATAGGTACCAAATTCCTTTACAAAATAATAGCAAATTGGATTCTAGCCATCACACTGTTGTTGTTCAGTCGCTCAGTCATAGTAGACTCTGCAACCCCATGGACTGCAGCATGCCAGGCTTCCCTGTCCTTCACTGTCTTCCAGAGTTTGCTCAAACTCATGTCCTTTGAGTCAGTGATGCCATCCAACCATCTCATCCTCTGTTGCCCTCTTCTCGTCTTGCCCTCAGTCTTCCGCAGCATCAGGGTCTTTTCCATTGAGACGTCTCTTCACATCAGGTAGCCAAAGTATTGGAGCTTCAGCTTCAGCATCAGTCCTTCCAATGAATATTCAGGATTGATTTACTTTAGAATTGACTGGTTTGATCTCCTTGCTATCCATGGGAATTTCAGTATGTCAGTGACAAATAGGGTTTATCCCAGGATTGCCAAGTTGGTTTAACATAGAACGAATTAATGTTTTTCAACACATTAACACCCCACTCCAGTACCTTTGCCTGGAAAATCCCATGGATGGAGGAGCCTGGTAGGCTGCAGTCCATGGGGTCACGGAGAGTCGGACACGACTGAGCTACTTCACTTTCACTTTTCACTTTCATGCATTGGAGAAGGAAATGGTAACCCACTCCAGTGTTCTTGCCTGGAGAATCCCAGGGAGAGGGGAGCCTGGTGGGCTGCCGTCTATGGGGTCGCATAGAGTCAGACACGACTGAAGTGACTTAGCAGCAACAGAATAAAAACTGTATGATCATTTCAGTATATGTGGAAAAAGTATTTGACAAATCAGCATCTATTCCTTACTAACAACTCTTAGCAGACTTGGGGTGGTAGGAAACTTCCTCAGACTGCTAAGAGCATCTGTGAAAAAGCTTTATACATCACTACTTCCTGGGAGGTGAGGAACACAGCACAGATGCCTGCTTTCACTGCTTATGTTCTGTATTGTTCTAAAGGGGCCTGCCCAGAACAAGAATGGGGAAACCAGGAAAAAACAAAAAGATAGGAAAGGAAGAAATAAAACTGCTCCTGTTTGCAGATTATGTAATTGTTTACATAGAAAATTCCAGTGATTCTAAACAGATTTAATAAGGTTATAAGATACAAGTTTAATAGACAATCTATTATATTTTATCATTTTGTAGATGTGAAAGAGATACAAGCTAGCCTCATCTTTTCCCCAATATTTTTTCTCTTAAAAAGTCATAATTTTAATTCTTATTTTTCATTGTTTCTCATGCATATATAAGCTTAAATGTATATATGTATATATGTATTCTTTGTTTTTTCTTCCAGTTGTAAGGAGAGATAATTGACATTTCCCAACATTTTATTCTAAAATTTTTCAATTATACATAAAAGTTGAAAGAATTATATAGTGAACACATACATAGTCTCTTCCTAGATTCTTTAATTTAGTTAACCTCTGTTGTGTCTGCTTTACCAAATATGTTCATCTAGTCATCCCCCTCTTTTTTCATTCCAGGTTAAGTTGCAGACATCAGTAAACACTTGAGTACATACACATTTCATCAAAGTTCCAATATTTGTATGCTTGATTTTTCCTTATAATGACATTTATAAGCAGTGAAAATATTAATCATAGTTCTATCATTTGATGAGTTTTGATCAAAACTGTTTTAAAAAAAAAAACAACTGTTAACATACAGAACACTTCCTTCATTTCAGTAAATGCCTTACTCTTCTTTGACAACCTTTTCCTCATTCTCCAGGATTAACTCTTTATATATTTTTAAACCATAAAACCAACTTTCATCCTAAGTTTTCTTTAATTATCTCTTATCCACCCCCCAAGTGAAGCAGAATTTCATTTTTAAATTTGTTTTTAAAATTTCATATTAGATTCTATATTAGCTTTTTAGTTAATCTTCCTTGTGTGTATGTGTACGTTTTAGGTATTTTTTTTAGCAGTTTAAATCTTTAAATCTTTATTTAAACTTAAATCTTTAACTTTTCACAGCATGCTTATGGTTGATACTGTACAATTTTATGTAAAATAAAGAAAACTTGCACAAATATAGGCCCATTTATCTCTAGTACTTATAATTTATGCTATAAGCTTTATATTATGTATGTCTGTTGTATAGATCCTGTAACACAGTGTTATAAATTTTCCTTTAGGTAGTCACATGTAACAAAGATAATGCTAGGAAAGTATATTCTTTTATATTTACCATTTGTGTGCTTCATTTTTTTCTCTATGTCCAGATGAAATAGCATCTGACCTCCGTTTGTCAGAAAACTCTGTTCTTTTAGCTTTAGCTGGGTTGCTTGTAATCTGCTGCATACACATATATTTGAGAGGTTAGCCAGAGATTTGGGCAGAGTGAATATGCAGAACTTGGAGTGCCCCTTCTGTACCTCCTTTCTGGATTCCCCCACCCCTGCCACCTTTCAGGATCTCTGTTGTCCAACAGAACTTTCTGTGGTGATGGAAATGTTCTGTAATCTGCACCATCCAAAATGGTAGCCACTTGCCATGTGCAGTTGTTGAGCACTTGAAATTTGGTGCAGCTGGGAGATGACCTTTTTAAGTTTAATGTATCTAATTCATTTAAATATAAATATTTTCATTGTCTAGTGGGTATTGTATTAGACGGACTTTTATTGTAGAAAGTTGTATTGAACACACTGTTTTAGGTGCTGCAGTCATCTTGAACTCTGTCCTTGTATTTATTCCTCAACCAGTAAAACTACAGGGTTGTGTCCAGGTTTGAGCAACCTGCACAGACTAGTGCTTACCCTTTTTTCTCATGTGTCCTCCCTTCCAATTTGTGCCTGATTTTGATTGATCTATAGAATCTTCAGGTGTGTGTATGTGTTCGCTCGCGCACGTATATTCACTGGAGTTTATATCTGCATCCAGTAAGGGTTGCTCCACCATTTACCAGAAGTCAAACTCTACCTCTTGTCAGTCATCTTGGCAGTGATCTAATTTTAAGGAATTTGTTTTTTGTGCTTTGTTATCAGAATTTGCTTGCCAACTACTTGTTATCCTATCCCCTTTAACCTTGCTAAAAGTAGTGCTAACCTTAGGTTACTGAATCTTAATATTCTAAATTTGATATTCCCATCTTAGATATGCTAGAATTTAATGGAACTCTTCAAAGCAGTAAACGCATATCATCGATAAACTGTTTGGTGTAACTTGCCTTCTCTAGGTACCTGAAAAGGTTTAAGGTGATGAAGATCAAAGTTTTGAGAAGCTGGTGCCGTCAGATTCTTAAAGGACTTCAGTTTCTTCATACTAGAACTCCACCTATTATTCACCGGGATCTTAAGTGTGACAACATCTTTATCACTGGCCCCACAGGCTCAGTCAAGATTGGAGACCTAGGTCTGGCCACCCTGAAGCGGGCTTCTTTTGCCAAGAGTGTGATAGGTATGTTTCACAGGTACCTTGTGAAAGTCTGACTGGCTTTCTGACATTCACTTTATTTAGAAACCTGACTCTGTCAGAGCTTTTATAATGTGAAATAAACCTTCAGAAATTCATAGCTTGAACCCAGGAAGTGATATGGAGTTCTCTGCATTTATGCCTCTAGAAGCATCCTGAAGACAATTGTTTTGTGAAGTTACATGAATAGAAGTAAGGTGAACTTTGTTGACAAAACCTTATGTAATAGCACTATCACCTTCTTGGGTCATTTTGTTGATGCTTAGTATCATACACTTATATAATAGATAAACTATGTTAACTTTCCCCATGAAAGAAACTGAATTTATATATGATTTAATTTCTGAAAAGGTCTGTTGTATATATTTATATTCAAAAAATCTGCCTATTAAAACTTTTAAAATGTAAAAATATAATGGTTCATTATCAACTTTTTCTTCTGCTCTTCAAAAGATCTGCTTAAAACAGTTTTCTGTCTCAGTGCTAGTTACACTTTGGTTTGGATGGTTCTTTGTTGTGAGGACTGTCTTGTGCGTTGTAAGATGACTTAACAGCACCCCTGGTCTCTGCTCTCTGGATGCTGGTAGCATGCCCATTTGTCCACCTCCCTCCAGTCGTGACAGCCAAATATGTCCCCTGTGGGGCCAATTGCCCTCCTCGACAGTCATTGATTTACAGGACAAGGCTGTGTGTCAGGACATTGCAGCTGAAAATATAGTTTAATGCCTATTGTTTTATAAGCTTTCCCTTCTGAAGAGGGTGCGACAGTTTGAAAGCTTGAAATCTTCATGAACTCTATTCTCTCAAAAGGTGACAATGACAACAGCAAGAAAACTACTCATTTTTAAGTGGGCTAGAATGCTATGTTTTAGTAAGAAAGAACACAGAATACCAGTAATTTGCACATCCTGATAAAAAAATAGTGTTCTGGGGAGTTATTTAAAGCTGAATTTCCCTTCTGCCTTCCCTGTTGCCTATAAAGGAAACAGTTCTTTGATTGTCTTTGGTATGTTAATCTCTGGCCCAAGAGTTTTTTCTTCTTTCTTGTTTAAATTGTATTGTGCAAGCCTGTTCTTAGAAATGTTCTGTAATTTGAGGTATCTGGGCTTAATTTCTTTGGAAACATTGGAAACTTGGTGTGTGGAATCACACACTCCACACTCTTAATTCAGTATGAGAACACAAATACAGACTGAATGGTGTGTGTGTGTCTGTAGGGTGTCCCTCACATTTCTTACACCTGCAGTAGATTCGCAGACTACGGGGAGGGTGAGTGGCCTCACAGACGTTTACACTGTATTATTTTAAAAATGCACTGAATGTCAGGTTTTTTTTTTTTTTACACTGCAAAGCTGCCTTAAAAGTGAAGTTGATCAATAGACTGTTATTGGCAAGAGACTAGCTCTAAATGTTAACTTTACAGCTCTCATACAGTAGGGGGCAGACAAGTATTTTTATCTTTTTAACCTATCGTCCTGTCTTACAGATAGATGCCATTTTCTCTGCTTTACTCTTTGCTGTTCTCTTACCTTGTTCTTCCATTTGTTTTCATATGAGTTACATCAGTTTATCTTTTATGTGAGGCTCTATTTTGACATTGTATAACAGTAATCCACTTGAAACAGTAAATAAACAGATGCATGGTCCTCTTCTTTTTATAAAGGAATTGCTGTGAGAGGTCTGTAACAGATTTGATGGAGCAGACTAAGGTGATTTCTCTCCTCTCCCCCCACTTCCTACCTGTCTTTCTTTCATCTTTACCCCTTCTACATACTTCTCTCTCACAGATGAGCCCCTCTGCTGCCCCGCCCCCCCCCCCGCCCCCCCGCCGCCTCAAGTACATCTGCAGTTTCTCCTCACATTGAGTCTGAATCATTCTTTTAATTTAAGGTACCCCAGAGTTCATGGCCCCTGAGATGTATGAAGAGAAGTACGATGAATCCGTTGATGTTTATGCTTTTGGGATGTGCATGCTCGAGATGGCCACGTCTGAATACCCGTACTCAGAGTGTCAGAACGCTGCACAGATCTACCGTCGTGTGACCAGCGTAAGTCCTGTCAGAACTGACTGGTGATCTTAGGCCATATCTAAGAAGCTGGGTAACGTCAAACCATGCAGAAGGGAACAATAGTAGAAAGCATCACACGGTGTTCACCCCTCATCTCTCTGTGTCTCCTCTTTTTATAAGGACACTGGTCAGATTGCGTTGTGTCCAGCCCACTCCAGATTGGGCTCTTCTAACTAATTGCACCTGCGGTGATCCTGTTTCCAAATAAGATCACATTCTGAGATACTGAGGGTTAGAATTTTAACATATCTTTTTGTGGGGGTGACACTGTTCAACCCATAATAGCTCATGGTTTCATCCAACAAATATTTAAATCTCTGTTATGTTCCAGACTTCTTACTAGATCCTAGGTATTGAATATTATTGCTAAGTAAAAGACAAACCTGTCTATCAAGAGCTTACTACTCAGTGAAGGAGTAGTAAACAGTAAACAAGTAAACCAGACAGTTACCATAGGGTATAAAAACAGTTTTCCTAGGGTCAGTATGTAACAAAGCATGTAGTAATTGTGCCTGATTGAGTTTGAACAGGTGAGGGAAATTACGTGAAACAGGGAGTGACTAAGATAATACTGCATGTGAAAAAAATCTATAATTTGTGTGTCTGCAGTTTGGAAATAGGAAAAAGAAGAGACAAGGGATAAGGGAGGAAAGGAAAGTTGAGACTCTGCTTGAGCGCTGGGGGAACCATTGCAGCCACTGTAAGACATGGTAGGTGTCATGGGACTCCGCTGGCGGTCCAGTGGTTAGGGCGCTGTGTCTTCACTACTGAGAGCATAGGTTGATCCCTGGACTGGGTACTAAGATTCCACAAGCCACTCGGTACAGCGAAAAAAAGAAAACCCCACACTTGGTAGGTGTTATAATATCAGACCTAAATTTTTAAAAGATTATTTTGACTGCAGGATAGAGGATGGATATATTAGGAAACTAATAAAAGTTGAAAACCCAGTTAAGAAGTATTGCAGTAATCTGAAGGAATAACTAATAGGCTGAAATAAAGGATTAGAAGTGGCCACAGCAGATGGCTGAGAGATCAGTTTTCTTTATAGATTAGAATTCAGTTAAGCTAAGGTGTTCTTTTCCGCTTAATCTTTATGAAAACAAACAATAATATGAAAATACCCTTTGTAAATACATATCCTTTGAACAGAGATCAAACTGAATATTGAACTTGATTATGAGGTTAAATACCTTAATTTTAGGACTATAAAATTTACAGTTTGTATGTAGAATGGTTAGTGTAATTTATTTACTCACTTAAACCATCTGTAACTTTTCTTCATTCCATTATACTCTAAACCAGGAATTAGCAAAGGTTCATGGGCCAAATCCATCCTGCTACCCATTTTTGTACAGCCTATGAGCTAAGAATGCTTTTTGCATTCCTAATGGTTGAGGGGGGAATCAAAAGAAGAATAGTATATGATGGCATGTGAAAATTATATGAAATTCAAATTTCAGTATCCATGAAGAAAGTAAAGATAGCCACTCATTTGTTTCTGTATTTTCTATGTCTGTTTTCACATATTATAATAGTAGAGTCGAGTAATTGCAACAGACTGTTTAGTTCCAAAAGCCTAAATTATGTACTGTTTGGCTCTTAACAGAAAGTTGCCAACTCCTAAATATATGCCACCAAAACTTAAAAAGTTCTCTGAAGAGTTCTGTAAATAATTACTGATCTGTCGAAGTAGCGGTGATGTTCTGTTAGAATGCCATTAGCTTCTATACTTGGAGTAGACAGGAGAATCTCAATGTACACAAGTAGTTACTTCAGTAATCAGCTCTGATAATTTGTAAGCAGTCTTTTCTCTCTCTTAAGAGTAGAATTATCACTTCAGTGGTGAGAACATAAGAGATTTTAATGTAATAACCATTTTTCACTGGCCATATTTATTCTTTCTATTGCCAAAGAGCAGATAGCATGTTAAACCTAGCATTATTGCTTGAGGTGATAATTCTAGATTTTAAACACAAATACCTATTCACAGAAATACTTTGTTTACCTTCCAGCAATGCTGAATGTTTTGATAGTGAACAGACCAGAAGAATTAAGTACACATAAGCTAGCTAAATAGTTAAACATTCTCTACTGTCTCTTTCAGCTACTGCCCTTCTTTGTGGATCTTGCAGTATTTCTAACTTGAAACTTGGTAGATTTTGTTAAGAATTATCAGATAGTGCTTTGCTGTCAGAGAGACTGCCCAGGCATTACTAGTGGTCTAGGGGTAGGTGTCTCTGATTAATCTTGTGAATTCAACTCCTGATTATTTCTCTAAACAAATAAAGGTTGGTACTTAAAATATCTCAAAGGATCATGGAATTTTAGTTTCTTTTTGTTAAATGAAGTCCAAAAAATAACTCTCCTATGTAAAAAAATTAAGTTATAAATTACATGGTAGTACCAATTTTTTTTAATGCAGAATGAAAGGGTGACCTGTATTAAATTCTACCCTGTTTCATACTTACCCACCCAATATGCTTACCTAGTTAAAATTATGACTAAGTAAGATGAGTACGTGAAGGATGGAGTCAGCCCTATCGGGTAAAAAGCTATTCACCAGAGGCTCAGGGCTAAAACCAATGGTTTGAGTTCTTTGACTTCAGACTGTCAGGCACAGACAGCACTGCCATAAAATTAGGTAAAAGTTTATGTAAGTAGTTATTTGGTAAAAGTAAAGAAAACAATTTGATTTTAAGATAATGCATATGAAACAGTGTAATCAATTAACAGATGAATCTTTATTTGCAAATGAGAGCTCTAGCTCAGTTGAGAGGAGAATCCCCTTCTCAAATAAAAAAAGTCTGGTGTTAGCTTAATAGACCCTAAGAAGACCAACATCACAGTTTCCATAGTCTTAGTATGGTATTTAACTTTTTTCAGTCTCTCAATGGGTTGTGTGGGGTTTTTTTTAAGATAAAAATGTACATACCTTAAAATTAACTGTTTAAATCATTTTAAGGTGTAAAATTCAGTGGGTTTTAGTGTTCTCAGTGTTCTGCAGTCAGCACCACTAATGCCAGAACCTTTCTGTCACCTCAAGAAATAAGCCCTATACCCATTAGCAGTCGTTCCTCTGACAGCCACTAATGTGCTTTCTGTCTCTGTGATTTGACCTGTTATGCACATTTCATACAAATAGAATCATTAAATATATGGCCTTTTGTGTTAGACTTTGTTTTTGTGTTATGCTTTGATATAGCATAGTGTTTTCAGGGTTTATCCATGTTTTAGCATGAATTGGTTCTTCAGTCCTTTTTATGGCTGAATAATATTGCATCGTATGAATGTCCTTTATATTTCTGTAGTTTCTTCCTTCTTTTCTCATTGTTTAAACTATTTGAACCTATAGCCACCCTCACCTGGAGAGGAGTTGGGAACAGAAGGGATGAAATATACAGTGTTTTAAAAGGTACTGTCCTAGAGCCTGATTTATTAAATCTTTGCTTACAGTGTTGTGTTTGTAGCATAGCATTCAGCGTGTTGTAGGTACTCAGTGATATTTTAAAGAATAAATGATTCAGTTAAAGGAATCCCAGATAATAGTCAAGTCGGACACTAGTAAGTTTCGAGGAGTTGAATTTACCCTGCAAATAAGATCACCTTAGAAATATTAACTTTATCCTACTGATGTGAAATCAAGTAGTGGCTTAGAAACTGATAAACTTTATATATGTACATACACAATATATTCTGTAAAATGGGGGAAACTACTTGGTATAAATCAAGCAGAAAACAGTAACTTTGACAGAGTCAGAATTCCAGGATTAGAAAGGCATTTGATAAAGTCATCTATTCATGTGTTCTTCTGTCAGTTCTCACATCACTATTTAGATATTTGCTGTGCAATGTGCAGTCCCCAAAAATGTAAAATTTTGGCCCTATCCCAGACAGATTGGGTCAAAACCAGCGTTTCACAAGATCCAAAGATACTTTTTGTGTATGTTAAAGTTTGAGAAGTGTAAGCTGGAACAGTGATCACCACAGGTCCCTTCCAGGTCTGTATACCTTATTTTTGGTTAAATTAAAAAAAAAAAAAAAAAAAAAAAAGATTGTAATAGCAAACATTATTTGACTAAATTTTTGTTCCATTGTTCATGGAACATTTTTACTAACATTATAAGTAAACAAATTGACTTCGAAATCTAACCCTATTTAATTGCGGGTTTTTTTTTTTTTTTGGTCGTATTCAGTAGTTGCTTTTTAAAAATGCAAAATAGTAAGTAAGTCAAGCTGCAGAAAAGTTGGAATAAAAAGCTTGAGGTATTAAGTCAGTTGAACTGTTGGAATCCTTAATTTCTAAGAATACTGAAAGCATTTACGTGTTCTTTATTTTTCCTCTTAGCTTTGAAAATTGAGTTCCATATTATCCACAGTTCATTATTCTGTACTGTCAATTATTGTATTTCTTATTTGGGAAGTGTTGTCTTGGTTTCACCAACCTCCATTCCCATCTTCTGACTTCCATTGAAGAAATAAAAGGGGCAGTTTTTACTAGTCCTTTTTAAATTTTCTAGCCGCTTTTTTTTTTTCCCATGTTTTGGGTGCTGAGATAAATGTGTGGAGAGTTTTAAGTACCTAGGTTATACAGTGATTTATATGATTATATAAGCAATAGTGATGCTTCTACTGAAATAGACCTTGAAATAGTATATTACATGTCTGACCTTGCAGTGGTACAACTGCCATGTAAATAGCAGATGTTAGCAGTGTATTAACACATGTACATGCTAGTCTCAGACATTGCATTAAGCACTTTGCATATATTATGTAATTTAATTCTTCCAACAACCCTGGCCAGGAGCGATTTACTAGTATTATTATCTACATTTTGTAAATAAATAGTCTGAAGCTCAGAATGGATAGCCTGTGATTACATATCTAGAATATAACAGGATTATTTGTTATTCTGTTATTCCAGGTCCCCTGCTTATATCAGAATTCTGTACTGAATCCATAAATGTCTAGTGCAGTGTCAGTCTGTGACCTGAGGGCCTTTAAACCTGTGTGTAACTGCCAACGTGAAGGGTGGAGATGTGTAATTTACCAGCTGAATAATTACATTCTGTGGTGCACTGATGATAAACTGTTGTGTGTCATTGTTGTACACATGCATTTCATTCAGGTTCTACTGTCTGTGCTTGCTCAGAGAGGCCTTCCCTGTCCATCCATCTAAAATGACCTTACAAGTGCACACACTTTACTTCTGTCTCCTTATGATTTTCTTTTTTTTCATGACTTTTGTCACAGCCTTACTGTGTTTACCTAAAGCCCCAGTTAGAACATATTCTTGGGCTGGCGGTGTTATTTGGCTTATTCTGGGCTATATTCCTAGTGTTTAGACCCAGTGGGTACAAGGCACTCAGTATTTGTGAGATGAATGCATGAATCCAGAACTATAGGGAGTGAAACACAGTGTTGCCATGGAGGAAGTGGGCTCTGGAGGTGGGTCTACCTGTGTTCAGATCCCGCCACTGTCATTTCCTGGCTGTGATACCTGGGGCAAGTTAATTAACTTCTCTGAGCCTAAACTAGTACTGAGGATAAATGAGAAAAGTGCCTAAATACAGTTAGCAGTCAGTACCTAACTCACATGCTAGTAAAGTAATGCTCAAAATTCTCCAAGCCAGACTTTAACAGTACGTGAATCATCAAGTTCCAGATGTTCAAGCTGGATTTAGAAAAGGTAGAGGAACCAGAGATCAAATTGCCAACATCTGTTGGATCATCAGAAAAGCAAGAGAGTTCCAGAAAAACATCTACTTCTGCTTTATTGACTATACCAAAGCCTTTGTGTGGATCACCACAAACTGTAGAAAATTCTGAAAGAGATGGGAATACCAGACTACCTGACCTGCCTTTTGAGAAATCTGTGTGCAGGTCAGGAAGCAACAGTTAGAACTGGACATGGAACAACAGACTGGTTCCAAATAGGAAAAGGAGTATGTCAAGGCTGTAATTGTCACCCTGCTTATTCAACTTATATGCAGAGTACATCATGAGAAATGCTGGGCTGGATGAAGCACATGCTGGAATCAAGATTGCCAGGAGAAATATCAATAACCTCAGATATGCAGATGACACCACCCTTATGGCAGAAAGCAAAGAACTGAAGAGCCTCTTGATGAAAGTGAAAGAGGAGAGAAAAAGTTGGCTTAAAACTCAACATTCAGAAAACAAAGATCATGGCATCTGGTCCCATCACTTCATGGCAAATAGATGGGGAAACAGTGACAGACTTTATTTTGGGGGGCTCCAAAATCACTGCAGATGGTGACTGCAGCCATGAAATTAAAAGATGCTTACTCCTTGGAGGAAAAGCTATGACCAGCCTAGACAGCATATTAAAAAGCAGACATTACTTTGCCAACAAAAGTCCATCTAGTCAAGGCTGTGGTTTTTCCAGTAGTCATGTATGGATGTGAGAGTTGGACTGTAAAGAAAGCTGAGCGCTGAAGAATTGATTCTTTGAACTGTGGTGATGGAGAAGACTCTTGAGAGTCCCTTGGACTGCAAGGAGATCCAACCAGTCCATTCTAAAGGAAATCAGTCCTGAATATTCATTGGAAGGACTGATGCTGAAGCTTATGCTCCAATACTTTGGCCACCTGATGTGAAGAGCTGAGTCATTTAAAAAGACCCTGATGCTGGGAAAGATTGAAGGCAGGAGGAGAAGGGGACAACAGAGATGAGATGATTGGATGGCATCACCGACTCAGTGGACATGAGTTCGGGTAAATTCCAGGAGTTGGTGATGGACAAGGAGGCCTAGCGAGTGAACTGAACTGAACTAAGTATTACCATTATTATTAGCATTAGCATCATTATGGCAGGTAGTAAAATAAGCTGTCTCTTGTTCAATTCTTTTATCTAGTGACATTCAACAAACAGCAGTGTTTAAAATGTGTTTAATGAACTTAACACTAAGTTTTAAATGAGTGCAAATGAGCTAGCATTTATTATCTTGCCTCTTGCCAATCACCTTGCAAAGTGCTTTACATATACTATCTTATTTTAATCTTTTGTATTCTGGTAAGTAGATAATACTTAAATTTCACAGGTAAGAAAATAGATTCAGGGGTTAAGCATTTTGCCCAAGGACATGAAGGAGAAATACTAACTGTAGGATCAGAAATCCTTAATGTTATGCATGTTAAATGCATGCATAAAATCCATGTTAAATGGAATTTAATCCATTTAAGATTTAATCTTAAAATCCGTTTTAAGCATCTCTTAACTAATACAAACCTTAGAATTTATTCCTTTGCTTGCCTTTGTTTTTAAACTTTTTCCCCCTAGATTTCAAGGGAGAAGACCTGAGAGTACATGGGTTTGGTTCAGTTCAGTCGCTTAGATGTGTCCAACTCTTTGTGACGCCATGGAGTGTAGCACGCCAGGCTTCCTTGTCCATCACCAACTCCCAGAGCTTGCTCAAACTCATGTCCATTGAGTCGGTGATGCCATCCAACCATCTCATCTTGTCGTGCCCTTCTTTTCCCACCTTTATTCTTTCCCAGCATCAGTGTCTTTTCCAGTGAGTCAGTGCTTCACATCAGGTGGCCAGAGTATTGGAATTTCAGCTTCAACATCAGTCCTTCCAATGACTGTTCATGACTGATTTCCTTCAGGATTGACTGGTTTGATCTTGCAGTCCAAGGGACTCTCAAGAGTCTTCTCCAACACCTCAGTTCAGAAGCATCAGTTCTTAGGCACTCAGCTTTCTTTATAGTCCAATTCTCATATCCATAGCAGACTACTGGAAAAACCATAACTTTGACGAGACGGACCTTAGTCAGCAAAGTAATGTCTCTGCTTTTTATTACACTGTCTAGGTTTGTCATAGCTTTTCTTCCAAGGAGCAAACGTGTTTTAATTTCATGGCTGCAGTCACCATCTGCAGTGATTTTGGAGCCCAAGAAAATAAAGTCTGTCACTGTTTCCATCGTTTCCCCATCTATTTGCCATGAAGTGATGGGACTGGATGCCATGATCTTCGTTTTTTGAATGTTGAATTTTAAGCCAACTTTTTCACTCTCCTCTTTGACTTTCATCAAGAGGCTCTTCAGTTCTTCTTTGCTTTCTGCCATAAGGGTGGTGTCATCTGCATATCTGAGGTTATTGATATTTCTCCCGGCAATCTTGATTCCAGTTTGTGCTTTATCCAGCCCAGCATTTCGCGTGATGTACTCTGCGTAGACATTAAATAAGCAGGGTGACAATATACAGCCTTGAGTCTAAGATTGATAAGTCTAACATTGGTGTCATAGGTTTGAGCCCCTGTTCAAAAGAGAAAAACTTCAAGTTATCTTGAAATTTCCCACTGGCATTGAAAAAAATCCAAATAAGAGTGCTGAGGTCCTTAGCACAATTTTTGTCTGCAAGTAAAGGAATCACAGTGGCATCAGTTTTTGGTGTAGAGGATAGTGCATTTGTGTTTGGAGCAGTGCACAGGCTCCCATGGATCCAGAGAGTAATCAGCCTCAGGGAATCAGGAGGTCAGCTAATTGCCTTGGATAGAGCCAGTCAGATTTGGTAGAGAGTTTGAAAAGGCTTGTTTTCCAGTGGGATCATAAGGTTTGTTCAAATTCCTGTAAACTAATGGTTCATACCAGTAAGAATCTGGCTGAATCCAGCCTTCTGACAACCAAGGTAGAAATAATGGGGATTTTTAATTACTTTGTTTGTGTAATTTGACTTTGTCACTGATTCCATTAGCCTTTGGATTGCAAGGTTTGAACATTCTGTCTGGGAAAAACAGAATTAAAGCAGTTGGAGTGAAATTCCTTTTGGTCTTTATATAACAGATTGCATTTCAGCGTACTTTTTTTTTTACAGAAACACGTGGAGCTGATTCCTGATTAGATAGGGATTGAAAAGTTGAGAAAAACGTTGTATTTTTTTCATTAGCAGTTGGAATTTTTTGGTGATGTCCCAGAGATCTAAATCCACTTGGAATTAGCTGAAATGATTGCTTTATAAATTTTATTCCTATTTCCATCTAGTAAATTTAGTTTACACACATAGGCAAAAACTTTGTGTATCATCTAGTGTATCCTGGGAACATTTTGCATGATTCTCAAAGTCACTGTAGTACTCTCCTATGATTTGATTAATATTAAAGGGTCCTAATATCCAGACGTAATAAATCAGACCATTAATCTTAAACCACAGAGTTGGAAATCATTCCCAGCATTTTAGATGCTAAACAATAGTCCTAAAATCCTTGTTAGAGAATTTCTCAGAAAAACTAATTTTCCTTATCCCAACTAAATGTTGTTTTGTAATTCTCACAGCATTAGACTACAAGTAAAAACTGTAGTTTTTACTACATCTACTTTCTACATCTACTTAGGATGTAGAAAGATGGTTGCTGCTGTTTTAAGGAGAAGGCAGTGGCACCCCACTCCAGTACTCTTGCCTGGAAAATCCCATGGACGGAGGAGCCTGGTAGGCTGCAGTCCATGGGGTCGCTAGGAGTCGGACACGACTGAAGCAACTTAGCAGCTGTGTTTTAAGTGCAGCATACAGTGTTGAGCTTCTTGGGATCTTGTAGATAATCTGTGTGCCAGAAGGTTGATACAGATACATTGTAGTTTTTCCTTGTCTCTGGGTGGTTTGAGGTGTACCTTGAATACTGAGGTAGGACTCAGTTGACTAAAAAAGGGAGCAGTAGAAAGAAAATGCTTGTGAAAATGTGTAGTATTCAGTGAAAAAGCAACCAGTTTCACTAGACTTACTTGGGGAGATAGGAATAGGTAGAAGTTGGCTTGTGAGGGCTTTCTGCCCCAGATTAAGTTAGTACTGTAATATGGACTGAAACATTGAACTAGACATTATTGAATTTGGATTCTCGTTTTTACTTTACCATTGACTAGGCCCTTACTTCCTAGAATATATTCTGTTGTATTCCAGGTGCTACTGATGATGCAGTATATCTAGTAGGTGTCTGATACATACCAGACTGGACTGGACATGACTCCTCATAGGTTCCATGAGGTATTGAATTCTGACCTTGACATGGCATTAATCTTTCTGGCGTACAGTTGTCTTTTACAGTTGTCTTGTGTGAGCAGGTAGGGACTCTAGCTCAGATTCTTTCTAGCTCTCTGATCCTATGGCCATCTTGTAAGTGTGGGGAATTATTAACCATATTTGAGTCGTGTGATACGAATTAAATGATATCAGACAATTGGAAACGGTTAAGTGTCAGATGATTGGATGAAGCTAGGTGATTGAACAGGCCGTGGTGTAAAATAAATACTGGAGAGAAAAGCAGCAGTGAGGCCCATCTTAACTTGGTCTTAGTTTAAGGAGGTGAGATGTTGACAGATATAGATGAAGACCTACAAGACCTTCTAGAACCAACACCAGAAAAGATGTCCCTTTCATCCTCGGGGACTGGAATGCAAAAGTAGAAAGTCAAGAGATACTTCTAACAGGCAAGTTTTGCCTTGGAGTAGAAAATGAAGCAGGGCAAAGGCTAACAGAGTTTTGCCAAGAGAAAGCACTGGTTATAGCAAACACCCTCTTCCAACAACACAAGAGATGACTACACATGGATATCACTGGAGAGTCAGTAGTGAAATCACATGGATTATATTCTTTGCAGCCGAAGATGGAGAAGCTCTATACAGTCAGCAGAAACAAGACTGAGAGCTGACAGTGGCTCAAATTGTGAACTCCTTATTGCAAAAACCAGACTTAAATTGAAGAAAGTAGGCAAAACTACTAGACTGTTCATGTATGGCCTAAATCAAATCCCTTAGGATTATACAGTGAAAGTGACAAATAGATTCAAGGTATTAGATCTGATAGACAGAGTGCCTGAAGAACTATGGAGGTTTGTAACATTGTACAGCAGGCAGTGATCAAAACCATCCCCAAGAAAAAGAAATGCAAAAAGGCAAAATGGTTGTCTGAGGAGGCCTTACATATAGTTGAGAAAAGAAGAGAAGCTAAAGGCAAAAGAGAAAAGGAAAGATATATCCATCTGAATGCGGAGTTTCAAAGAAGAGTAAGGAGAGATAAGAAAGCCTTCCTCAGTGATCAATGCAAAGAAATAGAGGAAAACAACAGAATGCTAAAGACTAGGGATCTCTTCAAGAAAATTAGAGATACCAAGGGAACATTTCATGCAAAGATGGGCTCAATAAAGGACAGAAATGAGATGGAATACCAACAGAAGCAGAAGATGCTAAGAAGAGGTGGCAAGAATACACAGAAGAGCTATACAAGAAAGATCTTAATGACCCAGATAACCACGGTGGTGTGATCACTCATCTGGAGCCAGAAATCCTGGAGTGTGAAGTCAAGTGGGCCTTAGGATACATCACTGTGAACAAAGCTAGTGGAGGTGATGAAATTCCAGCAGAGCTATTTCAGACCCTAAAAGATGCTACCATGAAAGTGCTGCACTCAATATGCCAGCAAATTTGAGAAAACTCAGCAGTGGCCAGAGGACTGGAAAAGGTCAGTTTTCATTCCAATACCAAAGGAAGGCAATCCCAAAGAATGTTCAAACTACCACACAATTGCACTCATTCTCACATGCTAGCAAAGTAATGCTCAAAATTCTCCAAGCTAGGCTTCAACAGCATGTAAACCGAGAACTTCCTGGTGTTCAAGCTGGATTTAGAAAATGCAGAGGAACCAGAGATCAAATTGCCAACATCCGTTGGATCATAGAAAAAGCAAGGGAATTCCAGAAAAACATCTACTTCTGCTTCATTGACTATGCTAAAGCCTTTACTGTGTGTATCACTACCAACTGTGGAAAATCCTTCAAGAGATGGGAATACCAGACCACCTGACCTGCTTCCTGAGAAACCTGTATGCATTCAGGTCAGGAAGCAGCAGTTAGAACTGGACATGGAACAACAGACTGGTTCAAAATTGGGAAAGAAGTACTTCAAGGCTGTATACTGTAAATGTGCCTGTTTAACTTATATGCAGAGTACATCATGTGAAATGCTGGGCTGGATGAAGCACAAGCTAGAATCAAGGTTGCCAGGAGAAATATCAATAACCTCAGATATGCAGATGACACCACCCTTATGGCAGAAAGCAAAGAAGAATTAAAGAGCCTCTTGATGAAAGTGAAAGAGGAGAGTGAAAAAGTTGGCTTAAAACTCACCATTCAAAAAACGAAGATCATGGCATCCAGTCCCATCACTTCATGGCAAATAAATGGGGAAACAATGGAAACAGTGACAGACTTTATTTTCTTGGGTTCCAAAGTCACTGCAGATGGTGACTGCAGCCATGAAATTAAAAGACGCTTACTCCTTGGAAGAAAAGCTATGACAAACCTAGACAGTGTAATAAAAAGCAGAGACATGACTTTGCTGACTAAGGTCCGTCTAGTCAAAGCTATGGTTTTTCCAGTAGACATGTAAGGATATAAGAGTTGGACCATAAAGAAAGCTGAGCACTGAAGAATTGATGCTTTTGAACTGTGATGTTGGAGAAGAGTCCCTTTGACTGCAAGATCAAATCAGTCAATCCTGAAGGAAATCAGTCCTGAATATTCATTGGAAGGACTGAAACTCCAATACTTTGGCCACCTGATGTCAAGAACTGACAACTGACTCTGGAAAAGACCCTGATGCTAGGAAAGATTGAAGGCAGGAGGAGAAGGGGCAACAGAAGATGGGATGGTTGGATGGCATCACCAACTCTATGAACATGTGTTTGAGGAAGCTCTGGGAGTTGGTGATGGACAAGGAAGCCTGGCGTGCTGCAGTCCATGGGGTTGCAACGAGTCAGACGTGACTGAGTAACTGAACTGAACTGATGTTGTCAGTCTGGATTGGTGGTCACAGTTATGCAGAAAAAGCAATGATGTTGAGAAGTAACAAGCCAGTAAAAATCTCACTTTTGTCCAGCCAGAGACCTTTAGCCATTGGAGGGGAAGTAGGAGTACTAGCAGCTCGCTGTTACCTGCTGTTTTAAACGTTTCTCTTTGTTTAAGGAGCTCCCAGAGAATAATAGTACTTAAATGTTGTGAAGACGCATCTGAGAATGAGTAAGGTTTCTATTCTGGATCATGGAAATAATGATGCCTTTAAAAGAAATTGGTGAAGTCCAGAGAAAGGCAGAGTTGAAGAGAAGGACGATTTAAACCTATAAACTGTTACACATATGTGAATGGTATTTTATTGTACATAGTGAAAACTCTTAATTTTGGTATATTAAAAAGACTGGTCTTCACAGAGTTAGATATTTGTCCCTATATTTTACCTTTGTCCAAAAAAAGCTGCCTCAGTTTTGGTTTTGTTTGTTGCACAGTAAAGTTTAAAAACATTCTCACATACTTATATCTGATAAACCTATGAAGCAGAGAACATGATACCTGTTTTCCTCTGTTTCGTTTTCATTATCTAATCATAGTCTTGAGCAGGCTTGCTCACACTCTGAAGCTAAAGGTAGTGTTGGACTACCTGCTGTAGTTAGGACCAGTCTTGGCCTTCTGCACTACCTACTTGGTGTGCTTGGTAGTGATGAGTTATGTTGAGCAGGAAAATTGTTGGAGTTAAGTCATTTCTAGCCTTTAGAATAGAGATATTCCTATCAAATAACTTCTAAGCCATTATGCTACTGTTCCTGAGTGATTGAAGCCTCAGTATGCACTGCCTTAATGGGGATTCAGGCCTACCACATTACAAGGGACAGCACTTTGTTATGTTACCCATCATAACACTGCCAGGAGCAGTGCTTTTTCTGTCATCTTTGTTAAATGCTATGAGGAGAAACCTTTCTTTAATCACCAGGATCAAAGCAGGAGTCATTTGGGTCCATGAGCTCTTCCTGGTAAATGGAGATGTCTTTAGGTAGATCTATATATTAAGGCTTTTAGGGAAGGAAAAGGAGAAGAATAAATTCTTACCACTTCTGTGTACTAATTCGCAGCTGTTAAAATTTTTTTAATGTACCATGAGACTGTGGTAAGACAGTTTACCTTAATGTCACCACTTTCTAAATTAGGTAAACAGGAACTGTTACGCTCACTTCAAGTGAGTTTAAAGAATATGGCCCCGGTCACACAGACTAGGTATCTATAGACTGAACTCTGTATACTGGGAGCTCAACCCCAGTATTGGGGTTTTCTTTCTTGTCCAGTGTTCTTTAGGCTGTATATTCTGAGTTTACATTTTGGTCACTGAATTCATTCCCCATTTTCTTTTGAAGCTTAGTGTCAACAGAAGTAGGGGGAAGCGGGTGTTCAGATAAACAGATTTCTAGTGTAGGTGTTAGTGTCAAGGAGGCGGAACCTGTGGACATGGCGAGGGTGGAGCTTTGAGCAAGTGAAGAATTGTGTTTGTGTAGGGACCTGCTGCTGTTGAGGGAGAGGCAGGGGGAGGAGAAGCAGAATAAGTTTGCCTGCTGTTCAGCATGTAGTTGTGTTTAAAGGGCTGATCAGTAAGTAATAAGGAGATTGTTGGCTGAGCAGAGCAAACCCATGTTTGAGGGTCGCGGAAGCATGGCTAGTGTTAAACAGAAAATTCATCTTCAGCCTGATTTTGATGTCTGCCTTGCTTATGCTGTGGGCTAAGTTATCCTGTTAACTTATATCCTATACAATTCCCTCCCCCCCATTTTCCTCTAACAAGTCTGTTTTGCCTTTTCTGATGGATTTTACAAAGAGAGATTTTTGCTCAGTGTTTGTCTTCGTAAATTCTCGTTGCTGCTGCTGCTCTCAAAAGGATTGTATAAATGAGGTGGGTAAGAATTTCCAATATATACCAAAGGTGTGTTGTGATATTTATGTATGGAAGATTTTAGTTAAAGTATTGGGATTGTTAGTTCAGAATGCTTTTCAAAATAGATTAGTTCTGCAGTTAACTTACACAGCATTTTCTATGAGGAGGAAGGAGACTTTTCTCAATTCTGAGTGGTTAGGAGAATTTTTACTCTTAGGAAGAGAAAAATGTTACCCTGACACACACTGCAGCTTAAGTTTTTAAGAAGCAAGTGCTGACAGTTTTTAAGAGTGAGAAAATTGAACTGGAGAATACTATATTATGACTCATTTTAATTTTTATTATGACTCACTTTTATTTTTTCAGCAGATTAGCTGCAAACTATAAGTATATAGAATTGACAGAAAAACTCAGTCTGTGAGATGCATATAAGTTTGGAGTTTTTCTTAGTTTAAATAAAGCAACATATTTTATAAAGATTTATGTCAGTTTTTTTTTTTAAATATCAACTCTGATGTACCCTTGGAGAATCACAATTGTTTTTTTCTTTTTGTTCTCCATTTAAGATTGCATAAAAGTTACCTTTTTGTTTCATTTATGAGAATATATAATTTTAATCTCAAAGGTGTCTTAAATGGATATACATTAGCTGTTGAAGAAGTACTTGTGTGTAATGCAGAATAACAAGCCACCGTTTCATGTCAAAGAAACATTTTATGGCATTTCTGCCTGAAGAGAGGTCTTGTGAATCACAGCAGTGAGGAAGAGTGTTTCTGGAGTTGGCAGGTTGCTAGCTCTGGAAGGGTGAAGGGACAGGGTGCCAGTCTTTAACTTAGGTTTTCTTATGTGTAAAACATTAGCTCAATTTATATTCCTTAGTACTCTTTTCTGTTTTGTGTTCTTGAACCTCATTCAGAATAGATGAGCAAAACTTTGCTTGTGTTGGTCAGAACAGAACTGAAATAAGACTGTGTGGGGCTAAATCAGAGAGTATAGAAAAGAGGTGTCATTTGAAGGATTTTTAGACTCTTAAGTTAATCATCTTTTTTGAAATAAATTCAGGGAAAAAAGATGAAATATTATCATGAAAACATTTTCTTATTGTTCTGTCTGGTGCTTAAATCATGTTTTGGAATAATCTTAAATCAACTTTTTAATTTAAAAAATTATCAATTATTTAAAAAACAGTTCTCTTAGATAGAACAAGAAGCTTCTGAGTATGGTGCATCTTGTGTATTGAAACATGTGCTTGTTGATTTTAAGTGGCTTTCCATCAGGTGCCCCAGATGACTTCAGTAGGTCACATTCAAGGTCATTGACGTTTTATGCTTATTTTTCCTTTTTTTTGGGTCACTTTTAATATATAATTCCTATATATCCTTGCTTCTTTCCACATGATTCAGAATACCTCTGTTAGATATTTTGATATATATTTGGATAATCCTGACTTCTGGTGCTTGGTTAAATTTCTTCTTGTCTTTTTCATTGTTTCAGTGGGTGATGTCTGAATACAAGCTGCTGGACTGTCTCTGTTGTATTGGCTGTCTTAGTGCCTGCAGTGTTCTTTAAGGCAGCAGTAGCAGCTGAATATGGCAGTGGCGGTGGCAGTTGTACAGTAGTGATGCAGAGTTTTCTGTACCTGAATCTTGGCTATACTTTGAGAAAGCAGCTTACCCTAGTAGAGTCAGTGTGTTATATGATGCATAGTTGCTGGTTTTGCGACTGTGATCTGGTATCTCGGTTGTTCAACTCGCTTTTCTACCTGTAAATAGAAATTCCTGTTGTGAGTGTGTTTGTCTGCATAGGTCGGGTTAACAAGAGGATTGTTTTTAAGGATAACCAAAGCTGAAAGCATGTTCACTGTGGATCTTGGTGATGATTTTTCAAAGAGAATTGTATGCTTTCTTTTTAACTCTAAGCCTTATTACCTTTGGTGATTACTTTTGAAGTCAAAGGTGCCTTAGGTCAGCAAACTTAATAATCCAGAGCTTTCAACTTGGATAGTCACATATGATTCTAGTTCCCATGAATATAGTTAAACAGGTATTATCCCCCTTTGCTAGACAGGGAAACAAAGCTCAGAGCTGCTTCTGCTTGTCCAGCTCACGCCTAATTCAAGTCTTATGCTCTATCCTTTCATCTTTCCAGTATGCCTATGCTAAATTGAAATGGAGGAGTCTTAATATAGTCAGTATATGTGTGATTTATTAACTCAATATGTAGAGTTGCCAGAAGGTCAGACTCATTCCTCTAAAATGCGTGTGTTTATGGAAGTGGGAACATGTCTTCTAATCCTGTTCTATATCCTCTTTAACTTCTTTCCTATAACATTTGAAGTGTCCTTACATGAAAGGCCAGCTGTGTATTAGTGTCTAATTTTACCAAAGAAGAATCTTTCAGATAGTTTTCTGCCAATAGTGAGTGTTCTAGGAACTTATAATATACAGTATCTTATTTTATTTTTTTAAAAGTATTTTAGACTGTTCTTCCCATTATATTTATAATTGGCATCTTAAAAGTTTGCTTTTATGCTTTCACATGTTTGTTGTAAAAATTAAAAGCAAATATAAAAAATCTCCAGTGTTTCTGCTACCAGAGAACTTTTAGTGAGCATCATCCTTTAAAAAAAAAAAAAAAAAACAGTTCCTGTTTTCTTTAGCTTTAATTTAAAATACCATGCCATACCATACCAGCTTGCTCAATTAAAGCAGGCTTTTCCTTCAATGACATTGTTTTTTGTTTTTATTAGAATGATTATGTGAAGACAAGGACTGGTGGGGAAGACTTAGCTAGACTTGAAAAATAAGAAGATTGAGGAAAAATTCAAATAATATGTATTGTCACCGAGATATTAGATGATTAATTCTAGTCCCTGTCTCCTCCTTGCTGTGTGTTAGGTGGTCATAGACTTACTGTGCCTCTTGGAAAGTATATTGTGTTGCTACTTCAGCTCAGTCTGTGTGACTTAGAAGAGGCAGGAATAGATAATGAGATGTTCTTCTCCACACCACCTCTCAGACAGGAGTAGGTTGTTATTCTTCTATCTTATATACATTTTCCACACACCGCTGAAATTTTTGTTGGCAAAGAATTTACCTTTTGTGAAAATTCTTAAACTATTACAATGATGCTATTTAATATAATAGTGATGTTAAATTTTTTTCTGAAATTAATTAGAAAGTTTGTCTTTCAGATGTGTCTGATGTGTTGTCATTTTATGTTTTCATATGTACAAGACAGTTTGCTCTTCAGTTACTATACCAAACCAGTCTAAATTCTTCCCTTCTTACTGAGTTTGTTAAGGAGTACTGTAATGATAGAATACCTGCCAGACTAAGCGTGTGAATTCATGCCCACACATGGGTTCTCTGTTCAAAAGAGTTGCATGTTATGTTGATTAATGTGTTAGGGAACAAGGTTGAACAGAAGATCTTCTAACCAATTAGAACATTTGGGCTTTGTTTTAGCCAAAATTTCCATTACCTGAAACATAGCAAAAGATGCTAACGATAGTCTGCTTTTGTCACCAGCAATGTCGTGGCCATGGAAGTAAGTGACTCCACTTTCTTAACTATTCCCTATTGTTACCTTGGAGGGGCTAAATTGCTACTACCCAGCTTTGACCCTGCATGAACTAGATCCTGCAGGCAAACCAGGAAAAAGCCAGGATGGTGAGAAGGCAGTCTGGTAGAACCTTAGGAGGCAAGTTCAAATTCAAGTTCAAAGTCCCTGCCTTCATTGATGTGTTCCTGTTGCCATTTTTATGATTTTCAGGGGGTGAAGCCAGCCAGTTTTGACAAAGTAGCAATTCCTGAAGTGAAGGAAATTATTGAAGGATGCATACGGCAAAACAAAGATGAAAGGTAAGTTGCCTCTTTTGACCTGGATATTGCTTAAACAGAAACTTCAAGTATAATATGCTTTGAATAGAACCGTCAACCTAAGGTGTATGTAATACTTGACTTGTGGTTAGTTTCTCTGTTTATGTCTTGTAATATCTTTGAAAGTAAAGTTCTGTCCACTGGAGGTAGTATTCAGATTTAGTATACTGAAATATCGTAAAAATGTGGTTTGGTAGACTGAATATACCAGAACCACCTTAAATGTAGCTTCTACATTCGATAAGAGCTACTTACTTATAGCATCTACCTGATTTGTAAAACTCACTAGGTCCTATCCTGATACAGTAGATCTCTTCCTTAGCTGTTTACCAGTTAAATTCTAAAGATGAAGTAAAATTTTGGCTCTTTAAAATCAACTCAGCTATGTTGGTCTTGATTTACTGTTGCTATGCCAGAATTGAAGAAGAGCAAAATGTCAAAATTCCTTTGAGTAAGAAGAGACAACTTCACCCAGAGCTTGGGAGGAGATCTGGCTTAGTCATTATGCTAACAGAGGGCTTTTCTCAGAGGAGTGGCAAGTATCTGATCTGCCATATAGCTGATTCATCACCCGTTAGGCATGGCAAAGGTCCAGTGTCTGTTTTTGAAAAATAATCTACCTTCAACCATCCCCGTCACTCTCCACAGAAGAAAAAGTAGACGCACTAGTACAAAGTGTAAATTGAACATAATCTACCTCTTGAAGAATGTGAGTGATCAGGTATTTCAGCCAAATTAAAGAATTCCATATCTTCACTTCTCCAGTCTCATATTCTTTTCATAACTTTGTTATTTGGAAGAGCTTAATAAGATCTTGATCTTTAAGGCTTTTTAGTAGAAATTTAGTTTGGGTTTCTGTTTTTATATACACTGATTGAAAAGGAGACGCCTTAATCTCTTGAAGAACATTTTTTTAAAAAACCATAAAGGAATATTTGTCTCCAGTCATAGAATGTGGTCCTCTTGTTTCTTGTCTGGATGGAACAGTTTACTAGATTACTGGTATTCTGAGACCATTTATCTAGAGAAAACTGTTCATAATCAGACTTCTGCTTGCCTAGTACACTAGGTGCTGAACCGAGAATTGAGAGGATTTATTGTGTAAAGAAAAATTGCTGTATTAGAAGGTAATGTACTATAGAAATAAAAGGTTTTTGAGTTTTGATTCCATGATTTATGACTTTTATAACTGAGCAAGATGGTCAGTCTCTCTCAGAATCCATCTATTTCCTGCTGATCAGGAAATGATATCTCATTGGATACCAGAAATCAGATGAGATCACATATACAAGACTTTGGTTAACTATTAAAATAAGCAGTATATAACACATTTAAAAATATAACTTCCAGGGAGAGTAGCACTTACATATATACACTACCATGTGTGAAATAGGTACCTACTAGGAAAAGTGTATGGCACAGGGAATCCAGCTGGGTTCTCTGTGATGACCTAGAGGGGTAGGAGGCTCAAGAGGGAAGGGGCTGTATGTGTACATATAGCTGATTCACTTTGTTGTACAGCAGAAACTAACACAATGTTTTAAGACAATTATACTCCAGTAATAAAAAGTATCACTTTCAGCCCTTATTCATAAATGAGATTGTTTTGATCTTCCATAACTTGAATAAAACTGTAATCAATGCTTAAATGAAGCAGTATAGAAATGAATTAGAAAATTCCTGTTCTTTTTGTAGTCCTTTTTCATTATTCTAAACATAACATATTTGAGAATTATCTTTTAAATCTAATGGCATTTTGTTTTTTGTTTCTTTCCCTTCTCTTTTGAAGATACTCTATCAAAGACCTTTTGAACCATGCCTTCTTCCAGGAGGAAACAGGGGTACGGGTAGAATTAGCAGAAGAAGATGATGGAGAAAAGATAGCCATTAAATTATGGCTACGTATTGAAGATATTAAGAAACTAAAGGGGAAATACAAAGACAATGAAGCTATCGAGTTTTCCTTTGACTTGGAGAAAGATGTGCCAGAAGACGTTGCTCAAGAAATGGTAAATTAACACTGATCAAGCCATTTAAATTTTATGTTGATTTATATACGTTGATACTATTGATCAGAAAAGCAATTTATGAAGCAGTGTGTATGTCATATTCTATTGATAAAAAATTACATTAATGGTCCCAAGATTTATTCTTATTTTAGGAGACATGTATATGCATAGTTATGTATAGTGGTAGGTGGATGGACAGACAGGCAGGCAGGCAGATACACAGAGAGGGAATGAACTGGAGGACATTTTGAAGTCATTTTCAAAGTCTGTAAGGTTGACTGACTTCTAATTAGTGTAACCTATTTAGTTAGAATAAAAAATTGTTTTGCATATTGATACATTAGCCTTTGGTCAGTCATCTGGGTAATAAACCCAATAAGCAGATCACACATTGTTTTTACGTCAAAGAAAATCTTCAGGATAGATCATTAGTAGGCAGCTTTGGCCAGTCGTTTTCAAGGAAACGCTTTGCCAAGCTTAGGCTTTCCATGGTGCCTTAATAGCCATTTACTGCGCAGAGATGCAGACAGTCTCTGCCCAAATGTGTCAGAGCCATTCAGTACTTATATCTGAGAAGCAGTCAGCATGAGAGAGGTACTTATTTTTAATTGTCAGGTTTTTATATTATTTGAGTTTTTATTTTTAACCTTCATATATTTACCACAGTTATTTTGTTTGGTTAAGTGGTTGTCTAGTGAAAAGATGGTAAAGCGTCTGCCCACAGTGCCGGAGACCTGGGTTCAATCCCTGCATCGGGAAGATCCCCTGGAGAAGGAAATGGCAACCCACTCCAGTACTCTTGCCTAGAAAATTCCATGGATGGAGGAGCCTGGTGGGCTGCAGTCTGTGGGGTCGCAAAGAGTCAGGCACGACTGGGCGACTTCACTTTCTTTTCTTTTCTTTCTTTTCTAGTGAAAAGAAGTAAAAGCGACACAGGTTCATACTGACGGTTATGTGTGAGTGGGAATTGAGGATAGTAAATGAGCCTTTTGGTTTTACCACTTGGATGCTTAGGTTCCCTGTTGATTTGTTATAATTAGTGAAGGTACATGTACTTCATGAGTTTGTATAAAGATAACAGCATCTACTCCATGAGTATCTGCAAAAACGGTGGGCAAGTGCATAGTGCAGACCAGTGGTTTCACTGTTTGGTAAAGGTCAGTCCTCGGACAATTCTTTCTCTCTCTCCTTCTCTGTTTTCCTTTCCCCAAAGGCTGTTGTTTGTGTTTGGTTTGTTTTCTTTTGCTATCCTGCTGCTTCCTGATGTACCCTTTCATCCTGTAGGTAGATTCTGGGTATGTCTGTGAAGGTGATCACAAGACCATGGCAAAAGCCATCAAAGATAGAGTGTCGTTAATTAAGAGAAAACGAGAACAGCGTCAATTAGTGCGGGAGGAGCAAGAAAAAAGAAAGCAGGAGGAGAGCAGCTTCAAGCAGCAGGTGGAGCAGCAGCCCAGCACTGCCCAGGCCGGAGTCCAGCAGCCCCCTGCCACCAGCACTGGTGGACCCGCTGCCTCTGCTGCGTCTGCGTCCGTCTCCACGCAGGTAGAGCCAGAAGAGCCTGAGGCCGACCAGCACCAGCAGCTGCAGTACCAGCAGCCTGGTGTGTCTGTGATATGTGAGTATCAGGGGCCCAGTGAGGTTGCTAGGCACGCTCTTACCTGACGCTCTGTCTTCCTGATCATCGTTTTGCACTGGCCTCTTGGTTTTGAATTGTAAATCTAACATATAAAAAAGAGGTTTGAAATGGTTTCTGTCTCTGTTTCCTTTTGGTTCTTACGTTCACATCTAATAGCATAGAAGAATGGGACAGTGGAGAAATGGGATTAGGATGTGAGAAATTCTGCAGGTTCCAGCATCTTGGATGTTCTATTTGTAGATTCCTACCTTTTACAATTTCTTAATAGTGAAATGTGACAGGTTTATCTTAGCTACTTAATATTGAACTGCTTAAACTGATTTCAGCTCTTTTAGCAAAGCTGAATAACGTATAAACTAGAAATTAATGAGGCTACTAGTTAACTAATTAGAACCCGCTGGTCTCCATGGTTCAGACTTTGGAAGCTGTGTCAAACTTCAGGCCTATTAACAGCTGTTCTGTTTTATTCCCCCTTGTTCATCAGGTGGTAAATTCTGTGATGGCCAGGGGATTTTTTTTTTTTTTTTTTAAGATGAAACTTTTCTACATGGATTCCTCCATTAAACAAAGAAATCTACTTATTAAAACTAGTCATTCTTTATTTAGTTCAGGTCTGTGCAAAGATAAGACCAATTAACTCTAAAATCAGGGGTTTGTGATGCGAAAATGTGAATCTCCTTTTCATGATTTGTCTCTCTGTCTTGTATTTTGGCAACTTCTCCTTCAGCTGACGGGACGGTTGACAGTGGTCAGGGGTCTTCGGTCTTCACGGAATCTCGAGTCAGCAGCCAACAGACAGTTTCGTACGGGTCCCAGCATGAGCAGGCACCTTCCACTGGCACCCTCCCAGGGCACACAGCATCTGTTGTCCAAACGCAGGCTCAGCCCCATGCGGTATATCCACCCTCAAGTTTGGTGAGTAACTGCGCAAGAGCGCGCACGCCTGTAACATGCTCAGGGCACACTCTGCCGCTGAATGAGTGACAGCACGAGTCCAAAGTGAAAAGTACAAGTGGTGCCTTTCCAGAAGAGGCAGGTTATTTATTATAGAGTGCTTCGGAGTGGTTCAGGCAGGGTGGGATACATGCATTACTCTGTGAAGACACTGTTCACAGGATTTAAACTAATCAGCATTTGATTAAAGATCATGCTCTCTAGCACTTTAAAGTTGAAACTGTTCAAAGCAATGTAAGTTAGACATACAAATGGTTTGGGGGTGGGGGGCAAGGAGAGTTTTTCAAGTTACTTGAAAGAATTACTAAGTATTTTCTGTAAGATGTCTTATTGTGTAAAACACAGGTAAGACCTTCAAACCATTATAGAATGCTGCATGTGAGTACACCAGAGAAAAGGAATGACCATTTAATTTAGCGCTTGTGTTTAATCATCAGTTGCTATGCGTGTTCTTGCCTTAAAGTCTGTGTTGGACACAAGTTCCTTCCCCAGTATATGTTCATTTGCTTCTCCCCTTTATTTTGGTATCTGTTTTATGACTGATTTATTTTCAGATTTAATTTGTAGCAATTATATCCTGATGTATATATTGTACATTTGTACCTCTGCATATATACACATACACACACACACATTACTACCCATGTTTTACGTTAGCCACTCTTGCTTCTCATACAGAGACTGTTCAAATAGACCAGTAGATAATACCCCATTTCTTTGGTCAACCTTCCATGAAGTCTTCAGAAGTGAACAAGATGCATCTTCTGCCTCAGGACGGAATTGAGAATAACTGGTCACTACAGTGCTCTTGTTTAGTGAGATCTTTAGGCAGATAGATTGCCCCTCTGTCTCAGAAACTTTTAATCTGGATTTGTGGAACTCTTGTTCTTCATTGAATGAAACTCTTTTCTCTGGTAAGAAAATACTTCTGCTTGTTCTGGTCTCTTACCCTACAGCTGGAATAAAAGATGTTTGCTTGTTTGAGAGTCCGTTAGTTAGTTCTGCATTGGCTACATCTTAAGATGAACAGCCACAATTACAGAAAGAAAACTTCCAGTTGTAATAGCAATCTACTTCTCTGACCTTTAAAATAAGTAGGTAGGGAAGAACAGCTTTATACAGACTGTACAAGTGTATTTCTGTGGTGTAACAAATATTATTTGTCAGCATTTCTTATCAGTTTCTACTCTAGTTGATTTCTTCTGGATCATCATAACTATAGATTTTTTTTAAAACTTTTTAATCTCTTGGCTTCCTGCATCACAGGATATGAACTTTGGGTCTCTATTTAGAAATGGAAAAGGATTGACCATTTATGAAGATGCTAAATATTTAAGCCACAAATATAGCTATATTTATTAATGTTCTAAAAGCACACCATTAATGAAATGAAAAAAGGCAAACATTCCTGCCTTTTAATGATAATATTCTATGGAAGTGTCATGAAGAATTACTAAATACTGAGGATTTTTCAAAGCTTTTGTAATCAGTCCTAATTCCAGGAAGTATTTACCATGGCTTGCAATAGCATATCGATTACGAGTAAAATTTAAAAATACAAGAGAAGCAAGAGTGGGGGAAAAATTAATTAATTAAACAGCTCACAGTTTCTAAAAGGAAATAACAGACATGCTCAGGACAGCCTTAGAGCTTTAGATTTGCTGCTTTGTAGCTATATTGAAATCTTAAGATGCTTTAAACTTTTAAACCAAAGTTGAACCTCTGATATGGCTGAAAAAAATTTAACGTTATTCTTTAGAGATTCACAGTTTAGATATTTTTCCATTGACTACATTAGTAAAAATACAGAATATTTCCCGTACCTATTACGAATTATGTCTAGAAAACTAATGCTTTTCCTGGAATATGACTTTTAGCTTTATAGACAGATAGGCAAATGTGATAAACTATTCTATCGGCCAGCAACTTTTTGTCTACTGCCTTCTAAAATCGGATTGAGAAATCTTGTATGTCTGAGGTTCCCAGAGCTCCAACAGAGCAATCCAGTCTTAAGATCTTCTGCATCTTATAATGTGCATTAAACTGATAGAATTTATTAACAAGTTTGCAGAGACTGCAAGCCAGTACTCATCGTTTTCCCAGTCTGTTCTGCTGCCTCAGTTGGTCATTCTTATTCATACACTCATAACAATTAATGTTATTTCAGAATGTTTAGGAAGGTACTTGATCATTATTTTGGTGGTTAATTTTAAAAAACCTGTATTTGACCAACAGTGTAGAGAGAATAGTATGGTCTGCCAAGTGTGCTTTGTGGAATTCTGTCTCCTCAGAAAATGACTTCGTGGAATGGGGGGAGGATGGAACATTTCTTTATGTCAGCTGTGCCCTGTTACCATTGTACATTTTGTTTTGTTTTCAGAGTGCTGTGTTTTTCACGTGTGTGTTTGTTTTCTGTTTAGCCTCGTCGTGGCCGTAGCATGTCGGTTTGTGTCCCCCATCTTCCTGCTGTCCCCTCTCTGTCCCGCATCTCTCCCAGTGCTCCTTCCACCCCACCACCAGTGCTGTCCGCACCTCTTTCTCCTTCCCTCCTCCGGACTGCCCCCGAGGAAACTTTTGCCGAAAAGCTTTCTAAAGCATTGGAGAGGGTCCTGCCTATGTACTCTGCCTCTCAGCGCAAGTGCCGACGCTCCAGCCTGCCTTCCCTCTTTGTCAGTGCTGTATGTAACATCAACTTCCTGACAGATGAACATTTATCACCAATGAATACATCCAGGCATCAGGAGTTGTAATAACGATTAAAAAGCAGGACTGAACTTAGTACATTTTTAGGAAATAGGTTTTTCCTGTAATTTGTTATAAGGCTGTAATGGGGAGAAAAGCAAGGAGGCAATCAGAGAGAATGCTTATAACACCCTTGGCACATAGCAGTTTGTGAGCAGCAAAATTTAGCCTTTATTATAATCTCCTATCCCCTACCAGTGTATTAAACTCCTTGCATTTTCACATTTTACCAAAGAGTATGTGTGTTATTTAATTTTAAACTCATTGGCTTTTTCGAAAGCAAACTTTCTCTTTATCAAAAATTACTGAAATATGTTTTCACTTTGTTCCAGAGAGATACCAATAATGCTGCATTTTTTCCCATAGTCAGTGAGGAATAATTGAAGAGAGAAAGTTGCTTTTAATTTGTTACCTATTTAAAATGAGGGATCAACAAACTAAAAGGCCGCATAATGTTCCCTCTTGGCAAGTTTTTTTTTTTTAGATTGAATAATGGACCTTGACTCTGGCAGTACGTTAGATGCACGCAAAATACATGCAGTTTGCTTTGGCCCATTAATGTCTATAGATGTGTTTATCTGTTAAGGTTATTTCAAACACTGTGGGACTTTGCTGCTGCTTTTCCAGATAGAGGGTTTGGTTAGCATTCTGATCTAGGAATCCCAAAACCTTCAGATTTGTACTTAGGACAGTGATTAACTGTATAGTGTCTTGTGGCCTCGGAATACTCTTGAATAAACAACAATAAACCAGAGCATTCCGATTCAAAATAGAAACCTCATTTTAACTGTTGTGAAGAAGTAACAGTGGAGCCGTTTTCCGATTTTGATAGGATCTTTCCTATTGAAAGAGTGAAACTGATCTATCCTTTAAAAAAGGGCCCGTGAAAGTGAATTATTACAGTGTGTACCATTTGCATTTGACAGGGTACAATTCTCATTTTTAGAGTGTTTAACCTAGAACTGCTTCTATGACCAAAAAATGCTGTCAAATCAAGTTGGCTATTTACATTACCCTTTTCACCTGATTTGAACAGCAAATTAGTCGACCCTTAAACTGGTATCAGAAAAGTGGGCATTCAGTGGTTTGGCATCTGTAACATGTTTCATGTAATAAAACTAACTGCATATGGTTTGGGGCAGACGGGGAAAGACATGATGGTCACCAGCCAAGCTGGTGATTTCTTCTGATTTCTAGAAATCTCTTCTGATTTCTGGTTAGAAGACATGACATTAGTTAATCAGAAATGAACCCTGGAGCCTCTTAACATAGCAGAAGACAATAAGGCTTCAGGGTAGGAAGATTTGGTACAGTCATAGGTGAGCATGTTACTTGTGGGTAAAAGCAGAATAGTCACTAGGAAGGTTAAATTCTTCTTTTCCTTTGAGGAGGGGAGCATTGTGGAAAAGCAGCTCTTATCTAATGCAAAGATCCCCACAGAATAGTTTTATTGACCCTGGATGTATTTAATGGGTTTTTACTATGCACATAATTTCCAAAAGCATTGTATTTCTTTATTAATTATAAATTTGGTGTAACCGTTTTGTAGGGTTACACAGAGCTGCCCAGTTGTGCATGTCTGATGTAATTTCACATATGAATGTATGAATTACTTGTCTTATTCATGTTGATACAGCCTCAGTCCATGGCGCATCCGCGTGGGGGGACCCCAACATACCCAGAATCACAGATATTTTTCCCAACTATTCATGAACGTCCAGTTTCTTTTTCACCACCTCCCACCTGTCCACCGAAGGTGGCCATTGCCCAGCGGCGTAAGAGCACCTCCTTCTTGGAAGCCCAAACTCACCAGTTCCAACCCCTGCTGAGGACTGTCGGGCAGAGTCTTCTTCCACCTGGTGGCAGCCCACCTAACTGGACTCCAGAGACTGTAGTCATGTGGGGCACTGCAGCCAGTAGAGTTGCTGGAGAGCTGTGTGAGGTGCAGGCCCATCCTGTGTTCGAGCCAGCTCCAGTTTACAGTGACTACAGAGCTGGACTGATGCTTCCAGAAGAAGCTCACTACTTCCTCCCTCCAGAAGCAGTGTATCTAGCCGGGGTACATTACCAGGCCCAGGTGGCAGAACAGTTTGAGGGTTTTCCATACAGCTCACCAGTCCTGTCAAGTCCTATGAAGCAGACACCTGAGCAGAAGCCAGTGCACGGGGGCCCCACCTCCAGTTCTGTCTTTGAATTTCCATCGGGACAGGCTTTCCTGGTAGGACACCTCCAGAATGTAAGATTAGATTCGGGACTGAGCCCAGGCTCTCCCCAGTCTAGCGTTTCTGCACCTATCAGTACAGATGCCACACGCTTGAAGTTTCACCCTGTCTTTGTTCCTCATTCTGCACCTGCTGTGTTAACTCATAACAACGAGAGCAGAAGCAGTTGTGTGTTTGAGTTTCACGTTCATACTCCAAGCTCCTCTTCAGGAGAAGGAGGGGGAGGAGTTTTACCTCAGCGCATTTACCGAAATCGGCAGGTTGCTGTGGACTCGAACCAGGAAGAACCACCTCCTCAACCTGCAGGACTACACAGCCGCCTGCAGCCTGTGACTGAAGAACAGCAGATGCCCCAGGCCCCAGAGTTGACCATCTCTGTGGTGGAGCCCACCGGACAGACCTGGCCCATAGGAAGCCCAGAGTACTCCAGTGATTCCTCCCAGGTCACTTCTTCAGACCCCAGTGAATTTCAGTCACCTCCCCCTACAGGGGGAGCAGCTGCTCCTTTTGGCTCTGACATCTCATTACCCTTTATCCGCGTGCCTCAGACAGTGTTACAAGAATCCCCACTCTTCTTCTGTTTCCCCCAAGGAGCCACCTCTCCGCAGGTTTTATCCGCCTCATTTTCTTCAGGAGGATCTGCACTCCATCCACAGGTTATAGGAAAACTTCACGGTTCTTTTACACTACCCTGCTGTGACAGTTACATTTAAGTTTTCTGTCCCTCTTTTCCATTCATCAGGGATATTGTTTAATTTATTGTGGAGTTTCTCCATTGAGCGGGAAGGGTGATTTTAAACTACTTGTATTTAAGACCAAAATTTGAGACCGAAGCGGCTTGATTGACCTATAATGTGTACAAACCCTTGGAAAAAAGAACACAAAAACTTAGAATTTTAATTACTTGTCAGAATCAGTTATTTCTGTCCAGTAACGTATTGGGTTGGCCAGAAAGTTAATTCGAGTTTTTCTGTATGATGGTATGTGAAAACCCGAACAAACTTTTTGGTCAGCTCAATAGAATGGATGGAGTTTTCAGCTAGTTGTGAACGTGTTAGTGTCTATAAAGTTGACAGAGCATTGATTATTTACAAACAGTACTGTAAAGTGTTTCTTTCTCCCTAGAAACAAACATGGCTAGTTTTTAAAACTTGGAGATAATTTTTTTCCCCCTAAAATGAGAAGAATGGAAAATAGGGAATTTTTTTTTTTGAAGTAGTATTAGGAATATATAGAATTTCCACTAATATGAAAGGATCTTAAAAGACAGGAAACACCTTAGGAATTTGTCTTAACAAATGAAGATGCCCTTTAAAAATGGCATCCAACAAGTCACAATGTATTATATGTTCAAATAAAATGTTTATCCATAAAGTTGACTAATTCTAATTTTTAGTAACTAAATTAGAATCTAGTATGGGTAATGGGGCTTTTGTCTTAAGAATTTGTGATACATATGTTGCAAGGTAAGGAACATGAGATATCTCGGTTCTTAGATTTTTCCTCAACAGATTAAATTCTGTTTATGTATGTGGACGTATGCAGCCTCTTGCAACTAAAGACAAAGTGATGGACATAGTAGGATTCAAGAAGTGGAATCAGTATTGACTGTTTTATATATTCCCTTGATGCATTTTGTCCAATGTATAAGTCTTATGTAGGAGACTATGCAGTTAATTAGGAAACTTTTAAGTTACGTATTCAGGATGTTATTTGGATGTTTTAAGTGATCTCACTCTTATATAAATTACTGTATGTTCTTCATACTTTCTTCCTGTGTTCTTCCCTCATCTGAGGCAAAAGTATCCCCCAAAATATACATCAAATACTAGTTACCTAGAGCAGTACTAAGAAGCAGAAAGATTCAGAGCTTGGAAATTTGTGCTGCGTGCACATGCAGTGTGATAAGCTCACGTTAACACACTGGTTGTCAGCTCTGCTCTAGATGTGCGCACTGCCACTTTGACTCTGTGAACTTCCAGAATGAAATTTTAAACATCAGGTAGTCTACAGGAAAGGTGCAGCAGGAGTGTATGCTCAGGTGGCTAAGATGCAGTTGGACTGGATGTCCTATCCAAGTAGGCTCCAAAGAAGTGCCTCTGAACTGAGATGGACAGCAGAGGTGGGGCTTCTCGTCTTCATAACTCACCTCTGCCAAGTTCTTCTTTCAACTCTCACCTTCTTGTTTAACTTCTTCTAGGTGAGAGTTTCTCAGTTTCACCCTGATTGACATTTTAGATTAGGTGATTCTTAGTTGTGGGGGCTATTCTGTGCATTTGTTGGATGTTAACAGCATCTGTGGCCTCTACTCACTAAATACCAGGAGCAGCTACCTCTCCCAGCTGTGCCAACCAAAAACACGTCCAGATATTGCCGAATGTCCCTGGGAAGGGTGTAGGGTACCCAAAGTGGCCCTGGTTGAGAACCATTGCTCTAGGTACTTGGCAGTAGTAGTAACAGGTTTTTGTTTTTTACATTTTTGACAAAAGTCACTATATCACTATAAGAAATAGCAAAAGGAACCAAAGTCACATTATCTAAATACCCCCTTTTCTTTGTTCAGATAGGTTTTTCAAATTGATAGTCTGGTTACTTTTTTCCTGATTTTCAGTAACAATTTTATTACAAATCTTACTATTTTGGTAAAAATTATAGCCTGAGCAGTGGGATAGGTTAGGTTTTAACCATCAGTGGTTTTTGCATGGTATGTTCTATAATATGATCCTTCTCTACCCTTCTCTTTAAAAACCTGCCCCAGCCATCTCTCCCTCCATACTTGATCAAGCTAATGTTTCATCTTGCTCAGGCAGACTCTCAGGAACTCATATGTTTATTGCAGAACCCTGACCTCTGTGCATGGGTACCTTTGGGCTGCTCTAATTTTTTGTATTCACTTCTTTCCTTCAGGCACAGGGGCAGAGCCAGGGTCAGCCATCTTCAAGTAGTTTAACAGGGGTTCCATCCTCCCAACCCATGCAGCATTCTCAGCAGGTGAGAGCAACTCATTGCTGCGCTTTATCCAGAACCCTGTTTACATCTTTCATGAATTGGGTTCCTGATGTAAGTGGCTTGCTAAGTTTTTGAAAGGAAAATCGAGAAACATAACATTTCTTGTCTTCGGTAACATTTTAAAGAATCTTTTGTTTAATGTATTTTTGAATAGTCTATTAGATTAGACACATTAAAATTCAAAAGAATTTTTCCTGAAATAATTTATGTGCCTTCTTAAACAGATGATTCTATGCTGTTTTAACAATGTGGTTGACCCTTGAGCAACACGGGGGGTTAGGGGCACAGGCCTTCTGTTCAGTTGAAAATCTGTGTAACTTTATAGTAGGTCTTCCCTATTCATGGTTACATATCCATGGATTCATTAATCTTGGATTGTATAGTACTGAAAGAAATTCACGTATAAGTGAATCCGTGCCATTCTAATCCATGTTATTCAAGGATCAACTCTACACAGAATATCAATTTTATTTCTGTATATTTCATGATTTGTTCTTTTATGAACGTTTTACCATTGCTTTCCTTGTGCTTGACTCTAATGATTCTACACACCTTTTTAATTATTTCTAATCTGTGGGATGGGGTATCAGATTTTATGCTAAAGCGAATGAAAGCCTAGGAACCGTTTTCAGAAACTTTTATAACATGTTCTAAACTTCTGATTGGGGGAGTTTGTTCCCAAAGGTACAGAGAGCTCAAGAGATTGATACAGTGCTGAAGTATTCAACAGCAAAACTGCTGATTCTAAAATTAAGAATCTGTAGATCATCATTGCTATTAGTTAGCAGTAGTTATTTATAAGGAAATAATGCTTTAGGGGCACAATTGAGTATTTATTATCCGTTACAAATAAAATTTATAGTCACTACATGTGTCATAAAAACTTCCCAATGAATTATATTGTTAATAGTTCCTTACAAAGTGTGTTTTCAAACCACCAAATTCTGAATTGGCTTGTTTTTATTAATTTTTGAAACTTAAGTTTTTAATTCTTATTACAGATGGCCTGCTTATCATCCAGCATGTGATCATGTAGTCGTGATGCTGGCTTAAGATGAGGTGTTCTTTGTACAAGATTAACTTGGCTATATAGCCAAACCTTGTTTTATTGTGCTTCATAGGTACCAATTTTTTTTGTTGTTGTTTTAAACAAAAAATTGAAGGTTTGTGTTAATCGTGCTTCAGGCAAGTCTGTCGGCACCACCTTTACAACAGCATTTGCTCACTTTGTGCCCCTGTGTCACATTTTGGTAATGCCCACAGTATTCCAAGCTTTTTCATTATTATTCTGTTACGGTGATCTGTGATCAATGATCTTTGTTACTATTGCAAAAAGATTATGACTTGCTGAAGGCTCAGGTGATGGTGATCATCTGTTAGCAATAAAGTATTTTTAAGTTAAGGTACATACATTGTCTTTTTAGCCATACTGCTATTTCACACTTAATAGACTACAGTAAGGTATAAACATAACTTATATGCACGAGGAATTCAGTCCAAAGAATTCATGTGACTCGCTTTATTGTAATATTCACTATATTACAGTGATCTGTATTATCTCTGAGGTACCTACATAATCCATTTTCTCTGTGACCAACATCTCTGTCTTATAGAATGGAAGGGCTGGAAATAACTTGTTTTGTCTTGCTTCTGCCCTTTCTTCCAGACAAGTATCTTAATCTGTGTGTAATTATAGTTAAATTCAAGTAGTCACATTTTTGCCACCCTTAACAGGTTTAATTACATTAACAACCTCTGATAAGAACACAGATTTAAAGTTCCATAAAGCTGGGTGAGAACAGACACTGCCGTTGGTACCAGTTTCCTACCAATACCGGTAAAATGTACAGGTTTCAGTGTATGCTCTTTTTCCTTTTCAAAGGAATTTGTTAGGTGTCTCATATTCGGGCATGTAATGAAGCAGACAGTGCAGGAAGCCCTTGAGAGTAGCAGTGATAAGAGTGTGCGCAGTCGGGCGGGCAGCTCTGCAAACTCTCAGTTGAAAGGAATTAGGTGGCTGACTCTCTGGGAAAAGGTGTGACTAAATGGCTATCTCTGCGGTACAGACGAAAGTGCCTGTTTCAGTGATGCTTTTCTTCAGACACTTTTATTTTAAATATAGGATGAATTAAGTAGAATCACAGTCTGCATGAATGTATGCAGTATGGACTGACTTTTCCAGGGTTGCATAGCTAGTAGGCAGATAGAATGAAATGTTACCAGAACCTAAGATTTCTTCCAGTAGTTTTTTTTCCCCCCTATATTAAAGTTCTGTGGGGACTCAGGATTATGCAAAGGTGCCCAAGAAGCTGCATTTAGTTAGTTTTATCTTCTGGGATTCCATATATAGAAAAGAAAGATGGTAAATCTTCTGTACTACTCAATTAGTCTCTTTTTAGATGTGATTTATGTTTTACATACTGTCAGGGCCCAGTGCCTCCTTAGGAAACCATCTCTAATTTTATTAGTGAAAGGAAAGAGATGAACTTTAGCTGAAATTTTCTTTATTTCTGTGTTTCTGAAATAAAATGAATAAGGCATTGCGTCTTTTCAGGTTTTCCTCAGGAATCTCTTCTAATGGTATGTTGTGTCTTAAAGTGGTACCAAAAATACCTTTCTCTTGGAAAACAGTATTTTGCCGCCAAGAAAGGTCATGAGCTACCCTACTGACTTAATTTCATCCAGCAGAACACATGTAGAGACTTAAGTATTTCTTACTTTCTGTTCAACGCAGGCTTAGGAGTTTTTTTTTTTTTTTTCAAGCACCCCTTGTCCGATAAATCGTACACAGTCTGTATAGGTTATGTGAACTGATTTCATGAGGCAGTTTTATGCAAAGCATGATATCAAGCTGTTATGCTAAAACAACATTTGTTTGGCTAAAGTGTTGATTATTAGCCAGGGTGATTGTGCAAAAAAACCATACCATATACTCCTGGCTTGTTCAGAGGTGCCACTTTTCTGTAAATTCTTTAAGGGTTAGCTGGCATACATGCCTCTCTATTACTTTAAGCAAGGAGTGAGGGTATGTCTATAAAACTGCTTATTTTTGACAGTCCACACACACACAGCAACTAATTAAACAGTTTTTTTCCAAACTGAGTTCATGCTCTGAAGGACCATGTGCTGAGTGGGCAGTGATGGACAGCCCATCACTGGCCACGGGGCCAGATGGCCTGTGGAAGGCTAGTTTCAGGGAGCCTGAGTCATCTGGTAAACATGTATGTCAGCCGCTACAAAAGGAGTGAGGATAATAGTAACATTATACACAATGTGCGAAGCACTCTACCTGGTTTTTTATTTGGTCCTTACATGAATCCTCCAAGTACCATCATTTCCATTGTACAGATGGGAAAGCTGAGACGAGACCTGGAGGGGCTGATTGCTTTACCCAGATGTACACAGCTTCTCAGAGAGGATATTTAAACCCAAGCAGTCTGACTCCATGAAAGGAGGAAATTATATCTCTTCTGAGCAGAGGGGGATATCAGTAGGTTTGTGAAAGCCTTTGAACTGGACTGTGATTATGAGTTATATTCAAATGAAGGATAAGGAGTCTAGGGGGCAGTATAAGCAAGGTGGAAGGCAGAAAGGTAGACAGCTGTGAGACAAACCAACCAACCTTGGCTTCAGTGTAACCAGAATACAGATAAATCAGGACTTCCCTGGCAGTCCAGTGGTTAGGACTCAGCACTCCCAATGCAGACCAGGACAGGGGTTCGATCCCCAGTCAGGGAACTAAGATCCCACATATGGCCTAAAACATAGCAGGGAAAAGTGAAGGTGAAGCTCTTTTTGAAAAGAGCTAATTAAGTCCAAACCTTGATGTAAGCAAGGTTCCACAATGATGGAGGTCAGGGGAGAGGTAAATCATATGTATAAATATAAGGTGGAGGTTTTCCTCAGATTTACCCCTTATAACAAAGGGGACCACTAGATAATCAGACCTTGATCCAGTGTTCATATCAGAGGGCTCTCACTGCTCTTTGCTTTGAACAATAACATAAAAAATACGAATGGACTAAAGTAAGACTGTTGAGAACAGATGTGCCTGTGAGGATCTTAAATGGTATGTGTATGGTTGGGAATGTTTGTAGGCAGTGTCTAACAGAGTTGGTTTTATATAAGCTGAGACATCATACATCTTATTCTTAGGGGAACAACCTCACTATTCCAGGTTCACTGTAAATAACTTAAAGGTTACATGAATATACTCCTGTGAAGCAATTGCAGAACACTACATCTATCCTAATATTAACCAAATAGATGTCAGACAAATCTACTATCACTGCAGATTTCACCTCAAGACACAACTTAAAGGAAAGGTACTGTGTTGTGTGCCAGAAAAGTGAGACTGTTCCTGGTCTAGGTCTCCTCAAGATAAAGATGCTGATGTATTGCATGTGAAGAACTGGAATGAGGCAAGGGAAGCAGTATTTCTGAATTAGTCTGTTTATATAATACACAGTCTTACTTAGCTATGTAAATTAATGGCTTAGGTAACTTAGATATTTCCATGTGAATTCCTTAAAGTTTCAATATATTCAAGTTAACCAAAAGCATTTTCTACTATTTTAGTTTTTAGTGGGAAAATGGGCATAATTGTCTTATATTCAGAGTTGCCTTAAAGTTGGGTATTTATGATATATCTTAGTTGCTGAAAATAAATTTTTTATAATTCAACAGCCATTAGTTTGTAATTTTTTAAAGTTAATAAGGATACAGTGTCGGAAATAAATAAAACACAATTACTGTCACTATTACATTTCAGAATTCTTTTGAAGGTTTTAATTGGTGTAATAAGAAATAAGAAATAAATATCATGGAGAACAGATATATTATTTACAGGTGATTACCTAACAAAATCTAGGATGCTTATTGAGGTGTCCAGATGCATAATAAATATTAAAACAAAAATCTTGGGAATGCAGTGTATAGCATCATGATTAAAGTTGATAATACTGTATTATATGTTTGAAGGCCACTAAGAGAAGATTGTAAAAGTTCTCATCACAAGAAAAAAAATATGAATTATATGTGGTGATGAATGTTAACTAGACTTACTGTGGTGAGTGTTTTGCAGTATGTACATATATCAAATCTGTGTTACCTGTTGTATTTCAATTAGGTACATACACACAAACACATACACACAGATAGCTTATCTTTGTACCAGCAATAACTAGTTCGTTGTATGGACCAGGACATATGTGGAAATCTGTTATTGTTTGTAGCATTATTTTAAGTAACAAAATATTGAGTCAAGCAAATGTTCATCATTAAGATATTGGTACCATAGATAAATGAAAGTGGTAGGTCAGAGAATAGTATTTATAAAAATGGGCTTTTTTTTTTTTTTTAAATCAATGTGTGTAAGTGACCACTCATGCGTAGCAGAAAATCCATAAAGCAAGTGCACCAGACCACTAATTGTGGTTATATCTGGAGAAATGAGGTTGGGTGTTTTCATTTAACTCTATTAATGTAATATAATGGTTAAAATTTTTATTACAAACAGGTGTTTGTTTTGTATTTAAAAATTAATTTTTAAATTACTGATAGGTATTAGAGAATCTTCAAAGTCAGCTGTGAAGTTCAGAGTTTCAACTAGAGGGGGCCATTAATTTTACTGCAAAATTTAGTATTTGGGTACAGTTACATGTCAGCTTTGAGTAGAGACATATTATACCAGAGGGTCCAGCACATGCTGGATTCCCAGATGTCGTTCACTTTGCTGCACTTCAAATTGAGTGGTTGTGCCCTTGTTTTCAAAGAAAGAAACCTCATTTTGGCAGTAAAATGAGCAATCACAAAGGTATAAGAGCTAGTCTATGGCAGAGTTCAAAATTCAGTGGTTTTCTTCTATTTTGTAGCTATTGTCAGAGCTGTTCTTTAAGCAAATTAATTACACAGTTGAGAAACTAGACTAAGATAATATGAACCACATTGAGAGCTGCTATCAAGAAATGGGAGCAAAGAGGGGAGGGCATTTGGAGGAGAGAACATCTGTTTGAACCTGGATCTGAAGGTGTCTAAATATCTGAGCTGCTCCTGGGGCAAGAAGCATGTCAGGTGAAGAACCAGTGGTGACTCAGACTCGGAAACATGGGTTAGTTCTTGGTTGACCCATCACACAGAGCAGCAGAGGAAAAATGAAGATGTATAAAGGGGAATTGGTGAGTTTGACTTTGTGCATGTCTTGATTACTAAAATTGCCATCTCTTACAGACACTGATAAGCAGATGTACTGCCTTAGAAACATGCTGTTAATGATTTGAAATAAAACTGAGTGATGGTTTTCTTCTCAGCAGCAAGGAGTGCAGCCAACAGCCCCCTCTCAGCAGGCGGTGCAGTATCCGCTCCCTCAGACATCGGCCCCCAGCGAGGCCACGATTGCACAGCCTGTGAGTCAGCCTCCACCTCCACAGGCCTTGCCACACGTGTCCGCGGGAAAACAGGTGAGTGCCACACTTCTGGAAGGAGCACCGCATGACTTCTGCTTCCCTGGTGGTAAAACTGCAAAGTGGAATGAACATTACTTCTGTGCATTGTTCCCGTTCAGTCGCTCAGACCGCAGCCCGCCAGGCTCCTCTGTCCATGGCGTGTCTTTTGTACATATGAATTGATTAATATAAATGGGTTTATAAAGCAGTGGTAATCCAAAAATGTTCAACTTTTAGGTTTATCAGCCTAAAATAAGTTTGATAGATGTAGAACTGATAAAGGGCTGCAATGATGACATTTTCTAGAATTGTCAGTTGTATCTGTTCTAGGTTTGCAGTTATGCCGTGTTTTCACATAGACTTACATGTTGTTCCCTGCCCTCATTGTCTTCTGACAGTCATAAAAAAACCCTATACGGAGTGATTTTTTTTTTTCCCCCTAAATAATCCTTCTAGTCACTTGAAAAGTAGCCCTGTTGAAGATACACCTTTCTGAGTGACATTTTTTCAACTTTAAGGATGGGACTTGTGCTTGTATTTTGATACAATGTATTGTTCCTGTCATATTTTGTCACATCTGAGACTCTGTCAGTTGTAAAATGCACCGTTATTTTAGGTAACACTGAGAACTGACGCACCATTAATTGTAAGTTATATCTTAATTTCATAAGTGTTAAAATGACCATGTGGAAAGGCATGGTTACATCCTGCAATTAGTGGAATATGGTCATAGACCTACTCTTACAGGCCTGGGTGGGACATGAGAACTGTGGAAGCAATATGGATGAGCTATAAGTCCACTGGGGAGAAAGTCCTTTGAATTTCAGCCATTACTATAATAGCAGTTGTAAGTTTAGCCACAGCAAACGTGCCAGTGGATTATGGCTTGTGAAACATGCCTCAGTCAGGATGTGCAGAAGACATTTCCTATGCAAGAGCTCTCTGTTGTTGATGGTGAAGTGTGAGTGGAATTTTCTAGAACAGATTTAGAACAGCAGCAGTCCATCAGCCGCCCGTCTGCAGCTGCCTCTCCCTCATCCTGTTGGCACGTTAACTTATTACTACTAATATATGCAGGGATTGATGTTTGTTTTAATTTTCTTTCTTTTTGGCTAATAAACAAGTCTTGCTTTTGGCAGCCTTGCTTTTTTTTTTTAAGTCTGTCTGTTTTGTTTTTCTTTACCTTCCCAGCTTCCAGTTTCCCAGCCAGTACCAACTCTCCAAGGCGAACCTCAGATCCCAGTTGCAACACAGCCCTCAGTCGTTCCCGTCCATGCTGGTGCTCACTTCCTTCCTGTGGGACAGCCACTCCCACCCTCTTTACTGCCCCAGTACCCCGTCTCTCAGCTGCCCCCCATCTCTCAGCTCCCCTCTGCTCCTCCTCACGTGTCTGTGGCTCAGCCAGGCTTCCCACCCCTGCCGGTCACGATGGCAGCTGGCGTTAGTCAGCCTCTGCTCACCTTGGCTTCATCTGCTGCGGCGGCGGCCGTCCCCGGGGCACCCACTGTGGTCCCTAGTCAGCTTCCTGCCCTCCTGCAGCCTGTGACCCAGCTGCCGAGTCAGGCTCACCCGCAGCTCCTGCAGCCAGCAGTTCAGTCCATGGGGATCCCCGCCAGCCTTGGACAGACTGCCGAGGTGCCACTTCCCCCTGGAGATATTCTCTACCAGGTATTGTGCTGGCTGGCAGATGAAGGGCCCCAGAGGGTTTGGTCGTAATGACAGAACATCAGGGACTTAAAAACCGAGTAACTGAATATCATAATAACCAGCAATAACACAGGTTGCTATTCTCAACCAGACATGCCAAAATAGTCCACATCTGAGAAATGACCCAGTAGAGATGTCTGAATCATTTGCATCTTTTCCAAGACCCCTCCTTGAGAGAAAAATGGCTCTCTCCACATTCACTGTGAGCTGAGAGCTCGGTATGACTCAACAGTAGGTTGTATCAGGCTGCGTTTTTTTATGGGAGGAGTAATGGTGGGTAGCCAACATGGTATCAATGGAAACCTTCAGGGTTTAGATTTAGAATACTAGCAAGTCGTTATGTGACTGGCATGACTGATACCTTCAAGAGTTTTTGCATTTTCATGTTGGACTGCCTGGAAAGTAGGTGTTTTTTTTTGGAGGAATTATGTTTATTCTTCCTATTTAAAATGATCTCGGAAAAAGTAGCAGTTTAAAAGTTCAGTTAGGTACTGTCCTGTCCTCTAAATCGAAATCAGTCAATCATTTCATTTGAAAATCTTCTTTAAATTATTAGAGATTGGGCTACTTTCTTTGCTGTGTGCTTTCCTTTCTTTTTCTCTTTCCCTTGCATGTCTTGCTATTTTGCTCATTTGATGACCCAACCTGCACTAATTTCCCTTCCTCATTTCTGTCACAGGGCTTCCCACCTCGACTGCCATCGCAGTACCCAGGAGACTCAAACATTGCTCCCTCCTCCAGCGCAGCTTCTGTGTGCCTGCCTTCTGCAGTCCTGTCCCCTCCCATGCCGACAGAGGCGCTGGCTGCCCCGGGTTACTTTCCTGCAATGGTGCAGCCCTATGTGGAATCCAGTCTCTTGGTTCCTGTGGGCAGTGTAGGAGGACAGGTCCAGGTGTCCCAGCCGGCAGTGAGCTTAGCACAAGCCCCCACCACATCCTCCCAGCAAGCAGCTCTGGAGGTAAATGGAGTTCCTGCATGTTTATATCTGAAGCATACATACAGTGGGATAGAAATGACAAAGGAGAAACAGGTTCCCTGGCTTAGGATTCATTTGGAAACTATTTCAAACTAACTTGTGAATGACTTTTTCTTACAGCAGAATGAAATGCCAGTGTGGGGGCCTTGTTGCCACTGGCTGTTCTGTTGGGAAGTGAGTGTGCCTTGAGAAGAATAACGGTTGTTAGCACTTCACTTCTCTAGCTGGCCCTCTAGCCGTCGTTCTTAACCCTTTCTTTCACAAGTTCCTGCCGTGGGCAGTCACCAGAATAGCTTCCCCCGCTATGCTCCCAGTGGCCCTTTCTGCCCCCTCCGAGAGAGCTCTGAGCGTCTTCTGCATTTGCTCTGCCTGCCCGGTTGCACATTGTGGTGAGATGCTGGCGCATGGCAGCTTGTAGTTTCTTGCTGCCTGGCCGCTCCTCTGGCTGATGACACACCATGCAGTCTGTACCAGAGACTAGCTTTAGAAATTTCCTTCGCAACTTTAAGACGACTGTCTGTAGATGCTGAAATTGAGAGTTATAGTGCTTTTAGGACTTAGGGGAGGGATAAGGAAAAAAAAGACTAGCTAGTTGGGGATGGTCAGTAATAAACTGCTTTACGGCCGAGGTGTGAATTTCCCTTTCTGTTCACAGAGCACTCAGGTCGTCTCTCAGGTGGCTCCTCCAGAGCCAGCTCCCGGGGCTCAGCCACAGCCTGCCCAGCCAGCCGCGGTGGTCTCTTCTATAGACAGGTATGTGAAGGGCAGTTCTCCGCTCTTGGCGGGAGGATGGAATAGGAGGGAGGTAGAAATGTGAAGGGCAGTTCTCCGCTCTTGGCGGGAGGATGGAGTAGAAGGGAGGTTGAAATATGAAGGGCAGTTCTCCGCTCTTGGCGGGAGGATGGAATAGAAGGGAGGTTGAAATGTGAAGGGCAGTTCTCCGCTCTTGGTGGGAGGATGAATAGAAGGGAGGTTGACGTTGCACCATAAACTGCACATTGTCTTTGCAGCGCACATTCAGATGTGGCTTCAGGCCTGAGTGATGGCAACGAGAATGTCCCCTCGTCCAGCGGGAGGCACGAGGGCAGGACCACGAAGCGGCTGCATCGGAAGTCTATAAGGAGCCGCTCTCGTCACGAGAAGCCTTCCCGCCCCAAACTGAGAATTCTCAATGTAAGTGTTGCTGACTTCTGGCCTCATGTAGTTGACTAATAACTTTTAAATATTTATAAAGCTTGGGTATATTGATGAAAGTTTGGGATCTTTTTTTTTTTAATCACCCAAATGATATTGTTACATTCGATCTTTCTATGAGAAGGCACTGTCTTATCTTTTAGGGAAAAAATACGGTTTTATTTGTAGAACAAAGACCTTAGGTTTCTTCCAGACCCTTTAGTGAAAGATGTATGCAAGTGCATGCTAAGTTGCTACAGTTGTATCCAACTCTTTGCACCCCTGTAGACTGTAGCCCAGTAGGCTCATCTGTCCATGGGATTCTCCAGGCAAGAATACTGGGGTGGGGTGCCATTTCCTTCTCCATAAGTATATAAGTAGCTGAAAGGCTGATATTTTCTTCAGGATTCCTTGCTAGTAGTATAAGAGGCAGTGCTTGGCCTGTGTTACCTGTCACATTCAGTCCCAGAGCTGAGTGTGGTGTTCTGAGATATGAAGTACCTTTCTTTTTTTCTTCTTAGGTTTCAAATAAGGGAGATCGGGTGGTAGAATGTCAGTTAGAGACTCACAATCGGAAGATGGTTACATTCAAATTTGATTTAGATGGTGACAACCCTGAGGAGATAGCCACAATTATGGTACGTCTCTGGAGTTCCAGACTTTTCCTATGTCCTTGATCTTTATATCCACTGCCGTAGGTGCATGTGCAGTATTCTGTGAATTGTTTTGACAGTAACGTATTTATTTCAGTGTGAATTTAACTGGCACACCAAACCTGTGATTTAGAGGTGTTTTTTTCTAGGTCGTGTATAACTAGGTATTGAAGAACCGACTTATGTAGTAATCAAATCCAGTATGGGTGTTACACAGATGGGCAGAAGTGGTGGTGGGATGACTAAAGCCCCAGCACTGTACGGAAGGTTGACGCCGTGTTCCTCTTACAGGTGAACAATGACTTTATTCTGGCACTGGAGAGAGATGCGTTTGTGGAGCAAGTGCGGGAGATCATTGAGAAAGCTGACGAGATGCTCAGTGAGGATGTCAGCGTGGAGCCAGAGGGTGACCAGAGCTTGGAGAGTCTCCATGGCAAGGATGACTATGGCTTCTCAGGCACCCAAGTAGGTTCATCATTCCCATGGTGAAGCTCTGTTTATGGTAAAAGTATGCTGAATTTGCCTTGCGGAGTCTGAGCCGTCTAGTCTGACACTTTGCGAGCGTCCAGTGATACCACATCACACCTGTAACTGCGACGATCAGCATTTATATTCTCTTTGCATGTGGCCATTTGCTTTGCTTGATCATTAAGATTGAGTTAGAGAACACGTTTAATCCCTTTTGTTTGTTGTAGAAATTGGAAGGAGAGTTCAAACAACCAATTCCTGCATCTTCCTTGCCACAACAGATAGGTGAATTTCTTTTCTTTTTATTGTTTATTCTAACCTTTTACCTAAGAAGGTGTGTGCTAATGATGAAATTTTGAAGCTTTGTGTTGGTGACTGTGTATGTAATAATAGCACAGTTAAGTGGTTTGTTTCTTTTTAAGCAGGCGTTCCTGCCAGTTCTTTAACTCAAGTTGTTCATTCTGCTGGAAGACGGTTTATAGTAAGTCCTGTGCCAGAAAGTCGATTACGAGAATCAAAACTTTTCACTGAAATTTCAGATACGGGTAAGAAATTGTTTATCCCACATACGTGTATAAATCCCATGTCTCTCCCTCCTAGATTGGAAGCTTGGTCAAATGACGACATAGACAGTAGAGAGGAGTAGAAAATTGACTAACCAACAGATAAACATATAGAGAAGGGAAATAGATGATGAACAGAGTGGATGTAAGCAAATGGGCATGGAAGGAGGCCACACTAGACATAGCCTGTATGACCGAAGCCGAGTGGGTTCAGCACCATGTGTGTCTCCATGCCTACTACCATGGACAGCTTGCGGTCCCTCCATGTCCCTTGAGAAGTACATATTCATACAAGATGACCTACTCTGCTTGAGCTCCCCTGTCACATGCTGACACCTGCTCAGGAGGGTTCATGTACCTTTTGGGTGTGTGGCACTGTTAAGATTCCCAAGGATAGGTGAGGGCACCCTTCTGAACTGGCTTTTTACAACGAACTGAGTCTGAGTTTTCCTTTTCCTTTGCAGTTGCTGCTTCCACATCTGCTGGCCCTGGAATGAACTTGTCTCACTCTGCCTCATCCCTTAGTCTGCAGCAGGCCTTTTCTGAACTTAGACATGCTCGGATGGCAGAAGGGCCGAGTACGGCCCCTCCCCACTTTGGTCAGACAGGCCCCGTGTTTCCAGCAGTGCCTCCCACCCTGAGCAGTGCCCCTGGAGCCCCAGCCGCAGCAGCCGCAGCCTCTGTGTCAGCCCCTGCCCCGAGCCACCCTCTTAGTGACGTGACCACATCGGTCATTCAGACTGAGGTGACAGTGGCCCCTGGAACAGGTGTCATGCCTCCCAGTGGTCTCCCTGTACCCCCTGTGTCTGAGTCCCTGGCATCTTCCAGCGTGGCCCCCAGCGTCACCATCCCTGCAGTTCTCTCGGCACTACCAGCGCCCCAGGCGGCACAGGCTCCCACCCCTGGCAGCGGGGCCTCCAGTGCAGGCACTTTCCCCTCTGCACCCGCATCCCTGACACCAGCCTCTGCTGTGGGCAGCGCTGTTGCCTCTGCTGCTCAGCTTCCGCCTGTGCCGTCTCAGCCCGCGGTAGGCAGCTCGGCCGGGGTGGCCACGCTGACAGCCGTGCCCGCTGCCGCTCTGGGCCCTAGCCTCACGGCACTGCCGTCCCTTGCTCTCAGCAGCAGTACCTCTGCCCCAGCTCTGGCAGAGACAGTGCTGGTCAGTGCCCACGCACTGGATAAGACGGCCCATAGTAGCACCACTGGCCTGGCTCTGTCCCTTCCTGCAACCTCGTCCTCTCCCGCCCCTGGAGCAGGAGTGTCCAGTGCTGTTTCTCAGCCTACTGCTGCGGCTCACCCTTTGGTCCTCCCATCAGTCGTAACCTCTACTCCCGTACTCTCCCAGGCAGGACCCATGTCAGCACCTCTACTGCCCCAGGTACCCGGTATTCCACCCCTGGTACAACCTGTTGTCAGCGTGCCTGCTGTGCAACAGACCCTGGTTCATAGTCAGCCTCAGCCCGCTCCACTCCCCAACCAGCCCCACACTCACTGTCCCGAGATAGACGCCGACACTCAACCCAAAGCTCCCGGGATCGACGACATCAAGACTTTGGAGGAAAAGCTGCGATCTCTCTTTAGTGAGCACAGTTCTTCTGGAGCCCAACACGCCCCCGTCTCTCTGGAGACCTCGCTCACTGTAGAGACCGCTGTCACAGCAGGCCTCCCAACCACTGCTGTTGCACCAAGCAAGCCTCTGACTTCCACTGCCAGTACTTGCTTGCCACCAACCAGTCTGCCCTTAGGAGCAGCTGGCTTGTCAGTTATACCAACGGTCACTCCTGGTCAAGTTTCCACCCCAGTCAGCTCTGCGCCAGGAGTGAAACTTGAAACTGCTCCAGCAAAGCCACCTTTAACTAAGCCTCCAGTAAGATTCTTATTTTGAAATAGTTGGGAAAATATTGTTCTTCCCTATCCCCCACCCTAAAGTACACTTTTTCAGTTCAGCCTTGTAGTATAGTTACAATGATGCTTGGCTTCCTTATAGTAGATATTTATTAAATTAATTGAAGGTGATTTTAGAATACATGTTCATTGAACTTGGAGATTTTTCTCTTTTGAAATGTGGCAGGATTGGGGGTTAACTATAAGATTTTCTAAGAATGTATAGAAGGTAAAATACAGGCGTTGTTTCTGAACTGGTGCAGACTAGACTGAAGAAGCCCGTACCCCACAGGGTGTGGGGTGCTCCTGAGGCAGCTGTGCCTGGCCACAGCAGTTCACAGTCTTTGTTTCCATGAGGATGAAGCAGGCTTTCTGCTTTGCTCAGATTCCATAGACACACAATTTGGAGTTTATAAAAAGTTGGAAGTTGGTGGTAAATTTGATGGAAGGAGAAGTGAATCTAATGTTAAGGATACGATTACTAGAATGTGTTTGCTGGTTCTGCTGTGGAGCCTTCCTCTCATTCTGCCATCTTCAGTCTCTGCTCTTCTCCAGATAACAAGGCTGTGTTTCCCCTGTTGTGTGCTTCCCCCTCTTTCTGCCTTGCCTTCGGCGTGAGATCCCTTGTACAGAGGGGTAGTACAGTGGCTTCACTCAGACAGCATACAGATGACTTGATAGCATTAGATTTCTGATGCCTTTTGCTATCAGACCTGCCCCATAGTTATTTCTGAACTGTGCTGTGCCCTCAGACAGCCTGATGGCACTGTGCCAGACAGGCTTGCGAGGGCCTGGCCTGTGCCTCATGTTCAACAGCCTTCATCTGCTCTGCTTTCTCTCGGGAACAGCCTTTTACTAAGTTCTGTTCATTGTATTGGTATATCATGGTAACCCTTCTAAGAGTGCCACGGTTATAACGTCCTTTATTTACGATAGATACCAGAGTGTAACCAAGGCAACAGAGTTCCCTTAACCAGATGCGTCCTGTTCCTACGCTTCTGCATTTGAATTAGTCGGTTTGCTCTCTGTATGCTGTCTCTGCTCAGCATCTCACGGACTTGAATTTCCCTTCATTGTCTGTAGGTGCTGCCCATGGGCACTGAACTTCCAGCTGGTACTCCACCCAGCGAGCAGCTGCCACCTTTTCCAGGACCTTCACTAACTCAGGTGCCCTGCAACTTGGCAAATTTCTGTTCGTGCCTCCTTTCTTTCTCAAAGCTTATTGCAGTTCTCCACTGCAGGATCTTGCCTCTGGCTCCTGTTTGGTTTTAACTTAGTAACAACTTGCTTTTAAAACACCGTAGCTGATGATATAGGCCCTACTTAAAGTCAGAAGCAAATCATCTAGAAATCATTTACTGTTAATATTTTTTCATATCTTATGGAAATAATAGCAAACATGACATTTTGACAAAAGATATAACTGCTTTGTCATTCATACTTTTGTAGAATACTGAAAGATTACACCATTGTGCAAGTGAAAAATTTTTATGTAATCAAAATTAATGGTGAAAGTTCCTAAGAAAAGGGTGCCACCCTGATAACTGATAACGGCCTTTTTTTTCTTGAATGTTTGACATTTCTCTCAGTGACCTCCTAATGAAGTACGTAATTGGGTATGAGAGGGTCATGGTTATGAAAAACAGGTACTAATCTTAAAATCCAAAACCCAGCAGAGCTCAGCTAACATGAGATTGCTCAGAGACAAGTGAAACCAGTGACATAATAATGAGATCCCATCTCACACCCGTTCTGCTCACTCGGGGTCAGAATCACCTACAGTCTGTGAATTAATATGGCCTTTCCCAGTCTACCCCCAATACCACACATGAGTCAAATTCCTATAAAGTACTGGGCATGATCCCATTGTAGCTATGTAAGAGCTTGTGACACGGGACAAGCTAGTAAACAGTGAAAATAAATTAGGGACTTAACTTTAGAATAAGATGTAAGAAAAAACATGGGAAATTGATCCCAGATACACAGTAAAACCATAATTTAAGCAACTTGCTAAATAAAGTAGTAACTCCAATAGAGAACCCACTCCATCAGCTGCTAAACTTTGGAAAAGAATGTGAAAGTCTTGAACTTACTTTCTCATTAAAAACATGTATTCCAGTTCCTCAGAAGGCCCAAAATGTGAAATGAGAAACTGCAAATTAGACCTTTGGGAGTGAGGCTAAGCAGAGGAAGGCTAGAGAGACGCACGGTTGATAGAAGCCAAGGCAGTGACGGTGTGCTAATACCTACTGTTATTCACAAGGACAGGTCCTCAGGAAGAAGACCAAACTGAAGAAGAAAATGGGGAACAATACGGCTAATCTGCCAGTCAACCCTGTACATGTTTCAGAATATATTTTTATGGAGAGGACAGATATAAGAAAGAAGACCTCAAAACTGTAAAAACATAAATGTAACTGGGTTTTTGTGTATCTTGAGAACTTGATGATACTGTTTAGAGAGCTTGGTGAATCATTCAAGCAGGAAAGCTAAGATGAGTGTAGATTATTGGGTTTAGTACTGAGTGAGCAGAGAAGGACATGCCATGTGGTCTGAGCAGGAAGCAGTGTGTCCCGTGTGCGTTGGCACTGGCCGTGCCCAAGGCTGTGCTCACCATGCTGTGTCCTTCAGCCCCCGCAGCCCCTGGGAGACCTGGACGCTCAGCTGAGAAGAACCCTCAGTCCCGAGAGTGGCATGCTGACGTCTGCCGTTGGAGTGAGTTCTGATGACCTTGATAAAATCTCCCCATAACCCTCATGTGTTATGTTCCTGGGATGTAAGCTGTGACCTTGACCACTTTGAATACCTTTAGCACCGAAGTGGAGTCTTTGCTTTTGCTCCAGTCAACAGAAATGAGATGGTTAATGAAGCAGTAACACTGACCTAGTAGCATAACCGAGCAAGACATTGGTTTTGATTTTCTCATCTTCCCTGTAGTTAGACCTCTCCCACAGACCAGCCCTGTGGATTCCGTGTTTATGCCTGGGAGGAGGCCACACTTTTAAGTTTGAAGTCTTAACGTCTTCCTTTTAGGCTTGTGACAAAATAATGTTCTGATTTAAGTTACCTTTCTGTGAATATCCACGTTTAAGCATTCCATGAGAAAAATTAAGAAAGGGATTTGGAAAGGTTAAGACTCAAAATTTCTTTTAAAAATCTCTGAAACATCCATCTTTCTTTATATCAGACTAGTTTTTAGGTTACTATCTGTCTGTCTTTATATCAGACTAGTTTTTAGGTTATTAAAAAAAATCACCTTAGACAAAAGCGTTTCTTCACACATCCTGTCTTTCTGGCCAGTGGAAAGGCAGCAGGGAAGAGACCCTCTTACTGAGCCTCTGACGCTAAAGCCGTGGTGGTGTCTGTGTGTGTCTTGCAGCCCGTGTCTGTGGTGGCTCCAACAGCAGTTGTGGAGACCGGAGCCCAACTTCCGAAGGATGGTGAGAGCACCCTTCTTTCTCTCTGTTCCCACGCCAGGCCTTCCTGTAGTTGATGGGGGGAGGTACACGTTCTTGAGAGTTTGCAGGTGTCCTTGAGACTGTCAGAGGACATTCTTACGTATTTCCTGATTGACAAGAACTGATACTAACATCTAGAGCAGTAGGGTCATGAGGTTTTTACTTCTTTTGAGTGGTGGCTTCCTAGGGGGTAATGATAGTTTCTTAGCATAAAACTCTGTTTTTAGCTAGGCCAGATCCTTGCTAAAACATAACAAGGAAATTCAAGCATATTGATAAAAGTTAATTTATTCACAGCCTCTTAGCTTTTGAGATGTATAGAAATGTAGAAGCTTGAACAGCATGGATGGTGAAAATGCACATGTAAGAGTTCAGATTCTCAGTTTTAAACATTATTTGTCTATTTCTGAATTGTTTAGAATTGGCATGTCTATAAAATAATCTGTTTTTAAAAGACACATTTCCAAAAAAAATTAATTCTGTAAAAATTATCCATACCAACAGCTTAAATGTTTTATTACAGCTTTTATCATGATGTTAGTTGTAGGTTCATATCAACTATTGTTGTTATAAAGTTTTGTTGTAAATCTCTTTTCACCATCAGTCCCACCGAACATGGGAAATTTGACACTTTTTTTGTTGTTGCCTTTTCCCAGATAACCATCCTCCTCAACATCACCTGCCCTAAGTATAATTCCCTGTATAACTATTAGTAAGATTGCCTGAATGCTCTTACTACTTCCTGTCTTCCTTAAAAGTGCTAAGTTTCACTTAAGACCTTTCTAAATTAAATTATTTTCAAGACAGTCACACTATGAATTGGCTCTTATTTTGAAAGAAGTGACTTGAAAATCAGTGGAATAGATTAGAAAGTCTAGAAATGGACAAACTAAAATGGAATGTAGAATATGAAAAGGGTGGCCTTTAAGTCAATGAGACAGATGGGGTATTTCACTAAGTAGTTTGGACAACTGGACAGCCATCTGGAAAAAAGTAAAGATGTATCACTAGCCTAGGCCAAAATAAATTCAGAGTGGAACAGAGATGGAAAATGCTGCCATAAAGCAGAACTGTAAGAAAACAAAAGGGATCTTTTTTTCCCCAACTGTCTAGAGCAGAGTTGACAAACTTGTTCTGTAAGAGGCCAGAGAGGAAATGCTTCAGGTGTTGCTGGCCATCCAGTCTCTGTCACAACTACTCAAATATCTAACCTATTGTAGCTCCACAGAAGTAATAGATAATAAATGAATGAGCTATGTTCCAATAAAATTTATTTATAAAAACAATCTGTGGGCTAGATTTGGTTCACAGATCATAGTTTGTTACTCCCTGATACAGAGAAAGATGTTGTTATTACATTTAATACCCAGCCCAGAAGCATTAATAGATTTTCAATTTCTGCATGGGGGAAAAGTACTGTTACGTCCAAAGATAAAGATAAATGAAAACCTGGGAAATGTGTGTGTTGTATATGCCTGTCACAAAAAGGACTTTGTTTTGCCAGTATAAAGAATTTCTGTAAATTTGGCATAGACCAAAATTTAAAAAAAGATAACGGGGGAAAAAAACACAAACATAGACGTGAAAATATTTAACTTCCTTTATGAAACAGAACAGTAGAATAAAACTACAAGTCGTCGTATTTTTCCCCTGTCCTTGGTAAATTCGTAAGTTAATAGCCACTGGAGACTTGGTGTATATATATAGCCTTTTTGGAGATCAGTTTATGTCTGTCAGAGTTTTAAATGGCAGTGATTCAGTACTCCCATTCTTAATTTGCTGTACAGATTTTTAATATAAGAATATACATATTAGAGCATTTGCTGCTATAAAAGTCTGCTATAGCTAGTTCCCATTTAAAATGGGTCTTTAGTGTCCTCAACAGAATCTCATGATCTTTGAGTTACAGGGCAGAGCTATAGTGTCCCTGCCCGTCAGCCTTAGTATCTCTTCTCGTGTGAGCTAAGCCAGGAAGCCGCGTTGCTGCTGTGTGGCTTTTATTCCTCCACGTGGTGTGCTGTCCTCTGTATGGTATACAGGGGAGACAGAGGGTTTCACAGCGATGTAATCTTTACACAGAAGGTGTCTGGTAGGAAGGTGAGCAGTAACCGTTTCCCCTTTTGGGCGCAGCGAAGGGGGACAGACAAAAGGAAGTGTTCCTCTCCTCTAACGAGTTTCTTCTTGGAATGCGCGGTTTCTGTTGACTCTGCTTCTGGCTAGGGAAAGGAAGCTGCTAAAAAGATGCTGACATTCGTTCTCTTCCTCCTCGGTGTAGTTCTTTCAGTCTCTCAAGTCACAGAAGCTCCTGTCCTTGTGCCCACTTCCACAGCTGGTGTTCTGAAGATGGGGCGATTTCAGGTGAGACTCTCGCTTTTAGGGGGTAGTGTGTGTGTAACGAAGGATCGATCCCCGATATGGTGAGTGGTGGTGTATGTATGATAAGGGATTTCCGATTCCGGGGTGGGAGTGTGTATATAAGAAACTTACATCTGTCTTTGGGGACCTAATTGCCATCAATGATATGTCTTTTTTAGGAGCACTTTAGAGCTGTTTATCATTTTCCTCTCTTAAAATAACACATGCTCATTCAGGAAAATGAAGAATACTCAGAGTGGTATTCTGAAGTACTCTGAAGAATACTTAGAGAAGCAGTGGACAGTTGTCCTCCCTGCCCATCCTCCTCTTTTCCTTTTGCTCTGTGCATGTGTGGACCTGACATTGACCCTGCTTCTTTTCTGATAGCTCTCTGTAGCTTTTCCCATTTAGGGGTAGGGTTACCTAGCCATTCTCCTATTGTCAGTCATTAGGCAGTTTCTAATTTTTTAATAAGTAACAGTAAACATCTTTGTATAAAAAAGTTTTCATGTTTAGGATAACTTAAGTTTGATTTCCATAGTGAAAATACTGAGTCAGCATCAAATAACACCATGTAATTATATTTTCCCAATTGGGAAACAAGTGAATATTTTCTGGGTTAGTGATAGGGATATGGCAAAACCAATACAATATTGTAAAGTTAAAAAAAAAAAAAGTATGAGATAAAGATGCTTTGGGATTAAAAAATCTTTTTCTGTTTTCTTAGCTACTTTCTAGCTATTCTCAGGATAGCACTTGAAGCTGGGGGTATTGGATCACATTCTTCTTATTTGTAAAGTGTTCTCGGAGTTTGCGGCTTCACTGACTGTATTTCTAATACATTGTTGAACTAGCACAGGAATCTGGATCCTTCATTTAGCGCTAGCTAGTTGTCCTATTTCTTGAAGCTTAGCTGTCATTTAACATTTATTGGATGTAATCTTTGTAGTTTCTCTTGTTTACAAGCAATCGTCAATATTCTGTGACCTGTTGTTATTTATATTTTAATAAGATGTGATCTGAGTCCTGTGCACAACAGGAGATAATGGAAGTAGCGAATTTGCTTGGCTTAGCCAGCTGCTCAGAATGGGCATCTGACTGCACATCTCAGTGCAGACGTGTCATGCTCTGCAGTGCGGTTCCTTCTGTTTTCGCAGTCTGAGGTGGAGGGCCTGTGTAAACAAATGATCAGCCTACTCAGACTGGGACTTGAAGTGCTTCACTGTTTTATCATCCGTTGTGAAAATGGAGTGTCTGGGAGTTCTTTAGTCTCACTTTGGTCTATTGTGTCAGGTCTCAGTTGCAATGGATGACCCCCAGAAGGAGGGTAAAAGTAAGTCGGAGGATGCCAAGTCTGTCCACTTCGCATCCAGCACGTCAGAGTCCTCGGTGCTGTCAAGCAGCAGCCCCGAGAGCACCGTGGTGAAAGCAGAGCCCAACGGGCTGGCCGTCCGGGGCGCCTCTGCAGACATGCCTGACAGCGCCCACCAGCCACCTGCCTCAGAAGCTGGGCAGCCTAGCAAGGTGGGCCGTTTTCAGGTGACCACCACAGCGAGCAGAGTGGGTCGCTTCTCTGTGTCCAGAACTGAAGACAAGATGGCTGAGGTGAAGGGAGAGGAGCCAGTGGTCTCTCCTTTCATGGACTCGGAACACGACATTCCTCCCACCGTGACGCCAAAGAAAGAGAAACCCGAACTGTCTGAGCCTTCGCATCTGAACGGGCCGTCTTCCGACCTGGAGGCTGCCTTCCTCAGCCGGGACGTGGATGCTGGCTCAGGGAGCCCTCACTCCCCTCCGCAGCTGAGCTCCAAGAGCCTTCCTGCCCAGAGCCTCAGTCAGAGCCTCAGCAATTCTTTCAACTCCTCCTACATGAGCAGCGACAATGAGTCAGACATTGAAGACGAGGACTTAAAGTTAGAGCTTCGCCGACTACGGGAAAAGTGAGTGTGTTTCTCCCATGAGGGTGGCGGCAGAGCTGTGTGAGGACCCAGTTCCTGGTGCTGGAGAGGTGACACAGGAGCGGGGCCTCTGGATGTAGTTCTTGGAAGGACTCAGGGCATCCCTAGTTACAGAACTGCCTCAGCACCTGTGCATGACTGCTACATGTGGTTTTTAACACTAGCACTTCAGCGTTATTAACCTAATCTTGACCATTTCTTAGCCTACTGAATGAATCTGGTAATGGCACTGGGGTGTAGAATACTTGAACAGGTTTTCTTGGTCACAGTTGACAAACTGGATTTGAGTTGCCAGTTCAGTATCCTGGATAGAGCCTCAAAGTCAGGAAATCCTTCTGGAACATCATCAGCCATTTGTGGTTGGCTAGTAGCTTTTTCTGGAGAAGGAAATGGCAACCCACTTCAGTACTCCTGCCTAGAAAATTCCATGGATGGAGGAGCCTGGTGGGCTACAGTCCATGGGGTCGCAAAGAGTCGGACACGACTGAGTGACTTCACTTCACTTAGGAGCTTTTTGGAATTGGCTTGGGTGGTAGAGGCCAGCAAGAAGAGCTGACAGACGAGAATCTCAAGCTGGTAGAAGTTAGATTAAGTGCATTTGAGGGACAGATTCATTAGTAAGTAAACCTGTGCGTGAAGGTGAAATCATGTTAATTCTTTTTGGAACAGAGGTGGTTATTCTATTTTTTAATTGTTTGGTTATCTTTTGTAGACATCTTAAAGAGATTCAGGACCTGCAGAGTCGCCAGAAGCACGAAATTGAGTCTTTATACACCAAACTGGGCAAGGTTCCTCCTGCTGTCATCATTCCCCCAGCAGCCCCCCTTGCAGGGAGAAGGAGGCGACCCACCAAAAGCAAAGGGAGCAAGTCCAGTCGCAGCAGCTCTTTGGGGAATAAAAGCCCTGGACCAGGTCAGCCGTGGCCATCCTGTCTTGTGTTTCTGTCTCCATCTGTGTGTAGAAGCTGTTGAATATTGGCTACTTGAGTTGAATTAATTGTGAAGGAGTTTGACTTTCCTATAGTCTCACTTCCTTGCCTTCACTCCCCATGTTTATAGAACCTCTTTTTGAGCCTGGAAGACAGGGTAGTACTGTGGCCTTTTCCTGTGTTGCCTGTATTGCTGTCTGGTGGTTTCCTTCATGTGTAGTTGTTCTTGACTCATAGAACTCACATGTCCCCAAACTCCTAGGCAGCTGGAAGAAAACACACTGTTTTCTCTTTAGTAAAGTCCAGGTCAGTTCTCTCTTTTTAATGAGTGGAGTGGTCATAATCACAATTGGGATGAATGTAAATTTCATATAGGTGTTTGGGTATGTCATGTGATAATGTCCTTGATTAAAGTTTTGTTTTATTTAGCTGTATGGGAATAAAGAACATGCTAGTATTTATAGTCAAAAAAATAGTTAAATCATAATCTCTTATTTTTGTGGTTTGCCTGTTTTTTCTCTATTATGTAGAGTTTTTCCCCTTCGGTGAAGTTATGGTAATGTTAGATAACTAGTTGTAAGTAAAAGCAGCTGTAACACACTTACATACTTATACTCCAGTACACTTGGCACTTGCTCTTCAGTTCTCATGTTAACTGTATTGGACAGCACTTGCAGGCCTAATAGCTTCCCATTCTCTGCAAGTTTTCTGGGGCCCAAACCTTTTCTCTGGGATGTTAGAGCCAATTCATTATGAGATGTGAGATCATAAGTCACAGCAGCTAATTTAGATTCTGATCCCAATTTCAGCCTTCTTTTGGAGTGTACTTCTGTTCCACTAATTATACTAAGGAATAGCCAGGTGTCCACTTCAGGACACCTGGCTAATGAGTGAAAGCTGCCTATCAAAAATAACTCTAAATATGCATTACTCTATAACCCCTGTATCATTTTTTGACACCTCTTTGTACTTGATTGACACATGGACCAGAAGGACTAAGGAGAGACTGTCTGTGGACCACTCTCAGCTATGAGAGGGTAAAAGGCAGGGCTGAGGTCACGCAGTGGCGTTCCCTTGTCTCCTGCACGTGCTCTCATCTTACCCAGCTTGGACTCCTGAGTCCCCCGGGTTATCTGCAGCTCAGCAGCTTCAGGGACGGGGTCCTGCAGCCCTGTTGCCTCTCCTTCATCTCTTACTCCCCATCCCGTCCAGAGGCTTTTGCCCTTTGGTCTGTAGCTTCTGACCTGTTATCACTCCCTTGGTGGGACAAACAGCAGACAGTACTGTCCAGGGCAGGGGGAGAGCTGTGCCCTGCCTCACACCACTGTGTCTTCTGACAGGTACCCTGTCTGGCCAGAGTGCAGCTTCAGTCTTGCACCCTCAGCAGACCCTCCCCGCTCCTGGCAGCGTCCCGGAGACAGGGCCCAACCAGCTGTTACAGCCTGTGAAGCCATCTCCTTCCAGTGACAACCTGTACTCGGCCTTTACCAGCGATGGTGCCATTTCAGTACCAAGCCTTTCTGCGCCAGGTCAAGGTGAGAGCCACGGGCAGCCACCATCCTCCGGGAGCCTTGAAATGCAGACACAGCCACACGCAGGGCAGAAGCCTGGGGCAGGCGGGTGGCTTGGGGGAGCAGCTGACCTGGAACCTGCTGCCTACATGGTTCTTTGGGCTGCAGAGGGGGGTGGGTAGCAACTCGCTTGGGTGGGATCACTGCTCCCTTCTGGTGGAAGTAGGTTTTCTTCAAGGGATTACAGCAGAAAGTAGCCCTGTGACGCCTCAGTGTGGTGCAGGACTCCTTTGGGATTTGGAACTTATGATTTAATACTGGACTAGGGTTTCCTGAAACCAGATTCTTAGGTGTTTTAGCCCTTTCTGAAAGTTAATGCATTTGTTCAGCCAATGTAGACTTTAATAATTTCTAAGTGTGAGAGAGACATACTAAAGTGAATAGCCCTAAAATTCAAGTTGCTGCCTTTAATCTACTTCCCAAGTATAGGTCGTTTAATAAACAGAGGTTTAATAAAATGATCACTCAGAACATTCCTGTAGAGGAAAGACCTTTTAGTAACATTAGACAAAACTTAAAAGCTGTTGGGCATCTGGGTGGAAAAGAATGAGGGGAATCTAGATGGCAAACGGAGGTGCCTTTGCTGCAGCTTTGCGAAGGTTAGAGATTAGCCTGTCTCTGAGCGTGCTGGTGGGTGGCGCAGTCTGGGCTGGTGGGGGACAGACCTGACCCCTGCCTCTGGCGCGCAGGCCTGTCCTGCAGGCTCGTCCCTCTGTGTGCCGTCCTAGTACATCTGGCTCTCAGCTCGGGTTCTAACGTCTCGTAGCTGTGTTCTGTCTCTTCTCTCCCTGTTCTCCCCGTTCTTCCCCTCTCACAGGCTGTGCCAAGTTTAACTGTGCGTCCGAGCAGGTGACGTTCAAAGCTGGCGGCAGGAGGACGCGATTTCTGAGTACGCCCTGCTTGGCTCTTTGTGTGTAACACCTTTACTCTTCCTCGCCCCTGTGTCTGCCGCGGGTCTTGTCTCACGCAGTCCACCCTCATCTGTGTCTGTGCATCGTCTCTGCGGTGGCTTGGCTGAGCTAGTGTCGCCCTCAGAAGTTTGGGCCTCTGTTAATTACGATAGAAGATGGAGATCTGATCATAGGTTTCTGTAAACTTCAAAATGAATTTTCTGGTAGAACTGCCTCTTCCTCAGCCTGTGCCAGAGGGCAGCACGGTGTCCAGGGCAAGGGACTGCTGGGTCGTTCAGCATAGTGATGCCTGCGCGCCCAGCCATGCATAGTGCTACCCCTTGCTCTGGCATTAGGAGTCACAGCAAGCTTCCTGACCGCCGCTGCAGGGAGAACTGAACCCCTGTTTTTGTATTATTTTTCAGAGTAGATTGAAAGTTGTTTTTTTTGTTTTTGTTTTTGTTTTCGTAATCTCAGTTAAGCATAACCACCTATCAATTGTAAAGATGCTGGAATCTCTTCCCTGGATGTTTTCACCACCACTGCCCTCTGAGGGTTTCAAAGAGGGTTTCGGTGTAGTTCGTCTTATAAATTAAGCTCACTAAGACCGAGGGCCAGCACCTGCAAGCCAAGATGGGCTTTTTAACAAAATCGCTGGGACTTCTCAGCTTTCTTCCCCAAAACAAGGCTCCTGCCTCTCCAGCCCACCTCCCTGCATGTGGAGTGTGGGTGGTCCTGCACAGACCCGGTGAGATCACAGGCACGAGGCAGGAGCCCAGGGAAGCACACGTCTTTTCTCTCTAATCAGCCTGGCACGTTCCAGTAGTTGATAAGCATATGTTGAAATGAGAATTTTAAAAACAAAACTGAGGTTTAAGTAAAAAACCTTTGTTAGAGCTTAAAAGATCTTCTCTGTTAAGGCCTCAAACTTCTGATGTGGCTGTTGACATACTTTTTAAGTGCATGTGCTCGGACTGTCGTCGTCTCTTGAGTGTGGTTCAGAGGTCCTTGGGCCTCATACAACACTAGTCCAGGGCTGTGTAGCCCAGAGGGAGGTGGAAGGCCTTCCCCGCTTGGTAGGGCAACGGCTTTCCTGGCAAGCCTTAGTGGGTGAGTGAAAGTCACTCAGTCGTGTCCAACAGTTTGTGACCCCATGGACTATACACAGTCCATGGAATTCTCCAGCCAGAATACTGGAGTCGGTAGCCTTTCCCTTCTCCAGAGGATCTTCCCAACCCAGGGATGGAACCCAGGTCTCCTGCATTGCAGACGGATTCTTTACCAGCTGAGCCACAAGGGAAGCCAAAGAATACTGAAGTGGGTAGCCTGTTCCTTCTCCAGGGGATCTTCTGGACCCAGGAATCAAACCGGGGTCTCCTGCATTGCAGGCAGATTCTTTACCAGCTGAGCTGTCAGGGCCTGGCTAGGCTAGGCTGACCAACAGTGTTAGCTCCTCGGCACTTAAGTCAGCACTTGAAGTCCTGTGTCCAGTTAGATGACTGAAGGGACAGTAACAGCAGGGGACAAGTGTTTGGAGGTGTCAGTCCAGTGTTATGTGGCCTGTAGTGTCTCAGAGGGAAGGAGGAAGACCAGGGCATTTTTGTGAGGGAAGTATTGTGTGACAGGCACCTCTTCGGTTAGCTCAGAACATTCCCATCGCACTTGGAAAGGTAGGTGGTGTTACAGTGTCGTTCAGATGAATGAGAGATCCTGCCTCCGTTGAAGGCACGTCAGTGTCCATCATGTAAGCCTTTGTGAGCAGATCGCAAGATGCAGATTTAAAGCAAATAAACCCAGTGGTTTAGGACTGCCGAGCCCTGGTTCAGTCCCTGTCGGGGAACTAAAGGCCCAAAAGCAGTGTGGTGTGGCCAAAAAGAAAAAAAAGTTGAAAGAGCAAATATGGACAGAGATATTGGGCTCTTGGGTGTTGGGGTCTTAACTAGTCTGGGGTGCTTCACTCTGTGCTCAAAACAGATAATGGTTTGGAAGCACGGCTTGGCTTCATGCTTTATTTTTGTTTGAAAGTTGCTCGTTTTCCACATACTTTTAAAAGATTTTTCTAGGGGGGACGGGGTTAGTATGTATGTCTAGGGTTTGGAAATAGTGTGTTAGCCAGTTTAAATGAGAACTGTAATGATGGTGCCACCTGTCAGCCTCCTGTGGTGGAATTGCGAATGCATTTAATGCAGTGCGTCCTAACAGCCCAGCAGGAGAAGCAGGAGGGGGCCAGGGCGTGGAGAGACTGCCTGGGTATTCGAGGTTCCAGCAGTGAGGCCAGAGCCCCAGAAGCCTGGTGTGGGGCTCGCTCCTCCAGACAGCGTGGGGTGGGGCCGTGGGCCGGGAGGGGCCCCCGCGCAGCCCAGGCCCTCTCCCCTCCCTCTCTCCTGCTGGGCCCTGGTGTGCTGTTTGGAGAGTCTAATTATGTACACTTCTGTTCCCTAACCTTTAACACACTGCTCTCTCTTTGTGCTTCAGGGAAGATGGTGAAAAAAGTCTGCCCTTGCAACCAGCTCTGTAGTAATTATCCTTTCTTTCTGTTACTTCTGCTCCCTGACTGTGAAGCCTGTCGCCCTGAGCTCTTTGCGCCCCGCAGCCTCTCGACTCCTGGACCCCAGCCCTGCACCCTTTTCTGGTGTCGTCTTCAACACACTCAGTGGTTGCCACTGGCTCTCCTTCCAGATTCCAAGTCCCCTCACAGTCCATGCTCTCGGTGACAGCCCACACCCGGCTCTGTGACAGCTGTGGGTGGGGGCGCCCGCGGGTGTGTGTAGGGCGAGTGGGGCTGCCTCGCGCCCCCTGAGGAGTCAGCCAGCTGTGTAGATGGTGCAGACAATGGCAGCTGCCGCCAAGGGGCTCTTCCAGAAAACGGTGCTTGGGAGGCGGGCAGTAAGCGTGGCTCATAGTGGGCTCTTGTTACTAGAAGGGGGCAGGGGTGGGGGGCTGACTATATGGCAGGAGAACATTTTTGGTGAGAAAGCATGCACTCACTGCTTTTAGAATTTTTGAGCAGAACTGAGAAGGGTTTAAAGGACAGTGAGTGTCCTCTGAAGGCTGGCCGTGTCTCAGAAACACCTGCTCTGCTGGTTTCGTCACCGCTTTCCTGCTGCCACCAACCACGTGCACCCCCATTCTCCTGGGTTTAGTAGCCAAGCCAGCTTTTCCTAGAGTTAATTTCTGCTTGGAAAGCTGGGGGGTGTGTGTCACCCTCCTGTGGGAAGGCGGTTTGCAGAAGCCAGGATGAGAAGGTGGCCTGTGTGGCTGGCGCTCCCCCGGTGTCCACGCTGCACCCAGTGTCGAGGGGCCTCGGCACCCAGCTGAGCCGGCCTGTGGCAGCTGCGCTCCCCTCCGTGGCTGCTGACAGCTCTGCTCACTTGTGACCTCTGTGTCGTCCTCATCGTCTCACTCGCCACCAAGCTCACACCGCCGTGGTCACGCACACGGGGGGCGGGGGGCGAGACGGTCCTCGTGCATGCGCTGACACCCACCCCCACCCCCGTCCCCGCCTGCGCTGCCTCCCTGCTGCCGTCCCGGAAGCCTGTGTCCTGTGCGTCCCACTGTCCTCCTGGGTGCCGCCCTGTAAGGAACTCGGCCCCGGCCCCCGCCCGCCGTGTTGCCTGGGTGCTGAGAAGCACGGGACCTCTGCGCTGGGCAGCCTCACCTCACGACAGCTGTTCCTCCCGCACTCGGGCTTGGGTGCCCAGCCCAGGCGGGTGAGCCACCCCCGTCGTGGGGCCTGGGGGGTGGGGGGCGAGTTGCTTCTGGCGCTGCTGGACTGTGACAGCGGGCAGTGTCCGCACGTAGACATTCAGCCCTGGCCTTGACTGGGGATCTGGAGTCCTCTTGGCTCATGCATTACAGTGGCCGCTTACAGTTATTCTGCAGCACATGTGAGATCTGGTAAGAAAGTGGGGGTGCGGGGAATACACAAGACCCTGACTCTTCTTTCCCTCTTCCCTCAAACCTGCCTCTCGAATAATCGCCAGTGTGCCCTCCAGCAGAGCCGAAATCAGGCAGGACACAGACTCCTTTCTTCCTCATGAAACCATAGAGACCCTTCATCACAGCCCCAGAGCCTCTGCTCCCCGCACCCCCTGCCTCCCTGGGTGCACAGAGAGTGCCTGCTCTTTGGGGAGGGGCAGGGCGGGGAGAAGCCAGCCGCCGTGCAGCCGTGTCTTCCTGGAGCCAAGAGGCTTGGGCGCAGCACAGAAACCTCCTTGTGCTTTCCTCACAGGGAGTTGGGAGAGGCTGAGCCTTCCCTTGATGTTTGCATTCATGTTTATGGGCCCAGGCAAAGAAGCTTTCTGAACAGAGCACGCGTTCTCTCGTCTCCCTCTCTGTGGAAGAACGGCTGAGCGCGTCCCGGACCCCGTTCCCCCGCGGCTTGGGAGCCCAGCTCTCCTCAGGCCTGTGCTCGCAGTGCTTCGGCTCCCGCGGGGACCCTGCCCGTGCTCAGGGGGCCCTCGGCTCTTGCCCTGTCCTGCAGCATTCAGAGCAACCAGGCTTGGTGGCTACAGCACACAGCTCTCCTCAGCGGGCGCTGGGCACAGGCCCAGCACCAAGTGTCCGCGCTCCCGACACCGTGGGGACGGGCGGAGCGAGGCCCCGGCCCTCCTCCCTCCTGGCAGCTCCTGAGGAGAGCCTCCCCCGGCCCTGCTATACGCAGCGTTTGGCTCCTGAGACCCTGAAACCTCCCTTCTGCATGGCTCCCTGGCTCATCCCCCCGTCCTGGGCTTGCCCTTCATCATCGTGGGAGGTCTCTCCTCTCCCGAAGTCACCACCGAAGTCCCTTCTAACGGGCGTGCCTTGTTGCTTCTTCTGACCTCAGGGACCAGCAGCACCAACGCCGTCGGGGGAGCCGTGAGCAGCCAGGCCGCCCCGGCTCCGCCTCCTGCCGTGACGTCCAGCAGGAAGGGCATGTTCACGGACGACCTGCACAAGCTGGTGGACAACTGGGCCCGGGACGCCATGAGTCTCTCAGGCAGGCGGGGAAGCAAAGGACACGTGAGCTATGAGGTCAGCGCACCCCTCGTGCTTCCTCCTGCCTGTCCGAGTGTCGCTGGGCACGGGGACCCTGCCGTGACCACCTCCAGGGGCTCCTGAGTGCTAGCACTTCCGGGAAAAAAGACAGCAATCAGCTAGGTCCCTTCTTAGTTTCTTTCCCTGGATTCCTTGCTCTGAACTGAGTCAGCCCAGTTTTTCTTCCCTTTTCCTTAACACTCTGAATGGTGTGTGCTTGTGCCACTCACGCGAGGCATGCGATGCCACCCCCTTCCAGTCAGAACAGGTATGTGGTGAGTGTCAGGAGCCAGTGATGGTGATGAAAGGCTGTCTGGGAGTTGTTCTCCCGACCCTGTAAGGTCAGAGCAGCCCAGGCCTAGAACTCTCTCTCGCCCTGTACCCGTCCCACCTGCACGGCTTCACCGCCTGTTCTCTCTCCAGGGCCCTGGCATGGCAAGGAAGTTCTCCGCGCCCGGTCAGCTGTGCGTCTCCATGACCTCAAACCTGGGCGGCTCTGCCCCCGGCTCTGCAGCGTCAGCTACCTCTCTAGGGCACTTCCCCAAGTCCATGTGCCCCCCTCAGCAGTACGGTTTCCCTACCCCCCCGTTTGGCACGCAGTGGAGCGGGACGGGTGGCCCGGCACCCCAGCCGCTTAGCCAGTTCCAGCCTGTGGGAACAGCCTCCTTACAGAATTTCAACATCAGCAACTTGCAGAAATCCATCAGCAACCCCCCAGGTTCCAACCTGCGGACCACGTAGACCCGAGGCGATCCTGGGGCAGGTTTGGGGACAGGAGATGGAATGTGGGGGGTCGGGGGCATAGCCTATATGCTGACTACTAGTGCTGCATTTAACTGGTCATTTCTTGCCAGAAAGGAATGTTTTAATCCCGCTTAGAGCCCTTGGAGTGGAGCCCCCCGCCCTCACCATCGCCTGAGTGGGAGGAGGGGAGGGCAGCTGTCTTGTGTGCGCTTTGTCGTTGCCCAGACCCAGCAGCGAGCCGTTGGGAAGTGGGGTTGGTCAGAAGGCTCCTAGAGAGCTCTGGAAAAGCAGAGCCGTCTACATTTTCAGGTGGTGGGGCTCTTCATTTTGGTAGCCACCCCAACCCCTTACTTACTCCCTCAAGAATATAAACCACAAGACAAAAAATTTAAACTATTGGGCTCTCTCCTACCCTGTCGCCCACTGTTTTTCTTTCTCCTGTCTCCCCCTACCCCCGACCCCAATCCAGCCAATCTTTAGAACCCAGTGCAGACACCAGGGGAGGGATGGAGGTTTCAGCCCTTTCTTACAATAGGTCATTAGTGCTTTAAGCAAATGATATTCGCAGCTTTGACTGCAGCATTAGCAATTAGGAAAAAAATTAAGTTCCCTGCGGACATGTAACTTTGCCATCAGTTTTGATGTGGAAACACTGTGATGTATAAATGTTGTTGGACAACAGTAGTTTAAGAGTAAAATATGAAAGGCTTAAAAAGGCTAGCTCTGTCCTTTACTTACTGAGATTTCACTTTTCTCCTTTGTATTTCCATTGTATTAGATAAATAAATGTGAATGTAAAATTGTATAAATCACTCTACTTGAATACTTCCGTCCTCCCAGTACCGCTTGCTGGATGCTTAGTGCCTTGGACTTCTATCGCTTCTGCCGTTGCATCAACTTCTCGTCAGACCCTGGTCAGCTGGTCAGCGAGGGTGTGTGGAAGGAGAGCGTGGGTCCGTGTGACCCAGCAGTGGACTGTGTTGTAAGGAAACTGGAAGGGTATTTTTTTCAAGTCATTTAACAGTTTTGTAAGATGAGCAGGGTGAGAAGTTAAGTTGACATCAGTGGTTAAAGCAGAAAACTGTTTCAGGACAAATGAGGAGGGAGGCTGTCACCAAGTCGGGCAGTTACCAGGCTGAGCGTGGCGTGCAATTGGTGCCGAGAGACTAGAGGCTGCAGAACAGATGTGTTTTGAAGACGTGGTGCTTGGCCAGCGGCTGCCCTAAGCCTTACTTACCTGCGCTGGGCTTGAACTCAGAAGATTGAGAAGAAATGGCTGAAGAGAAAGGAAGCGGGTAGGGGCTGGTTTTTAAGTTGGGAAATGTGATCGTGAAACGTCTCAGATGGAGAAAGTTGCTCTAAGAAAAATTGTTTGCCTTGCCTTCCTCTTGGTGCAAATGTACCGTGTATTTCTCAACGTGGGGTCCTGCAGTTGTGGCAAGTGGCCCCACATCTGAAATAAGCACCGTAGGAACGGCTGCTTGTTCCTCCTCACTTCTGTATAATGTCCAGAGGGTTGCAGGGTCATAATCTCCCGGCTACCTTTGTTTCTAGAGTGACAATGGATATTCTCATATAAAGACTCCCCTCAAGTAATAACTGCAACCAGCCAGTATTATTTAGTGCTATGCCTGGTTGTGATGGGCAGTTCTCTTTATTTTCAGAAACTTCAGGAAATATTCTCCCATTGCCTATTTTGGGGATCTCTGTTCTCCCAGAAGATGGGGCAAGAAGCTAGGACTCTTAATCTTGGGGTGCTTCTTCTCTTGACCCTGAGCCACCTCAGTGGCCCAACCCAGGAATCTCCATGACAGGAAGAGCCTGGCTGTCCTGTCCTTCGTTGGCCGTTTTCTTTTAAGTTAGCCAAGGCCCCAAAGATGCAAACGAAAGCTGAGGCTTTTAGGAAGGTAAGAGATGAGAAGGGCAGGTGCTCCAAGCTTTGCTTTGAAACTTTACTTTTTCTCTGCCTGTAATCCTTGAGAAATGGTAAGAGTAAGGACCGAACAAGAAGTGCTGAGGAAATGGGAAACGGACACGTGGACAGAGGGGACGGACTTTGTACCCAAGGAGGGAGCCAAGTGCAGCACGACTCTGGTCACTTTGGTTTAATGATGTTGAGGTCTCTTCACTCACATGGAAAGTAAGAACTGGTTTTACTTACTGTTGATTTTTTTCCCCTCCTGTGGATGAAATAACTGAAACCTAGAGGAATGAACCAGTGCTACTGAACTGTTTAAATTATTTTCGTGTTAATAGTACACTTTGAGTATCTTTTTCCACATTAAAAAAATCTTTCTGAATTATAAATGTTTTCCTTACGTTATTTAACAATGTACACTGTTTAAAAAAAAATAAACTGAATTCAAACCTTGGGGATTCTTGGCAGCCGTCACTCCTGTTTGGCGCTGTGGGTGCACTTCGTGCTTGTGGACATGTGACGAAGCCACGCGAGTAAACCAAACTTGGTTTTATTGAGCTGTGGGGATTCATTTTCAGCAGGTGCCTTTTCGTGATCACATTAGCTGATATGACTTGTATGCAATTTATAACTGGATTCCTATCTCCAGAAACTTTTTCAGTGATTCTGACCTTAACTGAGATGCTGCAGACAAGGAAGATAGCGGTAACAATAACCAAAACCAGAAAAAAATTTTCTGCAGCTCAGGTGAGGGGTCGGGGGTGCTGGGGTGGCCGAGGCCTGCCATGGGGGTCCTTGTCTCGGGCACCACGTCACAGACAGGCCTGGGCTCCAGCTGCCTCTGGACTGAAACTGAATGGCTGCTTCCATCAGATTTTTGGTTTTCTGATACATATGAATACTGTTCACATGACACTGTAGTTGAAATGTGCACTAGCATTGTATCTTAAAAATCTTTAAAATGCTCCACACGGGGTGGCCAAAACCTGTTTGTTTTTTAAAAACAATGTGAAGTGCAATAAGAAGAGGCATGCCTGTTATATTGTTACAGGGTAGGATTTAATTTTGCTTTCTTAAAAATGCCTTTTCTCTGGTCTTAGGAGAAAAGGGAAGTAGTTTCATGAGCCAATGAACAATAGTGATGAAGACTGCAATCTTGCGTGACAGCGTTAGGAAACGGGGGGCCCCACGGCAACAGGTCAGCAGTCACTCAGGGATGTACCACAGGCCGAGGTGATTTCTGTCTGCATTAACATAATAGCTTAGGAATAAAGAGTGAGGAGCCCAAGAAAAGGCACCGAGTCTCTACAGAGCTTGATGTGATGCCCGAGTTGATGTGAGCAGGTGCTGAGTCCTCAGGCAGAGTTCAGGATGAAGCAGGTGGAGCCCTGAAGCACAGCGCACTCCTCAGGCAGGAGCAGTCATTTCATGACCAAAATGAAGTCCCATCAGGACAGAGTTTAGGAGGTGACCTGAGCTGTGGTTAAGGTGGATCCAGTTTCCTTTTCTTCATGTCGTGATTCTTCCTAGAGGAATCACAGTCGCCTGTGGAGAAGGAAACTGTTCAGACAGCTGCAGTGACTTTAAAATCAGGAGTAAACTAACAGCTGATGCAATCCAGAAGTCATTAGCTAACAGTCCTACTGGACCTACTTTAAACCACAAAAGCCCAAGAATGAAAACTGTTAGGACAGATCCCTCCTTTAACACGAGACCAAGCTACAGGAGAAATCGTGATGGGTCTGCGTTTAACCACAGCTGTTAAATACAGCTGAAGAGTTAGCCCTCAGGTCGGGACCCCAGGGGAACTTTTGGCTTTTAAACTAGTAGTCCTCCACGTTCTTAAACTGCTGCCCCTCTGACAGGAGTCCACCAGACTTCTTAAAATGGAATGTCATTCTGCTTTTGACTCAGTGAATCACACACACCCAGGCTCCGCTTGGTGTTTGCTCCTAGAACACTCGGCTACCTGTGGTGTGTTGGTTAAGGCTGGGAGTTTGGAGGTGCCAGGGTCCAGACTGTGCCTGTGGATTCTGGTGGCAAAGGCTTGGTGGGATCCTGTTCTGGGTCTCCATGTGGTTCTTTAGGACCGAGATGGCAGGGGTCTGCGGTGGTTCTGGTTTCAACAAGGGCCTGAGCACGCTGTCCTCTGCATCCAAAGCCATGTCCCACATTTCAAGACTGTCTGCAAGGGAAAATGTAACAGACAAGAGAAAAGAGCAGGTCACGAGAAGGTTCTGTGTGGTGAGGGCCCCGTCCTGTGGAAGGACACCAGGCCTCTCCAAGGTGCAGCAGAGGAGCTGCACATGCGCGAGCAGTCGACCCAGCATCGGGCCACTCGCATCCCTTGGTGCAGAACCAACAGAAGTGAAGATCCCTGTGCCTCTTCTGAGGTGTGTGTGTGACGACCAGTGACTCACAGGCACCTGGCGTGTGTACTGACTGGGCCTTAGGTCACGCCTCTGGCTCCGCTTACCTGGGAGCAGGTCTCTCTGGGTGAGTGGCTCTGGAGGTGAGTGAGTCCTGGGGAGGCTGGGCTTGGCAGCAGGCACCGGTGGCGGCTGCACTGCAGAGAGAGGGGCAGGCTGAGCTCCCGTCATCGGGGGGCTGGGCAGCCTCAGGGGTGCGTGCAGAGCTGCCTGGTTACACCCCGCAGAGCCAGCATTGAGCTCGGGGCCCTGCGTCCAGTCCCACCTACTCATCTGTATAGACTAGGGCTGAAAACACCATATTCTTCTCATCAACCTAGAGAAAAAACTGAAAAGTCTGGGTTGGAAGCTAGAGACCAGAATAATTCTTACTAAGAACAGCCCCAGCACAATCCATTGTGGGCTTTTCCCTTCATTAATCTCAGCTGGCCAGTGCTGAGGGGAGTTTTAAAGAACTAAACAGAAACCAAGGCCTCAGAACCTTAATAATTTTTAAGGAGAAGCTGGGAAAAATCCATTTTGTCTTTGTTTATAGTCTCTGGAAAAGACTTCAAAACTACTACTCCCAGTGAATCTGGACTCGGAAAAAAACGCGAGCTCATGGAGAAAGAACTGCCAGAAGCCCCATCACCTGCACACCCAACTTTCTGCCTCACAAGGAGCTCATGTCTGTGTGGCCAGAGTAACTGAGGCCCGAAGCAGCTCTGGCACCGGAGAGGTCCGGCTCTGGAGACGTCAGTGGCTGTTTTCTTCACCCACGGGAAAACATGGGGCAGGACCCGGCGCTTGAAAGCCCTGGCCCCATGTGTGCCGAGCCCTGGTCTGGACCGAACCTGCTGCTCCAGGCAGAGGTGCCCCCAGCCTCTCACCCTGGTCGGTCCTTCCGGCGGGCAGAGCAGAGGTGGCGGCCCGCTGCTGTCTCTCCATCTGTTCGCGGAACTGCTGCTGCAGCTGCTTCTGCCGGAGCTTCCGCTGGAGCGTGGCTTCGCTCTCTGCGGTACCAGGGGCCAGGCTTCTGCAACAGGAGACCAGTGAGGTGTAGGGGAGGGTTCCGAGTTACCTGGTCAACAGCACACAGTTCCCAAGGGGGCTCAGGGACCCACGTGCTGCTGAGAAGGTGCAAGTGGGGGGAGGAGCAGAGACGGCAGGCGGCCATACCTGGAGCTGCTCTCCTTGTCCCCCTGTGTCATAGCGTGGGGGCCAGCTGAGTGGCTCAGTCTGCAAGGTGAGGTCACCTCCTGGGCTTTAGGGGGTTCCAGAGTCGCATTCTGTTGGCAGCTGCTATATCTGGCTTGTTCAACAGATGGTTCAAAATCTTGTCTCTTTGCGTTACTTAAATCCACTTCAAGAGGCGGCTAATAAGGAGAGAGAATAATTTCCTTCAGTTGCTCTTGCCCCTTCCTTGAACGCATTCCACAGTTCGCTGCCCTCATTCCTTCGAGGTCCTGAGAAGCTGAGACAGAGGATCCACAAGTGCAAGTAACTTCAACTCTATGTGGAGTAAAACAGTTGCATTTTCCACCTGTGCCATTTTGTGTTAACAGAGTTTTCACTTCAGTTTTTATGTAGGGCAAAATGCTCTGTAAAATCTAACTTCAATCTTTACTTGGCAACTGTGCCTGACACACTTTCCTATGGAAATGATCATGCATCATCAGTCACACTACAGAAACCCAGAGCCTGTGCTCCACAAGCAAAGCCTCACTCAGTAATGCGAGGCTCACAGAATAGCGGAGTATCAGGTTGAGACGACTACGTTTGGGTAAAGATAACCTAAAAATTAAAATTACACTGTGAAATTTCTTATCTACATTGGGAAGTCAGTCAGTCAAAAAGAAATGAGCTTCTGCAGGGAGTTCCCTGGTTCCAGGCTTTCATGCCAAAGGCCCAGGTTCAATCCCTGGTCAGGGAACTGAGCCCCCACATGCTGCTGCCAAAAAAAAGGAAACTTTAGGGGAAATGAGCTTACGCTAGGAAACTTGAGGATGGTATGCTCATTGAAACAGGCCAGGAACAAAGATGACTCCACTGACAAGAGGCACCAAGGGTAGCAAGAAGCAGAGACAAGGCAGATGGTGCCGGGCTGTGTGGAGAGGGAGCTGGGGTCACCGTGCAGTGGGTAGAACTTGTTTTGTAACAGCAAAGAGTTACAGACAGTTACAGACTGTAAAATGCTAACACTTTACAGTTAGCAAAGTGTTTTGTACAACTGAACTGCACCCTTAAAATGTCTGAGAAGGTAAATTTTATGTATATTTTACCACCACAAAAAAAAATTGAAAATGAGCACTGAAAAAAATTTTAAGACAAAGCTAAATGCTGTTGAATATACAGAATAATTGGAACTCACATACTTGCTATGTGCCATACTGGACAACTGGAAGTAGAACCTACTAAAACCAAGCATATGCCCAGCCCTCTGAGCTTCGCTAATAATTTCCACAGTAAATGCGTGTGTGCACACCGAGGCATGCTCAAGAATGCTAACAGCAGCCCTATTCAACCAAAAGCTACGAAAATCTCCAGCGTCTATTAAGTCAGAATGGGAAAACCAAGTGTGGACTCATGTCACAGAAGATGCCACTACATTCAACACAAATGAATCACACACGTGGAATGACAGCCAGACACAGAACAGTTCATAATGTGAGTCCCAAAAGCAAAGAACAATCAGAACTAGCCCGTGGTGAGCGTGGTCTCCTCAGCAGTGATGGGGGCGGGGGGAGCACCCGGAGACTCCGGGAAGCGGTGATACTCGACCTGACTCGCGTGCTGGCTACGTGGGTGTGTGTGCCTTAAAATTCATCCAGCTGAACATTTATCACGTGCCCATTGTCTACATAGCTATGTTGTACTTTTTAACACTTTTTATAAAGCACACACCATACAATTCCATTTATATAAAGTTTAAAAGCAGGAATAAACCTGACTAAAAGACTGAAAAAAAAAAGTTGCTTTAAAAAGAAAGTCAGCCTTCCCTGGTGGTTCAGTAAACTATGAACTATTGCAATGCAGGGGACCCGGGTTCAATCCCTGGTCCAGGAAGACCCCACATGCTGAGCCTGTGCTCCACAAGAGAAGCTACCACAGTGAGAAGCCTGTGCACAAAAAGCACGGGTACTGACACAGCAACGAAGCTACAGCACGGCCAAAAGTTTAAAAAAAAACAGTGCATGGAGTGGGGGGAGCAGAAGATTTCTAGAGAATTGTTATGTCCGGTTTCCCTAATCTGAGGTGGAGACAGCTGTGTTCACTTCCAAAAATTCACCAGGCTGTACCATTATGACTTTCACAGCTGTGTATATATTGTACTTCATTTTAAAAAAAGTGAAAAAATACAGTCATGTCAACAAAATGGCTGCCTAGGAGGCTCCAGGCCCTCCCTCCCAGTGACACCAAGGTATCCGTAAACAGACGGAACTCCCCTGTAGGAGCTGCAGTGACCAGCTAAGAGGTGCCAACACTCAGGCCACCGTGAGACCAAAGCAGAGTCACAGCAGCGGAGGTGGGCTGCTCGGGCACTGGCCGGCAGCGGCCTGGCGCAGGGCAGCAGTGCAACGGGCTGCCGTCCGTTTCTCCAGGGCCCTCCTGCGCTGGTGGGCGGATTCTTTACCGCCGCACCACTGGGGGCTCCTGTTTGTTTCTTACTATGACTACAAAACAAAACTACAATATCCCTCATGAAAAAGATACAGAAGTCCTAAACAATATTATTAATAGCAAACTGAGTCCAATAATAGATTAAAAAGATTTTAAAAAAGGAAAGAAAGAAACGAAGTTCTGCCAGTTGACACACACCTCTATGAGGGGCAGCACAAGAAAAAGACCCGGAAGTACAGCAGAGGGAGGCTGCCAGGCAGGTGGCAGCTCTGCAGGGGCCCGAGGAACCACAGACACACTCAGCAGGCCACAGGGCCGTTCCCGCGCCCGGCCAGCCCAGGTCACACTGGACTCCAGACCCCTCTCTCCAAAGGCAAGTGCGGTCACGTGACATGCACCCACACAAATGGGAATCCAGCCCCTCCAGGCGCAGAGCTGCGGAAGAGGGAGGGCTGGGCCGGTGAGGCTCTGGGTGTCTGGAAGAAATGGCAATGGGCTGGGAGGGCCCTGTGCTCCCATCTCAGAGCTCTGCCAAGCACACTCCTCTCCACCGTGGACTCTGCTTCATCGTCCTCGGTGGTAAACGAGCCCACTGGTTCCTGCTAGCTCAAGACAGCGGAAGTGCACGTTCCCGACCCTCTACAGAGCCGGCCGACACATCCCTTTCCATCACCACATACTCAGACACGAGGGGATCAGTCACCATCCCCACTTCCAACGTACCTGGCGTGGAAGCTTGTTCAGTGACCTCAGATAGTCTTTGTCCAGAATACAGTTTCCAAGTGCATTCCCAAAACTTCTAAGGGTAAAACAGAGTGGAAGCGGGTTGAGAACACAGCAGTGAGCAGGACAGTCGCACGTCCCTGCCCCCAGAGCACAGGGTGTGAGTCAGTCGTTCACAAAGCCGGCTGGTCCTTCCCGCTGTGGAACACAAGCTCCAGGGCTAAGATCCCTTCCCAGGGACCGCTGCGACCCCCAGTGCATAAGCACACACGCTCAGGGCACAACCTTCACGACTAGACTTCTATAGTGAGAAGCTCAGATCCCCTACAGGCTGTGGCACTGCGAATTTTTAAAGCAAGTTTTATCTGTATTTTTTTCTGGTAATTCAATTCTCAAAGGCATCTTTAACCCCCAAAAAGATTAAAATCCTGCTCTGTGTAACTAAGTTAATTGTGTTGCACACACATAACAAAGAACTATGCAGGTGCGTTACAGACAACGAGGAAGCAACCTGTGGGCTCATGTGGAGGGCAGGGGTGGGGAAGGCAAAGTCCAGCACAGAACAGGCTCCTACCTCGTACTCCCCAAAGAGGGCCTTGGAGTAAGGATGCAGAAGGGAAAGACAGCAGGAAACGAGCCGTCTGGGGCTAAGGGTGAGGCGGGGGCGGGGCCGGGGACAGGTCTGAAAGCAGCCGGCGCCTGCCTACCTCAGCGCCCGCTTCAGCCCATCTGTTACTGCCTCCTTCCTGGCCTTTTCCAAGGACAAGGCTTTTGACTTGAGGCCCTCGCTGACACCGTAGCCCACATCTTCATGATACGAGCCATCCTGGGGGCAGAAAAGGTGTTCAGGCCCCACCGTGAGGGGTTAGAGCCCATCCCTCACAGCTCTCGTCATCAAGCAGCCACGCTCAGACTGGGCGACAGTCCTGCCGGGGCCGCCTCCTGGACTAGATCTGGACCCACAGGTGCCAGGGCTCAGTGTCAAGACAGTTCTCTCTCTCTCCCTCTTTACATAAGAAGGCACGTGTCTAAGCCAGCCCAGGTCTTACTAAGGTGCACTACCGCACAGGAGGAAAGCCTGTGGGGACGGACAGAGAGTGGGATAGACATATACACACTGCTGTACTTAAAATAACCAACAAGGCCATACTGTACAGCACAGGGAGCTCAGCACAACATTCTGTAATAACCTAAATGGGGCAGCAATTGGAAAAAGAACGATGCATGTATAACTGAGTCCCCTCTGCTCTACACCTGAAATTGACAACATTATTGGTCAACTATACTCCAATATGAAAAAGTTAAAAAAAGAAAAACCTTGGGGATACCAAGAAAAAGGAAAATTTGAAATGTTATATATAACTGATTCTAATGACTGGCTAGCAAACCCTCTCACAAGTCAGGTGGAATATGCTTCTCGGCTTCCACCAAAAGCAAAGGTAGGCCTGATCAAATTGTCAGCTGACAGCCGAATATAACTTCTGATGATAACACTGGGATTCTGAAATATAACTCAGAAACAGTCCAAGAAATGAATAGCACTATAATGAAACTCTTTCCAGTCCCAGCGAATGTGAATAAGGATTTCAATTTGTGTGTGTGTGCGCTCAGTCATGTCCAACTCTTTGTGACCCCATGGACCATAGCCCACCAGGCTCCTCTGTCCCTGGGACTTCCCAGGCAAGGATACTGGAGTGGGTTGCCATTTCCTTCTCCATGAGATCCTCCCGACCCAGGGATCGAACCTGTGTCTCTTGCATCTCCTGCATTGCGGGCGGGTTTCTTTACCACTGCGCCACCCGGGAAGCCCAAGGTTTTCAGTACTATTTACAAAAATAAGTCAGAGCAGAATTAATTCTAAATGTTTAGGAATAAGTAATATTAACTATAGATATATTAACAATAGAAAAAAACGCTTCATCCATCTTGTCAAGAAATGCATTTTCCATAAAATTTTATATTATGATGTAGTTTTGCTGTCTCTTCAAAATAAACACAATTGACTCTACTGTGTGTTAATAACACCTGTAATATTAATAGTAACTCAATCCAGAAGAAATGTTTTAATAGAGAGCCTTAAGATCACTGGAAATTTACTCCCCCCTCCAAATTTTTACACATACACAAACATACACAGGCAGAGAAGTATAATAGTTATTAATAAAAGATGTTCAATCATATAATATAAGCCAGTAGGGGACTTCCCTGGTGGTGTGGTGGGTAAGAATCCGCCTGCCAATGCAGGGGACACGGGTTTGATTCCTGGTCCCGGAAGATGCCATGTGCCATGGAGCAACTAACCTGCTCGCCCGAGCCAGAGCCTGAGCCCACAGCCCCACTGCTGAGCCTGTGCTTCACGAGAGAAGCCACTGCGGTGAGAAGCCCAGGTGCTGTAACCCAGAGTAGCCCTGCTCACCGCAACCAGAGAAAAGCCCTTGCAAAGCAATGAAGACCCAATGCAGCCAAAAATAAACAAAGCATCACTTTGCATTATTTAAAAAAAAAGCCGGTGGAGAAATGGGATGGAAATATGTATTCAAGAAGAAACAATGTTAAATTTCTGATGACTAAAGAGTAACTTGCTCAAATAAAAAGTAGCTTGTATACATATTTTTAAAAATAGATGACAGTATGTCATCTTCTATGGTATTAATATATAGAATCCATTGGTACATTTTAAAAAGATGTAGCAGATTTATTTTAGAATGTAGAATTTTACAATATGCCAAAAAATGCACCCTTGCAACTGTTTGTCTATGTGGTGAACATAGTCACTTAAAAATGTGCAGGAGAACAAGCTCCTCAAAATTCTCTCGGGCGCCTGAGTAAGGCCGAGTGAATGCACAGCCCACTCTGGCCCAGAGCCTCCGCGCCCGCTCTCTCTCCCGCCGCACGTCTCCTCCGTCACCCTCACCTTCAGCTGGACTCGCACAAACGCACAGACGCCCACGTAGAACTTGCCATTGTTAAGGTCAACAAAATCTAGGGTGGGAAAGACAGCCAGGTGAGGGCGTGCTGACCTGCCTCACCCGTGCTCCTCCTGCCGGGACGGAGCACGCCCCCCCGGCCCTCACCCGCGGCGCGTCCGGCGGGAGGCGGCAATGCCAGGAGGGCGCGCTCACCCACGTTCTGCTGTGTGATGGAGTGCGCCCAGCCGTTGTAGCCAAACATTTCATTGGCCAGATTAATGACCCTGTGACCCTCGATGTAACACACCTGGGAAAAATAAAGAAGACAAAACACCTTGTTAAAATTCCTCCCCGTCCAACAGTCAGCATCACGGGCCCCCACTTTTCAGGCAGAAAATTTGCCTACCTTCTGGCCTCCTCCAGCCACGCGGCTACTGATGTACTCTGGGCCCAGCCTTTGCCTCAGGGCCTTCTGGATAGCCTGGTGTTCTTCCACTGTGTACTGGTACTGGAACCAGAAAGGGGAAACGACTGGCATTTCTGCCAATCCTACGCTCAGACGTACTGAGGGTCCCATGAGCTGCTGTTCATGTGGGTTGTCTATCAATACAAGGAATTAAAACTTCACAGGCACACATTCCAGTAACTAGCAGAGCAATGACATCGGCACATGCTATGCAGTCTCTGGAAAACTCCACCCTCACTCATGAAAGAATGAGGGTGAAAAAGGCAGAGTACTTTAGTAGTATTATGAAAATAACTTTGATTTCACAGGCTCTGGAAGGTCCTATGGACCCCAGGGTCACTGGACCACATTGGGAGAACCACTGCCTCAGACGTGACTACCATGTTACCACAACTCTCTCCAACCACAACCAAGAGACTAAGACTTCCCGTCTCAGAATCTCTCATGACCTTTATGTAGACGTGAAAGAGGAGAAAACAGGGCGGGAAGCCTTGCTTCCGTGTGCCCTCCAATTCAACCGTTTCCCGTCCTGCACACGGAGAACTGCACCGCTCTGTGATGAGATTTTCGACGCCTTGGTAGTTCGCCCCTGGCCCCATTCAAGTGGAACGATACACACAGATCTCTGCTAAGACAGACAGAATGTGGGTGGACAAAGCAAGAATCCCCCTTATATGCAAAGAGTATCTCCATAAACCCCAGAAACTTTGGATGCCTCCAAAAAGAGAGATCCAAGTGCCATGGGGACAGGAGTGACAGCAAACACTGAGACTTTTCACACAGAGTCTGCTCCACTTGGAATGTTACAGCATATGAAAATGCAACCTATTCAAAAACAATTTACATCTAAATGTAGCCCCCAGCACTGCTGAAGCTCCAATACACTCTCAGAGCTCAACAGAGATGCCCAAATGAAGTCTCTAGATGAAAATAACAGCTTACATGTATATAATGGTGCTGTACACACTGCTTCCCCAGACCGTCTTGGTTTTCACTTACCTCATACCTTCCAGGGAGGAGGACACACTCACCTGACCGAAGCATAACACGGGGCTGCCACCGGCAGGCCGGCTGTCATGGCCTCCAAGGACTGCTTCCTCAGTCCCGGACATGCTGGTTTAGGTTGACTCTAAATAAACAGAAGAGCAAAACAGAGGTCTGAAAGAAGGCTAATGGTGAAAAGCAAGTCTCTGCTACAATCAGATGAAGTCACTTTCTCCACGGGCCTTAAACACAGGCCAGGGGCGCAGCTCCTCAGTGCCTGGCTGTCGCTGAATAGGCCTCTGAACCCCTCAGGGGCTGCTTCTACCTTTCTGCTGAGTTCTGCCAGCGTGGCGCTGCTACTAAAGGTGATTTTTGCAGTAAGAATGTGGTATATGTTATAATTACAATGTTTGCAATAGAAAAAATCAAAACTACAAAAGCACGCTAGAGAAGAGCCAATAACCAGCTTACGATCACCAACTATATGAGCATCGTGACCCTGACCTCTGTGGGGTCAAAGAGGAAACATAAGCCACAGCAGCTGAACTGTCATGGACCATGATGCCATGGAAGAGTCGTGTGGCACAGAAGACCCCGTGTCCACAAAGAACACAGCGCTGAGCACCCATGGTCCCCGCAGCTTCTTTATCTCCTGGGACCTTGCTCAGGCCGCACCCTAGACCAACTGACTCAGAAGCCAGCCCACCCAGCGATTCTGACATCAGCTCCAGGCTGAGAGCCAGTGTGTCAGATGGAGCCCACGCTAGTGCGCAGGCTGGCAGTGCACAGCCTTACCTCGGGAGGCCCCCCTGCTACCTGAGGCCCCGCCCTGCCGCACACCCAGCAGATTCCAAGTGGGGCCTCAGCGGACCTGTGCATGAATCTCTGCGTATAAATCCTCAGATTACCTACAGAGCCACAAATCTGTGACCATCAAGTAGTATATGATTCCACACATGGCATTACAGCACAGTGTTTAAGAGCTCACATTCCGAATGCTGACTTCTGGCTCCATCACCCATGAGGTCTTGACCAAGAGAAGTCTCACATAAGCTCTCCAGTGACATTTCATCATCTGGAAGATGGAGATAACAATAGTGCCTACACTTTCTAGGAGTTCTGTAAAGATCAGTGTGAAACTGCATAAAACTGCATCAATGCAACTAGAGATGATCATACTTAAGTGAAGTCAGAAAGAGAAAGACAAACACCATATGGTATCACTCACGTGTGGAACTTAAGACACAAACGAACCTATCTATGAAACAGAATCAGGAACAGAGAGAACTGACAGGTAGTTGCCAAGGCGGGGGTGGGGCGGAGAGTGGGAGGCTGGCGTTAGCAGGTGTAAGATTTTCCACAGACTGGATAACAACAGGCCCTACTGTACGGCACAGGGAACTATGTCCAACACCCTATGATAAACCATAAGGAAAAGGATACTTTAAAAGTGTATATATGTGTATCAGTGAATCACCGTGCAGTACAGCAGTAATTCACACAACACTAAATCCACTACACTTCAGTTTTTAAAATCTGCCTTAGAAGGTGCCTGGCACATATGAAGTATTAAATAAACGGTAACTATTGCTGAATGCTTGTTAATTTCTTTATGTACATTATGAAAATGCAGAAAACTAAATGATCATAAAACGTTACCTTTCAGCTAAGAAATGATAAATTTATTTATAATCTTGCACTAAAAAGAGTGGCCTAGTCAATAATTAGTGTCTAAAATTGTTAAAAAACAGTGCAGTGAGAATATTATCAGAATGTAACGATAAATGCCAGAGAAGACACTTAAAAGGATGAAGCATCCCTGAGGAGTGGTGCCGGTGTGAACAACAGTGCAGCAAGGCTCGTCTTTTTAAAGATAAAAATTTCAGTGTTATTTCCTTTTCAAATACATACATGTATTACTTAAACAAAAATTTAAAAAGCAGGGGTCAGCAAACTTTTTCCATAAAGGGTCAGGAGTAAACGTGTTAGGTGTGACAGGTTCTACAGTCTCTGTCACTGCTTCACTTTGACACTGCAGCATGACAGCAGCCCTTGTTGGGTCATGGTGGAGAGTTCTGACAAAACGTGGTCCGCAGGAGAAGGGAATGGCAAACCACTCCAGTATTCTTGCCTTGAGAACTCCATGAACACTATGCAATGGCAAAAAGATATGAAACTGAAAGTTGAGCTTCCCAAGTCAGTAGTGTCCAATATGCTACTGGGAAGAGCAAAGACAAAGCTCCAGAAAGAATGAAGACATTGAGCCAAAATGGAAAGGACGCCCAGTTGTGGATGTGTCTGGTGATGAAAGTAAAATCTGATGCGGTAAAGAACAAGATTGCATGGGAACCTGGAATGTTAGGTCCTTAAATCAAGGTAAACTGGATGTGGTCAAACGAGATGCTAAGAGTGAACATCGACATTTTAGGAATTAGTGAACTAACATGGACGAGAATGGGAGAATTTAATTCAGCTGACCATCAGCAAGAATCCCTTAGAAGAAATGGAGTAGCCCTCAGTGTCAACCAGAGTCCGAAATGCAGTACCTGGGTGCAATCTCAAAAGCGACAGAATGATTTTGGTTTGTTTCCAAGGCAAAACAACTCAACATCACAGTAATCCAGGTCTATGTCCGAACCACTAATGCCAAAGAAGCTGAAGTTGAACAGTTCTATGAAGACCTACAAGACCTTCTAGAACTAACACCAAAAAGAAGATGCCCTTTTCATCACAGGGGACTGGAATGTAAAGTAGGAAGTGAAGAGATACCTGGAGTAACAGGCAAGTTTGGCTTTGGAGTACAAAATGAAGCAGGGTATTTCCTCTACAGAGGAAAACAGTACAATGGGAAAGACTAGAAATCTCTCCAAGAAAATTAGAGATTCCAAGGGAACATTTCATGCAAAGATGGGCACAATAAAGGACAGAAACTGCAAGGATCTAATAGAAGCAGAAGAGATTGAGAAGAGGTGGCAAGGAGACACAGAAAAACTGTATAAAAAGTGTCTTAATGACCCAGATAACCATGATGGTGTGATCACTCACCTAGAGCCAGACATCCTGGAGTGCGAAGTCAAGTGAGCCTCAGGAAGCATAACTGTGAACAAAGCTAATGGAGGTGATGGAATTCTAGTTGAGCTATTTCAAATCCTAAAAGATAATGCTGTGAAAGTGCTGCACTCAATATGCCAACAAACTTGGAAAACTTGGCAGTGGCCACAGGACTGGAAAAGGTCAGTTTTCATTCCAATCCCAAAGAAAGGCGGTGCCAAAGAATGTTCAAACTACTGCACAACTGCACTCATTTCACAAGCTAGCAAGGTAATGCTCAAAATTCTCCAAGCTAGGCTTCAACAATATGCAAACCGAGAACTTCCACATGTACAAGCTGGATTTAGAAAATGCAGAGGAACCAGAGATCAAATTGCTAACATCCACTGGATCATAGAAAAAGCAAGGAAATTCCAGAAAAACATCTACTTCTGCTTCATTGACTACACTAAAGCCTTTACTATGTGGACCACAACAAACTGTGGAAAATTCTTCAAGAGATGGGGATACCTGATCACCTTACCTGCCTCCTGAGAAACCTCAAGTCAAGAAACAACAGTTAGAACCGGACATGGAACAACATACTGGTTCAAAATTTGGGAAAGGAGTACATCAAGGCTGTGTATTGTCACCCTGCTTATTTAACTTATATGCAGAGTACATCAGGTGAAATGCTGGGCTGGATGACTCACAAGCTGGAATCAAGATTCCTGGGACAAATATCAACAACCTCAGATATGGAGATGATACCACTCTAATGGCAGAAAGTGAAGAGGAACTAAAGAGCTTCTTGATGAAGGTGAAAGAGGAGAGTGAAAAAGCTGACTTAAAACTCAACATTCCCTGGAGAAGGAAATGGCAACCTACTCCAGTATTCTTGCCTGGAAACTTTCCATGGACAGAGGAGCCTGGTGAGCTACAGTCCCTGGGGTCGCAAGAGTCAGACATAACTTAGCAACTAAACCACTATAAAAAAATGATCAGTGCTGCCATAAGCTGGGGCAGGAGGCACAACAGGGCAAACGGGGAGTAACTGCTATTGGACACAGGGTTACTTTTCAGGGTGATGAAAATGTTCTAAAACCGATGATGGTGATAGTTCACAAGTGTGCAAATATAAAAGCTATTGAATTATATACTTAAAGTGGGTGAATTGTATGGGTGAACGTCAATAAAGCTATTAAAAAAAAAAACACTCAACATTCAAAAAACAAATCATGGCATCCAGTCCCATCACTTCATGGCAAACAGATGGGGCAACAGTGGAAACAGTGACAGATTTGATTTTCCTGGGCTCCAAAATCACTAGGACAGTGACTGCAGCCATGAAGTTAAAAGACGCTTGCTCCTTGGAAGGAAAGCTATGAAAACCTAGACAGCATATTAAAAAGGAGAGGCATCACTTTGCCAACAAAGGTCCATATAATCAGAGCTATGGTTTTTCCAGTAGTCATATATGGATGTGAGAATTGAATCATAAAGAAGGCTGAGCAATGAAGAACTGATGCTTTCGAACTGTGGCACTGGAGACGACCTTTGAGAGTCCCTTGGACTGCAAGAAGATCCAACCAGTCAGGAAGGAAATCAGTCCTGAATATTCATTGGAAGGCCTGATGCTGAAGCTACAGTACTTTGGACACTTGATGTGAAGAGCTGACTCATTGGAAAAGACCCTGATGCTGGGAAAGATTGAAGGCAGGAGGAGAAGGGGATGACAGAGGATGAGATGGTTGGATGGCATCATTGACTCAATGGACATGAGTCTGAGCAAGCTCCGGGAGATGAAGGACAGGGAATGGTGCGCTGCAGAGGATGGGGTTGCAGAGTCGGACATGACTTAGTGAGTGAACAAAAAGCCACTGCTGCTGCTGCTGCTAAGTCACTTCAGTCATGTCCGACTCTGTGCGACCCCATAGACGGCAGCCCACAGGCTCTCCCGTCCCTGGGATTCTCCAGGCAAGAACACTGGAGTGGGTTGCCATTTCCTTCTCCAATGCATGAAAGTGAAAAGTGAAAGTGAAGTGGCTCAGTTGTGCCTGACTCTTAGCAACCCCATGGGCTGCAGCGCACCAGGTTCCTCCGTCCATGGGATTTTCCAGGCAAGAGTACTGGAGCGGGGTGCCACTGCCTTCTCCCAAAAAGCCACTAACAATATGCAAATGAATGAGTGTGGTTGTGTCCCAATAAAACTTTATTACACAAATGAACTTCTTTACAAAACAGAAACAGATTCACATCACAGACTTTTAGAACAAACATATGGTTGGGGTGGAAGGGTAGAGGAAAGGGATAGATTGGGAGTGACATGTACTCGCTGCTACACTGATAGGTATCTATTAAAACAGAAAACCAACAAGGACCAGTTACTGTACAGCACAGGGAATGTTACTCAAAATTCGGTAATAACCTAAATGGTACAGAATTTGAAAAAGAACAAATACATGTATATGTATAACTGAATCTCTTTGCTGTCCACCTAAAACTAACACAATATTGTAAATCAACTATGCTCTAATATAAAAATTTAAAAAAACAATGAAAACCAAAAAGAAAGAAACAAAAACGTAACTACAGAAGGGGTGGCAGCTGTGGCCTGCAGGTCAGCAACCATCCCCAGTGGTAAAGCAAAATATGAGGGTCAGAGTCCAACGTGTATCAGGACTGAGCTCCAAGGACTTAAACAGGACACTTCCTTAACCTCTCTGGGCCCCAATTTTCTCATCTGCAAAAGGGAAGATTAATAAGACCACTCTCAAAAATGTACCCTATTAAATGATGTGGCAATAACAGCATAATCATGATCCTACCAGACTTTTTTGCGGAAACTGCTAGGATGATGATTCAAACAAAATGCAAAGGATCTAAACTAACCAAATCAAATTTGAAAACCAAAGAAGTTGCTGACCTACACTGCATGACTTTAAGACTTACTATAATTAAAACACTGTGGGGATGGTGGGGAGCTTCCCTATTAGCTCAGTGGTAAAGAATCTGCCTGCCAATACAGGAGACACGGGTTTGATCCCTGATCTGGGAAGATCCCACATGCCATACAGTAACTAAGCCTGTGGCCCCCAACTATTGAGCCTGTGCTGCAGAGCCTGGGAGCCCCAACTACTGAAGTCCACATGCGCTAGCCTGTGCTCCCCAACAAGAGAAGCTACCACAGCGAGAAGCCTGCGCACCGAAACAGAGAGCCCCACTCACAACTAGAGACAGGCGGGGCAGCAGCGAAGACCAGCACAGTCAAGAGCAGCTAACAATGTGAAACACAAAACAAAACAGCAAAAAGCAGCGGTGAGGACGAAACACTGGAGCAGAAGAAGGGTCCAGAAATCAGCTGCCACCTGAATCCCAACAGAGGCTCCAGTGCAGCACAATGGCATTTTCAACACGTGACGCTGGAACAACTGGAGATCTGTACGGGAAGAACATTTAATATTTTTCACAAAATAATTTTTACATCATTCACAAAAAACTGGAGATGGATTTTAGCCTAGACATAAAAGCTAAAACTAAAACTTCTACAGGAAAATACAGAAGTATATCTTCACAACCTGGAGGTAGCCAAGATTTCTTACTTATGACCTAGAAACCCATAATTATTAAAGGAAAAAAAAAGACAAATATGACTACATCAAAATGTAAAACTCTACTTATCAAAACAACTCTTAAGAAAATGAATGGGCAACTGCAAAGACTGATATCCAGGATATAAAAAGGACATATAAAGAACCCCTACAACTCAAAAATAAAAAGACAATTAACCCAGTTTTAAATGGGCAAAAGATTTGTGCAGGCACTTCACAAAGGAAGATATAAAATGTCAATAAACACGGGAGAAAGTGCTCAGCATTGTTCGGAATCGAGGACTAAAATTAAAACCAACCATGATGACACACCACTTTCCACCCACTAGAATGGCTAAAAATAAAGGCTGACAACACCAAAAGTTAGCAAGGATGTGAAGCAGCCAGAACGCTCATGCACCGCTGACGGCTGTAAACACAGGGTACTCTTCACGGAAGAAGAACGGCTTGAAGATGAAGCCAAGCATCCCAGGCGGCAGAGCAGCAGCGACAAAGGACTGGTTCCAGCCCTTGAACCCCAGTGGTTCTTTACAAACCCTGGACATCAGTGCTTTGTCAAACAGGTGTCAGAGCCTGTTCATTTGTAGAGTTACCTTAAATGAGAAGTTTTCACTTTCGATGTTATCCAAACTATTCTTTTTTTAAGAGGTTGTTGCTTTCTGAGTCTAACCTTTGCACCATTCCAGATTATGAAGCTATTTTTTTAATGTTTTCTTCTAGACGCTTTGTGGTTTTATAATTTTGCAAACAAATCTGATAACTTCTTTAGAAATTAAACATGAATTTTCCACATGACCCAAGAATTGTCTTCTGATAGGTATTTTCCCAAAGAAATAAAAACATATGACAAAAAAAAAAAAAGGCTCTGGGGGCTGGTAGGTAAGAGCCTGAACTAGGTACAGTGGTTGTAAGCAAGAAATTGATGAACTCAAGTGATATTAAGAAGAAAAAGAGTACATCGAGGCTGTATACTGTCACTCTCCTTATTTAACGTATATGCAGAGTACATCATGAGAAATGCCAGGCTGGATGACGCACAAGCTGGAATCAAGATTGCCAGGAGAAATATCAACAACCTCAGATATGCAAATGACACCACCCTTATGTCAGAAAGCAAAGAGGAACTAAGAGCCTCTTGATGAAAGTGAGAGAGGAGAGTGAAAAAGCTGGCTTAGAACTCAACATTCAAAAAACAAAGATCATAGCATTGGGTCCCATCACTACATGGCAGACAGATGGGGAAACAATGGAAACAGTGACAAGACTTTATTTTCTTGGGCTCCAACATCACTGCAGATGGTGACTGCAACCATGAAATTAAAAGATGTTTGCTCCTTGGAAGAAAAGCTATGACCAACCTAGACAGCATATTAAAAAGGAGAGACATTACTTTGCCAACAAAGGTCTGTCTAGTCAAAGCTATGATTTTTCTAGTAGTCATGTATGGATGTGAGAGTTGGACTATAAAGAAAACTGAGTGCCGAAGAATTGATGCTTTTGAACTGTGGTGTTGGAGAAGACCCTTGAGAGTCCCTTGGACTGCAAGGAGATCAAATCAGTCAATCCTAAAGGAAATCAATCTTGAATATTCATTGGAAGGACTGATGCTGAAGCTGAAACTCCAATACTTTGGCCACCTGATGTGAAGAACTGACTCAGTGGAAAAGACCCTGATACTGGGGAAAATTGAAGGCAGGAAGAGAAGGGGACAACAGAGCACTGGATGGTTGGATGGCATCACTGACTTGATGGACATGAGTTTGAGCAAGCTCCAGGAGCTGGTGATAGACAGGGAAGCCTGGCGTGCTGCAGTCTGGGGGGTCGCAAAGAGTCAGACTGAGTGACTGAACTGAGAAGATAAGTAAGATTGCCCCCAATGCCTTTATTCTTATCTATTTCCTTCTCACCTAAAAGCACTTCTAATTAGTGGTGGAGGGCAGAAGGAAGGTGGGAAGGAGACATGCCACATAAGGATGGCTTTCTCTTTTGTCTGGGCTTCCCACGTGGCTCAGTGGTGAAGACTCCACCTACCAATGCAGGAGACGCAGGAGACTCAGGTTCGATCCCTGGGCCGGAAAGATCTCGGAGGAAGGAAATTACAACCCACTCCAGTATTCCTGCCTGCGAAATCCCATGGACAGAGAAGCCTGGCAGGCTACAGTGCATGGAGTCACAAAGAGTCAGACACGACTGAGTGACTGAGCCCACTCTCTTGTCTGACTTCTTCTCATCTTTATTAAAGACAAGACAGGGCATTATTGAAACAGAGCAGGGCCCTATGGTCCTTGCTCCCCACCATGTCCTCTGCCTGACTTTTGTCTATGGAAAACTTTAATCAAAAACTAAGTTTAATCAGAAAAGTGAAAAATGAGGAAACAAAGGAAAACAGTAAAAGGAAACTAAATAATAATAATGTAGTCCTTAAGCACAAAGAGCTTTATAGTTCTTTTTCAAGGGCTATAGATATTATTCTGAGCCATATCCTACAAGCTGTCTTACAGATACTAAAACACCGGGTAGAGAAGTTACCTACATGATGACCAGACTGTACTCAGGACATGCGCTGCCACAATCCTGAGAACTGACCGCAAAGAAATGGGAACAAGTGGATCCTGGAATTGTACCCAAAACAGTCAAGATGGTGCTGGTCAGACCACTGATGACCGACTGAAGATGACTGTCAGAGCGGACTGTGCTGTTTCTACATGTAGACCCCCCAACAACTCTGTCTATAAAAGCTCTCACCCCCTGCTTGTGTGCCGGGGGCAGGGGGGATGGCCTTCAGACAGATGTCCTCCACTGCCCGGCACAGTTGCCCGCATCTGAAATAAAGCAAGCTTTCCACCAAACCTGGCCTGTTTACTGACCTTTTGAGTGATGAGCAGCCGAACCCCACCTTCCACACCCTTTCAGTAACAGATTTTGGTGCAAATTCGGGGCTGGCTCCTGTGCTTTCACGGCACCGGGCTCTCCTGGGTCTTCCAGAGGAGAGCTGTGGCCATGACGCTGTATCCACCTGTCCGTGGTGAGTGAGCCCAAGTAGGGCATTTGGGGGATATTCAGCAGCTGCCAAAACCTTTTGCTTTGAGGATCCTCCCTCTGCTCAGCACTGGCTGCCAATGTACACTTTTCCTTGGTGGAATAAAAACTTACATTTGGGACAAGATGATGAGCCCTAAGACCAGGGAAGTCCACCGGTGTGCACACAGGCAAACTTCCCATTTGTGAGTGCTAGTAACTCAGACGGAAAAGCATCTGCCTGCAATGCAGGAGACCTGGGTTCGATCCCTGGGTCGGGAAGATCCTCTGGAGAAGAAAATGGCAACCCACTCCAGTATTTCTTGCCTGGAGAATCCCATGGACAGAGGAGTCTGGTGGACTACGGTCCATGGGGCTGCAGAGTTGGACACGACTGAGCAACTAACACGCACAGTGCTACGTGGGTGTTCTTGACGTTCTGGGGAAGTGTTTGTTTGTGACTCCGTACTGGTCACCCTTGAAGAGGGTTTATGACAGATCTGTCAATTGGTGTGTGAGCGTGTATTCCATCTGTGTGACTGGTATTCTTGTTGCCTTATGTAAAATGGAAATTCAGGTTCAATTCATTAAGAAAAATTTTAGCTGGAAAATTATGACTAAAGAAAGATGATTTTTTTTTTGGACCATGTATGGCAACAGAATTCTTTAGACTCCAGAGAAGAGAGGTTAAAATGGAACTCTTAAAATTCAAAAAAAGCCAGTTCTCTTTACATATACAGTTAGGAAAAGCTGGCTTGATAAAATGCTTTTTTTCAGACCCTGAGGAAACAAAAATAAGCCTAGGGGAAAATTTGAGATTAACACTTATCATGTCCCTGAAATACAAACATAGTCCATGTTGCTTGGAACTCCAGCCTTGGATTAACTGTGAAACTACAAGCCAAGAAAAAAAAAAGGAAAAAACCTTTTAAAATTGAGTATGTAAAAAAAATAATAATAATAAAATAAAATTGAGTATGTAAATTTGGCTATTCTATTATCCATAAACTGGTAAGATTAACTGCAATGCCTAATTCATAAAATGTAAAAAGATAAAACAGTGAGATCTCTGTTTGGATGTTTGCATGTCTCAGTATGTGTTTTTGTCTTTGGATGATATTGCTGAGGTTAATTTGTAAAGAAGCTCTACTTAATTGGTTTAAAAAAATAAAAGTGCTTACAAATCAAACAAATCTAAATTTACCTACTTTTGTCTTCTTATAAAACCAAGAGGAAAACTAAAGATGTTTGGGTTTATTAAACATATATGTACTATTAAAAAAATTATGCTATTAAAAGTGTATGTTTTTTGAGGTTATGGAGTATGTTCCTACATTTGCCAATCAGAAAATGCTGGTATAACATTTCAATTACCTGTTTCTTGGTTTTGTTATGGTTTCCAGGGTTAAAAACTGTGATGTGTAAAAATAATAAGGAAAGCATTCGGTAGGTAAAAACAAGTAAGACAACGTGTTGTTGGCAAAAAAAAGGCATACAAAAATATTTTTATTGAAAAAAATGATGGTAATAATTTTGTCCTACAGCTGTTTCTCAATGGGGAAAATATAGGACAAATTTATTCAAATCCAAAAAATGATAAAAGGTTTATTGAAAAATTTTTTGAAAAAAATTTATGTTGTAAGATTAAGATTAGACTAAATATAATTAGGTATATAAATTTTGCTATTAACAGTAAACTAAATACAAGACTTAACTTTCCTTTTCTTCCCCTCTGTTAAAAAAGCAAAGTTCTCCTGGAATATTGATCTGATTTTGGTTAACAGACACTCAATAGAAAGTAATTGCTTTGTTTCTAATGATACTTTCGACACTAATGTTCAGGATGGAAAAACTGTCTAGTAATGTTGTCACAAAATCACTGCAGATGGTGACCACAGCCATGAAATTAAAAGCTGCCTGCTCCTTGGAAGAAAAGTTATGACCAACCAAGACAGCTTATTAAAAAGGAGAGACATTACTTTGCCAACAAAGGTCTGTCTAGTCAAAGCTATGGTTTTTCCAGTAGTCACGTATGGATGTGAGAGTTGGACTATAAAGAAAGCTGAGCACCAAAGAATGGATGCTTTTGAGCTGTGGTGTTGGAGAAGACCCTTGAGAGTCCCTTGGACTGCAAGGAGATCCAACCAGTCCATCCTAAAGGAAATCAGTCCTGAATATTCATTGGAAGGACTGATGTAGAAGCTGAAACTCCAATACTTTGTCCACCTGAGGCAAAGAACTGACTCATTTGAAAAGACCTTGATGCTGGGAAAGATTGAAGGTGGGAGGAGAAGGGGACGACAGAGGATAAGATGGTTGGATGGTGTCACGGACTCAATGGACATGAGTTTGAGTAAACTCCAGGAGTTGGTGATGGACAGGGAATCCTGGCGAGCTGCAGTCCAAGGGGTCACAAAGAGTCGGACACGACTGAGTGACTGAACTGAACGTTGTCACAGGGTATAACTACTCATGATGTGTAGGACTGCTGGCTTTAAGTTTAATGCTTAAAGGGGTTGGGGGATTGCCCCCCACCCATGTCCTCTGCTTGCTTTTTGTCTGTGGAAAATTCCAAAGAATGAGTTTAATCAGAAAAGTGAAAAATGTGGAAACAAAGGAAAAGAGTTGAAGGAGACTAAATAATAACGTAGTCATGAAGCGTAGTCAAGGACCTTTAGTTTTTTCTCAAGGACTATAGGTAATACCTTGAACCGTATCCTATGAGCTGTCTTACAGATACTAAAACAACAGGTGGAGAAGTTAACTACTTGATGGCCATAACTACTTTATGGCCAGACTGAACCCAGGACTTAAGCTGCCACAATTCTGAGAACTAACTGCAAAGAAATGGGAAGAAGTGCACCCCAGAACTGAAGATTAATTGTGCCTAAAACCACCAAGATGATGCTAGGAAGACCAGTGAGGACCAATCTGAAGATGACTAAGAGATGACTGTGCTGTTTCTGCATGTAGCCCGCACCGCTCCCCCTCCAGCTCTAGCTATAAAAGCTCTCATCCCTTGCTTGTGGGGACAGAGGGTGCAGAGTCAGTCTTTGGACAGATGTCCACCACACTCCCCCTCAGTTGCCAGCATCTGAAACAAAGCAAACTTTCCTTTCCAGCAACCTGGCCTGTTTATTGGCTTTTGAATGGTGAGCAGATGGACCTCCTGTCACATACACCATTCCGGTAGTGTTATGATGAATGAGCCACTTTTCAAAGCTTAAAACTTTAGTTTGTAAACATGGGGGAACAGTGGAAATTCTAAGTTGAGAATTATACAATATTTTCACCTGGAAACATTCCTTGTCATCAGTGAATAACTGCAGGAGAGCACAGTTGGAGTCTACATTACAACAGTCAGCAGAGGAAACGACAGAGGCTCAACCTAAGTGACAGCCACAGATGACAAGCATGATGGATTCTGTATGTGCGTCACTGAGGCACAGCTGACCAAGCTCAGTAATCAGTGAAGTGCTGACTATGAGGATAAAGACCAACAAGACTAGATACCAAAATTCTTTATTTTATTTTCACTTATGTACATGCTGCTCGCATGTTTGTAAAACTTTTCTTAAATTTAGCAAGAGTAGAAAAACCATTATTTAAGAAGAAAAAAGATATCAAAATGTCCTCTCTTCCTTGAAACCTGACACACCTCACTACACTCTGAACAGAATGAATCCTAAATTCCCACAGCATTTAGACAGACATCACAGCACATGGGTTTCCAAGGTAGCTCAGCGATAAAGAACTGGCCTGCCAATGCAGGAGACTCAAGACACATGGGTTCCATCCCTGGGTTAGCAAGATCCCCTGGAGGAGGAAATAGCACCCCACTCCAGTATCCCTGTCTGGAGAATCCCATGGACAGACGGCCTGGCGGGCCACAAAGAGTCAAACACGACTGCACGCAGCACAGGTAACACTATAATCCACGCTACTGCTGAGAACACAGGGGCCGTATACTAACTACTGACTGGATCTCTAGGACTTAGCACAGTCCCTACCCAACTTGTAGAATAAAGAGAATGGTAGCTTTATTTTAGCTCTTCTCCACTTCAAAACTGCCAGGGCTTTATTAAAAATGAATACCAGGAGTGGAAAAATGTTAGAAGCCACAGAAATTGAATAAATATCCCCACAGAGCTTTCTGAGTAATTAAACTGATCACAGAGTCCACTCTCACTGTTGGTGGTGATCTGTTCCACAGGTAATCTGAGCACTGACTGACCCAAGACCCAGCCACTGCTCCTGCAGAAGCACGGTTAGGTATCCGCCAGTGCGAGCCTCCAGTTGCTTCATTTCCATCAACCAGTCAGTACAAAGCCTTGCTTTGCATGTTTCAATTAAAGGCAGCCTATATAAGACACAGTGTTGGTTCCTTAACACTGAACTCACAGTGGACAGCACCTAACTCACACCTGAACAAAGCTCATCGGAAAGACGCCTGCCTTTCTGCATCAACAAGTTTGGAGGACCTTCTAGACAGGGATGGACTTGGGAGGGCGTTATACTAAGTGAAGTAAGTCAGAGTGAGAACGATGAACACCGTGTGATGTCACTCACAGGTGGAACTGAAACAACACAACAAACTAGTCAACAAAAGAGAAGCGGACTCACTAGTGAGCTCAGCGGTGGTGCCAGTGCGGGAGGGAAGGATGGAGGGGCAGGGCAGGGGTAGTGGGAAAACGAGGGTTGTCACACAACCTTATGCGCACGATGTCGTGCGAGCGAAACTGGAAAATTGTAAAGAATTACAGAATTTAAAGAATCTTCCAATTTTTAAAAGATGTGCTAAAGAAACAGTGGAGTCACGAATAAAAAGCGTAAACTGTGGCCTGAAGGACGAGGCCGCTAGTTTACAGTCTGAAACAAGCTGGCAGAGGTGCGGCCTGCCGGACTTCGGCAGGGACAGCGCGAGGGTCACCCAGCACACCGGCCAGGCGCCCTGAGGGCTGGTTCTGTTCGGGGACCGGTCCGTGAACACACAAAACACGGAAGACGCGCTAGGTCTGCTCGGAGATGAGCTCCCCCGCCCCCCGGCTCTGCTACATCATCCGTCCGCTCGTGTCCAGCCCACCCGGTGCCCAACACTGGACGGCCGGCCTGGCGGCGTCTCCAGCGAGCCCCGCACACGAAGGCTGCTCTGCTCGTGACCGCCAAGGGTCCAGGAGTGCTGTACTGAGAACAGAAAACTGTACAAACCTTCCCGAAACAACCAGACCCGAGGCCGCCCAAACGCCTGACCCGGGCCCGGAGCTCCAGGTTGGGGGAGAATTTAGATTTCAGAAGTTTGTGCCTCGGTCTGTGAGTCCCCGGGAGGAACAGACCTTAAACGGGCTGGGAGACCAGAAAGCGCAAAAGCCCAAACGCCCATCAGTTAACGGAGAAAAAGCAAGGTCCCCCCTAGACGAAACGCCGCCCAGCGGCCGCGCACCGAAGAGCGCCGACCCGGGCCGGACCAGGTGAGCCGCGTCCGCTAACTAGCTCGCGGGGCTCTGGGCGACCCCCAGGCTCCGCACCAGCGGCGACCGCGGCCCGGCCCGGCGAACGCGCCGAAGCCACGCAGCCGGTCTCTTCAGACAGAGGGATTCCACCGTGTGTGGATTCCGGCTCGGTTGTTTGAAAGCGCCACAAGGGCTGACTACGCGCTGACCTGTCAAACTCCGCCGAAACCCCAACGCCTTCCGGGCCGCAGCCGCTTGCCGCCTGGGGCCCGTCGGCTGATCCGCCCTCGGTCCCCGCCCCGGGCATCACTGACCCCGCGGCCCCGGCCCTGGCTGCCCGCCCGCTCGCCCGGCCCGGCGCCCTCACGGCTTATCACACACCGCTGGACGCGGGACCGCTAAGCCGAGACCCGCGAGGCGAGCTCCCACCCGGCCGCGACTCCACTTACGCGCCTCAGCAGCGCAGAGCTGACAGAGGTCTGTCCAGACTGAACGCGCAGAAACTCCCTGGGGCACGGCCACTTGGAGAACCCTGGGAAGAAGGTCTGGGCGAGACCGCGAGGGAGGAAGGGCCCTAGACACGGCCGCGCAGAGGACTCTGGGAAGAAGCTTGGGCGAGACCACACCAGCGGAGGCGGTCCGAAAGCGCGGAAGGGCACTAGGCGCGATACTCAGAGGACCCTGAGGTCAAGGCGAGACCACGTGGGCGGAGGGCCTGAACGCGCCGAAAGGCGATAGGCACGGCCGCGCAGAGGATCCTGGGAAGAAGGTCTGGCAGAAACCGGTACAGTGGGGGTGACCTCAACACGCATAAAGGAGCTTCAACGGCCGCGCAGAGGACCCTGGGAAGAAGGTTTCGGAGACACCGCAACGGACGAGGAGGCCTGAAGGGCACGCAGAGGACCATGGGGAGAAGGTCTGGGCGACAACGCCCCGGGGCGGGGCGGCCCGAACCCGATCCTACTTAGGATGGCTGAGCAGAGGACTGTGGGAATGGAGTAGGTCCAACTGAACTCGCGCCGGACCACTGTGGGGCATAGGAAGAGGAGCCAAAGTCAAGTCAGCAGATGGGAGCAGAGCCATCTGTTGAGAGCCATCAAGCAAGGTGGCAGTGCTACCCGGACCTCCGTGCCGGTCGCTCGGCTCCCGCATGCCCTGCGCCGCCGTGTCCTCTGCTGCCCCCTGGCGCCTTGCGAGCTCGCGGCACCGCCCTCTGCGCCCCAAGCCCAGCAAGGGCTGCGCGGTTGCTTGGCGCCCCCGGTTCATCCAGGCTGCTGTGGTCATCAGAGCCCGGCAGGGACTGCAGGGGGGCTCTCCGGAACACGCCCCCTGCCGCTGGGTCCCCAGGCCAATGGACTGGTTTCAAATTGGGAAAGGAGTACCTCAAGGCTGTATACTATCACCCTGCTTATTTAGCTTATATACAGAGTACATCATGTGAAATGCCAGGCTGGATGAATCACAAGCTGGAATCAAGATTTCTGGGAGAAACATCAACAACCTCAGATATGCAAGTGATATCACCCTTATGGCAGAATGACTTCCTTGGTGGCTCAGACGGTAAAAGTGTCTGCCTACAACGCTGGAGACCTGGGTTCGATCCCCGAGTTGGGAAGATCCCCTGGAGAAGGAAATTGCAACCCACTCCAGTACTCGTGCCTGGAAAATCCCATGGACGGAGAAGCCTAGTAGGCTGTTATCCATGGGGTCGCAAAGAGTCAGACACGACTGAGCGACTTCACTTGCTTCCTTATGGCAGAAAGCAAAGAGGAACTGAAGGGCCTCTTCGTGAAAGTGAAAGAGGAGAGTGAAAAAGCTGGCTTAAAACTCAACATTCAGAAAACGAAGATAATGGCATCCCATCCCATCACTTCATAGCAAACAGATGGGCAAACAATGGAAACAGTAACAGGTTTTATTTTCTTGGGCTCCAAAAGTCACTGCAGATGGTGACTGCACCCATGAAATTAAAGACACTTGCTCCTTGGAAGCTACGACCAACCTTGACAGCATATTCCAAAGCGGAGACATTACTTTGCAGACAAAGGTCCATCTAGTCAAAGCTATAGTTTTTCCAGTAGTCATGTATGGATGTGAGGGTTGGACCATAAAGAAGGCTGAGCACCAAAGAATTGATACTTTTGAACTGTGGTGTTGGAGAAGACTCTTGAGAGCCCCTTGGACAGCAAGGAGATCATACCAGTCCATCCTAAAGGAAATCAGTCCTGAATACTCTTTAGAAGGAATGATGCTGAAGCTGAAGCTCCAGTACTTTGGCCACCTGATGCAAAGAACTGACCCTTTAGAAAAGATCCTGATTCTGGGATCTTTTCTGGAATTGATGCTTTCAAACTGTGGTGCTGGAGAAGACTCTTGAGAGTCCCTTAGACTGAAAGGAGATCAATCCAGTCAATCCCAAAGGAAATCAGTCCTGAATATTTACTGGAAGGACTGATGCTGAAGCTCCAATACTTTGGCAACCTGATGTGAAGAGTCTACTCATTGGAAAAAACCCTGATGCTGGAAAAGGTTGAAGGCAAAAAGAGAAGGAGAGGGCAGAAGATGAGACGGTTAGATAGCATCACTGACTCAATAGACATACATTTGAATAAACTCCGGGAGATAGGGAAGGACAGGGGAGCCTGGCATGCTGCAGTCCGTGGGGTCACAAACAGTTGGACACGACCTCAATAACACATAAAACCCATACAATAACAACAATAACACATAAAAAATAGGCAGATTAATATCTGACCTCAGAATGAAGAAAAGCCTTCTAACTGTAAAAGCTGATAAATTAATCATAAAGTAAAAGATGAATAAATGTAGCTACCTATATTTAACTTTAGCTTCTGAAGAATAAACAAGAAAAAGGGGGAAATATTATTGACATGTATGATGAAGTGAATTCATATATTAAAAGTTTTAACAACTCAAGAAATTAGACAAATAAGTTGAGTGGCTATTTCGCAAAAGGAGAAAGATAATAAGTAGGAAAAAATGTTTAATAAAACCAAAAAGCATACATATTGAAATAAGTGCATAATTTCAACCATTTCTTTTTTACATTAGGAAATTAAAATGTTTTATAAAAATTTACATTAATAACATTCTTAACTGAAAAACACAAATGATAAAAATTCATCTAGCATTTTACATTACCACTTGTATGAAAAACCAGAACTATTCTCAGAGTTGACCACTGTTATCTAATGATATATATAGTCTTTCTGACCTTGTATTTATGATCATACATTGAAATATTTTGTCTGATAATATGCAGCACAGATGATACTTTAATACTGCTGGTAAGAATATAAACTGATGCAGGCTTGCAGAAAAGCAATCTTGCAATACATATCAAAAACACCCTCTTATCCAGGAATTCAGCCTCTAGAACATGAGCCACTAAAGAAAATATCAGGGATATACACAAAGATTTCTTTATAAGAATATTCTATATAACATTATTTATACCTGAAAAATTACTGGACACAAAATGTTAACATTATGAAATCTGTTAAATAGGACACCCATTAAAAATCAGGTTTTAAAAAATACCTATTGACATGGAAAAAAAATGTTCAAGATCACTTTCTGTGGAAAAAGCAGGGCCTAAAACTATACACATATAACTGCTTGCCCACTCATTAGGATGGCTACTATGTAAAAAAAAAAACAAAAAACACCAAATGTTGAAAAGGATGTACAAAAACGGGAATACTGTGCACTACTGATAGGAATATAAAATGGTGCAAATACAATGGTAGGCCTTCAAAAAGTTATATAGAATTACCATATGACTTGACAATTCCACTTCTAGTTATATACCTAGAAGAACTGAAAGCGGAGTCTTCAAGAGGTATTTGCACATCCATGTCCATAGCAGCATTAGTCAAAAGACGGAAGCATCTCCTGTGTCTGTGTCATTGACAGATGATGGATAGACAAAGTGTGATGTGTATACACAATGGACTATGTTTCACAGCCTTAAAAAGGAAGCAAATTTTGACAAACGCTGGACAATATGGATGAACCTTGAGGCCATTATGAAGCCCATCAAAAGAGAGAGACACAGTATGATTGCACTTAGAGGACCGGAAGTAGTCAGAATCATAAAGACAGAAGTGGTTGCCAAGGTCTGGAGGGAGGGGGAAATGGATAGTTGCTGTTTAATGAATATTGACTTTCAATTTTGCAAGAGAAGAAGAGCTGGAGTTTAACTGTACAACCATGTGAGTGTCCATAACACTTCTGAGATGTACACTTGAAAATATTATGATGGTAAATATTACGTGTATCTTATTGCGGTTTCAAATTTTTTAATTAAAATATTTTTTAAAAAGCTGGCCTACAGTGAGGCATAGACTTGGATTACTGTGATATTGAATGGTTTGCCTTGGAAACGAACAGAGATCATTCTGTCGTTTTTGAGATTGCATCCAAGTACTGCATTTCGGACTCTTTTGTTGACCATGATGGCTACTCCATTTCTTCTAAGGGATTCCTGCCCACAGTAGTAGATATAATGGTCATCTGAGTTAAATTCACCCATTCCAGTCCATTTTAGTTCACTGATTCCTAGAATGTTGACGTTTACTCTTGCCATCTCCTATTTGACCACTTCCAATTTGCCTTGATTCATGGACCTGACATTCCAGGTTCCTATGCAATATTGCTCTTTACAGCATCAGACCTTGCTTCTATCACCAGTCACATCCACAACTGGGCATTGTTTTTGCTTTGGCTCCATCCCTTCATTCTTTCTGGAGTTATTTCTCCCCTGATCTCCAGTAGCATATTGGGCCCCTACTGACCTGGGGAGTTCCTCTTTCAGTATCCTATCATTTTGCCTTTTCATACTGTTCATGGGGTTCTCAAGGCAAGAATACTGAAGTGGTTTGCCATTCCCTTCTCCAGTGGACCACATTCTGTCAGACCTCTCACCATGACCCGCCCATCTTGGGTGGCCCCACGGGCATGGCTTAGTTTCATTGAGTTAGACAAGGCTGTGGTCCTAGTGTGATTAGACTGACTAGTTTTCTATGATTATGGTTTCAGTGTGCCTGCCCTCTGATGCCCTCTTGCAACACCTACCATCTTACTTGGGTTTCTCTTACCTTGGACGTGGGGTATCTCTTCACGGCTGCTCCAGCAAAGCACAGCTGCTGCTCCTTACCTTGGACGAGGGGTATCTTCACACCACTGCCCCTCCTGACCTTGAACGTGGAATAGCTCCTCTAGGCCCTCCTGCGCCCGTGCAGCCACCGCTCCTTGGACGTGGGGTTGCTCGTCTCGAACTGGAATGCAAAAGTAGGAAGTCAAGAAACACCTGGAGTGATAGGCAAATTTGGCCTTGGAATACGGAATGAAGCAGGGCAAAGACTAATAGAGTTTTGCCAAGAAAATGCACTGGTCATAGCAAACATCCTCTTCCAACAACACAAGAGAAGACTCTACACATGGACATCACCAGATGGTCAACACTGAAATCAGATTGATTATATTCTTTGCAGCCAAAGATGGAGAAGCTCTATACAGTCAACAAAAACAAGACCGGGAGCTGACTGTGGCTCAGTCATGAACTCCTTATTGCCAAATTCAGACTTAAATTGAAGAAAGTAGGGAAAACCACTAGACCATTCAGGTATGACCTAAATCAAATCCCTTATGACTATACAGTGGAAGTGAGAAATAGATTTAAGGGACTAGATCTGATAGAGTGCCTGATGAACTATGGACAGAGTTTCGTGACACTGTACAGGAAACAGGGATCAAGACCATTCCCATGGAAAAGAAATGCAAAAAAGCAAAATGGCTGTCTGAGGAGCCCTTACAAATAGCTGTGAAAAGAAGAGAAGCAAAAAGCAAAGGAGAAAAGAAAGATATAAGCATCTGAATGCAGAGTTCCAAAGAACAGCAAGAAGAGATAAGAAAGTCTTCCTCAGCAACCAATGCAAAGAAATAGAGGAAAACAACAGAATGGGAAAGACTAGAGATCTCTTCAAGAAAATTAGAGATACCAAAGGAACATTTCATGCAAAGATGGGCTCAATAAAGGACAGAAATGGTATGGACCTAACAGAAGCAGTAGATATTAAGAAGAGGTGGCAGGAATACACAGAAGAACTGTACAAAAAAGATCTTCATGACCAAGACAATCACGATGGTGTGATCACTCACCTAGAGCCAGACATCCTGGAATGTGAAGTCAAGTGGGCCTTAGAAAGCATCACTACAAACAAAGCTAGTGGAGGTGATGGAATTCCAGTTGAGCTATTTCAAATCCTGAAAGATGATGCTGTGAAAGTGCTGCACTCAATAGGCCAGCAAATTTGGAAAACTCAGCAATGACCACAGGACTGGAAAGGTCAGTTTTCATTCCAATCCCAAAGAAAGGCAATGCCAAAGAATGCTCATATTGCACTCATCTCACACGCTAGTAAAGTAATGTTCAAAATTCTCCAAGCCAGGCTTCAGCAATACGTGAACCATGAGCTTCCAGATGGTCAAGCTGGTTTTAGAAAAGGCAGAGGAACCAGAGATCAAATTGCCAACATCCACTGGATCATCAAAAAAGCAAGAGAGTTCCAGAAAAACATCTATTTCTGCTTTATTGACTATGCCAAAGCCTTTGACTGTGTGGATCACAATAAACTGTGGAAAATTCTGAAAGAGATGGGAATACTAGACCACCTGACCTGCCTCTTGGGAAACCTGTATGCAGGTCAGGAAGCAACAGTTAGAACTGGACATGGAACAATAGACTGGTTCCAAATAGGAAAAGGAGTACGTCAAGGCTGTATATTGTCACCCTGTTTATTTAACTTCTAGGCAGAGTAAATCATGAGAAACACTGGGCTGGAAGAAGCACAAGCTGGAATCAAGATTGCCGGGAGAAATATCAATAACCTCAGGCATGCAGATGACACCACCCTTATGGCAGAAAGTGAAGAGGAACTCAAAAGCCTCTTGATGAAAGTGAAAGAGGAGAGTGAAAAAGTTGGCTTAAAGCTCAACATTCAGAAAACGAAGATCATGGCATCCGGTCCCATCACTTCATGGGAAATAGATGGGGAAACAGTGGAAACAGTGTCAGACTTTATTTTTGGGGGCTCAAAAATGACTGCAGATGGTGACTGCAGCCATGAAATTAAAAGACGCTTGCTCCTTGGAAGAAAAGTTATGACCAACCTAGATAGCATATTGAAAAGCGGAGACATTACTTTGCCAACAAGGGTCTGTCTAGTCAAGGCTATGGTTTTTCCAGTGGTCATGTATGGATGTGAGAGTTGGACTGTGAAGAAAGCTGAGCGCCAAAGAATTGATGCTTTTGAACTGTGGTGTTAGAGAAGACTCTTGAGAGTCCCTTGGACTGCAAGGAGATCCAACCAGTCCATTCTAAAGGAGATCAGCCCTGGGTGTTCTTTGGAAGGAATGATGCTAAAGCTGAAACTCCAGTACTTTGGCCACCTCATGCAAAGAGTTGACTCATTGGAAAAGACTCTGATGCTGGGAGGGATTGGGGGCAGGAGGAGAAGGGGATGACAGAGGATGAGATGGCTGGATGGCATCACTGACTCGATGGACGTGAGTCTGAGTGAACTCCGGGAGATGGTGATGGACAGGGAGGCCTGGCGTGCTGCGATTCATGGGGTCGCAAAAGAGTCGGACACGACTGAGCGACTGAACTGAACTGAACAGTGAGGCAAATCAGAGAGCTTCCATATGAGCTGATGTAATACCTTGTTATTAACTATGAAGACAGTAAAGGATCACAAGGAATATCTTTGAGATAAAAGGTATTAAAACAAATGAAAAAAGAACCCAAGAGAGAAGGAAAACAAATTTTTTTTCCAAAAAAAATCAATAAATAACATTCTAGGATAAGACAAGACAGTATGCTCTAAAAAAAGAAAAGAAAAAATATATTAGATAAAGAAGGCATTTAGAAACTTAAAATATAATATCCAACATAAAAATGTCACTAATAAGTTTGGAAGATAAAGTTAAAAAAAAAACTCCCAGAAAGTTGGTTGAGATGGATAATAAAAGAGAAACTATGAAAATTAAAGCATTAGTCAAGCAAGTCCAACGTCTGAATGTGTGTTTCAGAAAAAGAGTAAGAAAACACCTGGAAGAAATGAACAACAACAAAAAAAAACCTCTTACGACCTGAAAGACACAGGTCTTCAAACTGAAAGTTCCCATCCCAGAATTCAGTGGGATGAGTTAACAAGGAGCTACACTGAGAAATTTTAGATCATAAGAGGTAGAGGAAACAAGAATCTTAAATGAAAATATGCAGAATGAAAACCAAAACGTGATATACAAAGTCTCGGGTTACATCAAAAGAACCAGGAATCAGACTGGCTTTGGCTTCCTGTGCAGCAAATAGTAGAAGCTAAAACACACTGAAGCAATGTCCTCAGGAGTCTCGGGGAAAATGACTTCAAACCCGGAATTCAATACCCAAATTATCGATAAAGTGAGAGAAAAAGCAAAGACATTTTTAGACACACATATGCTCCAAAAAAAAAAAGGCTGCCTGCCTTTTCTCAGGAGGTTAGAGAATAATGTCTTCTCTTCAAAACAGAGAAACTACGAAAGAGGAAGGCGCAGGTTTCAGGAAACATGGTCCAACACAGGAGAAAAAAAAGAGGCATGAACTTCCTTAGATGGCAAGAAGTGAGAATCTCAGGGAGGCAGCTTTGCGGCAGCCAGCAGACCACAGGTCTGAAGTGGAGAAGAGGGGAAGAGCTCCAGGTGAAGGGTCCATAGGGGGAAGTGGTGCTGAGAGATTATCTGACTGTTTTGGATGTGTGAGAAATTGTATGGAGAAGAATTAATGAGTCCTTACCAATTAAAAAAAAAAAGAGTGATAAGAGCCAACTGGAAAATGTTGAGGAGGCGCTAGAGTGGATCTGGCAACTGTCATGGTCAAGGTTGAAGCAGGCAAGCATCATCAATGGATGCTAAATCTCAGGGAAGATTTTGAGGAGGAGCAGAATATTTGCATGATCCTAAACTGTCTCCCCACAGACATAAACTGCAAAGGAAGATTGGAAAACAAGCAAAACCAAACAAACAGTAATGGCACAGCGGAGAAACTGGGCAAACACAGGCCCTGACTAGGTGATCAGATTAGCGTCGTCAGTGAGGAGAGCAGGGCACTGTCTCCAGGTGTGACACCCCAAGGAGGACACAGCTTCACCTACTCAGCATCCAATGGTGAATGCTAGCCTCAGTCGGACCACAAAGAAACCCCGGACAAATGCAGAAGAAGGAACATTCAGTTAAGGGGAAAGCTGTGTGTTAGGGGACAGGGGTGGAGACACTGCTTTCTTCAAACGGCAGTGTCACAAAAGATAAATATGTAAATATCCTGGCTTCCCTGCTGGCACAGCGGTAAAGAATCCGCCTGCCAATGCAGGAGATGCAGGTTCGATCCCTGGATGGGGAAGATCCTCTGGCGGGGGAAATGGCAACCCATTCCAGTATTCTTGCCTGGGAAATCCCATGGACAGAGGAGCCTGGCGGGCTACAGTCCATGGGGTCGCAGAGTTAGACACGACCGAGGGACTAACAACAACATGAAAATGTCCCAGCATCAGGAAGGCTAAAGAGATCTGACAATGAAATGACCCTTGATTGGATCCTGTGCTGGAGGGAAAACTGCCATAAAGAATGTTTTTCACTTAATTGATTACATTGGGATATGGATGATAGATTAAATTCTTAAATCAACATAAGCTTATGAATCTGTTAGGCTGACAACTGTGGTCACCTTAAAGGAGAAAAATCCTTTTCCTTAGGAAATATACACTGAAGTGTTTAGGGGTAAGAGAGCTTTGATAGAGGAAACTCACCCTTTAATTACAGATAGATGGATATATGATGGATGGCTAGCTGGAGAGAATACAGATAATGCAGATGAGGTGAGGGTACACAGGTATTCCTTGTGCTGTTCTATTTTTGCAACTTTGTGTTGTTTAAAACTATTTCAAGTAAAAGTTTTAAAATACTGTAAATACAATATGATACTAGTTTTGTGTCATATGTATTATGTATTACTTATCTTTTTAAGAGGAAAAAGAAACATCAAACTTTTCTGGGGGATGGGACTGTATCAGTTCAGTTCAGTTCACTCAGTCATGTCCTACTCTTTGTGACCCCATAGACTGCAGCATGCCAGGCTTCCCTGTCCATCACCAACTCCTGGAGCTCGCTCAAACTCATATCCTTCGAGTTGGTGATGCCATGCAACCATCTCATCCTCTGTTGTCCCATTCTCTTCCTGCCTTCAATCTTTCCCAGCATTGGGGTCTTTTCCAATGAGTCGGTTCCTCGCATCAGGTGGCCAAAGTACTGGAGTTTCAGCTTCAGCATCAGTCCCTCCAATGAACACCCAGGACTGATCTCCTTTAGGATGGACTGGTTTGATCTCCTTGCAGTCCAAGGGACTCTCAAGGGTCTTCTCCAACATCATAGTTCAGAAGCATTAATTCTTTGGTGCTCGGTTTTCTTTATGGTCCAACTCTCACACCCATACATGACTACTGGAAAAACCATAGATTTGACTAGACATACCTTTGTTGGTAATGTCTCTGCTTTTAATATGCTGTCTAGGTTGGTCATAGCTTTTCTTCCAAGGAGAAAGTGTCTTTTAATTTCATGGGACTATATAGGTGACATTATTTTTCTTTAAATTTACACATTTTTGTATCCTCCCATAATAAGTGGGTATTATTTTTATAATAATAAAAAATACAGTTTTATGGCAGTGGAGGCATTCACGCTTTCAGTGTCACCTCCACACCTGGAGCCTGATGCTTCTGCAAGTCTTCTCACAATGACTGAGTCAGCAATATTAAAGCACCTGATGTTTATCGAGCAACTTCATTCTAAGATGCTCCAGGATTTTATAATTACACTTTATCCTGAGCCTGATTCTTCATGGTAGAGACAGGCCACATTGAATCATACCTCAAAACAAGAGCATTATTTTATCAACTTGGAACACACTCTGGCAAGTTGTGCAAATTCTCTGCTTCCCAGTACTGCTGCTGGTTTTTGTGAACCTGCCTGCAAGCACACATTAAACCAGCCATAATGAAAACTGAGTTTCCTTACCTGGGTTGTCAATCTGGTGTAAATGATGGAATCTTCACACTTTTCGAGCCAGAAAGAAGGGAGTTGAAGAAGGGTGGGTAGCAATCTAAAATACTTTCAGAGCCTGCTGGTCCTTCATGTCTTTACTCCCTTGGTATCCTGGGGTGAGAGAGCTGGCAGGTCTCCTGAGACCCTTGACTCCTTCCCCAAACCCTGGAGCCTTCCCCCATTGCTTGACCCTCATGAAGCTCTGGCAGAAGTGAACTTAGTCCTTGGAATAAGACAAGGGAAATTTTAACCAATGACTGGCTAACTGCTGTATGCTGCAAAGCAGGGGCTGACACACTAGAAGATACAATATACAGGTGTGAGTCTCAGCCCAGGCGGTACACATAACAAGCCCTGGTTTCCTATGCATTCTACTACCTATTTCTTAACAAGGAAGTAAGAGGCTTTGAGAACACAAGAGCAGCTGTCAAGGGGAAATCTCCATATTGTGTTCTTTCAGTAATTATCATTTCATACCCAAACAGGTGTTCTGAGATGGAGCCAGCTGGTATCAGAACTGTTTCAATGCAAAACATCTTTTCCCAACTAAGCTACTTCCTGGGAACGGGTAGCTTTGCTGGGTCTGAGGCAGAGGCAGGCAAGGAAGTATGGAGAAGCACTGGCTTTCTCCTGTTGCTGCAGGGTCAGTCGGGGTTTAGAGTGAAATTGCGTCTTTTATAAGTGATAAATCTTCAGAATGGTGGAATCCTTGGCAGGCTGTGACGTGGTGGAGGGAAATGTGGGTCAGCACACAAGCTGCCGAGAATGAGAGAGAGAAGGCCGGTGCTGCCATAACCCTGATTTTTAAAATTTATTTGTGGTTACGCTGGGTCTTCGCTGCTGTGCCCGGGCTTTCTCCAGTTAGAGCAGGGGCCACTCTCTAGCTGTGGTGCACGGGCTTCTTGCTGCGGCGACTTCTCTTGTTGTGCAGCATGGGCTCCAGGGCACATGAGCTTCAGGAGTTATGGTGCTCAGGCTTAGTTGCTCAGCGGCATGTGGGATCTTCCCAAATCAGGGATGGAACCTGTGTCCCCCAGCATTGGCAGGCGGATTCTTAACCACTGAGCCACTGGGAAGCCCCAATCTTGATTTTTTATTTCCAGAGTCTTCTTTTTCAATCAGTCTTGTTGAGTTTAAAATGTCTGGTTCTATAAAAACTTCCTGTATTTTCAGAGGCTTTCCTCAACTTCAGTAGCATCAACTCTGAATTTCTGAGACTCTATTTTAGAGAAACCTTGACTGTCCTTTTGCAGTCTCCATGACCTTAATGCTTATGGCACCTCTCAGAAGCTAGATGAGAGGCAGCAACTGTTGAAATCAGTGATGACTAAGTATTTAAAAATAAAACAACAGTACTTTCATGGTGCTGACTTTGCACCAGGCCCCGTTCTAGGCCATTTACAGACAGGTGTTAATCCTTACAACTTTACAACCTTTATAATAACCTCACGAGGTAACTAGTGAGATGCCACATTCATTGAATCTCAGATGCTGTCGAGTTCAAGACTTATCACTAGGTTATTAACCCTGAAGAAAAGAAAAAATCTAATCAACAGTAAACAGCATTCACTAATCTGAAATTTACACCCCACTGCTGTTCCCTTATCTTTCTGCATACACAAAAAAATGTTAATTTTCAATACCGATCTATGCCACAGTCTTTTCAAAGACATTTTTTTAAAAGACAGTCAAGCTCAGTACACACGGAGTCCTACAACTGCACACAGCTCATTCCAAGTATGCCCAACATGGGCAGACAACTATGCCACTGCTGCCATCTGGCTGACAATGACTGTGATAAGCGTCCTGATTTAGAAATGTTGAAATAACTGCATCTGAGCATCAAAGAAAGCATCCCCACTTTGTAGACACAGAGACTGGCACAGCCAGATTTACTGATTTGCCCCAAAACTTCCCAGATAGCAAGTGGCTTACCCAGACTTTCAACTGGGGTGGTCCGGCCTCAGAGCTGAGAAACATTCAACTCTCTGCATCTTCAGTGATCTCTCCGTTTCTGCTGGTGGAGACCTCATTCACAGGTCAGTAAATCTATCCTTGGGCAACTGGAACTGGAAAACAGAGCTTCTCTATCAGAGTTCTGCACTGCCTGATCCATCCTTTGGGACCACACAGAACAAGCTGAATGTCTCTTTCACATGACAGTGGTTTCGTTTTCCCAAATAAAAAGTGAACCGATTATACTGCATTCATTCAACAGATATTGATCACTTAGTAGGTACAAAATACAGTGCAGGAAACTATTCGTTTTATTGCTCTTCACTTATCTGCAGTTTGCAGATACTGCAGTTTTGTTTTTATAATTGAAGAACTATGGCAACCTTGCATCGAGCAAGTCTATTAATACCATTTGTCCAACAGCATTTGCTGTTACATTTCGTGTCTCTGTGTCACTTTGGTAACTCTCACAATACTTCAAGAATGTTCACTGTCAGTGTATCTGTGATGGTGATCTGTGAGCAGTGGTCTTTGACGTTACTGTTGTAGTTGTTTTGGGACAGCATGGACTGCACCCGTGTAAGACAGTGAACTTAACACATAAACATACATGTTCTGACTGCTCCACTGACCCACCCTCCCACATCTCATTCCCTCTCCCTGAGCCTCCCTAGGGATCCCCGAGACACAATTAAGAACCCTACAATGGCCTCTAACTGTTCAAGTGAGAGGAAGAGTCACACTCTTTTTTAAACCAAAAGCTAGAAATGAACTAAGCTTAGTGAGGAAGGTACGTTGAAAGCTGAGATAGAAAAGCTAGACTTCTTGCACCAAAGAGATAGCCAGGTTGTGAGTGCAAAGGGAAAGTTCTTGAAGGAAATTAAAAGTGCTACTCCAGTGAACACAAGAATGATAAGAAAGTAAAACAACCTTATTGTTGATATGGAGAAAGTCTGAGGGGTCTGGATAAAAGAAACCAGCACATCTTTGACAATATGGTTTACTGAATATTTTAATCCACTGTTGAGACCTACTACTCAGGAAAAAAGAAAAAGATTCCTTTTAAAATATTACTGCTGATTGACAATGCACCTGGTCACCCAAGAGCTCTGATGGAAGACGGGCAATGAGATTACTAGTGTTTACATCCATGCTGGTACAACATCCATTCTGCAGCCGATGGATCAAGGTGTACATGATTCTTTTAAAAATTTATTTATTTAAATTTATTTGGCTGTATAGGTCTCAGTTGTGGTACTCTGGACCTCTGATCTCTGATCTCTGTTGTGGCATGTGCGATCTAGTTCCCCAACCAGGGATTGAACCCTAGGCCCCCTGTCTTGGGAGCATGGACCAGCTGATGGCTAAGACCCAATAGTTATTCCTCTGATGGATGTGGGCAAAATAAATGAAAAACCTTCTGGAAAGGGTTCACCATTCTAGATGCCATCAAGAACATTTGTGATTCACGGGAAAAGGTCAAAATATCAACATGAACAAGAATTTGAAAGAGCTGATTCCAGCCCTCATGGATGACTTTGAGGAGTTCAAGACTAGTGGAGGAAGTCACTGCAGACCTGGTGGCAATAGCAGGAGAACTAGAATTAGAAGTGGAACCTGAAGATAGGACTGAATTGTCGCAGTCTCACAATAAAACTTTAAGGAATGAGGAGTTGCTTCTTGTGGATGAACAAAAACAGTGATTTATTGAGATGGAATCTACTCCTGGTAAAGAGGCTGTGAAGTCTGTTGAAATGATAACAAAGGATTTAGAAAATGACATAAATTTGGTTGACAAAGCAACAGCAAGATTTGAGGGAACTGGCTCCAATTTTGAAAGAAATCTTACTGTAGGTAAAATGCAAACCAACAGCACTGCTGCCACATAGAAATTGTTCACAAATGGAAGAGTCAATGTGGCAAATATCACTTTTGTCTTATTTTAAGAACTCGCCACAGCCACCTAGCTTTCAGCAACCACCATCTTAATCAGTTAGTAGCCACCGACATAGAGGCAAGACATTTCACCAGCAAAAAGTTTACAATCTGCTGAAGGCTTAGATGATGGTTAGCATTTTTTAGCAATAAAGTACTTGTATTTTTTGTGTTTTTTAAAAAATTTTAAATTCTATATTGGGGTATAGTAGATCAACAATGTTGAGAAAGTTTCAGGTGAACATCAAAGGGACTCAGACATAAATATACATGTCATTCTCCCCCATGGGGTTCTTAAGGCAAGAATACTGAAGTGGTTTGCCGTTCCCTTCTCCAGTGGACCACATTTTGTCAGAACTCTCCACCATGCAGAGTACATCATGAGAAATGCAGGGCTGGAGGAAGCACAAGCTGGAATCAAGATTGCCAGGAGAAATATCAATAACCTCAGATACGCAGATGACACCACACTTATGGCAGAAAGCGAAGAAGAACTAAAGAGCCTCTTGATGAAAGTGAAAGAGAAGAGTGAAAAAGATGGCTTAAAACTCAACATTCAGAAAACTAAGATAATGGCATCTGGTCCCATCACTTCATGGCAAATAGATGGGGAAACAGGGAAACAGTGACAGACTTTATTTTTGCAGGCTCCAAAATCACTGCAGACGGTGATTGCAGCCATGAAAATTAAAAGATGCTTACTCCCTGGAAGAAAAGCAATGTCCAACCTAGACAGCATATTTAAAAGTAGAGACATTACTTTACCAACAAAGGTCCATCTAGTCAAAGCTATGGTTTTTCCAGTAGTCAGGTATGGATGTGAGAGTTGGACTATAAAGAAAGCTGAGCGCTGAAGAATTGATGCTTTTGAACTGTGGTGTTGGAGAAGACTCTTGAGAGTCCCTTGGACTGCAAGAAGATCAAACCAGTCCATTCCGAAGGAGATCAGTCCTGAATATTCATTGGAAGGACTGATGTTGAAGCTGAAACTCCAATACTTTGGCCACCTGATGTGAAGAACTGACTCACTGGAAAAGACCCTGATGCTGGGAAAGATTGAAGGTGCAAGGAGAAGGGGATGACGGAGGATGAGATGGTTGAATGGCATCACTGACCCAATGGACATGCGTTTGAATAAACTCCGGGAGTTGGTGATGGACAGGGAGGCCTGGCATGCTGCAGTCCATGGGGTTACAGAGTCGGACATGACTGAACTGAACTGAACTGATTCTCCCCCAAACTCCCCTCCCATCTAGGCTGCCAATAGCATTGACCTGAGTTCCCTGTGCTGTACAGTAGGTTCTTGTTGTTTATCCAATTTAAATATAGCAGTGTGTACAAGTCGATCCCAAACTCCATAACTATCCTTTCTCCCATCCTTCCTGCCGGAAACCATAAGTTTGTTCTCTGTGAGTCTGTTTCTGTTTCGTAAATAAGTTCATCTGTATTATTTCTTTTTAGATTCCACATGTAAGGGATATCATACACTATATCTCTTTCTCTGTCTTACTTCACTCAGTATGACAATCTCTAGATCCACCCATGTTGCTGCAAATGGCATTACTTTGTTCTTTCTAATAGCTGAGTAATAATCCATTGTATATACGCACCACATATTTACCCACTCCTCTGTCCAATCCAACCATATTATATACAACATCATTTTCTTAAGATGGACTTTAGGTTGCTTCCATGTCTTGGCTATTGTAAACAGTGCTATGATGAACACTGGGGTGCATGTATCCTTTTGAACCATTTTTTTCTGGATTTATGTCCAGGAGTAGGGTTGCAGGGTCATATGGTAGTTCTATTTTTAGTTTTTTCAGGAGAACAGTTCCACATTTTTCTCCACAGTGGCTGTACCATTTTACATTCCCACCAACAGTATAGGAGAGTTCCCTGCTCTCTTCTCCAGGATTTATTTTCTGTGAATTTCTTTTATTTTTTTTTTTAACTATTTATTTGGCTGCACTGGGTCTTAGTAGCAGCTCTCATAATCTCTGACCTTCTTTGTGCCATGTGGGATCTAGTTACCCGACCAGGGATTGAACCCAGGTGCCCTACATTGGGAGTTCTGGGTTTTAGCCACTGGACCATCCCTATTGTTTATGGATTTCTTGTTGATGGACATTTTGACTGGTGTGAGGTGATACCTCATTGTAGTTTTGATTTGCATTTCTCTAATAACTAGAGATGCTGAACATCTTTTCATGTGCCTCTTGACCATCTGTATGTCTTCTTTGGAGAAATACCTATTTAGGTCTTCTGGCCATTTTTTAATTAGGTTGTTAGTTTTGATGATATTAAGCCTCATGAACTGTTTGTAAATTTTGGAGCCATCCCTTGTTGGTCACAGCATTTGCAAGTATTTTCTCTTGAATGTGGGATGTTTTTCATTTTGTTTATTCTTTCTTTTGTTGGAAGAGGGTGTTTGCTATGACCAGTGTTGTCTTGGCAAAAATCTGTTAGCCTTTGACCTGCTTCATTTTATACTTCAAGGCCAAATTTGCCTGTTACTCCAGGTAGCTCTTAACTTCCTAATTTTGCATTCTAGTCCCCTATAATGAAGAGGACATCTTTTTTTGGGTGTTATTTCTAGAAGGTCTTGTAGTTCTTCATAGAACGGTTCAACTTCAGCTTCTTCAGCATTACTGGTTGGGGCATAGACTTGGATTACCATAATACTAAACGGTTTGCCTTGGAAACGAACAGAGATCATTCTGTCATTTTTGAGACTGCATCCAAGTACTGCATTTTGGACTCTTCTGTTGACTATGATGGCTACTCCATTTCTTGTAAGGGATTCTTGGCAACAGTAGTAGCTATAATGGTCATCTGAGTTAAATTCACCCATTCCAGACCATTTTAGTTCGCTGATTCCTAAAATGTCGACATTCACACTTGCCATCTCCTGTTTGACCATTTCCAATTTGCCTTGATTCATGGACCTAACATTCTAGGTTCCTATGCAATATTGCTCTTTGCGGGATCACCAGATGGTCAATACTGAATTCAGACTGATTATATTATTTGCAGCCAAAGATGGAGACGCTCTATGCAGTCAACAAAAACAAGACCAGGAGCTGACTGTGGCTCAGATCATGAGCTCCCTATTGCCAAATTCAGATTTAAATTGAAGAAAGTAGGGAAAACCACTAGACCATTCAGGTATGACCTAAATCAAATCCCTTATGATTATATAGTGGAAGTGACAAATAGATTCAAGGGATTAGATCTGATAGACAGAGTGACTGAAGAACTATGGATGGAGTTTTGTGACATTGTACAGGAGGCAGTGATCAAGACCATCCCCAAGAAAAAGAAATGCAAAAAGGCAAAATGGTTGACTGAGGAGGCCTTACAAATATCTGAGAAAAGAAGAGAAGCCAAAGGTAAAGGAGAAAAGGAAAGATATACCCATTTGAATGCAGAGTTCCAAAGAATAGCAAGGAGAGATAAGAAAGCATTCCTCAGTGATCAATGCAAAGAAATAGAGGAAAACAATAGAATGAGAAAGACTAGAGATCTCTTCAAGAAAATTAGAGATACCAAGGGAACATTTCATGAAAAGATGAGCACAATAAATGACAGAAATGGTATGGACCTAACAGAAGCACAAGATATTAAGAAGAGGTGGCAAGAATATACAGAAGAACTATACAAAAAAGATCTTCATGACCCAGATAACCATGATGGTGTGATCACTCACCTATGGCTAGATATCCTGGAATGAAAAGTCAAGTGGGCCTTAGGAAGCATCACCACGAACAAAGCTAGTGGAGGTAATGGAATTCCAGTTGAGCTATTTCAAATCTTAAAAGATGATGCTGTGAAAGTGCTGCACTCAATAGGCCAGCAAATTTGGAAAACTCAGCAGTGGCCACAGGACTGGAAAAGGTCAGTTTTCATTCCAATCCCAAAGAAAGGCAATGCCAAAGAATGTTCAAACTACCGCACAATTGCACCCATCTCACACACTAGCAAAGTAATGTTCAAAAATCTCCAAGCCAGGCTTCAACAGTACGTGAACCGTGAACTTCCAGATGGTCAAGCTGGATTTAGAAAAGGCAGAGGAACCAGAGATCAAATTGCCAACATCTGCTGGATCATCAAAAAAGCAAGAGAGTTCCAGAAAAACATCTACTTCTGCTTCATTGACTATGCCGAAGCCTTTGACTGTGTGGATCAGAACAAACTGTGGAAAATTCTCAAAAAGATGGGAATACTGGACCACCTGACCTGCTTCCTGAGAAATGTGTATGCAGGTCAAGAAGCAAAAGTTAGAACTGGACATGGAAGAACAGACTGGTTCCATACTGGGAAAGGAGTACATCAAGGCTGCATACTGTCACCCTGCTTATTTAACTTACATGCAGAGTACATCATGCAAAATGCCAGGCTGGATGAAGCACAAGTTGGAATCAAGATTGCCAGGAGAAATATCAATAACCTCAGATATTCTACCACCCTTATGGCAGAAAGTGAAGAACTAAAGAGCCTCTTGATGAAAGTACAAGAGGAGAGTGGAAAAGTTGGCTTAAAACTCAACATTCAGAAAACTAAGATCATGGCATCTGGTCCCATCACTTCATGGCAAAAAGATGGGGAAACAATGGAAACAGTGGCAGACTTTATTTTTGGGGGCTCCAAAATCACTGCAGATGGTGACTGCAGCCATGAAATTAAAAGATGCTTGGAAGAAAAGCTATGACTAACCTAGACAGCATATTAAAAAGCTGAGACATTACTTTACCAACAAAGGTCCATCTAGTCAAAGCTATGGTTTTTCCAGTAGTCAGGTATGGATGTGAGAGTTGGACTATAAAGAAAGCTGAGTGCTGAAGAATTGATGCTTTTGAACTGTGGTGTTGGAGAAGACTCTTGAGAGTCCCTGGGACTGCAAGGAGATCCAACCAGTCCATCTTGAAGGAAGTCAGTTGTGAATATTCATTGGAAGGACTGATGCTGAAGCTCCAGTACTTTGGCCACCTGATGTGAAGAATCGACTCATTTGAAAAGACCCTGATGCTCGAAAAGGTTGAAGGCAGGAGGAGAAGGGGACAACAGAGGATGAGATGGTTGGATGGTATCACCAATGCGATGGACATGAGTTTGAGTAGGCCCCAGGAGTTGGTGATGGACAGGGAAGCCTGGTGTGCTGCAGTCCATGGGGTCGCAAAGAGTCGGAGATGACTGAGAGACTGAACTGATTCTTTCTTTTGCTGTGCAAAAGCTTTTGAGTTTAAGTAGGTCCCATTTGTTTTTGTTTTTATTTCCATTATTCTGGGAGATGGACTGAAAAAGATATTGCTGCAATTCATGTCAAAGAGTGATCTGCCTGTTTTCCTCTGGGAGTTTCATAGTGTCCAGTTTCACATTTAGGTGTTTAAACCATTTTGAGCTTACTTTTGTGTATGGTGTTAAAGAATAATCTAATTTTATTTTTTCACGTGTAGCTGTCCTGTTTTCCCAGCACCACTTGTTGAAGAGACTGTCTTTCCACCATTGTGTCGTCTTCCCTCCTTTGTCACAGACTGACTGACCACAGGTTTGTGGGTTTCTTTCTGGGCTTTCTGTCCTGTTCTAATCCAATGTTATATCAATTTTGTATCCTTGGGGAAATAACTCACTTGGTCATAAAGGTTTTTATTTTGCTAGACTTGTTTTGCTACAATTTTCTAGAGACCTCTGTAGTATATACACGGGAGATACTGGTCTGAAGTTTTCTTATATTTGTCTAGTTTTGACATCAGGTTAAAGTTTGTCTCATAACATTACCTGGGAAGTGTTCCACCTCTTGCATAGTTGGTTTTTTTTTTTTTTTTTTTGATGTCGTCTGCCATAGCAGACTGGGGCCAGGACATGACGTGGTTGGCTGGTGGCTGGCCTATTATGGACTTCACATTTAATGCAGGCTGCAGTTGGAAGCATGTGGGTGGTATGGAGCCGACACGATGATTCACAGTTCCTTCTGTTTTACGTGAAATAGAGAGGGCAGTGCTTCAATGACTGGGTGGAGTCTGGCTGCTGGAGGCTGGGAGGCAGCTTTCTCAAGCATCACTGTATTAGTGTGCGTGACTCAGCCAGGTTCCCAATCCAGTAATAACATTCTGCCCCTCTGAATGCAGCCATGATCCCTGGGGGACAGGGAGTTCTTTCATTTCCTGTCCTTGTCTATTGTATGACGGCAGCTCCACTGCTTACCAAGGCACTGCCACTCCACTCACTGGAGAAAGAAGCATTTAGGCATATGGTTTAACATCTTCATGGAGAAATTCCAAAGACATAAAAATAAAGTTGATGTTAATTGTTAACAGTATGCTGTGTTTAATATGCACTGCTGTGCTAAATTTTCAAAATACTCTAAGAACTAGGCACTGTTACTGCTATTCATAGTAAGAAAAGTGCATTTCAGAGAGGTGAGGTAACTGGCAAGGCTAGAGAGCATCAGAGTAGAAGTCAGGAGAGAGGTCAGAGCTAGAAATGTACACACAGGTGTCACTGGTATGTAGGCGTTGGACTGGCCAAAAAGTTCTTTCGGTTTTTTGGTAAAATAAAAGACACATTTTCATTCTCACCAAGAACTTTATTGAACAACATATTCACCATTTTGTTCCACTACTTTCTGCCATTTTTCAGGCAACTTCATAATTCCATTTTCCCAAAACTTTTTATCTTTTTGAGCAAAGAACTGTTACAGGTGACTTTTACAGTCTTCCAGGGGATTGAACTCTTTTCCATTAGAAGAACTTTGTAAAGACAAGAGCAAATGGGAATCCAAGGGTGCAGTGTCTGGTGAAAACGGTGGATCAATCAGAACTTCCCAGCCAAGTTGTAACAGTTTTGCCTGGTCATCAAAGAAACATGCAGCCTTGCCTTATCCTGATGGAAGACAATGAATTTTCTGTTGACTAATTCTTTATGGTTTTCATCAAGTGCTGCTTTCAGTTGGTCTAACTGGGAGCCATACTTGTTGGAATTAATAGTTTGGTTTTCCAGAAGGAGCTCATAACAAAGGACTCCCTTCTGATCCCACCATATATACAACATCACTTTCTTAAGATGAAGACTAGCCTTTGATGTGGTTGTTGGTGGTTCATTTTACTTGCCTTATGATCTCTTCCATTCCACCTTACTGCACAGTATCCACTTTTCATTGTTCGTCAAAATTTGTTTTAAAAATGGAACGTTTTCATTAGTTTAAGTAGAAAATCATATGTGGAATTACAGTCAAGAAGATTTTTTTTCACTTAACTTACATTGAACCCAAACATGAAAATGATGAACATAACCAAGCTGGTACAAATGATTTTCAGTGCTTGATTTGGATATTTAGAGTATATCAGCTATCTCCTGCATGATATAACGTTGACTTTCTCAATTAGTTTTTCAATTTGACATTATAAATTTCAACTGGTCTATCCCACCGTAGAGCACCATCCAGCGAGAAAGCTCAAGCATGAAACTTCACAAATCAGGTTTGACAGGTTCAATCTTTATACATTACACAAATCTTTTTTTGCGTTTCAATTGTGTTTTTACCTTTCTTGAAACAATAAAGCATAATATGTCAAAAATGTTGCTTTTTCTCTTCCATTTTCAATATTAAAATAGCTACACAAAAATTCATCCATTTTGATTTTTTTTTAAATGCATGCTGATCTGATAGCTGTCACAATACAATCTAACAAAATTGTTTCAAATGAAGTTGAAGACACCTAAGGGCTACTAGAGCCATCTTACAGGAAAAGGGAAAGGAGCATTTTGGCCAACACAATAATATTTAGAGCCATGGGAGTAGATGAGATAATGTAAGAATAAAGTGTAGATAACAAGGAGAAGGGATCCCAAAGACTGAATCCTGAGCACTGCAACATTAGAGGCAAGACAAAAGAGAAGGAACAAAGAAAGCTCAAAGAGAATGGCCAGTGAGGTAAGAAGGGAAGCCTAGAAGCTACTTGTGAACTGATTTGTGTTGTGCCAAAATTCACATTGAAGCTTGTGCCCCAGTACCTCAGATTGTGACTGTAACTAGAGATAAGGCCTGTAAAGAGGTGAAAGTTGAAAGTTAAGTCGCTCAGTCATGTCTGACTCTTTGTGACCCCATGGACTATAGCCTACCAGGATCCTCCATCCATGGGATTTTCCAGGCAAGAGTACTGGAATGGGTTGCCATTTCCTTCTCCAGGGGATCCTCCCAACCCAGGAATCGAACCTGGGTTTCCCACATTGTAGGCAGACGCTTTACCGTCTGAGCCACCAGGGAAGTCCAAAGGTATGATCTGCCCTCTCTGAGGCATGAACTCAGGACCTTCAGAGACTGACGCCCTGCCTACTGCGCTAAGAGGGCACAATGAGGGTGTTAGGGTGGGTCTTGATTCAATCTGTCTGGTGTCCTTGTAAGAGGAGGAAATAGAGACACCAGGGCGGGATACAGGAGCACAGAGACATAGAGAGGAGGTGGTCATCTGGAAGCTGAGGGAAGAGACGTCAGAAGCCAGACTAGATGTAAGGAGCATGAATGAGGGACTGGAACAAAAATAGAACAACTTTAATTTTCACTGAAGTATAATTGATTTACCATGTTGGATTAGGTTCAGGTGTACAGCATGGTTTGCTTTTTTTTTTTTTTTTGCAGATTGTATTCCATTATACCTTTCTTGGTGGTTGTTTAGTTGCTAAGTTGTATCTGACTCTTTGCGACCTCATGGATTTAACTCCTCTGTGGATGCCAGGCTCCTCTCTCCATGGGATTTCCAAGGCAAGAATACTGGAGTGGGTTGCCATTTCCTCCTCTAGAGGATCTTCCCAATCCATGGATCAAAATCCTGCTTGGCACGGAGATTCTTTACCATTGAGCTACCAGGGAAGCAAGACAAATAATTCCTGGTGCTATAAATTTTTTGTTGCTTATCTATTTTATGTGTGGTAGTTTGCATCACTAATCCCATACCCCTAATTTGTCTCTTCCTCCCACCCACCTCTGGTAACCACCAGCTTGTTTTCTGCATCTGTGAGTCTGTTTTTTTGCATACATATTAACTGGTATTATTTTTGGGATTCCACATATAAGTAAAGTCATACAGTATTTGTCTCTCTGGTTTATTTCACAAAGCATAATATTCTTGAGGTCCATCTGCATTGCTGCAAATGGCATTATTTCATTCTTTTTATGGCACGTAATATTCAATTGTGTACATATATATATTTCATCTTCTTTATCCATTTGTCTGTTGATGGACACTTAGGCTGATCTCATTTCTTGGCTACTGTAAATAGTGCTGCCATGAATGTTGTGGTGAATGTATCTTCTTTAATTAGAGTTTTCATTTTTCCCAGATATACCCAGGAGTGGGACTGCTGGATCATATGGTAGCTCTGTGTTTAGTTTTATAAGGCACTTCCATCCTGTCCTCCATAGTGGCTGCGCCAGTTTACACTTCCACCAACACCTTTCTTCCACACCCTCTCCAGAGACTTTCTGAGATGGTCATTTTGTCCTCACTGTGGTTGAGTTGGCATTTCTCTAATAATGAGCAATGTTGAGTATCCGTTCATATGCTTGTTAGCCATCTGTATGTCTTCTTTGGGAAAGTATCTATTTAGGTCTTCTGCCTATTTTTTGATTGGCTCATTTGTTTTTTGATGTTGAATTGCATGAACTCTTTGCATATTTTGGATATTAACCCCTTGTCAGTTGCATCACTTACAATACTTTCTCCCATTCCACAGGTTGTCTTTTCATTTTGTTGACAGTTTCCTTTGCTGTGCATAGAAGAAAAAGGTTTAAAAGAAAAGTGCTCATTTATGTAGTTTAAATGGTCTTAAGCTTCCCTGTGAGATGTGTGGGCCTTCCTAGGTGGCACAGTGGTAAACAACCTGCCTGCTAGTGCAGGAGACACAGGAGACTCAGCTTCAGTCTCTGGATCGGGAAGATCCCCTGAAGGAGGGCATGGCAACCCACTCGAGTATTCTTGCCTGGAGAATCCCACGGATAGAGGAGCCTGGAGGGCTCTGGTCCATAGTCTCGCAGAGTCAGACATGACTGAAGTGACATCATGCACGCAGACACGAGATGTGCGGGTTTCTTCTGTTTTGTGTAGAGTGCTGTGTAACATGTCACTTCCAAATATTTTACCAGTCAAGGGCTCCCGTAGTATAGTAAATGGGTAGTACTTATTATTCATTCATTTATTCATCTTTCATCAAATAAATATTTATTAAACCACTCCTATGTGAGACGCCCTAATCCAGGAGCTGAGGATGGAGCAAAGAACAAAGTCTGGGCTCCCCTGGAACTTGTATCCTAGAAGGCAGAGAAAAGATGAGCAAGCAAACAGTTATAAAGTCTGGCTGGTAGAAGGAGGTGCCATGACCAAGACTGAGGCAGAAGCCAGAGTAATGAGAACGGTGGTGCTGTTTAGATCAAGGGATGATGCGGGGAAGGCATCTCTGATACAGTGGCTTTGCAAACAAGAAAATGAAATGAGTGAGAAGGTACGTGGGATAACCTGCCCTTCTCCTCCTGTGTATTTCTCCTTTACTGTCATGATACTGACACACTCACTCTTTCAGCATCAAGTGTGCGAGTTTCCCACGGATCATGCAGTTCTCTACACTGCCAGCTGACACAACAATTCCATTCAATCCTGACACTAACTGCAGTTAGGCAGACTCTACGGACTAAGGGTTCAGTCCCACAAGACTGCCCCTCACTTCAAATGCCATTTGCAAATAAAAAATAGGTCCCCAGGTTACCCACAAAAGCTGTTTGAGTTGGCTACAAATCAGAGGTTCCTATTGCCCACCTCCTTGATTATTTGCTAGAACGGGTCACAGAATGCAGGGAGACAGTTACCTGCGTTTACCCGTGTATTATGTAACAAAGGACACAAATGAACAGCCGGATAAGAAGATACACAGGGCCCGGATTTGGGAGGGCCCCAAGCATGACAGCCTCTGTCCCTGAGGCATGCCTCAGTTGGGGCATGCCTCCCTCCCAATATGTGGACATGTTCACCAACCAGAAGCTCTCTAAACCCCAGTTCTGGGGTTTTTGTGGAGACTTCATCTCAGAGGCATGATCAGTCATTAGCTCCGTTCTCAGCCCCTTTCCTCTTCTCAGAGGTGATGAGGGGTGAACTTCTAATCATGGTTTGGTCTTTCTGGTGCCCAGCACTGCCCTCGCCCCATTCTGAAGTTATTGAGAAGCCCACCACAGTCACCTCACTAGAACAAAAGACACTCCCGTCACACAAGAAATGCCAAGGGATTCCTAAGTCTCTGTGTCAGGAACCAAGGTCAAAGATCAAATATTAGAACAAAAGATGCTCTGACACTCTTACCACTGAGCAAGATACAAGGAGGCAGGGACAGAGACCAATATATATTCATACATTTTTCTCACGGTGTGGCCAAAAAAACCCAGGGCTGTGGGACTTCTGTGGTGGTCCAGTGGATAAGACTCCATGCTCCCAATGCAGGAGCCCTGGGTTCCATCCCTGATCAGGGAACTAGATCCCATGTGCAGCAACTAAGAGTTTACATGCCACAGCTTAAGATTCTGCAACTAAGACCCAGCACAGCCAAAAACAGAAAAAATACAACTGTATAAACTATACTCAAGAGGTCATATATAAGCTATACATATATTCATATTATCAGGATAAAGAAAATATCATGGGGAGGGGCCTGGTATTTTTTAAAAGGGCATAGTCATGGAGGCAGAAAGAACTGCCTTTCCCTCTGGTGTGAGAATTCTATAAGTAAGATAAATGCTAATAAACAGGACTTAGAATCCAGAACTTGTGAGGCCAATATGACCCTTAGTGCAGGAAAACAGGAAGGAGTGTTTAAAGTAGGTTGATAAGTTCACCTTTAATTAAAATCACTAAGGATAGGAGGAGAAGGGGACAACAGAGGACGAGATGGTTGCATGGCACCACTGACTCAATGGACATGAGTTTGAGCAAGCTCCGGGAGACGGTGAAGGACAGGGAAGCCTGGCGTGCCGCAGTCCATGGGGTCGTGAAGAGTCGGACACGACTGAGCGACTGAACAACAACAACAAGGATAGGTCAGAACCAAAAAGGTGAATGAATACAAGAAAGCCAGTGGGTGAGATTTTAATTTTTTAAAGTAATATTAATTCATTTAAATATACTATTGATGTTCTCATCAAAAGGAAACAATTTTGTCTTTAATTTTTGTATCTGCTTATGGTGATGGGAGTTCACTAGACTTACTGTGATCATCATTTCATGATGTATGTACGTCAAATCATTAGTCTGAACACTCTAAACTTACATAGTGCTGTATGTCAACTGCATCTCAATAAAACTGAAGGGAAAAAACAACAGCACTGTTGATGGCTACAGATAAATATGGAAAAAAAATCAATTTTGCTAGTCTTTCCTACAAAACACATGCAAAAGTTTCAACCAAGAATGTCTAGCAGGAGCATCACATAACTGGTTCCTTCTGCTTGGGCTCAGTTGTGTCCAACTCTGTGATTCCATGGACTGTAGCCCGCCAGGCTCCTCTGTCCATGGAGTTTCCCAGGCAAGAACACTGGAGTGCGTTGCCATGTCCTACTGCAGGGGATCTCCCTGACCAGGGCTCGAATCCACATCTCTTGCATTGACAGGCGGATCATTTGCCACTGTACCACCCGGGAAGCCCCCATCTTCTGCTTAACTGGCTTAAATATTTTGAAAAGCAGTTTGATAACTTTTACTAGAAGCCAAAAAATGTCTTTACCTTCTCATTTTGAGAATTATTCACAAAAGTTATCAACCATAAAATACGGAAATATGCATAAACCTTTGTACAAAGCTTAAATAACCCGAATGTTAAGCATTGTTTGCTCATTCATTTAGCAATTTTTTCCCCCAAGTGCCTACCAGGTTTCGAGCACTAGGGTTAAAACAGGTAATAAAAGAAAGTTCCTTCCCTCACAGAACTTACATTTCTGTGGGAGAGACAGGAAAAAAGTAAGGAAGCACACTGCTGCTGCTGCTGCTAACTCGCTTCAGTCATGTCCGACTCTGTGTGACCCCATAGACGGCAGCCCACCAGGCTCCCCCGTCCCTGGGATTCTCCAGGCAAGAGCACTGGAGTGGGTTGCCATTTCCTTCTCCAATGCATGAAAGTGAAAAGTGAAAGTGAAGTCGCTCAGTCCTGCCCGACCCTTAGCGACCCCATGGACTGCAGCCTACCAGGCTCCTCCGTCCATGGGATTTTCCAGGCAAGAGTACTGGAGTGGGGTGCCATTGCCTTCTCCGAGGAAGCATACTTCGTCCTTGTATATAAATACACATACACAGCGAGTCAGATGGAGAAAAATAAAACAGTGGGGAGGCAGGGAGGACAGGAGAAGGCCAGGGAAGGTGGCAGTAGTGGGGACAAGGGGGCCTGAAGGAAGTGGGGTAAGGGGTCAAGCTTTGTGTGCTTGTCAGGAGGAGCAGGTCTTGAGGTGGGACCATGCTCAGCAAGACTGAAGAACAGCAAGGAAGTCAGTGCAGCTGGGCAGAATGAGCTAGAAGGTATAAGGAGCAGGTGAGGTCAGAGTCAGGAGGACTGACTCTCTTAGAGGAATTGTAGGCCATGAGAAGAAACCAGGTTTTACTCTGAGTGAGATTGGAGAGTTCTGAACCAGAAGATGACATAATTATGATCTACCTTTTAAAAGGATAGTGGGGGTAGGGAGAAAGCAGAGAGTGGTCAGAAAAGGACTAAAATAATGGAGGTGAGGAATGATAGTGTGTTGGGCCAGCATGGTAATGACAGGGGTGATGGGAGTGACTGGATAGAATCTGAAGGCAGATCTGACAGCATTAATTAACTAGTTGAACGTGATGTGTAAGAGAGGCGTTAAGGAGGACTCCAGCATTTGGTCTGAGTAACTGGAAGGATGGAGTGCCAGCTACTGAGATGGGGAAGAGCAGATCTGGTGATAGAAATTAGAAGTTTGTTCTTGAATCTGTAAGATTTCAGGTGCCCTTTATTTAAAACATGTTTCCACATTATAGTTCATTATAGGATACTGAATATAGTTCTCTGTGCTATACAGTTGGACCTTGTCATTTATCTGTTTTATATATAGCAGTATCTGCTAATCTGAAGCTCCTAATTTATCCTTTCCCACTCCCTTTCCCCTTTGGAAACCACAAGTCTGTTCTCTGTCTGTGAGGCTGTTTCCGTTTGGAAGATATGTTCATTTCTGTTATACTGTAGATTTCACATGTGAGTTATATCACATGATATTTGTCTTTGTCTTATTTCACGTAGTATGATAATCTCTAGGTCTATCCATGTTGCTGCCAATGGCATCATTTCTCTTTGTGGCTGAGTAGTATTCCAGTGTGTACACGCCCAACATCAGATGCCCTTTCAGCGGCAAGTGGGTGCCTTGAGCATCTTGCCCCTTGCATGGATCTTATCAGTGCACTTAGGACCAACAGCCAGCACTTCCATTTCTTAGTCAGAGGGCTTTCTCAAACTAAGGCAATCTTGAAAAACACAACGCAACACAACACAAACACAACCACCGAGAGGTGGTTTCCTCCCTAGTAAGAGAAAGGCACCGGAGCAGAAATTGTTTCCTTGCCTCCTGCTTTCTGCCTTTGAATGCCTTTGTTTGAGATTGCGGTGACTGGCGGGAGTGTAATCACGAGGGAAAATTTAAGGGAACTGACGTGGGGCAAAGCCCTGGCATTGTAGAGATGAGCTGGTTTTAGTACCACCTAGCTCCAGGGTGCCTGCTGGGTCATCAGAACAATCTCTTCTTATTTAAGCCACTGTAAGTCATGTCTTCTACTGACAGTAGATTCACTGCTCAGTAATAACACACTCGCTAACTTTATCAAGGACTTACTATATACTTGTGTATGTGTGTGCTCAGTTGCTCAGTTGTGTCTGACTCTTTGCAGCTTCATGGACTGTAGCCCACCAGGCTCCTTTGTCCATGGGATTTCCCAAGAAAGAATACTGCAGTGGGTTGCCATGTCCTCCGGAGGATCTTCCTGACCCAGGGATTGAAGCCTCATCTCCTGCATTGGCAGGAGGATTCTTTACCATGAGCACCACCCGGGAAGCTCCACTATGTACTTAGGAAGAGTTTACTAGTCCATAGAGTCGCAAAGAGTCACATGCACTAGTCTGAGCACTTTACATGCATTGATCTTTTCCTATCTAATCTTTATAACACCTTTACTATTATTGTCTGCAGTTTCGATAAGGAAACTGGGCAAGGATAGATTAAGACACAATATGGAGCCCAGCATTCATCTTACACACTAGCAAAGTAATGCTCAAAATTCTCCAAGTTAGGCTTCATTAGTATGTGACCTGAGAACTTCCAGATGTTCAAGCTGGATTTAGAAAATGCAGACAAACCACAGAGATCATACTGCCAACATCCGTTGGATCACAGAAAAAGCAAGAGAATTCCAGAAAAACATCTACTTCTGCTTCATTGACTAAGCTAAAGCCTTTGTGTGGATCACAACAAACTGGAAAATTCTGATAGAGATGGGAATGTCAGACCACCTTACCTGCCTCCTGAGAAACCTGTATGCAGGTCAAGAAGCAACAGTTAGAACTGGACATGGAACAATGGACTGGTTCCAAATTGGGAAAGGAGTACATCAAGGCTGTATATTGTCACCCTGCTTATTTAACTTCTATGCAGAGTATGTCATGCAAAATGCTGGACTGGGTGAAGCACAAGCTGGAATCAAGATTGCCGGGAGAAATATCAATAATCTCAGATATGCAGATGACTCCACCCTTATGGTAGAAAGTGAAGAGGAACTAAAGAGCCTCTTGATGAAGGTGAAAGAGGAGAGTGATAAAAGTAGCTTAAAACTCAACATTCAAATAACTAAGATAATGGCATCTGGTCACTTCATGACAAATAGATGGGTAAACAATGGAAACAGTGACAGACTTTATTTTCTTGGGCTCCAAAATCACTGCAGATGGTGACTGCAGCCATGAAATTAAAAGATGCTTGCTCCTTGGAAGAAAAGCTATGACAAACCTAGATAGCATATTAAAAAAGCAGAGACATTACTTTGCTAATAAAGGGCTGTCTAGTCAAAGCTATGGTTTTTCCAGTAGTCATGTATGGATGTGAGAGTTGGACCATTAAGAAAGCTGAGTGCCAAAGAATTGATGCTTTTGAAATGTGGTGTTCGAGAAGACTTTTGGACTGCAAGGAGATCTAACCAGTCAATCCTAAAGGAAATCAGTCCTGAATATTCATTGGATGGACTGATGATGAAGCTGAAGCTCTAATACTTTGGCCACCTGATGCGAAGAACTGACTCACTGGAAAAGACCCTGATGCTGGGAAAGACTGAAGGCAGGAGGAGAAGGGGACAACAGAGAATGAGATGGCTGGATGGCATCACCGACTCAATGGACATGAGTTTGAGCAAGCTCGGGGAGTTTTTGATGGACAGGGAAGCCTGGCTTGCTGCAGTCCATGGGGCTGCAAAGAGTTGGACACGACTGAGTGACTGAATTGAACTGAACTGTGTTGCCCCTGAGACTCTGCTATTAATGCCTTCATACTATTTGTGCCTGCTTAATTTGACATAAAACTATAAACCTCACTATGGCAAATCCTTTTTTACCTACACATAAATATGGACATTTATCAAGTATAAAAACTTCAAATATAATGGGTAAAGTTAGGTAATACTGTGCATGGTGAAATAATGATTAAAAAAAACCATACTCATACTCCTCCTCCCTGCAGCTCTGGAGTTAAAAAGTGCCATAGGAGATACTTATTACTAAAGTTTAGTTATCTTCTCATTATGCAAACAATAAAGGGGTAATAAAGGGGGATCCCAAGCTATCACACCAGCCAGTACGCCTCCATGTACAAGTTCCAAACCAGAAGTGCAGAAGTGGATGACGTTAGATGGAATCTTGGAAGAGAAAGGGACGTGGGAACACAATGCTGACCTCCCATCTCCCCATTCTTGTATATAACAGAAATTCTCTGAAGAACCGCTAATACAATTCTATTTCCACCCATCCCATTCTCCCTTGAACCAATTAATCAAACTTTCGACTCACCTGAATACCTGCTCTTGCCATGGTCCACGTGATGCCATGTGGCTGGACCATACTGACTCCATTTGTCAGCCCCATTTTGGGCCGCTAGTCCTACCCCTCCCTGTTCCACGTGACTGAGCTGCAGTTCACTCACAGGAATGCATCCGAGTCCTCTAAGTTTCCTATCAACATTTACCCTTGCCTTCATCTGATATGGAACCTGGAAGAATGCCTTGTCCTGATGCAGGTGGTTAATGATCACGAGATACCCCTGGGGGAAGAAAAACCCTGCGTTCCCATCACTGTGGACGTGCTTCCCACTTGGTAGCAGGTTCTATTTTTAGCCTGGCCCCTTCCAGTCCCTGGTACCCCTTCTGGTGACATAGAGTGCAGCTGTGAATGCCCCTGGATGCTGGTCCACAGGACCATGCCTGTAAGTTGCCAACATAAACTTCCTGACTGCACTTTATGGGGTTTCCTCCTTCATGTTTTGGTCTCAAAGGTCCTTCTCAGTTGGGAGGACATTATTCAATATCTCTGGGTCCCAACAGATATTCACAATGTCAGTTTTTAATGTGCGTTGATTTAACAGCAGCATACAATGCAGGCAGTGCCCACTCTCTGCTGCTGGCTCTTCCTCAGCTCGCTGGCCTCTTACTATTGGAAGTTTCAGAGCTTGGACTTCATCCCCATTCATATCTTCGGTTTCCTATCTCTGCTCACAGTTTTACCTGCAGAGACAGCTGAATACCATGGAATGACTGACCTCAGATGATGTCATGTGGAACAGAAGAACTGCCTGGCTGACAAGCTTGAATTTCTGATCCACAAAATTGTAAGTTACAAAAAAAGAAAAAAAGGGGTTGTTTTCAGCCATGAAATTTTAGGGTAATCTCTCTTGGTGCAATAGATAACTGGAACAATTACCATCTTTCTGCTGACGACTCACAAATTGAGCGAACCTCTTCTCTGAATTCCAGATTCATATCTGACTGCATGTTTGACATTTCCACAGGGACGTCTTATTTTGAGTTCTACCAGAATGGACCTGAGACAAGGATTCAACTGGAAGTAGCTTATTTGAGAGGTAAACTCAGGAAACACCAGTAATGTCACAGGGACGCGAGACAGGGAAAGAGACCAAACAATAGGGTATGTCATCAAGCCAGTTATGATGGAAGGAAGCTGCTTTCTACTGTTGGGGAACTCAGGGAGTCAGTTACAACCTATGCCTCAGAGCCACCCACACAGAAGGCAAGGGACCTGGGGTAATCTATGTTCCAACTTTTATCAGTCATTGTTCACGAGCTGCTCCTAAAGGAGCTGATTCCCCATCAGCCTTAGGCAGAAGCTCAGGCAAAAAACACTCAGGCAAAGAAATGCAAAATCTGGAAGAGAGACACCAAGACAGAACACTGAGGTGGAAACGTTGAGGGAATGTGGGCACGCCACTAACAAGGTTTGCTTGGACATTAATACTTTAAAAATGCTTTTATTTCATTGACCGCAGTGGGTCTTTTGTTGCTGTGTGGGCTTTCTCTAGATGTGGTACACGGCCGTAGTTCCTCTGCAGCATGTGGGATCTTCCCAGATCAGGGACTGAACCCGTCTCCTGCACTGGCAGGTAGATTTTTATCCTCTGGACCACCAGGGAAGTCCAGACATTAATATTTTTAATGAACTATGACCGGTTGCTTTGTAGAATGACCCACAAACTGGCTACTGGGAGATAGTTCTCCATGATCTCATGTTTCTTCATGACTTGTGAGCGGAGAGCCACAAATTGTCCTTTGGTTTTGAATTATCTTTTCAAGGTATTTGAATAACGATGTGAAAATTAACACAGGAAACTTCAACTACAATTAAAGTCAGGAAGTTCTTTAGAGGGAACTCTCATGCCCTAACACTCCTTGTCAAGTACCCCAAATAGGACAGACCTGTTTGCATCTCCAGCAAGAAGGTCCCTCTACAGCCCAGCTGCTTCTGCTGCTGCTAAGTCGCTTCAGTTGTGTCCGACTCTGTGCGACCCCAGAGACAGCAGCCCACCAGGCTCCCCCGTCCCTGGGATTCTCCAGGCAAGAACACTGGAGTGGGTTGCCATTTCCTTCTCCAGTGCATGAAAGGGAAAAGTGAAACTGAAGTCACTCAGTCGTGTCCGACTCCTAGCGACCCCATGGACTGCAGCCTACCAGGCTCCTCCGTCCATGGGATTTTCCAGGCAAGAGTACTGGAATGGGGTGCCATTGCCTTCTCTGCTACAGCCCAGCAGGAGAAAGGAAAATTTTCTTCTCGCCCAGCAACAAGCCCATCCAATGGAAAGCTCTGCAGCTCAGTCAATGAGGAATTAGCGCCACCCTGAACTCTTACTTTCCTCTGGTGAACTTTCATTTAAACAGCCCATCCTAACCCCCAATTTCTCTATAAAAGCAGGTTCCCCTCTTTTGTTCTCTGATGCCCATGGTCTGCCAGAGCTTGCATTCCTGAATTGCAACTCCTCTAGCTATTCCCAAATAAACTCATTTTGCTGGTGACATATGACCTATCTTATTTTTAAAGCTGACAGTGAGTAGCCTTGGAGGCTAGAGGTAATGTATCCCAGCAGAACAAGATTATTATTATCCAGTATAATAAGGTAGTATCTATAATGCATAAGGCAAAATTCAGGCATGTCTGCATGCAGCCTGTTATAAAAACCTGGAGCTCCCTAACTAGGGATTCCTCTCCTGTAACCCATTCCACAGTGTGTGCAGGTATCACCTGGCTCTTGCTGTGTTGTCCCTGCTACTGGAACTTCTTTGCTTGCAGACCCTTTGAGTGGACAGGTCCAGGGGAAAATCAGTTCACATGGACACCTTCAATCCAAATCCCACTGCAGGGTTCCTCTTCCCCTTCCCCCATTCCACATGTGAACTTCCTACCTCACATAATGACACCAGTATAGTCACTGGTTTGTTCTGTTCTACAAAAAAGATAAACTAGTTCCAGAACTGCTATTCCACTGATGCTACCAATAACAAGCCGAAGTAACTTTCAAAATTTCTTTGTAGCTGTTAGACTATCTACCAGGGTGTACATGAGAACACTATGTTCAAAAGTGACTTCAATGAAACTTTTGTCAATGTGGTTACATATCAATTTGATAAAATTAGGTTCATTTGCTTCATTGTTTTTTGAACTCATATACTTAAAATATGTAAACCATTTATGTGACTAGAAATGTAAAACGTTATAAATAATGATACGCTCTGAGAAATCTCATTACTATATCCATCCATTCCACTCAAATCCCAGAGGTAACTTACGTATTTGCGTTCCTCCAAAATGTGTATTGGGCTTCCAAAATGAGTTGGGCTTCCCTCATAGCTCAGTTGGTAAAGAATCTGCCTGCAATGCAGGAGACCTGGCTTTGATTCCTGGGTTGGGAAGATCCCTGGAGAAGGAAATGGCAACCGACTCCATTATTCTTGCCTAGAGAATCCCATGGACAGAGGAGCCTGGCAGGCCACTGTCCAAGGGGTCGCAAGAGTCGGACACAACTTAGCGACCACCAAAATTTGTATGGTGAAGCAGGAATCCCTAATCTGACTGTATTTGGAAACTGGGCTTTTACAGAGGAAACTAAGGTTAAATGAGATCATATGGGTGAGTCTCTGATCAGAGAAGACTGGTGTCCTTGAGAAGAGACACCTGAGCGCTCTCTCCCTCCTTGTGCACTTGCACGGGGAAAGGGCCAAGTGAGGACACAGCAAGGAGGCCATCTGCAAGCCAGGAAAGGATGCCTGACCAGAAACCAAATTTTTCTGGCACCTTGTCCTGGGCTTCCAACCTCAGAACTTTGAGAAAGTTTCTGTTGTTTAAGCCACTCAGGTTGTGGTATGTTATGGCAGCCCTAGGAGGCTTATACAGGAGATAATTTATATATGGTTTATCATACTAAATAACTAACAATTAATATATGGTTTATCCCTCCTGTGTTTCTTTTCAGGAAAATAAGCAAACACTTCCTTTTTTTCTTACACAAAAGGTAACATACTATATGCTCTTTTGCACTTAACAATGTTTCCTATACAGCACTTTTTTATCAGTCTACAGAAATCTTTCTCATTTGTTTTTACCCGTATTTCTATAAATTGAAGTAGTTGATTTACAATGTTTCAGATGTACAGTAAAAGTTAATATATATTTATACACGTGTATGTATATTTCTCCAGATCCTTTTCCAGTATAGGTTATTATATTTGCATTTCTTTATTGTATATATTTATCATAGTTTATACTGTTTCCAATGTTCTACTACTACAAATAAAGCCTGAGTGGGTAACCTTATGTGTATGTTGTGTAATGTCTGTGGAGGTGCCTATTCAGGGTAAATCCCTAGAAAAGGGATAGCTGAGTTAAAAGGTACACAGGTAGTTTTGTTTGATAATTCTTAATGACTCCTTTGAGGGGCTGCACCATTCTATATCCTTATCAGCTGTGTATGAGGGTCTCTCTCTTTTGTATTTTTCCTCACTGCCACACCCACAGAGTGTTGTCAAGATTTTGAATTTTTCCCGATCTATTAATGAGAAATATTTCACTGTGCTTCTAATTTACATTTCTTTTTATCATAAGTTGCGCTTCTCATATGTTTGTGTTGTTCAGTTCTCAGTCATGTCCTACTCTTTGCAATCCCATGGACTGCAGCACGCCAGGCTTCCCTGTCCTTCACTAACTTCCAGAATTTGCTCAAACTCATGTCCATTGAGTTGGTGATGCCATCCAACCATCTCATCCTCTGTTGTCCCATTCTCCTCCTGCCCTCAATCCTTCCCAGTATCAGAGTTTTTTTCCAATTGAATCAGGTGGCCAAAGTAGTAGAGCTTCAGCTTCAGCATCTTTCCTTTAGGATTGGCTGGTTTGATCTTCTTCCTGTCCAAGGGATTCTCAAGAGTCTTCTCCAATGCCACAGTTTGAAAGCATCAATTTTTCATCACAGAAACTTCTTAATGGTCCAATTCTCACATTGATACATGACTACTGGAAAAACCATAGCTTTGACTATATGGATCTTTGTTGACAAAGTGCTATTTCTGCTTTTTAATACATTGCCTAGGTTTGTCACAGCTTTTCCTCCAAGGAGAAAGTGTCTTAATTTCATGGCTGCAGTTACCATCTGCAGTAATATGTTTATGGGTCATGCATATGTATTTTTCATGGGTTATCAATTTTTTTAAATTAGATTTTCTAATTAGGGTGTAGAATATGCTTGGTTCTGTACATTTATTTTTTATCTAGATACAGTACTAAATTATTTTAGTAAGTCTGATTTCAGTCTGTCAATTTTGTGTGTTTTTTTTGGCCACAGCACACAGCGTATGCAATCTTAGATCCCCAACCAGGGATTGAACCTGTAGTGCAAGCATGAAGTCTTAATCACTGGACTGTGAGGGAAGTTCCTAGTCTGTCAATTTTTTAACGCAGAAAACCCTAAGATGACAATCATTTCATTTGTGAATAATAATAATTACATCTCTTCCTGTATTATCCTTATAAATTTCCTTTCCTGTGTTGGTATGCTAGTTAAGATGAGGATAGAACACTGATGGAAGTGACAACAGTGGCTTTGTCTTGTCCCTAAAATTAAAGAGATGCTTTCTGTGTTTTTCCATCAAAAAAATAGTTTGCTATACACATTTGTAGCTTTTTATTACAGCTTTCCTTCATAATCATTTTGCTAAGTTTTGTCATAAAAATATTTCTTCTGCATTTATTGATATGATTTCTTCAATATATTATAGTAAATCGCATTGATTTTCTAATATTAATTCACGTTTGTACACTTGGGTAAACTCAACTTAGTTATACTATTTTTTAAATACATTTTATCAGTTTGCTACTAACATCTTTGCACCTTTCTTCATATGATTGCTTTGTAATTTAATGTTCTTATACTATCCCTGTCTGGCTTTTGTGTCAATATTTGATAACTTCATTAAATGAGTTGGAGTGGAGAGTTTTCTCTCTCTATTTTTTTTTTTTGTAAATTCTCTAGAAGACTTGGAATAAGTTTAAAATGAACTTTTCCTTGAATATTTCCAAGAAACAGATCTATAAAACATTCTGGGCATTTTTTTAAGTGGAAGATTTTTGATTGATTTACTACCAACCAAACTTCTTTTCTAAAGGAACATTCAGACTTCTACTTCTTCAGTCAGTTTTGGGAAGTTACAGACAAATAGTGTTTATACATACATGTTCATGAATTTTTCTGATCATCATCTTGCTGTCTTTCAAACCCTTTTCTAGGATTATTTTTCTCTGAAGTATCATTTAGATTTTCCTTTAATGAAGATCAGTTGGTAATAAACCATGTGCTTTTGTTTATTTGAAACTGTCATTATTCTGCCCTTGATCTTGTCCATTAGTGTTACTGGGGACACGATTCTGATGACAATTATTTTCCGTCAGCACTTGGAGGCATTATTCTATTATCTTCTGGCTTCCCTTGTGTGTTCATAAGTCTGCCATCAGTCTAATTACTATTCCTTTGTAAGTGAGTTGATCTTTTATTTGATCTCCTGTTATAGGTTGAACTGTATTCCTCACAAAGACAGGTTAAAGTCCTAACCTCCAGTGTTAAAGAATGGGACATTATTTTGGATGCAATTAGTCAAGGTAAGGTTGTACTGGAGGAGGGTGGGCCCTTAATCCAATATAACTGGGTTCCTTATCAGAAGAGGAAAAGAGACAGATACACAGATCGGAGGCAGACAGTGCAGTGCTGCAGATGCAAGCCATGGAATGCCAAAGACTGCCGGCAGATTACCAGAAACAAGGGAGGGTCAAAAAGGACTCCCCCTCCTGTTTAGAGGGAGCAAGGCCCTGCTGTCACCTTGATTTTAGACCACACGCCTCTAAGGCAGAGGAACCAGAGATCAAATTGCCAACATCCGCTGGATCATAGAAAAAGCAAGAAAATTCCAGAAAAAAATATCTGCTTCATTGACTATGCTAAAGCCTTTGACTGTGGATCACAACAAACTGTGGAAAATTCTGATAGAGATGGGAATACCAGAGTACCTCACCTGACTCCTGAAAAACCTGTATGCAGGTCAAGAACCAACAGTTAGAACTGGACATGGAAGAACAGACTGGTTCCAAATTGGGAAAGGAATTCTTCAAGGCTGTAAACTGTCTCCCTGCTTTTTTAACTTCTATGCAGAGTACATCATGTGAAATGCCGGGCTGGATAAAGCACAAGCTGGAATCAAGATTGCCAGGAGAAATAACAGTAACCTCAGATATGCAGATGACACCACCCTTATGGCAGAAAGTGAAGAACTAAAGAGCGTCTTGATGAACGGTAAAGAGGAGAGTGAAAAAGCTGGCTTAAAACTCAACATTCAAAAAACAGAGATCATGGCATCCAATCTCATCACTTCATGGCAAACAGATAGGGAAACAATGGAAACAGTGACAGACTTTATTTTCTTGGGCTCCAAAATCACTGCAGATGGTGACTGCAGCCATGAAATTATAAGACACTTGCTCCTTGGAAGAAAAGCTATGACAAACCTAGATGGTATATTAAAAAGCAGAGAAGTTATTTTACCAACAAAGGTCCGAAAAGTCAAAGCTGTGGTTTTTCCAGTAGTCATGTATGGATGTGAGAGTTGGATCATAAAGAAAGCTGAGCACCAAAGAACTGATGCTTCTGAACTGTGGTATTGGAGAAGACTTGACAGTGCCTTGGACTGCAAGGAGATCCAACCAGTCCATCCTAAAGGAGATCAGTCCTGAATATTCATTGGAAGGACTGATATTGAAGCTCCAATATTCTGGCCACCTGAAGTGAAGAACTGACTCATTGGAAAAGACCCTGATGCTGGAAAAGACTGGAGGAAGGAGAAGGGTATGACAGAAGATGAGATGGTTGGGTGGCATCACCTACTCGATGGATAGGAGTTTGAGCAAGCTCCTGGAGTTGGTGATGGACAGGAAGCCTGGCAAGCTGCAGTCCATGGGGTCACAAAGAGTTGGACATGAGTGAGGGACTGAATTGAACTGAACTGAGCCTCTAGAACTGTGACTCTAAATTCCTATGATGTTAAGCCACTCAGCTGTGGCATTCTGTTCCAGTAGTCCAGGGAAACCAACACAAGTGAATTTAAGACGTGTTGTCCTTTAGGTTCTCAGTTCCACTACACTGTATCTAGGCTGGATTTCTTTTGACTGATTCTGTTCTTAGCAACTCCTGATCTGTAGATTTATTTTGCTTATTGGTTTGGAAAGTCCTCACCCATTATATGAACACTCACTCACCTCCTTCCATTATAATCTCCTTAAAATACTCTTAGGAGGCTTAAAGAAGGAGACTGCCTTTTCTACCACATCTTTAAACTCATCATATTTTCATCTCCCTGTCTCTCTGTGCTGCATTCTAAGCAGTTTGAGAGTTTATTAAGCAGTTTAATTAGGCAGTTTAATTCTTCCACTGCATCTTCTACCTCATTTTGTTCTTCAGATGCATCTAATGTCTATTTAAAATTTTAAAATATCATTAATTGTTTTAGAGGCTTTCCTTGTGGCTCTCTGGTAAAGAACCTGCCTGCCAATGCAGGAAACATGGGTTTGATCCCTGGGTCAGGAAGATCCCCTAGAGAAAGAAATGGCAACCCACTCCAGTATTCTTGCTGAGAAAATTCCATGAAGAGCCTGGTGAGCTATAGTCCATGAGGTCACAAAGAGCTGGACATGAGTGAGCAACTAAACAATTGTTTTAGAAGTTTCTGGCAGATTGATAGTTGTCTCTCAATCTATATTATTGTTGTTAGAGAGTAATCTCTATATTATTTCAGTAATATAACTTCTTAATTTTAACTGGACACTTGCCCATCCACAATAAAATTTTTATTTCCCAATTGGCCCTTCAGCAAGGAATGACCATGAGCTAAGCTCTTACCATGGGATATAAACAAGTGATGTGCACAATTTTTTAGGAAGTTTTCTTAAGGGGAAAGGCATATACTTTCCTACACCATTATGTTGGACCTTGCTGCGTGACTTACTTTGGTTAATGACATACGACACACCTGAGCAGAGGCTGCAATGAGTTTCCTCGGCTTACCTCCTGTGTGCTTGTTTTCCATCATGAGGAAAATAGAACGCAGGTGACAGGTGGATCTGATACAGCACAGCACAGCAGCTGACCGCCCCTCCTCCGGCTGTCAAACTCCAGCTAAGTTAGAAATAAATATTTGCTTTTTTATAAGCTAGTCAGTCTTTGAGAACAATTCCTTTACTTTCTTGCAGGCCAGAAATTAAAAATTATGGTTTTTGGTAATTTATTCATGATTTAGTTTCCACTGCTCAGCAATTGTGAATAATGATGCTATAGCCT